>NC_092320.1:54579936-55196603 GCF_036785885.1 Coffea arabica | reverse complement strand
TCAAAATTAGTGCCACTTATCCAAAGAGGCCATAAAAACTTTCACCCATTTCGATTGATGCCGTTAAATCTAACAACTAAACTCTTGTCTTTTAGTGGCCCAAAGTTCCATTTGATGGCGTGTGAGTGCCAGTTAGAAGCAGCAAGATTCGTGCATTACACTTTTTCTGAAATAGCTTGAGAAATGAGGACATTTCATAGGAATGGACCCCACAATCCTGTCACCACTCTACCCTACTTTGAATGCATTAGGCTGCATAGCAAGTTGAAGCACGTCATCCTTGTAACAAAACCCACGATCATTTGACATCTAGGCACTGTTAAAGATAGGAAAAATCATCATTTTAGTCCTTGAATTATTTTACTTATACCAATTTCATCCCTCAATGTTTTTTTAGTCTAATTTAGTCCTTCAACTTAAATTTATTGTCCAATTAAATCCTTTCAGGAACGCATTACCAATTACAATTTTTCCGGCACAAAATCACCACCCAATTAAGGGCAATCCAGGAATTACAAAGCAAGGGCCAAAGCTAGAACCCAAAAAACTAAAAAGGGCAGAAAAGCAAAATTTCGACCAAATTGGGATAGAAAATAGAGATCGTCAAAAGTTCTCTCCAGGACCATCACCAGTATCATCAAAAGTTCTAAAGAAATTCGCTCAAGTCGTCTATCTACCTTCCATCAAATAGGGGTTGAAAAACTTGAAATGCTTCCTTAGCAAGTCTAGCCTGTCTAGTGTTCGCATACCCAGAAAACCATGGTGATTCCTGAAACTACAATTCTTTTAAGCATTTCATCAAACACTTTTCCGGTTTTTTTGACAAAATGCAATCTAGAAAACATATTGAGCAAAGAACTACACACAATGTAGAGTGCATATTGAGCAGAAAAAGTTGCTCACAAAAATATCCCACAAATGAGCTGTTTTTATGACAATCACACAAGATTTTACCCCAATTAATGAATCCTCTGGAAAAAACAATGCAGCAATTAGGAAAGGGTAATAAATGAAACTCGAGAACTATGGCCAGAAGGAAAAGACCAGTGGTCAACGGCAAAAGACATAAACATGTTTTTGTTGGAGATGGGTCGGGGGCGGCGGATGAGATGTTTGAGGCGGCCAATGAGAAGGATGTCCAGAAGTGCTCTTAAAAACAGGTCGAGGAGAAAACGGTTGGCTGTGGCGGCGGTGGTCGAGAGAGGGTAGAGGAAGAGGGAGAGGATTAGAGGGCAGAAGAGGTGACCGTCCCCTGAGAATTCGAGGAATTTGAGGAGATTGTAAGGATTGTTGGGCAGAGGGAAAGGGCAGTGTCAAATTTAATGAGGTGGCGGAGGATGATGGTAGAATTGTTGGGGACGTTGAGCCCATTTTTTGCGGGTTTGGATGGGTGGATTCGGCGGGCTTGCCACCCCACTCTCACTTCTCCGTCGGGCGTCACTCTAGGGAGTTGTCTACCAATCGCTTCTTCGGCTCCCTCAAGCCTGGATCGAGGAAGATCAACCCAAACGACGGGGGATCGGGTGGGAATAGGCACCCTAGCCATAAGGGCCAAAAACTGTGGAAAGAGTGTGACGTGATTGAGGAGGAAGGATTGCCGGAAGACCCAGAGTCACGAAAGCCCCTTCCCAGGCGGTGCTATTTTCTCGCCTTCGTTGTGGGATTTTTCTCGTTTGGTGATTCCGTTATCTGCTGGTTATCACGAAAGAGTGTAGTTTCATGAATCACCATGGTGATTCCGTTAACCAGCAGATAACTAGTTTGCCGGATTCCAGCCACTTCTTTTGTAGATTTTTGTTTTTCTCCCTAATTTAGTGTAAAATTTTTGTTTTACCCCATTAGATGAAAATTTTTCATATTTCTTTATTTCAACAGAGGACATGACTTGTACTTCCATTCTTGCCCCTGGTTCGGTAGCGTTTTTTCATGTCGGAAAAGGTTTAGTGGGTGGCACCACCGTAAAAGGATTTTATTGGACAATAAATTTAGTTGAATGACTAAATTAGGCTAAAAAAACATTGAGGGATGAAATTGGCATAAGTAAAATAGTTCAAGGACTAAAATGGCGATTTTCCCTTAAAAATATATGGGATTCCCAAAGTGTGACAGAAATATTGGGAGCAAAGCAGAAGTTATTAGTTAGTTTAGTTCAAATCTTTAAATCACTATATTCTAAGTTGGTCTAAGTAAATATTTTACTTTAGAGATAATTTCAGAAACCTCCCCTGAGATTTCTGACATTTACACTTACCTCCCATGTGGTTTGAACAATTACACCGACCTCCCCTGAGGTTACTAATCCTTTACAAATTTAGTCCAAATGATTAAAATATTATTTTAGAGAGTGAAATTAGAATTTTGTACCTGATTTGTCTTTTGTGCCACATGTCCAATGAATAGCAAAGTATTACAAATTAATAAACTTTAACGAGCGTAGTTTATAGGTAAATACGTATTGCCTATTTAAAGTATCAGCTCTTTACATGTATTTTACTTTCAAACATTTACTTTATCACAAATATTTATTCTCAAATACAGATTTGTATTTACTCTCAAATATTTAATTTTTGTTAAACACAAAACCTACCAGTTTTTCTTCCGTAGAAATATTAATATAACACTTTTTCAATTTTAGTTATAAATATTTATGTATTTAACATAAATTAAATGATTCAGGATAAAATATCCATAAAGAGCCAATACTTTACTCATGTAATGGATGAAAGTCATAAAAAATTAATAGTTTATGAGGCCATTTATTTTTTAAAAAATATTTAATTTATATTAAATAGATAATCTACTGATTTTTTTTGCAAGAATATTACTTTAACACTTTTTAATTTTTAATTACAAATGTTAATATATTTATCATAAATTAAATATTTGAAAATAAAATATCTGTAAAGAGCCGATACTTTAAATAGGATATGCGTATTTGCCTATAAACTATACTATTTAAAGTAAGGAGTATAGTTTATTGATTTAAGTTAAGGAGTGTAGTTTATTGATTTAAGTAAGGAGTGTAGTTTATAGGCAAACACGCATAACTTATTTAACGTACCGGCTCTTTACAGGTATTTTATTTTTAAATATTTAATTTACAATAAATATATCAATATTTGTAATTAAAAATTAAAAGGTGTTACAATAATATTCTTGTAAAAAGAAAATCGATAGGTTATCTATTTAATATAAATTAAAATTAAAAAAAGAAATGGCCTATTAAATGTTAATTTTTTATGATTTTCATCCATTACATGAGTAAAGTATTAGCTCTTTGTGAGTATTTTATTCTGAATCATTTAATTTATGTTAAATACATAAATATTTGTAATTGAAATTAAAAAAATGTTATATTAATATTTCTACGGAAGAAAAATTGGTAGGTTTTGTATTTAACAAAAATTAAATATTTGAGAGTAAATACAAATCTGTATTTGAGAATAAATATTTGTGATAAAGTAAATGTTTGAAAATAAAATTCATGTAAAGAGCTGGTACTTTAAATAGGCAATACGTATTTGCCTATAAACTACGCTCGTTAAAGTTTATTAATTGTTAATTAATTTGTAATACTTTGCCATTCATTGGATATGTGGCACAAAGGACAAATCAGGTACAAAATTCTAATTTCACTATCTAAAATAATATTTTAATCATTTGGACTGAATTTGTAAAGGATTAGTAACCTCAGGGGAGGTCAGTGTAATTATTCAAACCACAGGGGAGGTAAGTGTAAATGTCAGAAACCTCAGGGGAGGTTTCTGAAATTATCCCTTTACTTTAACATTTCCTTTAGATAGAAAAAGAAACTAACTTATTAATAAATCTCTCTAAATAAAATTTACTACTTTATCGTTTTCTTTAGTTGCAAATGACAAATAGCCAAAGAGGGGAAAGGGGGGAAGAGGGTGATAGAGAAAGAGGGGGATGGGGAGAGGAAAGGGAAATGGAAGAGGAAGAGGAGAGAAGGGTGACAGGAGAAGGGAGAAGAGCTAGCAGGGAAAGAGGGAGGGGAGGCGGAATATGGGAGGAAGAGAGAGGAGTAGAGAGGGAAAGAGGAGGTGGTAACGGCGGAAGTTAGGGGAAAAGCGGTGGGGGCAGTAGCGGTGGGAGGAGATGATATTGTGAAAGAGGGTGATGGTGAAAGAGAAAAAGAATTGTGTGTTTGTTATAGTTTGGGGTGCATTTTTTACATTTTAATGTATGTTTTCATAAAATTTGGGGTATTTTAATAAGTTATCATAACTAAAGTTATAATAAAACCTTGTCCATTAAGAACATGTAAAAACTGGGGTACTAATCAGAGCACTAAAATGCTGTCAATTTCCTTTATATTGTTAAATAATTTGGGAAGTACTTAGATTTGTAATTCATCAATTATTTCAATGTTTAAATGTGTTCAAATAATTGGTAAATTATAAACTCAAAATACCTCTCTAACAATCCAAACAATGTAGAAATTTTAAAGAAATTTTAAATCCTCCGTTAAATCTCCTGTCCAAACACAACCAAAAGTTAATTTATTAGTCATGCGAATTTTTTCATTTTTTCTTGACTTCTTCCAGAGACAAATTTTGTGACGTAAGTAAAGAACCTTATGCTTAGGTCACCTTCATATGGTAGCTCACTTACATCATTGATTAAGCTTTCAGAATTTTTCAAAGTCAATTAGTTTGTCTTCTTGCAAATTTCGGCAGAAGAAAAACTTTCCACGCGTTTACACACGCAAGCAACTTTAATTGATGACCAGAAACTGAATGCAAATCTTAGGCAAACATCAGAGAACATGCATGCAAATTGTGTTGAAAAGGACAATAGCCCAATATTGAAAATTACTTAAATTACAGGCCAGAACATTCGAGTCTGTAATTTTGCTATTAAAACAAAAAGAATAAAAGGAAAAATATGCTGTTCGGGAGTAGAAGTCTGCTGGATATATTACCCTGATTGTTCTAGATAAAGGTGGGATAAGCTCATTCATTTGGGATTTAATCATTTAGTTCCAGTCAAGAATGTCCATTACTTCATACAATCATTTTTTTTTCCTTTTACTTTTTTCTCCTTTCCTCCTCTTCTTCTTCTTCAGCTCGTTTTTGCCCTTTGCCAATACAACATTTCACCCCTTCGCAAAAATCAGCCATCCTTCTATCAAGCAGCCTCCAACCTATCAAAAAATAACCTCCAAACGTATTTCTCAAATAAGATCTAATTATAGATCTTACACTAAAGAAAATAGTAAAAAGACAAAAAGATGGGGAGATGGAGAATAGAGAAGTGTACGTGAACAAAAAAAAATTAAGGATTAAAATTTCAGATTCGTGACTTTAAGAAGAAAAAACCAACAAAGACAAAATTGAAAAAGGAAAAAATTAAAAAAAGAAAGAAAAGGAGAAAATCTGTCCCATTGTAGAGAAGTTGGAATAGGAAGAAAAAACTTGGGAAAGATATGAGGCGGCACTAGTATGAGAGGAAATGAGGGAGAAAAACTTAAAAAAATAGGTTTAGGGTTAAAATTTTTATCAATTTTATGGTTTGACCTCTAGAGTACTAGAAAACTGTTAATATGCCTAAAAACATTTTAGAATTTATAGCTACAACCCTAAATTGTTGCATTACTTTCCAGATAAGCCCTCCAATTTGATTATAAACTTGTTGAATATGTATTAAATTGTAAATTGTATAAATTGCTACTTAATTATACTACCTTATTTGTATTTCCTTGTAAAGTATTTTAGAAATATCAAACATATATTGAATCTACCTTTTTTAGTATTAACATGTTTTTAGAAATTTTACATAATATATTAATTTATAAAATTAAATATATTTATGACATCATAATGACATTACCCCATTCTTAGATGGGTTCGGTCTCGGTCATACTTATTGACTTCTGACCGCTGATCTCAACCAAGTCAATACCCAGTTCGAATTTCAAAACATTGGTATTAACTTATCGTTGGCTCATGTATGCGTTTAGCATGAATATAAACTCTAGAATGCATGATTACTCAATATGTGATAAATTTTAAATATACATCACTACTTGAATGCAAATGAATGATTCCTTATGCTTGTCCTTTTATTATTATTATTTCAAAAAAATACCCTTTATAAGTTAGCTTTTTTTTTTTCCTTACAACAGCTTTTTTTTTTTCCTTACAACCCACTTATTTGCTTAAAAGATGGCACAGAGCCCTTAGACTTAACAAAACTCCCCTTAAGATTTAACTAGTTTTGTACTTTAACCTCTAACATATTTCTCATTTTATTTCCTAAACCATTATTCAACTCTGACCTTGTGTAATGAAAATGTCAAAAAGACATTTATGCCCCTAGAGGTTAACCCTAATAAATCCCCTTAAGGTATAGCGTGTTTTGAACTTTACTCTCTAATATCAATTTTCTCTTTTTATCTATTTGCCTCTAAAAACACTCAAGAAAAATAATATTTAAATATACCAGTATTCCTAACATAATAACAAAAATTATTGTACATTATTATATTAGAGTTTTGATTTCCAGCAAGTAATATTTCTATTGTTTTGAAATCTTTTCTTAAATTTCTTATAATAGGGTTCATTGGAAATCCTAGAAGGTTGTCTTCTCCCTTTTTTAATATAATCAAATTTTTTGTAAGATTTTCCTTTTAATGCAGAAGGTGATCTAATACCTTGAATACCAAAAGCTTCACAAAATGATCCTACTTCTTGTTTTTGTGATCCATACTTTTGTTGCATTTTTAATTCTGTGCATAATGCTAATCCTTCTTTCTTAATAAATCCTAATAATTGTCCCATAATGAAGAAAATAATGAATACAGAGAATGGTTTTCAAAATTAGACCAAATATGTCAGGAAAAATTAAAAGAACTATGGTATAAAGAAGTAGAAGAAAGACAATTAGAAATTTATTTTTTCAAATGGATAGAATATTATATGATTAAAAATAAAATTACTGATACAACATATAATACCCCTACTATAAATGTTCAAACTAGTTTATACAAAAAATGGTCATTAGCAAATAATACTATAGTTACTTCAATACATCCTCCATTACAAGAAATCAAAATTAATGATTTAACCACGGCCTTTCCATTTAAAAAAGGCAGAGAAGCACAAGATAATGCAATATTAGTTTATGAAGATATTAAAAAAGCATATCATCAAAATAATTATACAAATCAATTATTACATTCGGTATCCCAAAATGTAGAGCAGATAATACTATAGTTACTTCAATACATCCTCCATTACAAGATATCAAAATTAATGATTTAACCACGGCCTCTCCATTTAAAAAAGGCAGAGAAGCACAAGATAATGCAATATTAGTTTATGAAGATATTAAAAAAGTATATCATCAAAATAATTATGCAAATCAATTATTACATTCGGTATCCCAAAATGTAGAATATTTAGATACAAAAATTCAAACAATAGGAAATAAATTAGAGAAAAGGATAGAAGCTATTCCAGGAATTTCCACACCTAATTTTCCTAATGATATTTCAGCACTTCATTTCCAACCTAGAAGCCTGCAATATAAACAAGAAGAAGAGTTAGCACAAGCACAAATATTAGGAAGAATTCAAAGAAGCTTAACAATTTCAGACCCTAGTACATCAAGAATTCAAACATTAGAACAAGGAAAAATTAAAGAAATTTCGGATTCTGAAGAAACAACCATTCCAGAAGAATTTTCAGACATAGAAGAAGAACAACAAAACAATAAGTTAATAGATGTAGTTGAAGGACAATTTGATAATACTATAAATAAAATTTCTAGAAAAAAATATAAAAAACCCCAAAGAAACTATAAAAATTGGAAAATGATAGACACTAGAAATTATTATACAAGACCTACACCTCCAGATATTCAATATGAAGAAAGATCAAAATTTCACACCAGTAAATATGATGGAAAATCATTATATGAATGGAATATAGATGGCAAAGCAGAATATGAGATATTAAATATATTACAAGAAATGGGAATGGCAAAATTAGCATATAAAGTAAGACATGCAGATGAAAAATCAATTGCAACAAGACCTACACCTCCGTTGTAAGTAATTTAATTTGAGGATGAAGCCTTGTCTATATAGCAGTTTGTGTAGTATGTGGCATATGTTACTAACATAGTAGAATGAATTGGATCACAGTTATTGAATCAAGCGAAAGATACCGTTAAAAATACTACTTACAAAATATATTGTCGTCCCTATGAACATTGATTTCTCTTATTTCTTATGCAATTAATTAGATTTCTGCTTTTTTCATTGGTTGTATTATTTGTAGCTTATTATTTTCCTATTAAAGAATTTTTTATTATTTAGATAATAAAGTGAGTAAGTAGCCTTGGTAATTATAATTGCTCCCTATGGGATCGACTCTTATTTATTCCATACTTCAATTTGATCTGTATACTTATAATCAATGGAGTATTTGGGTTGAATTGAATTGATAATTAGGAATTTTAACGAAAGCTTAACTCACGTGAATGTGTTTTTAGAATTCAAAATTTTATTAGGGTATTTTTAAAAAATTTTGTTATTTCCTACCCATAACAGCCCACCACTACCAATCACTACCACCATTTCTTTTCCCATTCTCTCCTCCTTCCTCCGCTCCCCCTCATTTTTCCTCTCTCTTTCTCCCACTCCCATTCCTTCCCCTAGTCTAGTTGCAGTCAGATCTGCAATCTGGCCCACAATCAAATCGCAGAGATATCAGGAAAGGAGAGAGAGAAAGCTAGAGGAGGAAAAGAGAGGGGAAGTAAGAGAGCTGGTAGAGGTGGAGGAGTGAAAGGGGGGAATGGTGGTAGTAATAGCCGGTGGTGGTAGGTGGAAGAAAAGAGACATGGTAGGGGTATTTATTTTATTTCGTTATTTTTTGGTTAGGTGTATTTTGAAATTTTGTGTTTTTGGAGTTATTTTTAAAGTTTGTTATTGTAAACTTTACAGACAAAAACAATTTGTAGAAAAAAAAAAAAGAATCCATAAAAGTTAAAAACACACAAAAAACAGTGACGCCAAACACAGCCTAAGAATCCTTTCAAGTTCCTTTAGATTGTATGGATGATTTGAGAGGTATATGGATTTGTATTTCATCAATTATTTCAGTATTAAATGTATTCAAATAATTGGTAAATTACAAATTCAAATACCTCTCTAATAATCCAAACAACATAGACAAATTTTTGAAAGAATTTCAAATTATTCTTGAAATCTCCCAACCAAATACAACCAAAAGTTAACTTAGTGGTCATGCGAATCTTTCATTCTTTCTCGACTCCTTTCTTCTAGAGACAAATTTTGTGACGTAAGTAAAGAATCTTTATGCTAAGGTCACGTTCTTATGGTAGCTCACTTACATCATTGATAGAGGTTTCAAAAGTTCTCAGTCATTAGTTTGTCTTTTTGCAAATTTCGGCAGAAGAAAACTTTCCACGCGTTTATACTCGTAAGCAACTTTAATTGTTGACTAGAAAATGAAAGTAAATCTTAGCCAGACATCAGAGAACATGTACATGCACCTGCCGAGAATCCAGAGAAGTGCAAATTGTGTTGAAAAGGACAATTGCCCAAGATTGAAAATGACTTGGATTACTGGCCAGAACATTCGAGTCTGTAAATTTGCTATACTTGTCTTTAAAAAAAAAAAGAATAAAAGGAAAAATATGCTGTTTGGGCGCAGAAGTCTGCTGGATATATTTCCGTGATTGTTCTGGATAAAGGTGGGATGAGCTCATTCATTTGGGATTCAATCATTTAGTTCCAGTCAAGAATGTCCATGACTACATACAATTATTCTGGGATAATTTCCCCCCACACTAGGGCAGTTACATGGGACTCGTAGTCTTAGTTAAAACTCACGCCAAATATGATATAGTACTCAAGAAATATTGGATATTTTCATTTATCAAGAATAACTAGAATTTTGCCCATGCCTTGGCACAATCTTTTTTTATTTATTGTGAATTTATACAAATATGAATAATTTAAATACAAAAATTAACAATAATCCTACATGTTCGGTCATATTAACTTAAAAAAATTAATGTATTCTAAATGTTCAATTATTTATTAATTTTAAAAAGTTTGTTTATATATTTTCACTATCATATGATAGTATACATCAAATGATGTACCCCATATCAAAAACTTGGTAGATATGCTTTTTTTATAAATATTCTTTTAGATAATTTAAATTCTTATAATGACCATAAACTTAGAACTATATATTCATATTTAATTAAGTAGAAAAGGTCCAGCAATCCATTTTTCTTCATTAATAAATATTCAATTTACAAAAATCTTGGTAAATCTGTCAGTGTAATAGTTAATTTTCTTTTTAACACTAAGTTAATTCAAAATTAAGGGAAGAGATGATGAACAATTTAAATACTAATCAACGATATGGTGGTGAAAGGAAGTAATTTATGGGATAGATAAGATTCCAATAATTGTGATTTGAAAAAGGTTTTACTATAGTTATATGTAATAATTTGATAGAAAACAGATGTTATTAAGATAAGATTAGTTATTTTTTAAAGTTATTTTAAAATTAGAGATAATTTTTAAACATATAATACAATCCAAATAGGATTGAACATGAGTGAAACCTAAGTGACCCATAACCCGTTAGTAGTACAAATTAACCCTATTGTTAATAGGATGAACACTAACATATAGTTATACAAATCAAATATTAATTCACCGCAACACAATGTTATTGCAAACTAACCTATAAATGATGAAATGAACACTGACAAACAAATGAATGAAACACATACATAATGAAATTTGAATATAAGATCTTTAACTCATAATGCCTCAACCTTGGTTAAGAGCATAATTAAATTTGACTGATAAAGAATCCTGCAGAGGGATTGGGTCAATGGATCACTGGTTGAATTGGTGGGTACTAATTTACTATTTATAAATACAAAATGGTAATTTTAGTATATATAAAATAGCTAATAAAGTGCTTTTGGATATTAGTTTTTTTTTTTTTAAGTGTAAGCGGGAGGACTCGAACCCGAGACCTCTTGCTTACACTCCCTCCCCCCGTACCACCCAATCCAATCCTCCCCCCCCCTTTTGGATATTAGTTATTAAATTTAGAAAGATATATAATGAACATATAAATATTAATAGAAGATTTAATTTCATTTTGTCATACTTTTACATAAGTAAATAATATAGTTAAATAATAACAAAATTTTTCACTTGTTTCCAAAGATATAGCATTATTTTTTATTATTTTATTTTTGTTTAAAAATAAAATAATTCTTTAACTACTCAAATATGTCAGTTTGAAATTTAAAAAGAATTAATTGTATAGTAAAGAAGAAAACAAGTTTATTTAAAAAATACTTAGTTATCAAATAAAGATTAAGCAAGTGATAAAGTATGGTGCACATTTAAATGAAGATCCAACATATAAATATTGTCAAAACCATATACACACTTTATTTCAAAAACAAAGACCCGCAGTTGTTTAAAAGAAAAATCGGGTCAACTAAAAAATTGAACGGATTTTCAGTTCAACCTACGAGTCAATTGACTTTGACCGGATTTGATTGGGCCAACTTCTTGTCCAATAAAACTAGAGACCCAATCCGACCTGATGCTCGGGTTATCACTTATAAGGCCAATCCGTCCAACCATTGGGTTGGGCCCAGTTTAATAATTATGATTTAAGCTCCATGTCTTCTTTCCTCCACCAATTAATCTTTGAATGTTCCTATAGCATTTCGCCTAAGCTAGGTGTACTAGTAGGAAAAATCCTTTGCTCTCTCTTTTTTTTTTTTTTCTGTTTGCTTTTTGTTAAAGTATAATTATTTTAGCCAAACCACATGATGTCATATTAATGAATAAAGAAAAGTCGATTTGTGGATTCTTCAACAACAGAAAAGTTGATTTGTGGATGATAAAGTTCTGCATGGTACATGTCAGTGCTAGGTTGGGCTAGCTGTTAATTTTAACAATTTTAAGATATGAATATACATCCAAGCAAAATGCTTCTAATTCAAAATTCCTTCAAAATTTCTCTTTCTTTCGCGTATTCAATGTGGCCGCCTCGTAAAATTCCTTCAGTCTCCCTTGATTGGGACGATCCCAACGCCATTGTAGGTGGTGTCCAAAATTAAAAGCCATCAGCATCAAACTAATTCAAAATTTTCTTCATTTAAAAAATGAGTAATATTATATACACTGTCAGTGTATATATTAACACGATCATTTAGTTTGTTTTTATAGTTTAAATCATATGTCGTTTAGTATAGAATTTTTCTTTTAAAGTAACATCTCAAGGTTATTACATAAATATCCTTGATAATCATCAAGAAGAAGGCATAGAAATTTATAGCCATTACTAGGCATGTCAATGGATCGGATCTTACCAAAATCCAATCCAAACCCAATATATTTGGATAAGGTTTGGATTTAATTTCTCAAATTCAGATCCAAACCCTATGAGAGAGTCATGGACTTGGGTAGGGTCTGGTTTTCTAAAATTCATATCCAAATCCAGACCCCTACTAAACCTTACCCAAACCCTTATATATTTAATTAAATAATATATATATGAGAAAATTTATAAAATAATATAATATTTTATGGCTATTGGATCGAATACAATAAGATTTATGGCATCAGAATCTGCATTCTGTGTTGGTCGTTGGATGATTAATGAGACTCATGCTAAATTGCTTCTAGATATGGTTGAAACATTAGTGACTATTGATGATTGGATTGAATAAAAAAAATAGCAATGAGTAAGTATTTATAAATCTTCTTATTCTATTATTTATTTGTCACCGGTCCTTAATCAAATGATTTTTATCTCATTCACGATTTTAGTGTTGGATTGCGAGACATCTGCCAACCTTGAGATTTAAATAAGAAAAAGAGGTACAAAATTACATTTTTTTAATAAGACTAAATATTTATATATGTTATGGTTATTTTCTTTTTTAAAAACTAATCTTAGTTGTCATTGTAATTGGTACAAACTTTTTCAAGAAAAGGAGAAAAGGTAAAGGCAAACAAATGAAATATTGTCGTGGATGCAGTTGAATGTTTAAAAATATATAGTTGTCAATAATAATTCTTTCTTTGAGTGCAAAATATTGCATTCAATTTGTTGAATGTTAATTTTATTATTTGAAAACAAAAATTGGATAGTATTTCTATTATTTATGAACTCTATATACTTTTAATACATTTTTACTTTAATATATTCAGAAAATACACATGGATGTCTATTGGATACCCAGATCTATAAGAGTTTGAGTATGGACTTACTTTTTCAGACCCAAAAGGATCTTGATCTAGGTCTGGGTCTAACTAAACTAAATGGATCTGAATCTGGATTAAAGGAATCCAACCTAAAACCTACCCATTGACATGCCTAGCCATTACTTAATGTCTAAATTTTATAATGAGGGTAACTTTAGTAAGAAAATCTAAGTCATCTAACTCCAATTCCCCTATTGTAAGAACTAAAATCACATAGCAGAAGTATATTTGACAATGGCCGTTACATAATGACTACATTTTGTAATGAGGGTAACTTTAGTAAGAAAATCTAAGTCATCAAACTCCAATTACCCTATTGTGGGCACTAAAATCGCAGAGTAGAAGTATATTTGATACATATAAAAATAGGGTTTTTCTAACGAGTATCCATTGAACACTCGTTAATATACTTAAAATTCACCTAACCTACCATATATATACTAACAATTATTCTCTTCCCTTGCATTTATACAGTTTCTTTATTTAATTTTACCCACCCTTCCTTGTGTTTATTTTCCTTTTCTAATTAATCTTACATTTCTAAAAATATGACATTTGAAATATACTTTGAGACTAATATATGGGAAAAGACGAGTTTAATAATCATAAATTACATAAAGCATATCGAACTCTTATATTTGAGACTAACATATATTGTGCCTAGACAGAATTGCCTCTAAAACAACCACAACTCTCCCTAATTTTTCTCCTCACCCTTCTCAACTAAAAACAATAAACACCCTAACTCCATTCGGATTAGCTATTTTGGGGGGTGTTTTTGAAATATTTTACTATACCAGTACATATGAAACTTTCTACTATAGATGTTTTTCGTGATGTTTTTGGAGGCGTTTTTGGGATACATTTTGGGGTATTTTTAAAGTTTAAAAATTTTTGTGATATTTTTTAAAAACTACCAAATGATTACTCTATAGAAACCTGGTCAATAGAAACGGCTAAGACAATAAACTACCAAATGATTACTCTATATCTTAACCAAATAAACTACTAATAGAAATAGAAAACATTAAGTTTGATTTAATTATGTCAGCAATGCCTTCATTATGCTAAAATTTCTATTAATATAGCTCCACATTATGACCAACAAAAGTAATCTTCATTAAAAGTATTGAAATGCTTTGTTCATCTTTGCATCAATTCTTGTTAATCACTTCACATTTAATTTATTAGCCTCCTTGAATGACATCTAGTATCAAGATTTTTACTTTTACAAATCAATCAGAATGAACAAGGAGACAGGAATTTTTTTTCATCTGTTTCATATGACCAAAATATCAACAACTATGATAGGATCTTTTCTTCTAATCATTGTCCAACAACATCAACTCAACAAAGTCTCTTTTTTAAGATTTCTATCCAATTAGAGTCAATTTTTTTATTGTCAAATAACTTCCAGGACCGATCCAATGGTCCATGTTTTTTCGATGTTCGAGTACTCTAACTCATAAAAAAATTTACCCTTCAAAATCCTGTTAGCATCAACCTTGTAATCTAAATTTTATGAACATCACAGGAACAAAGTCTAGGGTTGTGATACCACTTGTAGGTAGGGGTATTAAAAAATAATCGAAAAAACGGGTAACCAAGAAAATCGAATTGGTCCAAACCAAAAAATAGGGTAACCAACATAATTTTTAAATTGGTTAAGCTATCCAAATCTACTTGAAAAATTAGGTTAGGGTATGGTTTTCAATTTTCAAAAATCGTGGTCACCCAAACTTAACCCGCATACATGCAAGGTTGGTTAAGATAATTAGTATCCAAATCTCAACCCATAATGATTTAGTCATTTACCAATAATTTAAGTTATGAACCCCATGCCATTATACATGTTAGTTTTCACAACTTATAAACTTGTATATCGAACCCTATCTTTTGTTTACTTTATCCATTGTCCATCTTCATTGCCATTAATTTCATTTACTCTGCTACTCAATTTTTTCTCTTTCATCAAAATTCCTTTTCCTTTCTCATAAATTCTATCTACTACACCGTTCTATTTTTTTTTTTTTTAGAGCTTACATTTTATGTAGTAAAGCAACATGTCATCCTTAATAAAAAAATGAAAATAAATAGTTTTCAAGAAGTAGAAAAATGAAAATAAATGTTTGAAATATTTTTATGTTTTAATTATCTATTGTGTTTTGATTTTCTATTTTGTTGGTGGTTTTTAGAGTTGTAGGATTAACAACTTTTATTAATTTGGACAAGTATTGTGTTATTTTCTTTGTTAATCTAATTCTGTTTTTCCATTTTCCTATAAGTACAAGAGGGATAGGTTACCCTGTATAATCGACTAGGCCTGTAAACGAGTTAGGTCGAGTCGAACTTTAGCCAAATCAATCTGTGTCTCAACTAGAGCTTGAGCCCAAACTCGACCTCAAATTTGAGTCAAATTGAGCTCAAGCTCAAGCTTAAAAAATAATAAAAAATAATTATTTTATTTTTTAAAAATAAATAAAATAGTAATTTTTCTTAACAAATAATCAAATAATAAAATATTAAAGATATGTATAATTTTACTATTAAAATAATATATATATATATATATAATCAGGTCAACTCGCAAACTAATGAGTTAAGTATCTTTGACTTCGAGTTCAAGTTCAAGCTCAATTTAGTTAGCTCGAACTCAAGTCGAATATTGACTCAAACTGGTCATGAGTAGTTCGACTCGTATACAATCCTATACCCGACCCTATGCTGCAGGTAAACCGATTGAATAGGCTTAGTGTATGAAATACAATTTTGTCAAACTGCTATTTGTAGTTAGTGTCAGTGAAATTGCAAATGGACTAGCTACCTGGTCTATGAACATCCCTACTTGTAGGCACTAAAATCGCATAGCAGAAGCATATTTGATACGTATAACAATGATATATAAGAGAATAGGAGTTTGATGATCATAAAGTACATAAAGCATATCGGACTCTTATATTGAGATGGGCATAGATTTTAGGCAGAATTGTCTTTACAATAATCATAACTCTCTAATTTTTATCTCTCACTCTTCTCAATTGAAAACAATAATTAGTCATTCTATAAATAGCACACAAGACTTGGTAATTAGGAAACTCTAAAACCAAATAAACTACTAAAATTTTGTGACTAGACTAGAACTTCTAATTTAGAAATAAAAAAACATTAATTATTAGGAATTTTGGTTTAATTATGCCAACACTTATATAGTATAGTACAATATAAGTATCGACAAAATGACTACTATATATATATATATATAATGTATGTATGTATGTGATAGAGTGCTTTGATATTAGTCATATGTTTGTGATAGAGTACTCGAATATCGAAAAATTAGATCAGAAGTTGGTCTTGGACACTCGCTGTTGATCTGATAAGAGGGATCCTGTCGAAATTATTGTTGTTGGTGTTGTATTAGCAATTAAAGCAATGACCCTGCCAGGAATTGTTGATTGGGGTTGTTTCTGTAGAGGAATTTGATCGAGGCATAAGCCAAGGAGGCCAAGAAATTCAAGCAAAGAAGAAAAAAAAATTATGTTTGTCAAGGTACAGAAATTATATTCAAGTTGCCACAATGAAGAAGGAATTGTTAATGCTAAAAAATTTAAAATTTTGCAGAGTCTCAGTAGTAAAGAATAAATATCAGAATGCTTAGCAAGGAGTGTCCATCAGATGGAGCAACTTGCCACATATACAAAAGCCTATGATAGTCACAGCTTAGTTGTTAGAAACCACTCTCATCTTTGGTGATACGTGAACCATAATCAGCTATTCTACTTGTAAGATCAAAATCTATTCTACGTACTAAGGAGAAAAAGCACTTGTGAATCCAAGAACTGAATATGTGAAATGTCTTCGAGTATGGTAGCTAAATCTATATATGTACACATCCTGGCATTAACTCGGTTGATCAGTTGATTGTTGGAGCTAGGGTTGTAAATGAGTCGAGTCGAGTCGAGTTTTAGACTTATCGAGTCGAGTTTGACTTAATAACAGGTAGGCTCGAGTTCAAACTTGAGTTCGAAGAGCCAAGAAAATTGAGCTCGAACTCGACTCGATTAAGGAAAAGCCAAACTCGAGCTCGAGTCGATAAGGCTCGCGAGCTGTAGCTCAATTTCTAGCTCGCGAACAGCTCGAATTGTCAACTCGTAATGTAGCTCGAATTTTTGACTCGTGAGCAACTCGTTAGCTCGAGTTTCTGGAAATTATTCTAATAAAAACAACAAATAATTATTTTTTTAATAAATAATAAAATATTAGGGATATATGTGTAATTTTACCATTAAAATAATATATATATATATACACACACACTCAAACATATTTTAAACTCGAGTTCGAACTCGAATTCAATTTGGCCAGTTTGACCTCGACTCGAGTTCGATATTCGATCAATATCGAACTCGAGTCGAGCTTTGACTCGAATCGCTCGTGAGCGGCTCGATTCATTTGCAGCCCTAATTGGAGCAGGCGGATTTAATTTTGCTCCACCATTTTTCAATTACTTCCATCAGTGCCAACCGTAATCCTTCAGCATCTTCCTGAACTTCTTTTCACTTAATGCCCATCCAGCTATCACTTGGCTCTTCCGTTCCCAAGCAATCACTCCAATAATACCAAGGTTCTTTGATTTTGGGTGCTAGTTGCAGGACCTTAACGAGTCCAAAATTGGCTTTTTTCTTGTCAAGTCACGAGACATCTTTTTCTGGTTTCCTCACCCCAGCCTGGCAAGGACTTTTTTCCCTAATCAAACTTCTCATACTGAACAATCAACATTGTGATATAAGTCATATCAATTATTGCTAGTCCCCCTCAATGTCCTTTGCAATATATGGTAGAAGTTGATACTCGGGAAAAACCTACACATTAAATTATGAACCTGAGTAAAAAGTGCAATTATTTGTTCATCAAAATCTAAGGCTAAAAGTTAACGTAATTAAGTCGAGAGCGTGACATGAACAACGAATTTAAAGATTTCTCTCACTGAATATTTTCCAACCATATGATTATCAGAATGTATTGTCAAATTGGGTTTCAAATTTATGCCTAAGGTCCACCTCTATCGCCTTTCTTGAGGCTAAAAATTGAACTTATAGGGCTAAATGGGCCAAATCCATGCCTGCTCAGGCTAATAAAAAGTGCTTTAAAATAATTGGACTGGTATGAAACAGGTTAACTGTTCTCTAGAAAACTAAGGCCTTGTTTGGATTGCTTGTTTCCGTCAAAAAATATTGTCGTTTTCCGTGATCACATTTCCCTATCACATTTTTCCCTCACATATATCAAATCGCTACAGTAATTTTTCCATGAAAAATGACGGAAAATGCAATCCAAACAGTCATGGGGGAACTTCTGCAAGAGGTTAGAAGTTCAAGGAGAAAATATGGAATAAACTTTATTCAGGAAGTACAACCGTTATTAATATCAGAGGGAGACTGCAATTGATGTTAAAGTTGCGACAGACTGATTGAAATCTAAGCATAGATGAGACCACTACTTGATGGTCCAACCTTTTGTGGTGCCAAAATAGTTCATAGGCTTTACCATTCATTTGTTTTCTTTTTGCATTTAAAGCTTTCATACATATCAAATCACAATATATACATAAGTGGATTAATTTTATACAACTTCTCCTGATTTATGTAACTGAGTTGATTGACTGACTTTTCAAAAAAAAAAAAAGTGATTGGCTAGGCGAAATCCAAACAAAAGAACATATATACAAGAAGAAAAAGTAAGGCACCCATTAAAATCAGTATAGTCCTCAATGAATAGTCCCTTTTGTGGTGGTATACCACAGAAGAAAAGTCCCACCAAATAAAAGGAGTGGGCTCGGGCCATTTGCAAACCATTTCGGGGGCAATAATCGTTGAAACTGCTGTAATCTTAAGACAATGAAAGAAAACTTCGATTCTGTTCAAACTCAGTATCAAATTGGAGGACCAATTGAATAAATGCGCTTGAAAATGCGCCCAATGATAGCTTCGTTACGTAGAGTTTCCTGTTCTTCTTTTGAGGTCTCATTGTCAATGCTGTTTCCTATGAGTTCCCGAGCCAAGGAGGAGCTGTAGGTCTTCTATTGTACGCTAATGTGTAACATCCATGTTATATATTCTGAAGTATTGACACGTATTCGTTTCAAGAGTTCAATTTAATTAGAAATATATAATTATGATAATTTAAAAAAATGTTGGCACATAAAACATACAACGGAAGACATTCATATATTCAAACTAGAGAAACAGATTTGCTATGTAATTTGGCCCGGTTTGGTAAGTGAGTTTTTTTTTGTGTTTATTTAAAATTTTATTGTAACTTACTGTAGAAGCTTTTTAAAAAATTTTTGAAATGTGTTTTTTTTAATTTTTTGAAATATATAGTTTAAAAATTTTGAAAATTTTTTTAAAGTTACTGTAATTAAAGTTTTTAAAAAACTTGTAGCAAATAAACTTGACAAAAAATTTGTCTACCAAACAAGGCCTTAGCTTGTTCAATATTGATGAAAACAAAAAAACCGTACGCAAAAGAAGGCATGGAAGCATTCAAGTTTGTTAGCATAAAAAATCACGCGGCAGAAAAAACACAGTATTATATCAAACGATAGGCAAACAAAAAAAAAATCAAAAGAATAAGAAGGATAGCTATACGGCTGGATAAATCACAATAATATAAAAAAGAATGTGCAATTTCGTATCACTTGGACTGGTCATGAATGACCATATGATCTATTCACAATAAGAACAATACGAAGGAACTAGAAGGCTTGGAGGAATTAGAAAATTTTATTCTATCAGTAGACCAATTTTCCTCAATCTACAAACGTGGACTTCAAGTCTTTAAATAAAAAAAAAATAAAATTATGAAACCTATTTCAATTCTAACACCTAAATATAACCTAACTGATTTTCCAAAACTAAGGGTCTGTTTGGAACCTGAGTTTTTTGGGAGTTTGTCTAAAACTTTACTGTAGTGCACTGTAGAAGTTTTTGAAAAAATTTTGTAGAAATTTTTGTAAGGTGAAAAACTTTTTTTTTTCTTTTTCTTTTTCCTTTTCTTTTTTTTCTTTTTTTTTCTCTTTCCCTTTCTTTTTCTTTTTCTTTTTCTTTCTTTCCTTTTTCTTTTCTTTCCTCTCTTTTTCTTCTTCTTCTTCTTCCCTGTTACCTCCGCCACCCCCAGCAGCAACTCCACCTCCCGCCACCCCCCTCTGCCCCGCCTTCCCCCTCCCCCCGCCACCCCCTCTGCCTCTTCCACCTCTGCCCCGCCTTCCCCCTCTCCCCCGTCTGTGAGAACCCGTAAATCCCTAATAATTTTCTTAGGGTTTTTCCCATTTAAAGGCATAATTTTTGCATTTTCTGGCTTAGGAAAATTCTCCTGGTAAATTTTATGAGTAATTATAGTTTTTAGATGATTTTTCTAGTATTGGAGAGTTTTTGAAAAATTAAGAGTATATAATGGACGTGGGACCCACTAGTGCGAAAAGTTCGAAAAAATTCGGCCAATTAGGTTAAATTCCGGATATTGTGTGAAATTTATCGGGTGTTAAGAGATAAGAAGAGGAGGTGATTTGATTGATGTGAGAAGGAACCAAGTGATAAAGATGCATTTATGAAGCGCCAAGTGTCACTATATCCTTGGTTAGACTTTGTTGGACACTATTCACCCTTTTTGACTTTTTACCATTGAGTTAAATATCTTCAAAAAAAAATCACTAAAATTCACTCTTTTCTTCTCCTCCATGGCCGGTTCTCTCTTGAGCAAAGAAGAAAGAAACTCGTCAACATTTTAGCTTCCATTTAGCTCAATCTTCCAAAACCAATCACATAAACTAGTTTCTACTCCATAAAATCCCTCCCTTTGGTGCTAGTAAGTGTTTTTGTGGAAGTGTTCAAGGAAGCTAAGGTGTTCTACAACTCCTTTTCTCTTGTTTACTAGGTAAGAGGTGCTTGAACTTCCTCCTACACCTAATGATGCTTAATTTGTGCCTAGTGGTGGCTAAAGTGCTGAAATTTGTGGTTTATTTCTTGGTTTGAGATGAATTGGTGAAGTTTTTATTTTATTGATGAATTTTCTAGTTTAATGTGATCATGATGTTGTGGTTATTTATGATGGTTGGTAATGAGGGGTAATGACTCTAGTAGGTGTAAATGATTGGTAATTGCAACCAATTTTGGGTTTGGAAGGAATTTGAGGAAGTTAGGGTTTCATAACCTCCTTTTCTGTCTGGTTTTGTATCATATGGTTAGAGGCCAAATTCGCCTTTGCTTAAAACATGAAAGTTGTAGGTATTGATGTGTTTGAGGTGCCTGTAAAATTTCAGGTCATTTGGAGTAGTGTAGAGTGAGATATGTCGATTTTACTGTTGCTGTTCTGGGTTGATCAGAATGTGCGAACTGCGCTTGTAATCGTCTGTTTTGACTGGAATTGCTTTGGATTTGGATGTTGGTGTCTTCTGATGAAATGTACCTGGATGTCTTGGCTACCGCATGCCTTTGGAATCAATGCATTTGGACCTGTATAGACTGAGTTGGACTAATTACAGCATAGTGTGATTTGTAAACCTGCAATTACGGTTCTGGTTTGGTATTCTGCATTTTTGACCTAGTTGTGCTAGGATTTGGACTGAGTGGCCTTCTACATTGTTGTAGCCCTGTCTTTTAGCTTCGACATGGTGGGTCTTACACCCTCATCCGATAAGCGTAGCGCATATTGTGCCATTACCGCATAAGGAGGCCAAAACTGTTTTGTTGTTAGGGGAAATATAGTTACATTTCTTGATTTTCTGGTTTGCTATCATGCTTATATATGCATATGAAACCCTATTGGGGTTGTGAATGGCATGGCTTTATGACTTGTTATCGAATCTCATAGTATTTGTTTACGTGTTCTAGGGCGTGACGTTAGTGCACGACGTACTTTGGACGGTGGTGCATGAAACCTCACCTACGTGAGTAGTGAGTATACTACTCACTTGGATGTTTATAATATGGCTTTGCTATATGTGATTGTGATGCCTTGAAGGCTTGTTTGGCTATTGGAAATGATTAGGGTGAAGGTGTACTTGACCGCCCTCATTCCTTTTATTCCTGTGAATGACTGTTTACCGTTTCACTGTATTACTGTACTTGCTATATGAGTTATTGGATTCCATTCATGGGATATTGTTTGGGTGTCGGTTGGACGAGTATCCACCGGCCCTACTGTATTACTGAGCTCGACCCCGTTGGTAGTCACTTGAATCGAGCCAGCGAGGGTTTGGTCGTGAAAATTGACTAGCCACGGGGACTGAAATGAGAATCTGGTGGTAATGAGACCCTTGGTTCCGGTGTACTAGAGTATCACCTAAAGTTGCTGCTTGGAGTGCGGGCCCGGTTGGGGTATGTTGGGTGGAAGGAATGGAAGTAAATTGAGGTCTACAGTTTGGTACTTTTAACATTGACGGAGGGTCAATGGGGTTGGATCAAGAATATAAGCGAGGAAATGGGCTCTTGAGAGCCATCCGTATCCTTTTACCGTTTTGTTTCATTCCTTAACTGTGTACTTTAATTGAAAGGACATGCTATATGCTCTTTGTTGCTTATGTGGTAGTAACTCACTGAATTTAAGCTCATTCCGTTCCATTTGTTTTCCTTACAGGAAAATGATCACTTTTGGAAAGGTTGTACTAGCAAGTTGAACTCATGTAAATGTATCTTTTGAATAACTCTTTGAATGAAACCCTAATGTGTATTGGGTTTGTTTTCTTTTGATTGGCAAACCAAACATGTATATTCATGATGCATGGTTTTTGTGGCATGCCATTTGGTTGTAAATGTTGAATTTCAATGTATGGTTGAACTCCGGATTCTGACGTGTCCGGCATTGTTCATCGTCGGCGCTTTTTTTATTTTTCTCTATTTTATTTTATTTTGTGATTTTGGCTTGTTTGCGCGCGTTGGTATGTTCCGGAACGTATTAGATCGACGTACACTGACCCGTTAGTCCCGGCGAGAGTTGGGCAGGCAGTCCGCTGATCTCTTTGGTTCGCGTTAGGGGAAGGTGGGGCTGTCACAGGTGGTATCAGAGCTTAGGTTTGAATTAGCCTGGGAGTTATAGGACTGCTTGATTTGAGGATTTGTTGTTTATGGCCTGTAAGCTTATATTTATGATTAATTGTTCTTGTGGTGTAGGATGGCCGGACTGGGTGACCCTAGTGCTAGTCCTTCGGGAGTGAGACCTTGCAGAGCACTCCCCGTGATCCCATATCAGATACGGCCAGGAGGGACCGTTATTCGTTGGAGCCCGTCTAACCGTCTCCGACGGTGCGAGTGTAAAGAGAAGTATGCCTATCCGAACGCTCTCGTGTTTGCTCTGGACAAGGAGCGTAAGGTGTTGGCTAGAGAGAATGCTCGACTTGAGGTCGAGGCGATCCAGGATAGGGCGACCAACGAGAAGCAAGCTGCACATATTAAAGAGCTAGAACACGACGTGCTTGAGGTTGAAGATAGGGTTGACGACCTATGCAACCAACTGAGGGAGGCACGAGAGCGCGAGCTCAAGCGAGCTCGCAAAGTCAGGGGTCGCGCTGAGGCGATCCTTAACCTATGTGATGACGGGCTGGAGGAAGATAGTGATGAAGCTTCATGTGCGGGGGCCGAGGCCGGGGAGGAGTCTACCCCGTCGCCTGGGTCCCAAAGCCCAGCGACTGACTAGGCCTTGACTTCTAGGCTTCTTTTGGGATAGTTGGTGGTTTTGTATGTACATAGGGATAGGGATAGAGCCTTAGCTAACCGTTTTGGATGTTGGGTTAGTTACGTGTAAATCTCTTTTGATAGGCCAATTCTCGGGGGGATCGTTTATGTTCGTACGTGCCTTGGCCGTACTTGACTTGACTGATTGTATATATGTGTGTGGCTTGATCTTGCTTGGCTTGTATATAGATGTTTGTGATCATGTTTGCAATGTATCAATATGTGTTATTGTGAAAGTTTTGCGTATTACTTACATGCCTTATTACTACTTTGGTTTAGTACTCTTGCCTAGACCAAGTAAAACTTATGGAAGGTACTCGGAGTGGTCGGGGACGTGGGCGCGGAACTAGACAACCCACACCGGTTAGGGGTACGGGGGAAACCTCGACTGGACCCGATCTTGAACCACAAGCCGACCCCAATGTGCAAATAGCTGCTGCTATGCAGCAAATGACAAACCTGCTAACACAAGTAGTGCAGCAACAAGCCCAGAACCCAAACCTTAACCCTGGAAACCCGGAAACCCTGGCCATCATATCGAGAGCGAAGATAGAGCTCTCGAACGTTTTCAAAAGTTCGCTCCGCCAAAGTTTGTTGGGGAACCCGACCCGGACGTTGCCGAAAGATGGCTTGAAAAGATGGTTGATATATTTGCAGCCCTACACTACCCTGATGAACGGCAGGTGACTTTTGCCGTATTTCAACTTGAGGGGGCAGCCCGTTCCTGGTGGAACGTAATAAGACAGAAATGGGAAAGGGAGCAGACACCCAGGACTTGGGTGAACTTCATTAGAGAGTTTAACGCAAAGTTTTTTCCTCCTCTAGTCCAGGAAAGAAAGTTGGACGAGTTTATTAGGCTTCGCCAAGGGACTCAAACTGTGGCGGAATATGAGAGTCAGTTCACCCGCCTGTCCAAGTTTGCACCTGAGTTAATCATGACTGAGCAAAGACGGATTAGGCGCTTTATTCAGGGTTTGAATGTTGAGATTCAGAAAGACCTCGCGGTGGCTCAAATCACTGCGTTTAGCGAGGTTGTGGAAAAGGCCCAACGAGTTGAAAGTGCACGGTTGCAAGTCCGGAACTTCCAGGCGAAGAAGCGTGGCTTTCTTGGGAGTAGTTCTGGATAGGGTGAAAAGAGTACTCCCTCTAAATTTGGACGAGAAACGGGTGGTGGTCGACAATCTGGTTCAGGCAGAGGGACTCCATTCAGGGGTGGTCAAGTTGGGCGAGGACAAAGGGGAAATGCTCAGAGTGGCTCGGTTTTAGCATCTCGCGGTCCCTGCGGGCATTGCGGGACGTCAAACCACAACGAAGATAACTGCTGGAGGAAACAGGGTAAATGTCTGCGATGTGGAAGCGCAGACCACCAATTGGCCACTTGCCCAATTCTGAAACAAGATGGAAAAGGAAGCCAACCACCGCCAAGGACCAATACTGGACCAACAAAAGGAGATGGGTCCAAATCTAAAGTTCCAGCTAGGGTGTATTCCTTAGAGCCCCATCAGGTCCCAGAGTCTTCAGAGGTCGTAGAAGGTACGATCCCTATTTTCCACCGCTTTGCCAAAGTTTTAATTGATCTTGGTGCCACTCATTCGTTTGTTAACCCTGATTTTCTGTGTGGCATCGATATAAAACCTGCTAGTTTATCATATGACCTAGAAGTTAGTACACCTACGAAAAATCAATGTTTGGGGACTAGTATGGTTTATAGGGATTGTGAGGTGTGGGTAGGTGAAAGGAGATTTTTAGGAGACCTGATTAGCTTGTCCATTAAGGGATATGACGTAATTCTGGGTATGGACTGGCTAACCAAATATAACGCCCAACTGGATTGTAAAACAAAAGCAATAGAATTTCGCATTCCTGGCGAGGCAACCTTAAAGTTAGATATAAGTGGTAGGTTAGCCTCATCTGCATTAATTTCGGGCATTCGAGATAGGAAACTGATTAGTAGAGGGGCGCAAGGATTTTTGGACTTTTTTATTAACACCCCTACGGATAAGTTAAAAGTTGAAGATGTGGCCGTAATGAGGGAATTTTCGGATGTATTCCCTGATGAGTTAGTAGCCTTACCTCCGGAAAGGGAGATAGAATTTCGAATAGACCTGTTACCTGGAACCTCACCTATCTCAAAAACCCCTTACCGAATGGCGCCTGCAGAACTTAAGGAGCTTAAGTTGCAATTACAAAACCTTTTGGAGCGGGGATTCATTCATGAGAGTGGGTCTCCTTAGGGAGCTCCTGTCCTATTTGTGAAGAAAAAGGATGGAATCTTGAGGATATGTATTGACTACCGGGGCTTGAACAACGTTACGATCAAGAATAACTATCCACTGCCCCACATTGACGAGTTGTTTGACCAGCTGCAAGGAGCAGTGGTCTTCTCCAAATTGGACCTCCGACAGGGATACTATCAGTTGTTAATAAGGAAGGAGGATATTCCGAAAACTGCTTTCCACTCAAGATACGGGCATTACGAGTTCGCCGTTATGCCCTTTGGACTGACCAATGCTCCTGCCGCCTTCATGGACCTAATGCATAGGGTTTTTAAACCCTATCTGGACCGATTTGTCGTTGTGTTCATTGACGACATTTAGGTCTACTCTAAGATATGCGAGGAGCATGTGGAGCATTTGAGGGTGGTGTTGCAGACTTTAAGGGAACATAAGTTGTACGCCAAGTTTAGTAAGTGCGAGTTCTGGTTGGAGAAAGTAGCATTCCTAAGGCACGTAATCTCCCACGAAGGCATTTCGGTGGACCCGACGAAAATAGAGGCCGTGACAAATTGGAAGAGGCTAGAAAATTCCACGGAAATTCGCAGCTTTCTAGGGCTAGCTGGGTACTACCGAAGGTTCATTAAAGATTTCTCCAAATTAGCAAGACCTTTAACTGACCTGACAAAGAAGCATGGTCGATTTATCTGGAACGCACGATGCGAAACAAGTTTTCAGGAACTAAAGACAAGATTGACCATGGCTCCAGTGCTAGTTTTGCCAAATGGAGTGGACGGGTTTGCGGTGTATGCCGACGCGTCGCGAGAAGGATTGGGGTGCGTATTGATGCAGAACCGGAATGTGATTTCTTTCGCCTCTAGGAAATTGAAGCTTCACGAGCAGAACTACCCGACTTACGATCTGGAACTAGCCGCAGTTGTCTTTGCACTGAAAAAATGGAGGCATTACCTATATGGGGTGACTTTCGAAGTGTATTCGAATCACAAAAGTCTTAGGTACCTTTTCTCCCAGAAGGAATTGAACATGAGGCAACGAAGGTGGATGGAATTCCTGGAAGATTACGACTGCACAATCAATTACCATCCGGGAAAGGCAAATGTGGTAGCAGATGCTTTGAGTCGTAAGGTGCAAGTAGCAGGGTTGATGATTAAGGAGTGGGATTTTTTGGAATCCGTGTGTGAGTGGAGACCCTGTCTTGGGAGTCATAAGGTGATATTTAGCAATATTAAGGTAACCTCCACTCTACTGGAACGTATTAAAGAGGCGCAAAACGAAGATTTGATGGTACGGAAGTGGGGAGAGAAAGTGAAAAAGAGAGAAACAACGGACAATTTTAGTCCTGAGGGCATTTTGAGGTATCGAAACCGAATAGTGGTACCAAAGGATGAGTCGTTGAAAGTAGAGATTCAGGAGGAGGCTCATCGGTTTAAGTATACAATCCATTCGGGCAGCAGCAAAATGTATCAGGACCTGAAAGGAACCTATTGGTGGGACAATATGAAAAAGGAAATCGCTCAATACATACAAAAGTGTCTCGTTTGCCAACAGGTGAAAGCCGAACATCAAAAACCATCGGGTCTGTTACAACCCTTGGATATACCCGAATGGAAGTGGGAAAACATCACAATGGATTTCGTTTCAGGTTTACCGAGGACGCAAAGAGAACATGATGCCGTTTGGGTGATCGTGGATCGATTAACCAAATCGACCCATTTCTTGCCGGTGAACATGAAGTATTCACTGGATAAGTTGGCCCGACTGTACATGGACGAGATAGTAAGGCTACACGGCGTTCCTGTGAGCATCGTCTCCGACCGAGATCCGCGGTTCGTATCTCGGTTTTGGCAGAAGTTTCAGGAAATCCTGGGGACTAAACTCAATTTGAGCACGACCTATCACCCTCAGACGGATGGCCAGTCAGAACGGACGATTCAAACTCTCGAAGACATGCTACGAACGTGCATTTTAGACTTTGGAGGCAGTTGGGGTCAGCACATGACCTTGGTAGAGTTTGCGTACAACAATAGCTTCCATTCGTCGATTCAAATGCCTCCGTATGAAGCCCTTTACGGACGCAAGTGCCGGTCGCCGATTTACTGGGACGAAATTGGCGAAAAGAAAGCACTAGACCCAGCAACTATTCCATGGATGGAAGAGGCTCAAGAAAAGGTCAAGTTAATACGGCAACAAATCCAAACAGCTCAAAGCCGACAAAAGAGCTACGCGGATAATCGAAGAAAAGACTTGGAGTTTGAAATTGGGGATCACGTATTTCTTAAGATCACACCCTTACGAAATATCACAGCGGGCAAAGGAAAGAAACTTCAACCGCGGTACGTCGGACCCTACAAGATCCTCCAGAGGGTAGGAGCAGTCGCGTATCGATTGGAACTGCCATCCATTCTCTCTCGAATCCACGATGTGTTCCACGTTTCGATGCTAAAGAAGTATCATCCCGACCCATCCCATGTCTTACAACAGGAGGAGATTGAAGTAGACGAATCGCTTGTCTATGAAGAGAAACCGGTCCAAGTGCTCGATCGGAAAGTCAAAGAGCTCAGAAACAAGCGGATTCCGCTAGTAAAGGTGCTATGGAGAAACCATGGAGTAGAGGAACCTACTTGGGAAGTGGAAGAACAAATGCGAAAGAAGTATCCAAACCTTTTCGGGAATTAAGGTGAGAAATTTCGAGAACGAAATTCTTTTAAGGGAGAGAGAGTGTGAGAACCCGTAAATCCCTAATAATTTTCTTAGGATTTTTCCCATTTAAAGGCATAATTTTTGCATTTTCTGGCTTAGGAAAATTCTCCTGATAAATTTTATGAGTAATTATAGTTTTTAGATAATTTTTCTAGTATTGGAGAGTTTTTGAAAAATTAAAAGTATATAATGGACGTGGGACCCACTAGTGCGAAAAGTTCAGAAAAATTCGGCCAATTAGGTTGAATTCCGGATACTGTGTGAAATTTATCGGGTGTTAAGAGATAAGAAGAGGAGGTGATTTGATTGATGTGAGAAGGAACCAAGTGATAAAGATGCATTTATGAAGTGCCAAGTGTCACTATATCTTGGTTAGACTTTGTTGGACACTATTCACCCTTTTTTACTTTTTACCATTGAGTTAAATATCTCCAAAAAAAATCACTAAAATTCACTCTTTTCTCCTCCTCCATGGCCGGTTCTCTCTTGAACAAAGAAGAAAGAAACTCTTCAACATTTTAGCTTTCATTTAGCTCAATCTTCCAAAACCAATCACATAAACTAGTTTCTACTCCATAAAATCCCTCCCTTTGGTGCTAGTAAGTGTTTTTGTGGAAGTGTTCAAGGAAGCTAAGGTGTTCTACAACTCCTTTTCTCTTGTTTACTAGGTAAGAGGTGCTTGAACTTCCTCCTACACCTAATGATGCTTAATTTGTGCCTAGTGGTGGCTAAAGTGCTGAAATTTGTGGTTTATTTCTTGGTTTGAGATGAATTGGTGAAATTTTTATTTTATTGATGAATTTTTTGGTTTAATGTGATCATGATGTTGTGGTTATTTATGATGATTGGTAATGAGGGGTAATGACTCTAGTAGGTATAAATGATTGGTAATTGCAACCAATTTTGGGTTTGGAAGGAATTTGAGGAAGTTAGGGTTTCATAACCTCCTTTTCTGTCTGGTTTTGTATCATATGGTTAGAGGCCAAATTCGCCTTTGCTTAAAATATGAAAGTTGTAGGTATTGATGTGTTTGAGGTGCCTGTAAAATTTCAGGTCATTTGGAGTAGTGTAGAGTGAGATATGTCGATTTTACTGTTGCTGTTCTGGGTTGATCAGAATGTGCGAACTGCGCTTGTAATCGTCTGTTTTGACTGGAATTGCTTTGGATTTGGATATTGGTGTCTTCTGATGAAATGTACCTGGATGTCTTGGCTACCACATGCCTTTGGAATCAATGCATTTGGACCGGTATAGACTGAGTTGGACTAATTACAGCATAATGTGATTTGTAAACCTGTAATTACGGTTCTGGTTTGGAATTCTGCATTTTTGACCTAGTTGTGCTAGGATTTGGACTGAGTGGCCTTCTACATTGTTGTAGCCCTGTCTTTTAGCTTCGAGATTGTGGGTCTTACACCCTCATCCGATAAGCGTAGCGCATATTGTGCCATTACCGCATAACGAGGCCAAAACTGTTTTGTTGTTAGGGCAAATATAGTTACATTTCTTGATTTTCTGGTTTGCTATCATGCTTATATATGCATATGAAACCCTATTGGGGTTGTGAATGGCATGGCTTTATGACTTGTTATCGAATCTCATAGTATTTGTTTACGTGTTCTAGGGCGTGACGTTAGTGCACGACGTACTTTGGACGGTGGTGCATGAAACCTCACCTACGTGAGTAGTGAGTATACTACTCACTTGGATGTTTATAATATGGCTTTGCTATATGTGATTGTGATGCCTTGAAGGCTTGTTTGGCTATTGGAAATGATTAGGGTGAAGGTGTACTTGACCGCCCTCATTCCTTTTATTCCTGTGAATGACTGTTTACCGTTTCACTGTATTACTGTACTTGCTATATGAGTTATTGGATTCCATTCATGGGATATTGTTTGGGTGTCGGTTGGACGAGTATCCACCGGCCCTACTGTATTACTGAGCTCGACCCCGTTGGTAGTCACTTGAATCGAGCCAGCGAGGGTTTGGTCGTGAAAATTGACTAGCCACGGGGACTGAAATGAGAATCTGGTGGTAATGAGACCCTTGGTTCCGGTGTACTAGAGTATCACCTAAAGTTGCTGCTTGGAGTGCGGGCCCGGTTGGGGTATGTTGGGTGGAAGGAATGGAAGTAAATTGAGGTCTACAGTTTGGTACTTTTAACATTGACGGAGGGTCAATGGGGTTGGATCAAGAATATAAGCGAGGAAATGGGCTCTTGAGAGCCATCCGTATCCTTTTACCGTTTTGTTTCATTCCTTAACTGTGTACTTTAATTGAAAGGACATGCTATATGCTCTTTGTTGCTTATGTGGTAGTAACTCACTGAATTTAAGCTCATTCCGTTCCATTTGTTTTCCTTACAGGAAAATGATCACTTTTGGAAAGGTTGTACTAGCAAGTTGAACTCATGTAAATGTATCTTTTGAATAACTCTTTGAATGAAACCCTAATGTGTATTGGGTTTGTTTTCTTTTGATTGGCAAACCAAACATGTATATTCATGATGCATGGTTTTTGTGGCATGCCATTTGGTTGTAAATGTTGAATTTCAATGTATGGTTGAACTCCGGATTCTGACGTGTCCGGCATTGTTCATCGTCGGCGCTTTTTTTATTTTTCTCTATTTTATTTTATTTTGTGATTTTGGCTTGTTTGCGCGCGTTGGTATGTTCCGGAACGTATTAGATCGACGTACACTGACCCGTTAGTCCCGGCGAGAGTTGGGCAGGCAGTCCGCTGATCTCTTTGGTTCGCGTTAGGGGAAGGTGGGGCTGTCACAGGTGGTATCAGAGCTTAGGTTTGAATTAGCCTGGGAGTTATAGGACTGCTTGATTTGAGGATTTGTTGTTTATGGCCTGTAAGCTTATATTTATGATTAATTGTTCTTGTGGTGTAGGATGGCCGGACTGGGTGACCCTAGTGCTAGTCCTTCGGGAGTGAGACCTTGCAGAGCACTCCCCGTGATCCCATATCAGATACGGCCAGGAGGGACCGTTATTCGTTGGAGCCCGTCTAACCGTCTCCGACGGTGCGAGTGTAAAGAGAAGTATGCCTATCCGAACGCTCTCGTGTTTGCTCTGGACAAGGAGCGTAAGGTGTTGGCTAGAGAGAATGCTCGACTTGAGGTCGAGGCGATCCAGAATAGGGCGACCAACGAGAAGCAAGCTGCACATATTAAAGAGCTAGAACACGACGTGCTTGAGGTTGAAGATAGGGTTGACGACCTATGCAACCAACTGAGGGAGGCACGAGAGCGCGAGCTCAAGCGAGCTCGCAAAGTCAGGGGTCGCGCTGAGGCGATCCTTAACCTATGTGATGACGGGCTGGAGGAAGATAGTGATGAAGCTTCATGTGCGGGGGCCGAGGCCGGGGAGGAGTCTACCCCGTCGCCTGGGTCCCAAAGCCCAGCGACTGACTAGGCCTTGACTTCTAGGCTTCTTTTGGGATAGTTGGTGGTTTTGTATGTACATAGGGATAGGGATAGAGCCTTAGCTAACCGTTTTGGATGTTGGGTTAGTTACGTGTAAATCTCTTTTGATAGGCCAATCTTCGGGGGGATCGTTTATGTTCGTACGTGCCTTGGCCGTACTTGACTTGACTGATTGTATATATGTGTGTGGCTTGATCTTGCTTGGCTTGTATATAGATGTTTGTGATCATGTTTGCAATGTATCAATATGTGTTATTGTGAAAGTTTTGCGTATTACTTACATGCCTTATTACTACTTTGGTTTAGTACTCTTGCCTAGACCAAGTAAAACTTATGGAAGGTACTCGGAGTGGTCGGGGACGTGGGCGCGAAACTAGACAACCCACACCGGTTAGGGGTACGGGGGAAACCTCGACTGGACCCGATCTTGAACCACAAGCCGACCCCAATGTGCAAATAGCTGCTGCTATGCAGCAAATGACAAACCTGCTAACACAAGTAGTGCAGCAACAAGCCCAGAACCCAAACCTTAACCCTGGAAACTCCGGAAACCCTGGCCATCATATCGAGAGCGAAGATAGAGCTCTCGAACGTTTTCAAAAGTTCGCTCCGCCAAAGTTTGTTGGGGAACCCGACTCGGACGTTGCCGAAAGATGGTTTGAAAAGATGGTTGATATATTTGCAGCCCTACACTACCCTGATGAACGGCAGGTGACTTTTGCCGTATTTCAACTTGAGGGGCAGCCCGTTCCTGGTGGAACGTAATTAGACAGAAATGGGAAAGGGAGCAGACACCCAGGACTTGGGTGAACTTCATTAGAGAGTTTAACGCAAAGTTTTTCCCTCCTCTAGTCCAGGAAAGAAAGTTGGACGAGTTTATTAGGCTTCGCCAAGGGACTCAAACTGTGACGGAATATGAAAGTCAGTTCACCCGCCTGTCCAAGTTTGCACCTAAGTTAACCATGACTGAGCAAAGACGGATTAGGCGCTTTATTCAGGGTTTGAATGTTGAGATTCAGAAAGACCTCGCGGTGGCTCAAATCACTGCGTTTAGCGAGGTTGTGGAAAAGGCCCAACGAGTTGAAAGTGCACGGTTGCAAGTCCGGAACTTCCAGGCGAAGAAGTGTGGCTTTCTTGGGAGTAGTTCTGGATAGGGTGAAAAGAGTACTCCCTCTAAATTTGGACGAGAAACGGGTGGTGGTCGACAATCTGGTTCAGGCAGAGGGACTCCATTCAGGGGTGGTCAAGTTGGGCGAGGACAAAGGGGAAATGCTCAGAGTGGCTCGGTTTTAGCATCTCGCGGTCCCTGCGGGCATTGCGGGACGTCAAACCACAACGAAGATAACTGCTGGAGGAAACAGGGTAAATGTCTGCGATGTGGAAGCGCAGACCACCAATTGGCCACTTGCCCAATTCTGAAACAAGATGGAAAAGGAAGCCAACCACCGCCAAGGACCAATACTGGACCAACAAAAGGAGATGGGTCCAAATCTAAAGTTCCAGCTAGGGTGTATTCCTTAGAGCCCCATCAGGTCCCAGAGTCTTCAGAGGTCGTAGAAGGTACGATCCCTATTTTCCACCGCTTTGCCAAAGTTTTAATTGATCTTGGTGCCACTCATTCGTTTGTTAACCCTGATTTTCTGTGTGGCATCGATATAAAACCTGCTAGTTTATCATATGACCTAGAAGTTAGTACACCTACGAAAAATCAATGTTTGGGGACTAGTATGGTTTATAGGGATTGTGAGGTGTGGGTAGGTGAAAGGAGATTTTTAGGAGACCTGATTAGCTTGTCCATTAAGGGATATGACGTAATTCTGGGTATGGACTGGCTAACCAAATATAACGCCCAACTGGATTGTAAAACAAAAGCAATAGAATTTCGCATTCCTGGCGAGGCAACCTTAAAGTTAGATATAAGTGGTAGGTTAGCCTCATCTGCATTAATTTCGGGCATTCGAGATAGGAAACTGATTAGTAGAGGGGCGCAAGGATTTTTGGCCTTTTTTATTAACACCCCTACGGATAAGTTAAAAGTTGAAGATGTGGCCGTAATGAGGGAATTTTCGGATGTATTCCCTGATGAGTTAGTAGCCTTACCTCCGGAAAGGGAGATAGAATTTCGAATAGACCTGTTACCTGGAACCTCACCTATCTCAAAAACCCCTTACCGAATGGCGCCTGCAGAACTTAAGGAGCTTAAGTTGCAATTACAAAACCTTTTGGAGCGGGGATTCATTCATGAGAGTGGGTCTCCTTAGGGAGCTCCTGTCCTATTTGTGAAGAAAAAGGATGGAATCTTGAGGATATGTATTGACTACCGGGGCTTGAACAACGTTACGATCAAGAATAACTATCCACTGCCCCACATTGACGAGTTGTTTGACCAGCTGCAAGGAGCAGTGGTCTTCTCCAAATTGGACCTCCGACAGGGATACTATCAGTTGTTAATAAGGAAGGAGGATATTCCGAAAACTGCTTTCCACTCAAGATACGGGCATTACGAGTTCGCCGTTATGCCCTTTGGACTGACCAATGCTCCTGCCGCCTTCATGGACCTAATGCATAGGGTTTTTAAACCCTATCTGGACCGATTTGTCGTTGTGTTCATTGACGACATTTAGGTCTACTCTAAGATATGCGAGGAGCATGTGGAGCATTTGAGGGTGGTGTTGCAGACTTTAAGGGAACATAAGTTGTACGCCAAGTTTAGTAAGTGCGAGTTCTGGTTGGAGAAAGTAGCATTCCTAAGGCACGTAATCTCCCACGAAGGCATTTCGGTGGACCCGGCGAAAATAGAGGCCGTGACAAATTGGAAGAGGCTAGAAAATTCCACGGAAATTCGCAGCTTTCTAGGGCTAGCTGGGTACTACCGAAGGTTCATTAAAGATTTCTCCAAATTAGCAAGACCTTTAACTGACCTGACAAAGAAGCATGGTCGATTTATCTGGAACGCACGATGCGAAACAAGTTTTCAGGAACTAAAGACAAGATTGACCATGGCTCCAGTGCTAGTTTTGCCAAATGGAGTGGACGGGTTTGCGGTGTATGCCGACGCGTCGCGAGAAGGATTGGGGTGCGTATTGATGCAGAACCGGAATGTGATTTCTTTCGCCTCTAGGAAATTGAAGCTTCACGAGCAGAACTACCCGACTTACGATCTGGAACTAGCCGCAGTTGTCTTTGCACTGAAAAAATGGAGGCATTACCTATATGGGGTGACTTTCGAAGTGTATTCGAATCACAAAAGTCTTAGGTACCTTTTCTCCCAGAAGGAATTGAACATGAGGCAACGAAGGTGGATGGAATTCCTGGAAGATTACGACTGCACAATCAATTACCATCCGGGAAAGGCAAATGTGGTAGCAGATGCTTTGAGTCGTAAGGTGCAAGTAGCAGGGTTGATGATTAAGGAGTGGGATTTTTTGGAATCCGTGTGTGAGTGGAGACCCTGTCTTGGGAGTCATAAGGTGATATTTAGCAATATTAAGGTAACCTCCACTCTACTGGAACGTATTAAAGAGGCGCAAAACGAAGATTTGATGGTACGGAAGTGGGGAGAGAAAGTGAAAAAGAGAGAAACAACGGACAATTTTAGTCCTGAGGGCATTTTGAGGTATCGAAACCGAATAGTGGTACCAAAGGATGAGTCGTTGAAAGTAGAGATTCAGGAGGAGGCTCATCGGTTTAAGTATACAATCCATTCGGGCAGCAGCAAAATGTATCAGGACCTGAAAGGAACCTATTGGTGGGACAATATGAAAAAGGAAATCGCTCAATACATACAAAAGTGTCTCGTTTGCCAACAGGTGAAAGCCGAACATCAAAAACCATCGGGTCTGTTACAACCCTTGGATATACCCGAATGGAAGTGGGAAAACATCACAATGGATTTCGTTTCAGGTTTACCGAGGACGCAAAGAGAACATGATGCCGTTTGGGTGATCGTGGATCGATTAACCAAATCGACCCATTTCTTGCCGGTGAACATGAAGTATTCACTGGATAAGTTGGCCCGACTGTACATGGACGAGATAGTAAGGCTACACGGCGTTCCTGTGAGCATCGTCTCCGACCGAGATCCGCGGTTCGTATCTCGGTTTTGGCAGAAGTTTCAGGAAATCCTGGGGACTAAACTCAATTTGAGCACGACCTATCACCCTCAGACGGATGGCCAGTCAGAACGGACGATTCAAACTCTCGAAGACATGCTACGAACGTGCATTTTAGACTTTGGAGGCAGTTGGGGTCAGCACATGACCTTGGTAGAGTTTGCGTACAACAATAGCTTCCATTCGTCGATTCAAATGCCTCCGTATGAAGCCCTTTACGGACGCAAGTGCCGGTCGCCGATTTACTGGGACGAAATTGGCGAAAAGAAAGCACTAGACCCAGCAACTATTCCATGGATGGAAGAGGCTCAAGAAAAGGTCAAGTTAATACGGCAACAAATCCAAACAGCTCAAAGCCGACAAAAGAGCTACGCGGATAATCGAAGAAAAGACTTGGAGTTTGAAATTGGGGATCACGTATTTCTTAAGATCACACCCTTACGAAATATCACAGCGGGCAAAGGAAAGAAACTTCAACCGCGGTACGTCGGACCCTACAAGATCCTCCAGAGGGTAGGAGCAGTCGCGTATCGATTGGAACTGCCATCCATTCTCTCTCGAATCCACGATGTGTTCCACGTTTCGATGCTAAAGAAGTATCATCCCGACCCATCCCATGTCTTACAACAGGAGGAGATTGAAGTAGACGAATCGCTTGTCTATGAAGAGAAACCGGTCCAAGTGCTCGATCGGAAAGTCAAAGAGCTCAGAAACAAGCGGATTCCGCTAGTAAAGGTGCTATGGAGAAACCATGGAGTAGAGGAACCTACTTGGGAAGTGGAAGAACAAATGCGAAAGAAGTATCCAAACCTTTTCGGGAATTAAGGTGAGAAATTTCGAGAACGAAATTCTTTTAAGGGAGAGAGAGTGTGAGAACCCGTAAATCCCTAATAATTTTCTTAGGATTTTTCCCATTTAAAGGCATAATTTTTGCATTTTCTGGCTTAGGAAAATTCTCCTGATAAATTTTATGAGTAATTATAGTTTTTAGATAATTTTTCTAGTATTGGAGAGTTTTTGAAAAATTAAAAGTATATAATGGACGTGGGACCCACTAGTGCGAAAAGTTCAGAAAAATTCGGCCAATTAGGTTAAATTCCGGATACTGTGTGAAATTTATCGGGTGTTAAGAGATAAGAAGAGGAGGTGATTTGATTGATGTGAGAAGGAACCAAGTGATAAAGATGCATTTATGAAGTGCCAAGTGTCACTATATCTTGGTTAGACTTTGTTGGACACTATTCACCCTTTTTTACTTTTTACCATTGAGTTAAATATCTCCAAAAAAAATCACTAAAATTCACTCTTTTCTCCTCCTCCATGGCCGGTTCTCTCTTGAACAAAGAAGAAAGAAACTCTTCAACATTTTAGCTTTCATTTAGCTCAATCTTCCAAAACCAATCACATAAACTAGTTTCTACTCCATAAAATCCCTCCCTTTGGTGCTAGTAAGTGTTTTTGTGGAAGTGTTCAAGGAAGCTAAGGTGTTCTACAACTCCTTTTCTCTTGTTTACTAGGTAAGAGGTGCTTGAACTTCCTCCTACACCTAATGATGCTTAATTTGTGCCTAGTGGTGGCTAAAGTGCTGAAATTTGTGGTTTATTTCTTGGTTTGAGATGAATTGGTGAAATTTTTATTTTATTGATGAATTTTTTGGTTTAATGTGATCATGATGTTGTGGTTATTTATGATGATTGGTAATGAGGGGTAATGACTCTAGTAGGTATAAATGATTGGTAATTGCAACCAATTTTGGGTTTGGAAGGAATTTGAGGAAGTTAGGGTTTCATAACCTCCTTTTCTGTCTGGTTTTGTATCATATGGTTAGAGGCCAAATTCGCCTTTGCTTAAAATATGAAAGTTGTAGGTATTGATGTGTTTGAGGTGCCTGTAAAATTTCAGGTCATTTGGAGTAGTGTAGAGTGAGATATGTCGATTTTACTGTTGCTGTTCTGGGTTGATCAGAATGTGCGAACTGCGCTTGTAATCGTCTGTTTTGACTGGAATTGCTTTGGATTTGGATATTGGTGTCTTCTGATGAAATGTACCTGGATGTCTTGGCTACCACATGCCTTTGGAATCAATGCATTTGGACCGGTATAGACTGAGTTGGACTAATTACAGCATAATGTGATTTGTAAACCTGTAATTACGGTTCTGGTTTGGAATTCTGCATTTTTGACCTAGTTGTGCTAGGATTTGGACTGAGTGGCCTTCTACATTGTTGTAGCCCTGTCTTTTAGCTTCGAGATTGTGGGTCTTACACCCTCATCCGATAAGCGTAGCGCATATTGTGCCATTACCGCATAACGAGGCCAAAACTGTTTTGTTGTTAGGGCAAATATAGTTACATTTCTTGATTTTCTGGTTTGCTATCATGCTTATATATGCATATGAAACCCTATTGGGGTTGTGAATGGCATGGCTTTATGACTTGTTATCGAATCTCATAGTATTTGTTTACGTGTTCTAGGGCGTGACGTTAGTGCACGACGTACTTTGGACGGTGGTGCATGAAACCTCACCTACGTGAGTAGTGAGTATACTACTCACTTGGATGTTTATAATATGGCTTTGCTATATGTGATTGTGATGCCTTGAAGGCTTGTTTGGCTATTGGAAATGATTAGGGTGAAGGTGTACTTGACCGCCCTCATTCCTTTTATTCCTGTGAATGACTGTTTACCGTTTCACTGTATTACTGTACTTGCTATATGAGTTATTGGATTCCATTCATGGGATATTGTTTGGGTGTCGGTTGGACGAGTATCCACCGGCCCTACTGTATTACTGAGCTCGACCCCGTTGGTAGTCACTTGAATCGAGCCAGCGAGGGTTTGGTCGTGAAAATTGACTAGCCACGGGGACTGAAATGAGAATCTGGTGGTAATGAGACCCTTGGTTCCGGTGTACTAGAGTATCACCTAAAGTTGCTGCTTGGAGTGCGGGCCCGGTTGGGGTATGTTGGGTGGAAGGAATGGAAGTAAATTGAGGTCTACAGTTTGGTACTTTTAACATTGACGGAGGGTCAATGGGGTTGGATCAAGAATATAAGCGAGGAAATGGGCTCTTGAGAGCCATCCGTATCCTTTTACCGTTTTGTTTCATTCCTTAACTGTGTACTTTAATTGAAAGGACATGCTATATGCTCTTTGTTGCTTATGTGGTAGTAACTCACTGAATTTAAGCTCATTCCGTTCCATTTGTTTTCCTTACAGGAAAATGATCACTTTTGGAAAGGTTGTACTAGCAAGTTGAACTCATGTAAATGTATCTTTTGAATAACTCTTTGAATGAAACCCTAATGTGTATTGGGTTTGTTTTCTTTTGATTGGCAAACCAAACATGTATATTCATGATGCATGGTTTTTGTGGCATGCCATTTGGTTGTAAATGTTGAATTTCAATGTATGGTTGAACTCCGGATTCTGACGTGTCCGGCATTGTTCATCGTCGGCGCTTTTTTTATTTTTCTCTATTTTATTTTATTTTGTGATTTTGGCTTGTTTGCGCGCGTTGGTATGTTCCGGAACGTATTAGATCGACGTACACTGACCCGTTAGTCCCGGCGAGAGTTGGGCAGGCAGTCCGCTGATCTCTTTGGTTCGCGTTAGGGGAAGGTGGGGCTGTCACAGGTGGTATCAGAGCTTAGGTTTGAATTAGCCTGGGAGTTATAGGACTGCTTGATTTGAGGATTTGTTGTTTATGGCCTGTAAGCTTATATTTATGATTAATTGTTCTTGTGGTGTAGGATGGCCGGACTGGGTGACCCTAGTGCTAGTCCTTCGGGAGTGAGACCTTGCAGAGCACTCCCCGTGATCCCATATCAGATACGGCCAGGAGGGACCGTTATTCGTTGGAGCCCGTCTAACCGTCTCCGACGGTGCGAGTGTAAAGAGAAGTATGCCTATCCGAACGCTCTCGTGTTTGCTCTGGACAAGGAGCGTAAGGTGTTGGCTAGAGAGAATGCTCGACTTGAGGTCGAGGCGATCCAGAATAGGGCGACCAACGAGAAGCAAGCTGCACATATTAAAGAGCTAGAACACGACGTGCTTGAGGTTGAAGATAGGGTTGACGACCTATGCAACCAACTGAGGGAGGCACGAGAGCGCGAGCTCAAGCGAGCTCGCAAAGTCAGGGGTCGCGCTGAGGCGATCCTTAACCTATGTGATGACGGGCTGGAGGAAGATAGTGATGAAGCTTCATGTGCGGGGGCCGAGGCCGGGGAGGAGTCTACCCCGTCGCCTGGGTCCCAAAGCCCAGCGACTGACTAGGCCTTGACTTCTAGGCTTCTTTTGGGATAGTTGGTGGTTTTGTATGTACATAGGGATAGGGATAGAGCCTTAGCTAACCGTTTTGGATGTTGGGTTAGTTACGTGTAAATCTCTTTTGATAGGCCAATCTTCGGGGGGATCGTTTATGTTCGTACGTGCCTTGGCCGTACTTGACTTGACTGATTGTATATATGTGTGTGGCTTGATCTTGCTTGGCTTGTATATAGATGTTTGTGATCATGTTTGCAATGTATCAATATGTGTTATTGTGAAAGTTTTGCGTATTACTTACATGCCTTATTACTACTTTGGTTTAGTACTCTTGCCTAGACCAAGTAAAACTTATGGAAGGTACTCGGAGTGGTCGGGGACGTGGGCGCGAAACTAGACAACCCACACCGGTTAGGGGTACGGGGGAAACCTCGACTGGACCCGATCTTGAACCACAAGCCGACCCCAATGTGCAAATAGCTGCTGCTATGCAGCAAATGACAAACCTGCTAACACAAGTAGTGCAGCAACAAGCCCAGAACCCAAACCTTAACCCTGGAAACTCCGGAAACCCTGGCCATCATATCGAGAGCGAAGATAGAGCTCTCGAACGTTTTCAAAAGTTCGCTCCGCCAAAGTTTGTTGGGGAACCCGACTCGGACGTTGCCGAAAGATGGTTTGAAAAGATGGTTGATATATTTGCAGCCCTACACTACCCTGATGAACGGCAGGTGACTTTTGCCGTATTTCAACTTGAGGGGCAGCCCGTTCCTGGTGGAACGTAATTAGACAGAAATGGGAAAGGGAGCAGACACCCAGGACTTGGGTGAACTTCATTAGAGAGTTTAACGCAAAGTTTTTCCCTCCTCTAGTCCAGGAAAGAAAGTTGGACGAGTTTATTAGGGTTCGCCAAGGGACTCAAACTGTGACGGAATATGAAAGTCAGTTCACCCGCCTGTCCAAGTTTGCACCTAAGTTAACCATGACTGAGCAAAGACGGATTAGGCGCTTTATTCAGGGTTTGAATGTTGAGATTCAGAAAGACCTCGCGGTGGCTCAAATCACTGCGTTTAGCGAGGTTGTGGAAAAGGCCCAACGAGTTGAAAGTGCACGGTTGCAAGTCCGGAACTTCCAGGCGAAGAAGTGTGGCTTTCTTGGGAGTAGTTCTGGATAGGGTGAAAAGAGTACTCCCTCTAAATTTGGACGAGAAACGGGTGGTGGTCGACAATCTGGTTCAGGCAGAGGGACTCCATTCAGGGGTGGTCAAGTTGGGCGAGGACAAAGGGGAAATGCTCAGAGTGGCTCGGTTTTAGCATCTCGCGGTCCCTGCGGGCATTGCGGGACGTCAAACCACAACGAAGATAACTGCTGGAGGAAACAGGGTAAATGTCTGCGATGTGGAAGCGCAGACCACCAATTGGCCACTTGCCCAATTCTGAAACAAGATGGAAAAGGAAGCCAATCACCGCCAAGGACCAATACTGGACCAACAAAAGGAGATGGGTCCAAATCTAAAGTTCCAGCTAGGGTGTATTCCTTAGAGCCCCATCAGGTCCCAGAGTCTTCAGAGGTCGTAGAAGGTACGATCCCTATTTTCCACCGCTTTGCCAAAGTTTTAATTGATCTTGGTGCCACTCATTCGTTTGTTAACCCTGATTTTCTGTGTGGCATCGATATAAAACCTGCTAGTTTATCATATGACCTAGAAGTTAGTACACCTACGAAAAATCAATGTTTGGGGACTAGTATGGTTTATAGGGATTGTGAGGTGTGGGTAGGTGAAAGGAGATTTTTAGGAGACCTGATTAGCTTGTCCATTAAGGGATATGACGTAATTCTGGGTATGGACTGGCTAACCAAATATAACGCCCAACTGGATTGTAAAACAAAAGCAATAGAATTTCGCATTCCTGGCGAGGCAACCTTAAAGTTAGATATAAGTGGTAGGTTAGCCTCATCTGCATTAATTTCGGGCATTCGAGATAGGAAACTGATTAGTAGAGGGGCGCAAGGATTTTTGGCCTTTTTTATTAACACCCCTACGGATAAGTTAAAAGTTGAAGATGTGGCCGTAATGAGGGAATTTTCGGATGTATTCCCTGATGAGTTAGTAGCCTTACCTCCGGAAAGGGAGATAGAATTTCGAATAGACCTGTTACCTGGAACCTCACCTATCTCAAAAACCCCTTACCGAATGGCGCCTGCAGAACTTAAGGAGCTTAAGTTGCAATTACAAAACCTTTTGGAGCGGGGATTCATTCATGAGAGTGGGTCTCCTTTGGGAGCTCCTGTCCTATTTGTGAAGAAAAAGGATGGAATCTTGAGGATATGTATTGACTACCGGGGCTTGAACAACGTTACGATCAAGAATAACTATCCACTGCCCCACATTGACGAGTTGTTTGACCAGCTGCAAGGAGCAGTGGTCTTCTCCAAATTGGACCTCCGACAGGGATACTATCAGTTGTTAATAAGGAAGGAGGATATTCCGAAAACTGCTTTCAACTCAAGATACGGGCATTACGAGTTCGCCGTTATGCCCTTTGGACTGACCAATGCTCCCGCCGCCTTCATGGACCTAATGCATAGGGTTTTTAAACCCTATCTGGATCGATTTGTCGTTGTGTTCATTGACGACATTTTGGTCTACTCTAAGACACGCGAGGAGCATGTGGAGCATTTGAAGGTGGTGTTGCAGACTTTAAGGGAACATAAGTTGTACGCCAAGTTTAGTAAGTGCGAGTTCTGGTTGGAGAAAGTAGCATTCCTAAGGCACGTAATCTCCCACGAAGGTATTTCGGTGGACCCGGCGAAGATAGAGGCCGTGACAAATTGGAAGAGGCTAGAAAATTCCACGGAAATTCGCAACTTTCTAGGGCTAGTTGGGTACTACCGAAGGTTCATTAAACATTTCTCCAAATTAGCAGGACCTTTAACTGACCTGACAAAGAAGCATGGTCGATTTATCTGGAACGCTCGATGCGAAACAAGTTTTCAGGAACTAAAGACAAGATTGACCATGGCTCCAGTGCTAGTTTTGCCAAATGGAGTGGACAAGTTTGCGGTGTATGCCGACGCGTCGCGAGAAGGATTGGGGTGCGTATTGATGCAGAACCGGAATGTGATTTCTTTCGCCTCTAGGAAATTGAAGCTTCACGAGCAGAACTACCCGACTCACGATCTGGAACTAGCCGCAGTTGTCTTTGCACTGAAAAAATGGAGGCATTACCTATATGGGGTGACTTTCGAAGTGTATTCGGATCACAAAAGTCTTAGGTACCTTTTCTCCCAGAAGAAATTGAACATGAGGCAACGAAGGTGGATGGAATTCCTGGAAGATTACGACTGCACAATCAATTACGATCCGGGAAAGGCAAATGTGGTAGCAGATGCTTTGAATCGTAAGGTGCAAGTAGCAGGGTTGATGATTAAGGAGTGGGATTTATTGGAATCCGTGTTTGAGTGGAGACCCTGTCTTGGGAGTCATAAGGTGATATTTAGCAATATTAGGGTAACCTCCACTCTACTGGAACGTATTAAAGAGGCGCAAAACGAAGATTTGATGGTACGGAAGTGGGGAGAGAAAGTGAAAAAGAGAGAAACAACGGACAATTTTAGTTCTGAGGGCATTTTGAAGTATCGAAACCGAATAGTGGTACCAAAAGATGAGTCGTTGAAAGCAGAGATTCTGGAGGAGGCTCATCGGTTTAAGTATACAATCCATCCGGGCAGCAGCAAAATGTATCAGGACCTGAAAGGAACCTATTGGTGGGACAATATGAAGAAGGAAATCGCTCAATACGTACAAAAGTGTCTCGTTTGCCAACAGGTGAAAACCGAACATCAAAAACCATCGGGTCTGTTACAACCCTTGGATATACCCGAATGGAAGTGGGAAAACATCACAATGGATTTCGTTTCAGGTTTACCGAGGACGCAAAGAGGACATGATGCCGTTTGGGTGATCGTGGATCGATTAACCAAATCGACCCATTTCTTGCCGGTGAACATGAAGTATTCACTGGACAAGTTGGCCCGACTGTACATGGGCGAGATAGTAAGGCTACACGGCGTTCCTGTGAGCATCGTCTCCGACCGGGATCCGCGATTCGTATCTCGGTTTTGGCAGAAGTTTCAGGAAACCCTGGGGACTAAACTCAATTTGAGCACGACCTATCACCCTTAGACGGATGGCCAGTCAGAACGGACGATTCAAACTCTCGAGGACATGCTACGAACGTGCATTTTGGACTTTGGAGGCAGCTGGGGTCAGCACATGACCTTGGTAGAGTTTGCGTACAACAATAGCTTCCATTTGTCGATTCAAATGGCTCCGTATGAAGCCCTCTACGGACGCAAGTGCCGGTCGCCGATTTACTGGGACGAAATTGGCGAAAAGAAAGCACTAAACCCAGCAACTATTCCATGGATGGAAGAGGCTCAAGAAAAGGTCAAGTTAATACGGCAACGAATCCAAACAGCTCAAAGCCGACAAAAGAGCTACGCGGATAATCGAAGAAAAGACTTGGAGTTTGAAGTTGGGGATCACGTATTTCTTAAGATCACACCCTTACAAAGTATCACAGCGGGCAAAGGAAAGAAACTTCAACCGCGGTACGTCGGACCCTACAAGATCCTCCAGAGGGTAGGAGCAGTCGCGTATCGATTGGAACTGCCATCCATTCTCTCTCGAATCCACGATGTGTTCCACGTTTCGATGCTAAAGAAGTATCATCCCGACCCATCCCATGTCTTACAACCGGAGGAGATTGAAGTAGACGAATCGCTTGTCTATGAAGAGAAACCGGTCCAAGTGCTCGATCGGAAAGTCAAAGAGCTCAGAAACAAGCGGATTCCGCTAGTAAAGGTGCTATGGAGAAATCATGTAGTAGAGGAAGCTACTTGGGAAGTGGAAGAACAAATGCGAAAGAAGTATCCAAACCTTTTCGGGAATTAAGGTGAGAAATTTCGAGAACGAAATTCTTTTAAGGGAGAGAGAGTGTGAGAACCCGTAAATCCCTAATAATTTTCTTAGGGTTTTTCCCATTTAAAGGCATAATTTTTGCATTTTCTGGCTTAGGAAAATTCTCCTGATAAATTTTATGAGTAATTATAGTTTTTAGATGATTTTTCTAGTATTGGAGAGTTTTTGAAAAATTAAAAGTATATAATGGACGTGAGACCCACTAGTGCGAAAAGTTCGGAAAAATTCGGCCAATTAGATTAAATTCCGGATACTGTGTGAAATTTATCGGGTGTTAAGAGATAAGAAGATGAGGTGATTTGATTGATGTGAGAAGGAACCAAGTGATAAAGATGCATTTATGAAGTGCCAAGTGTCACTATATCCTTGGTTAGACTTTGTTGGACACTATTCACCCTTTTTGACTTTTTACCATTGAGTTAAATATCTCCAAAAAAAATCACTAAAATTCACTCTTTTCTCCTCCTCCATGGCCGGTTCTCTCTTGAGCAAAGAAGAAAGAAACTCTTCAACATTTTAGCTTCCATTTAGCTCAATCTTCCAAAACCAATCACATAAACTAGTTTCTACTCCATAAAATCCCTCCCTTTGGTGCTAGTAAGTATTTTTGTGGAAGTGTTCAAGGAAGCTAAGGTGTTCTACAACTCCTTTTGTCTTGTTTACTAGGTAAGTGGTGCTTGAACTTCCTCCTACACCTAATGATGCTTAATTTGTGCCTAGTGGTGGCTAAAGTGCTGAAATTTGTGGTTTATTTCTTGGTTTGAGATGAATTGGTGAAATTTTTATTTTATTGATGAATTTTCTGGTTTAATGTGATCATGATGTTGTGGTTATTTATGATGGTTGGTAATGAGGAGTAATAACTCTAGTAGGTGTAAATGATTGGTAATTGCAACCAATTTTGGGTTTGGAAGGAATTTGAGGAAGTTAGGGTTTCATAACCCCCCTTTTCTGTCTGGTTTTGTATCATATGGTTAGAGGTCGAATTGGCCTTTGCTTAAAACATGAAAGTTGTAGGTATTGATGTGTTTGAGGTGCCTGTAAATCTTCAGGTCATTTGGAGTAGTGTAGAGTGAGATATGTCGATTTTACTGTTGCTGTTCTGGGTTGATCAGAATGTGCGAACTGCGCTTGTAATCGTCTGTTTTGACTGGAATTGCTTTGGATTTGGATGTTGGTGTCTTCTGATGAAATGTACCTGGATGTCTTGGCTACCGCATGCCTTTGGAATCAATGCATTTGGACCTGTATAGACTGAGTTGGACTAATTACAGCATAATGTGATTTGTAAACCTGCAATTACGGTTCTGGTTTGGTATTCTGCATTTTTGACCTAGTTGTGCTAGGATTTGGACTGAGTGGCCTTCTACATTGTTGTAGCCCTGTCTTTTAGCTTCGAGATGGTGGGTCTTATACCCTCATCCGATAAGCGTAGCGCATATTGTGCCATTACCGCATAAGGAGGCCAAAACTGTTTTGTTGTTAGGGCTAATATAGTTACATTTCTTGATTTTCTGGTTTGCTATCATGCTTATATATGCATATGAAACCCTATTGGGGTTGTGATTGGCATGGCTTTATGACTCGTTATCGAGTCTCATGGTATTTGTTACGTGTTCTAGGGCGTGACGTTAGTGCACGACGTACTTTGGACGGTGGTGCATGAAACCTCACCTACGTGAGTGGTGAGTATACTACTCACTTGGATGTTTATAATGTGGCTTTGCTATATGTGATTGTGATGCCTTGAAGGCTTGTTTGGCTATTGGAAATGATTAGGATGAGGGTGTACTTGACCGCCCTCATTCCTTTTATTCCTGTGAATGACTGTTTACCGTTTCACTGTATTACTGTACTTGCTATATGAGTTATTGGATTCCATTCATGGGATATTGTTTGGGTGTCAGTTGGACGAGTATCCACCGGCCCTACTGTATTACTGAGCTCGACCCCGTTGGTAGTCACTTGAATCGAGCCAGCGAGAGCTTGGTCGTGAAAATTAACTAGCCACGGGGACTGAAATGGGAATCTGGTGGTAATGAGACCCTTGGTTCCGGTGTACTAGAGTATCACCTAAAGTTGCTGCTTGGAGTGCGGGCCCGGTTGGGGTATGTTGGGTGGAAGGAATGGAAGTAAAGTGATGTCTACGGTTTGGTACTTTTAACATTGACGGAGGGTCAATGAGGTTGGATCAAGAATATAAGCGAGGAAATGGGCTCTTGAGAGCCGTCCGTATCCTTTTACCGTTTTGTTTCATTCCTTAACTGTGTACTTTAATTGAAAGGACATGCTATATGCTCTTTGTTGCTTATGTGGTAGTAACTCACTGGGTTTAAACTCATTCCGTTCCATTTGTTTTCCTTACAAGAAAATGATCACTTTTGGAAATGTTGTACTAGCAAGTTGAACTCATGTAAATGTATCTTTTGAATAGCTCTTTGAATGAAACCCTAATGTGTATTGGGTTCGTTTTCTTTTGATTGGCAAACCAAACATGTATATTCATGATGAATGGGTTTTGTGGCATGCCATTTGGTTGTAAATATTGAATTTCAATGTATGGTTGAACTCCGGATTCTGACGTGTTCGGCATTGTTCATCGTCGGCGCGTTTTTTATTTTTTTCTATTTTATTTTATTTTGTGATTTTGGCTTGTTTGCGCTCGTAGGTATGTTCCGGAACGTATTAGATCGACGTACACTGACCCGTTAGTCCTGGCGAGAGTTGGGCAGGCAGTCCGCTGACCTCTTTGGTTCGCCTTAGGGGAAGGTGGGGCTGTCACACCGTCGCTCCCATCTGCGCCGCCCCCCTCTGCCCCTTCCCCCTCAATTCATCAAGTTCTGGTAGTTTGGCACCTGAAAGTAGAGGGCTTTTGTAGCGGGCGGACAAGAGCAGCTGTTGCAGGGCTCACCGTGGTAGAGGACATGACTATCAGCCACCGTAGGCTTTGCCGGACTTCAGCAAGTACCTTCCAAAATGATGAACCTTCGATGGACAAAGCTCCGTCGGCTGCGAGACTGCTACACCAGCAGAGGAGTGTCCAACCAACTTCGTGCGCTGCTTCTCTTTGGGTTTATCAGCCTACGAACGAGAATGAATTAGCTTGGTGTTCTCCTGCAGTTTAGCAACTAGGGCAGCTATTGATCTGTGCAACGAGCTGACTGCTTTGTTGTTCATGAAGACGAGAAAAAATAAACGCCAGATCGACGTCGTTTCAGTAGATGATCAGAAAGTTTTTTGCAAGTTTTTGAGTCCAAAACGATGTAGTTTCATTAAAGTTTCAGACAACCTCTAAAAGTTTTTTACAAGTTTTTTAGGTTCCTGTAGCAAAAGTTGTTAAAAAACTAGTAGCAAACAAACTTGCTAAAAAGCCATAGTTCCAAACAGGGCCTAAGTTTGGCACCAATTCTAATCTAGTTCCTAAATAATAAATCTACTTCTAAGACTACTAAACTTCTAAATATGTTTGGTTTATTTTTTATGTCAATAGAAAGGACAAGTGTTAACACATTAGAGTGTATAACATGAATGTTACATACCATTATTGTGTAACAAAAGACATGAATGGGCATTCTTCACCTTGATTGAACGATCATAGTAATACACTTCAATGAAAGATTGAATTAGATGGTAAGATGAAAATATCTAGTGTAAAATATCTAGTGCATTTTTTATGTTGGATTTTTTCAAAAACTTAATGAATACTTTTAGAGGGTTACTATAGATTAAACGTATAACGAAAATTTGTCTATTTAAAATATAAGAAAAAAAATTAGGGTGCCTAAGGGACACTAATTGTATCAAAAATTCTAGTTGTAAAAAAAAACATATTTTAGTTAAAAAGCCAAAAATATATAAATCTAAATATTTTAGAGCAATTTCTGCCCTGTTTCTGATGCCTAGCAAGAAGACAAGTGTACCGCTTTCTTTCAATTTCGTTATTTAATGCGGTTAAACAGCAGGCGCAAAATACCAAACACATTTTATTTGTGAGGATTTCAGCCTTAGCTCACGTCACTTGCACAGTTGCACCTATCACATCAGGCAAAATACTTATCCTACCCTAATTAGTATATTAATTACAGAACAAGAAAAAAGTTATATATATATATATATATAGGAATGTAAATAAGACCAAAGTTGTCAAACCATTTTATGTATCTTATGCACAATAACTTGTATTAAATGTTTTGAATGGTAGCTGTAAAAGGATTTTTTTCCTCCGGTGGCCATTTTTTGTGTAATTAATTTTCACCTGTACTGACTCACATTAATTGTAACCTCTTGCATGTAGATGCTTTCTTAGCTTTAATTTCATATTTAGGAAATACAGAAGAGAGCCTTCTTTATAAGCCTCTATTAAGCAATTTTTAAAGACTAAACGCCCATTAAGAAATTGTTACACAAACCCTTAACAATATAAGTATTTTCTTCTAAATGTAGTACAAGCTTTTTAATGCATGATGTGCAAGAATATCAATGAAATCTTCTATTGAAATATGGAGACAAACCTGTGCACAGTTGGAAATACATACATATATATATATGCTAATTTTCTGCTAATAATAATTATCAAATATTCTCTTTTCCATTTATCTTTTTCAGGCCAATGAGGATCCAAACTGCAATTGCAGCTTTAAATGATCCAGACAGCCCTATGAGCATGTGTTTAAGAGAAATAGTGAGGTTTAGAATTGTGAATTATCCAAGAATGCATCTAGAGATAATAGATGTCAACCACAAAATCAATTTTCTTCTTGTCAAACTTTTCTACAATGATAATTAGGCTGCAGTTAATTTCCCTTTGGTTTTTGATTGATCTTTCTCTGTATCTCTTGACTCGCTTTGCTGAAAGTAGTCAAAAGGAGTTAAGGGATCACAGGTAGAATAAAACTATATACCATCATTAATTTACACCATCCTTTATCCTGTTAATTTTGCTAACTTTGTCATTTATTGGATTAAATTAGGAAAAACTTGAGAGTTTATGATACGAACAATCCAATATTGAGAGTTTTAGGTGCAAAGTATCTAAAATGGAAAGGTGATACAAATTTAAGGGTACAAAGTAGAATTAGTTCTTTTAATATGCGAGTAAAAATTGTAATTAATTTGCATAAAAAAATGGCAATTACTTTTGCGAGGACAAAATTCATAAAAGTTGAGTAAAAAGTTTTAAAAGTACAGATTACAACTCATGATTTAGAGGTCTTAAATTTAAACCCCACTCCATGTGATTTGTTTAGTATAAATATATGTTAGTTTTCATCTCACAATTCATGGATTTTGTTTCTAATATCACTGTCAGTGTATATAAAATTTACTCTATTTTTAAATTGTAAGTTGGTTGTACTGATCCCACCAAGATGAGTTACTTGTAATAACATAAAAATCATAAATTACAACTTATCTTTTAAAAATCCCTTGAGGCTTTCATCTTCTAACTTCTTAAATCTCATCCCTCCTCTGTTAAAAAATTTTTAAAAAAAAACCAAGATTATTGAAGTGCGAGAAGAAACTATGCTTTGGTCTAAACAACCAAACAGTAGAAAGATCAGACCTTCGTAAAAACTTGTGTAACATATATACACACAAGAGAGATACAAAAATAGATCAACAAAACCAAAGCACATTACTTATTCCACTCATCTTCTTGAAAGGGAACTAAACTACAGCCTAATTACTACTGTAGAAAAACTTGACAAGAAGAAAACTGATTTTGTTGTTGACATCTATTATCCCTAGATGCATTCTTGGATAATTCACAATGCTGAGCCTCATTCTTTCTCTTCACATGCTCATAGGGCTGTCTGGATCATTTAAAGCTGCAATTGCAGTTTGGATTTTTATCTTCACAACATCTTTTTCTTCTTCATTGGCCTGAGAAAGGTAAATAGAAAAGAGGATGTTTGATAATTAGTATTAGCATAAAATGAGCAAATATATATAGAAACAGAGCTTATAAAGATAGATAGAAGAATCCTGATATCATTTATTTTTCGTATCCTAAAATTAAAGAAATAAAAAATTTTCCAAATGTTCACGTGTTTGTCTCCATATTTCAGCAGAAGATTTCATTCTTAATGGAGGCTTATTCTTAATAATTGCTTAATAGAGGCTTATAAAGAAGGCCCTCAAGTTTATTCAGTACAAGTTATTTTGCATAAGTTACATAAAGTGGTTTGACAACTTTGTTCTTATTAATATTTCCCTAATATATTTTTTTCTTGTTTTGTAATTAATATATTAATTAAGGTGCACGTGGCATGAGAAAAGGTTGAAATTTCCACGAATAAAATATGTTTGGCATTCACCATGCCATGCACCTGCTGTTTGACCGTATGGACTAACGGAAATAGAAAGAAAGCGGTACAGTCGTCTTCTTGCTAGACATCAGAAACAGGGCAGAAATTGCTCTAAAAATATTTAGATTTGTATTTTTTTTTTTGGTTTTTTAACTACTACATGTATCTTTTTACCACCTGAATTTTAATACAAATATTTACCCTTCTGTCAATTTCAGTCTCAAAATAACATTATTGTTTTGATGTTGTTTCTGCTAGCCTTAACGACTCAAAGTAACGAAAGATCGTTAGTGGCATGTTTTAGAAAGTTAAAGGGCAAAAAATACACTTAATAGTTGGAGGTCTAAAAATATTTAAAAAAAAAAAATTTAAGTGTGACATAAATTTTTGGCATGTAGAACAGTAATTAAAAATGCTAGCAGACTTTGAAAGTTTTTTTCAGTCAAATATTCCTACATGCGTGTTGGTAATAGTAGTAGCCTGCTCAAGAAATAACAACTTGATTAGGAAATGCAAATTTGGACGCATCCGTACTTTTTTTGTAATTTAAATAGTGAAAACGAGAGCAACGTCTGACATTTTTTTATCCTCCCCAGATGATTAATAATCATAAATTAGAACCAAATTCTAGAAAGGACAGGTGGCTAAAAATTGTGAAGTGTACTTCTGTATGATAATTCAATTAAGAAAAATTGAATTGAAGAATACTGGTGGACCCATGTGTCATTTTAAATCTTTTGTATCGACTTGAAAATTCTCAAATTATCTCTCTTATTTTTATTACTGTTTTCATACCCTCAAATCATGTGTGCTTAATTGTTTTGCATCATTTTCATTAAAAAAAAATAAAAATGTTCTAAAGGTTATTACTGTTCCACACGGTTTGACTGCTTAAAAGGAAAATTGACTGTGCACTAGTCCGGTTCACTAGTCAACTTCAAAAGCGATTCAAACCAGTCAAATCTGGTCCAAAACCGATTAAACCAGTCTTTGAACTGATTCAATCTAAATTTAATTTTTTTTAATTTTCAAAGACATATAAGTTACCTAATAATTAAAAGACTAAAAACAGAAAAATCTTTTGAATCGGATTAAACCGTGAGTTAAAAGCTCATTCAGTTCACTTAATAGTTCAGATTTAAAAGCCTTGAATACGGAGAGCTAAATAATTTAGATATCTAATATTCAGCACCATTAATTGCTCTATTTAGAAGTTTACATACTAAAAAATACACAGCTGTAGCGTATGATGCTTCATCAAGTTTGCTCTAATGGTCCATAGACCCCACAAATTGGGTGCAAAAGATTGGACAATCATTGACACATTAAAGATATACCAAAAAATGTCTCAGCCGTTAAATAAACTACTATTTCATTTCTTTTCAGGGATGGATTAAGAATTAATGCATAAATAATTTCCCAAGATCTGCCTGACCCATCATCAATCCAGGATTTTGGGTCCATGGCTTTGGGAAATCAGGAGCAGTTTGGTCCAGGTAGATGGAGAATTAAGGATAGCACGTCCAAAAATCTTTATTGCCTCCAGAAAAGTACAAAAGTTTTGGTCCTCCATGTCTAACTTAGGACCAAGGTTTATCAAAGAATTAAGTATTACGTGCTATGTTCACATTTGTCCATATCTTAGGGGTCAAAATTGCAATTTCCTGAAAAAAAATTTTGTATCCCCCTTCTATCATTTTGATTTTTAAAGAGAAGAAACAACAAGTTGATAATTTATCATCAAGTTTTGTACTTCCATTAAGATTGTTTAGCATCATTCCTAGAGAACAAAATTTGCATGGTAACGTCATTGTACAAAGTCATATCATCTGTACCTACACTTCTGGTAAGACAATATGCAATCTTATGCTCTATTGCCCTAGTCTCAGATAATGCTAAATCTTTGCACAAAATAAATTGAATAGGAGAACAAAAAAATTAGGGTTTAAATGATTTTCTCCTAGATGTGACTAGATTGCAGAATTTTTTGCACTCTCCAAATTAACTTTTTTTTTCTCTCTCTCTCTCTATGGAGAGTGCAAAAAATTGCGGATTTACAGCGAAAATCAAACTAATAAAAGAGGAAAAAAAATTGACTTGACAGAAAGAGAAACGTACCTCTAAGAATACTGTCTTTAGAAGCCTGCCGGAAAATGCAGTGATATTGGCTGTAATGATTTTGAGATTCAAGGATTCAAAAACTTCACAGATCTTCACCATTGTGTCTGTTCTTTTACTGCATGTGAGGCTAACAACAATAGTCTTCTCTCCCATGTGAGATACCCTTAACTGCAAAATTGATTTTTGAAAGGTCCAAAAATCAGTGACCTAAAGACAAATTACTCACAAATATCTAGGCTAGAAGGAAAAATGAATAAATCTAAAGGATGGAATTGTCTTGCAGTTATTTGGAATCTTATGGACCCCATTAATTAAAACAAAAGATAGCAGGAAGAGAGAGAGAGAAGCCAGTAAACCAACCTCAAGGACTTCAATGGGAGATGATCTGGATCCTGCAGAATCACAGGTCTGCTCAAATCTTGATCTCTTTGGCTTGGAATTATAGCTTATTTCTTGATCAAAATCAAGAAATATACTCCTCCTTGACTCCAGTTCTGATATTTCAGCTTGAATCATTCTCTCTTGATTATGCAATTCTTGTATGTAGCCTATGGCATCCTTAATAATGGAAGCCTTGTCCATCTGATCATCAAACATCAATTCATGATTCATTACACAAAAAAAAAAAAATTTAAATTGCTAATTTTTCTAAAATGAGGAGGTTGATGGCACTAGCTACAGAAGGTCTCAATTTTCTAGTTTATTCCTAGTGGTCGCAGTCATTAACCCAAAAAAAATTCAAAAAAAAAAAAAAGCATTTTCCAGCAGTAGATTCCAAAGGTATCTTCAGTCCTAACCTTACTGATATTGGGGACCACAGCTCTAAGTGCAAATAGCCTCTCATTCAGCTTCTTCCTCCTATTCCTCTCAGAAACAATGTTCTTTGATGCTGCCGATGATTGTGCTCCTTCAGGAGAGCTTGAATCATAATATGAAAATGATTCATCCAAATAGCTGCACAAACGCGTCACACATTTATTCAACTAATTAATCAATTCAGCGCATCAGCCAGTCGCAAAAATTTCTTTTTTAAACAAATATAGGTCCGAACCATGGAAGAATCAAATCCATCCAAGTACCATCAATCGTTCGAACACAAATTGGAGAAAATAAGTATGAAAAAGGATGAGAATCGAACCGAACTCTTGTTCACAAACATTAGGTATCCACTAAATTTGATATCAGCTTTGCAACCAGAAGATTTACCTGTCTAGTTCGTCAGTTTGGAGGAACATGTTTTCCCACGTGTCATCCATAGTTTCTTCTTTCCTTCTCTCTCCTTTGGCTCTGTGGAGGAGGAGGAGGAAGAATGAAGAAGAAGAATGAACCTTGGAAGAAAGTGAAGAAATGATATTGAGATGATGATGAAGGTGATAACAATAATAGATGCCTTTTTTTTTTCCTTTAATTTAATGGAGTGAGCCAGTAAAGCAAAGCACCAATGAGGGTTGGTATTTATAGGAAGCATATAGTCCACGTGGGGGATGCTGTTCCCTTGGAATCGCTGCTTCGGTGAAGGATCTTGACCGTCCAAATATATATATATTTTTATATCAGTAACGATACATTTGTATAATCTATTCTACTTTAATCTAAGAGGAGGGAAGTCTAAGGAGACTATGATAGAGGGTTAGTGGATAAATAGATCCAACTAAATCAAGAAAGTGTTATGACACAACTCTTAAAATTTTTTGCAGGTAAGATTTGAATTCTCACCTACAACTCAAGGAGAGATTTAAACCCCTCCTGGTGGCCATTGACCGTCCAAATACAATAGAGGGAAATTTTTTGTCCGGTCTACGGAGACGCGTAAATACAAGATAATCGTGCTATACCACCACCATCTGCATTCATTCAATGTAGCGAGTGAAATCACGCTCCTACTATTGACATGGACCGTGTAATCACGCTCGTGATGTATTTGGCCGGTATTAATTAGTGTGGTTGTTATACCTCTTTTATGTTCACATTTTGGCATATTTAGCTTATTGTCCTATTTAGGTTTAACTACTTTTCTTTTCTTTCTTTTTGTTTTTTGTTTTTTCTTTTCTGTTTTCTTGAGTGGTTTTCCTTTTATTAATCATTACTCCGAAGGAATATGCTATGATATGATTGAAACACGTATACATCACACTTTTTTTAGATAAAAAAAAAGCGGTTTCGCTTAATTTCCCCTTGGATAGTATGCTATGAGAGGAAGGGTATAAATGATGTAAAGATGTAGAATTTCTTGGACCATGCAAACATTTTTCGTAGTTAATTTATTTAATATTGCGAGTTTATTATGGTAAATAATTTTGCACAAAATCTTATATAATGCATATCCTGTTGTTCGTATCGTATATTTTTTACAATTTAAATTTTGAGAAGAATCATTTTTTTTTTAGACAAATCTAGCCTTGAACTTATTGGACCACAACTCATGCTATCTATTCCCTCACCCACTTTAGCTAATTGGTGGGTCAGAATAGATTTTCTCAAGGGGATGCTAGGGCTTACCCTATTTGAGGGATAGAATAGATTTCTCATGGGGAGAATGCTTTGACACTAGTAAGAGTTGTATCCAAGCAAAATGCCTAGAGAAGAAGGGCTAAAAAAATGTACTAATACTTTCCATTTTTTCTGAAACACATGTTCATGAAAAATATTCTTGGATGAGAAAGTTTTACGAAATAAGTCTTTGCTTAGAATTTGAATCTCTCAAAATTTTCATGTTGCATATGCTCACTCGTCCAAAATTGTATGTGCCTTGCTGGTTATGGAAAGGAAAGAATGTGCTTAATCTCTTCAAGAGAAAACAGTGTCTACTTTTTCTTAAGGGTGAATTGAAACACTCAACTATATATAATTCTTTCAGTTTAAACATTTCATTAAGTCAAAAAGGCTCCTGTTTAGATTGTTATTTTTTGAAATTTTTGTTAAAAATATATATATATATATATACCGTAACAATTTGATATATATGAGATAAAAAGATGATTGAAAAATATATTTATAAAAAAAGTAAAAATTTTTCCTTAAAAAATAGCAATCCAAACATGGTTGATCGACATTTCTCCTCATCCTTAATATTTATTGATCAAATATGAACGGCCTGAAAAGTTTTTGGTTTCTTGTACCGTTTTTCTATTTGTCAACTCTATGAGTTATTGTCCTAAAAGTCCGCTATTTTACTGGTGCAATTTTCATGGATATGTGTGCGTAATATGTTGAGAATTAGATGGACACTAGTGTCACATGGCAAAGTCATTAACACTTATTTCTTTCATATTTTTTTCTCAATCTTACATCATATCCAATCAAATTTAGATCCTTGAACAGCAAGTACTAGATAAGGACAGCAAGTGTCATAAGGCAGTGGAACATAAGTCAGTGGAAACACCAGTAAAAGGAATGGTGATTCAACGCGCTCTGCAATGTTGCAGCGCGTAGTGACCAAAATTGCCACTCGCAAATATGTGCATAATTTGATGCGCCAGGGAGACCGTGCGTAACTTGGGAAAAATGGCAACTACAGTAGTCCCACCGTCCATGGAGACGAAGATTCGGCGTCACGTTTGATAACTCAATTTAACATATAAAATTAATAAATTTAATATTTAACACATTTAGATATATTTCATAACTAAGTTGTTTAGATAAAATTTATATTAAAAAATAAATAATAAATTATTTACTTATCACTTAATGTATGATATGTTCAATGTTATGATTTTAATAATTAATAATTTAATAATTTAATAGATTCAGATTTTAAATTTTAAATTTTAATTTTATCAAGTGCACTCTTGGTCATTAATAGAAATAATTTGAATATAAAGTTGAGATAATGTCACACTTGATTCTGATAACCACTAACACATACGACCTCATGTGAATACTATATTTGTTTGGATTGTGAATTATCTGAGATATTTTTTACTGTAGCACTTTTTGTGATGTGATGTATGTGAGATAAAAAGGTAATTGAGAAGATAAAAAGGTGCGTTGGAAATTGTAATGATGATGTAAGCAGATATAATTTGGTAAATAATTCACAATCCAAACAAAGAATATTGCATTTGTATTACAAAATTGTGCAGATAAATTTTGATGAATTGCAATATGATCAATAGGTGTTACACTGTTTAAAGAGTCGGTAACCGTTCCCATCCCTCTTAGGTGTAAATATTATTGAACCTAAATATAAAATCATGTATACTAGATTCTTCTCCAATTGAATAATATTGTGTTATTATAACAAAGAACAATAGCAAACAGGATCATCATTCAAAACTGGACCAAAGCACAATCATATTGGGCGGAGAAAATGATCCTCTACTATCACTGCAAACGAATCATCTATTATTACTACAATCTACAAATGAATTGAGTCAACTTGCTGAGTGCAGTTAACACTCAAATAGAGCTTGAATAGCTCAAGCGAGCCTTTGAGTAGAGTTAATACTCAATTCAAAGGCTCGCGAATCTGATAGCCTTAACTTATTTCACTTTTTATGTTTATGATACTAGTGTAATGTCTATTTTATTCATTTCAAAATTATTAAAATTATTTTATATTTTCATTTGAACTCAATGAGGGCTTAACTGAAGGTTAACTAGGCTTGAATTCGAGTTTTATACTAGTAGCTCCATCAAAATTGAACTTGATAATATTAAGGGTTAATTACATTTACTTCCCCTGAGGTTTGACCATATTACCAATCAATCCCTGTAATTTGTCCAAATAACGGTCTCACCCTTTGAATGATCAAACGTTTAACGAAAACCCCCTTAATGCCGAAAATGCCCCTATTGAGGCCATGTTGCATTAAAAAAAGAACATATTTTTATTTTATTAACCCTGAAGCAATCCAAAAAAATAGAAAAAAGTTTTTGTTTATTATTTTATAAAAACCATATCTTTGCTTCTATAAATAGTTTTGAATCAATAATTATTTTAAATCTTAAAAATCAATATTAAAAATTAGATAAATTGAAAGAAAAATAAAAAAAAGAAGAAATTATTTTAATTCCTGAAGTATGGTTCAAATTGAGAAAAACATGCCTTGTGCTCTCCGCAACATGCCTTAAACCACAAATTCGAACTATACTTGAGAATTTAAAATAATTGCTTCTTTTTTATTTTTCTTTCAATTTATCTAATTTTTAATATTCATTTTTAAGATTTAAAATAATTATTGATTCAAAATTATTTATGGAAGTAAAGATATGATTTTTATAAAATAATATGCAAAAACTTTTTTCTATTTTTTTAGATTACTTGAAGATTAATAAATAAAAATATGTTCTTTTTTTAATGCAATATGGCCTCAAAAAGGGCATTTTCGGCATTAAGGGGGTTTTTGTTAAACGTTTGATCATTCAAAGGGTGAGATCGTTATTTGAATAAATTACAGGGATTGATTGGTAATATGATCAAATATCAGGGGAGGTAAATGTAATTAACCCTAATATTAAATTCGAGTTCGATGTGAACGAGGCTCAACTGTAATCAACTCATTTGCAATCATGTCTTTATTCAAGGAGCACGACAGCTTCACAGTTCTGGTTAAATGTGCCATTACATCTGGATTACCACTTTTTTTACCAGGTTCTCGTCATTAAACTTGAGTGGTCTTCCCACTTTTGCCTTTATGACTCCTTTGTAGGCAAACTTGGTCCCTACAAAATAGTGGCACCACAATAATTTGATTCCGAGAAAATTTTCCAAGTCCAGCTGACCTTATGTTTATGGTTTAACCTCAAAAGTATAAATTCATTGCGCCTCCAATCGATATTCAATAATTTAATTCTAATCTAAGAGGCTAAAGGCAGAAGATACGTGGCAACTACAAAGCATCTGGAAGATCAAGGGGAAGAATCTTTTAATAAATAGACAAACAAGATGTTACTGGTCCTGGATGAAAAGAGAACAAAGAAAGGCATTTACTTTAGTTAAATAAGCTATTTTGCATTATAATAATTAAGGTGAAGATACAAGAATATATGAACTGTAATAAAATCTAAAGTTCAAGCCCAGCAATAAAATGTGCAGTCCTAGAAACTAGAAGGAAAAGTTCCATTAGGTGTTGAAAATACTTTTGAGGCATTTGGTGAATATTATCCTATAAAATTAAAAGTGGAGTTTTTGATGTTAAAAGCACTTTTAACAAAAATTCAAATTTGATAATTTTAGAATACCTTTTGTATTTTAAAAATAAAACATTAAATTTAATTATTTTATCCTATATTATGAACTATATAAATATATTTAAAAAATTTTAAAGTATACAATATTTAATACAATAAGTATTTATTGAACTATGTATTCAAACAATATACTTAAAAATAATTAAATATTTAATAAGCACTTTTACTAAAAGCTCTATCAGGTGAGGTGCTTTTTGATAAGCTACGTAACTTCAATCAGACCCTAAGTAAGTAACCCTTAAACTCTATAGAGTAAAAATCAGAATTAAAAAAATTAAGGATTAAATCTGCAACTCTATTCACTTTTTTTGGAGGACCTTCAATTCTTGTTTGTTTTGGGTTACAACGTATTCTTATGAATATAGAAGTTACTCTTCTTGTTTGTGTGATTTCTCCTAAGCAGTAAATTAACCTCACCTTCCCAACATTTTCAACAATTATGTAAAGGATATCAATTATGTGTGTTTGTACGTGGAAAAAGCAAAGGAATATCTCTTTTCCTGAATGTTTCTAGAGGCTAACGAGACATGGCAAAAACTTGGATAGATCTGTGTACTAGATTTAGTGGTCCTAATTTTGTCATATCTTCATTGTGCATTTAATGTTTGAGCTAGTGAAAAGACATGCAAAGTTTGAGTCACTTCATCTAACGTAGATCGAGTCTACCAGTCTTTTCATGAAGCATAAAGTACGGAAAATAAGGTGCATGAACTTAATCCTTTTAAGATAATTTTTTTATACACTCAATGTATAATTTTTTTAAAAATTATCAAATCTAGATTATGTCAAACAATATGAATTTAAAATTAAAATTCTAAATCATGTACATGTAACATACATAAAAAATTGCTGGTATAAAAAATTCAAGTTAGTCCATATTTTTATCCATCTAAGATTCAACAAGTTGCCTTAACTGGTTAGGCTTTTTTATACTCAAAATAATTTCCATTGCCTTACAGACTTTAACCCTTTTTCATTATCTAATAAATATGGTAGGAGTCCATTTCAAATTGCCACAATTAGACATAGAATATATGCCAACTGGAACTTGGTCCGGTGGTTAAAGTTGAGATTTGAGAAATTAAAAATTATGAATTCAAGTCTCACTATACGTAAGTTTCTTCACCCATTGTTAGTGGATTTATTTGTAGTGTTATTGAAGTTTTATTCTCAAAATGCATAGGTTTTTTATTAATTGTATAACTCCCCACGATTAAAAGTACAACAGTCCCCTAACAAAGCCACATACAAATTGAAACACAATATTATTTCAATGAAACTATATGTAAAAAACCAACAAATAGGCTTTGTTTGGATTGTGAATTATTTGCCAAATTATATCTGCTTACATCATCATTATAATTTCCAACGCACATTTTTATCTTCCCAATTACATTTTTATCTCACATACATCACATCACAAAAAGTGTTACAGTAAAAATATCTCAAATAATTCACAATCCAAACAAACCCGCACATAAATCAGTTTGAAAACCATTCTGTATCTAAAAATATCTAAGTAAATGATAAAATTTTAATTTCTGTATCTATGATATAGAAAATAAGGAAATTACCTTCCTTACACAATGAGATTTCTATTTACTATTGACTCAAGTCCAAGTCAATACTTGGCCTAAGATCAAAAGAAGTGCAGGTGAATACGGATTGCAGTTTTTCAACAAAACGAAATTCATCAGTTTTGACAGGGCTCATTGACAACGACAACGACAACTGACAGAAGGTCGTGACTAGGCCTGTCAACGGGTCGGGTCTAGATCCGGATCCGTGAAATTATTGCGGGTATGGGTAGGGATTTAATTCTCTTTTTTCGGATCCGGATCCAGATCCATTTTATCAAACAAAAAAATGGGTCGGATACGGAATATAGTATTCTGACCCGTATTAGACCCGGATCCGGATATAAATAAATTAATAATTTAAAAAATATATATTTATCAATATAATTTGATTAGGGTGATGTATTTGAGTAAAGTCAATTTGATTTCTTTTCTTATTTGGTTTTTTCTTTGCATTAGTTAGAAATTAGTTTACAAATATATTTTTTTCTCATTTTTATTAGAAATTATAAATTTTGGTAAATTTGTGCGGGTAGACCCGACCCGGATCCGGGACCTGCCGGATCCGGATCTGGAACATAGAATAAAAGATCCGTCGGGTAAATGGATCGGATCCGATTCCGGTATAGTAATTCAGGTCCGGATTCGAAATAATGAATTTCGGCCCGGACCCGACCCGTTGACAGCCCTAGTCGTGACCACAAATGTATTAGACTATATGTTGCCGATTTTTGTTGGAAGAATAGAAAATGCCGAAAAAGAGAAAAGGCTCATTGACAAGAATAACGTCATAGACTAGTTTTCTTGATGCATGAATCTAGAGATGGAAATTAAAAACAAGGACACAAAAAATGAAACCTTAAGTAAATATACTTAGCTTGTGTGAAGTCACATTAAATATTTGGATTGTGTTTAGTTTGAAGGTTTTGACGAAAAATATGAAATCCTTTCAAATTGTTTTAGGTTGTGTGGCTGATTTTGAAGGTATAGGTTTGTAATCTATCAATTATTTCAATGGATCTGTTAGGATGGTGAGTTTTTTGGATATTTGTATAAAATTTTATTATAACCTGTAGAATTTGTAAAAATAATTTTTTGTGGAAAAATTTTAAAAAATTTTTATTTCTCCTTTCCCTTTCTTTTCTTTCTTTTTTCCCCCATTCTTTCCTCTCTTCTTCCTCCACGCTCCCACCACCTACTCCAACAACAACCAGGCGTTGGTCGACACCTCACTCAGCTAAAACATTTTTCTAGAGGTGGCGAGGTTCATAAGGGATGGGGGAAGGAGGATGAGAGGGGGTGGGGGGCAAAAGGGGGAAGAAGGAGGAGGGAGGGGAGGGGAAAAGAGAGGAAGAGGGAGGAAGGAGAAGAGAATAAAGGGAGGAAGAGAAGAAGAGAGACTAAAAAAAAAAGATGGGGAGGCGGCAACAAGATAGCGGTGGGCTAAGTAGGAGAGTGGTGGTAAAAAAAAAAGAGATAGGTGTATGTTTTTAGGTGTTGCAGGGTGTGTATTTTAAAAATTTTGTGAGGTTTTTGAAACTACTATTGATAAAATTGGAGAAAAGTTTTGTCTATTAAACACTAACAAAAACTCAAGCGTCCAAATAGACCCAATGTTTAAATGTATTTAAATAATTAATATTGAAAGGTTATAAATTCTCGGTCAAATATCCCCGTCCAAATACAGTCAAAAAGTTCATTTAGCAGCCATGATAACTTTTCCATTCTTTCTCGACTCCTTCTAGAGGGCACAAATTCTGTGACGCTAGTAAGAAATCTTATACTTAGGTCACTTTCTTATGGTAGCCCACTTACGTCATTGATTAAGCTTTCAAAAGCTCTCAAAGGGCTTCGTATGTGTGACCATACGTCAATTAGCTTGTCTTTTTGCAAATATCGGCAGAAGAAAAACTTTCCACACGTTTATACTCTAGGCAACTTTGATTGTTGACTCGGAGTTGCATGTAGAAATCATGCAAAAACATGAGAGAAATTCATTTGCCGAAGAATCAGAGAAGTGCAAAATTGTGCCGAAAAGGACAATTGCGTAAGATTGAAAATGACATATATAGATTACAGGCCAGAGCACTCGAGTTTGTAATTTTGCTATGTTTTTCTTAAAAAGAAAAGAATGAAAGGAAAAATATGCTGCATGTGTGGGGACAGAAGTCTGCTGGATATATTTCCTAGGTTGTTAAAGAAACTAAAAAAAAGGTGAGATGAGCTCGTTCATTTGGGATTCAAATATTTACTGAGTCAAGAATGTCCATTACTTCGTACAATTTTTCTTGGGGGATGGTTTCCTCCCACACTAAGTACTCCCACATGAATTGCAAGTTTTCGGAGCTTTTGTAGAAAAGTCTGTTAATTGTAACGATATGATATATGCGAGATAAAAAAATTGATAAATATATAGAGAGAATTTGTGTTACAAAAAATCGTAATCCAAATAAGGCCTCAAATAATTATATGGGACTAGCAGTCTCAACTTAAAATCAAACCAAATTCAATTTGAATTCAAAACCTTTAACTCATGATGGCTCAACCTTGGTTTGGTGAAGAACTCAAAAAGTGCTCCGATTGAAAGCATTATTCCAGTTAGTTTAAGTTCCATATTTTCTTCCTCCACAAAATCTTTGAATGGTACCATAATTGCTTGCCTAAGCTAGGTGTACAAGTAGGAAAATCCTTTTCTTTTTCTTTGTTTCTGTTTGCTTTTTGTAGAAGTACAAATAAGATATTTTAGCCAAACCACATTGACTTCGTTTTCTGTTTTCTCTTTTCGTTTTTGATAAGTTTAATAAGATATTTTTGCCAAACCACATGATGTCATATGAATAAATAAAGAAAACTTGATTTGTGGATGATGTACGGTGTATATCAGTATACCATCAAATATCAATCCCCACTTTCGCAAAAAATAAGAAACAGAAACCAACCACCATTATTAGTGGTCAAACGCCACAAATTGTGGGGGCCCAGGAGAGGAGAAGAAGAACCCAGCATTACTCGTCTCTCAAGGTTTCTGTATTGTTCTCAGCTTTTTAAGTAATAAGTTTGTTAATATAAAATATTTTGTTGTATCAATTAGTGTTTATTAGCACCAATTAGGATATTACCTCGTCCTCTCTCCGTCCCAATTATTTGGTCATTTTTTTGGGAATTCAATTTTTTAATAATAGTAGTTTGATTGTGATGCTTATGCTTTTCTTTTCAATTTTATCCCCCACAAATTCAAATTTTTAATTTAAATGGTAGCATGCATATGATTAAAAAAAAGACTATATTGGAAAAAGAGACTGAAATGTAATTTGAATTTTCTAACATAATAAACATTTTGGAGCATTTCAAAATGGAAAGTATGGCACTTTTAATGGAACCGAGGAATTAAAACATTTGGTAGCAATTAGGATCTTACCTTGTAGAACATTAATTTAAATTCATTGTATAAAACCTATAAATACAGACATTGCGTTGTTGTGCAAATTATGTATTCAATAAACATTTTTCTCCCAAAAAATTCTTCCAACATGGTATCAAGCTGTCTTTTCAGACTCGGACCGGATCGGCCGGTTCGACCGATCGAATTGAGAATCGGCCAAGTGTCCGGTTCGAGTCATGCTTCAAAACCGGGCAAGTAAAAATCCGGTCAAAAACCGGGTTTGACCGAAAAAAAACCGGATTTTCGGATTCAAACAGTTTTTTTTTAAAAAAAAAAAACTCAAACTTTTTCAATATTATGTTTTGACCCCTAAATTGTTAAAAGTTATTAATATACCTCAAATATTTCATACTTTATCCATATTTTCTTAAAGTTTGGTATTATTTTTCAATTAAGTCCATAATTTTAATTCTAAACTTGTTAATGCTCATTAAATAATATAAATTGTTACTTGATTGTTCTAATTTTTTTGTATTTTCTTGTTAAATATATTTAAAACATCAAATATATATGAATATACCTTTATTAATATAAACATGTTATTAGATATTTTACATATAATATTTTAATTTTTAAATAAATTTTATTAATGACATCATCCGGTTCAACCCCTATCGAACTCGGTTGAACCCATTGACCCCTGACTCCTGAGCTTGATCGAGTCGATACCCGGTCCGGTTCTAAAAACATAGGTATCAAGTGCTTCTTGCTGGATTTTTCAATAATTTCGTTTCTCAACATTTATTCTTTTCCTAAAATTTTTTCTTTCAAGACTCTTCCCTGCTGTTTCTTCTCTATTAACCATTTCTGGTCAGTTTACTTGTCTATTACCAGCAGTCCCTTACTCTCCATCCTCCTATGGTCATTTTCCTAATTTTTGGGTAGCCCGAGACAAGTTCATGCGCGTCAATATCATCACCAACTTTTTCTGCCTCATTTTAGCGTATGGTTCCATGATCTGGATCTAACAATAAGATAAGATAAAAAAAATATAAAAATCTCCCCAAGAAATCCTAGAAAAACAGAATATTCTCACTAGGAATCTTTAAGAGAAATAGAAAACTGTCACTAAAAACTTAGGAGAGATTTTTATTAGAAAACAAAATAAAATGAAATTCTCTGGAGGGAGACCATAGTGTAGTCCCTCTCCCTACAAGGAAGACCTTTGAAAACAGGAAAATAAGTAGAGAGAAATTGGAGAAAAAAGACATAGAGAGGAAAATAGGGGAATTTGTTGTCAAATAGCATACCTTAATCTCTAAGACTTAATTCAATTGACAAAAACATTAGTTTGGTAATTAGGAGATTACTCTTGAGTTTTCGCCGCCTCATATTAGAGTATCCCTCAAACCTGGAAGGAGAGAAAGTTATCAATGTTTAGGTTTAGTAATTTTTTTTTTAATTAAAGAAGACTTGTGGTGCCTACCAGCAGGCACTTCAAAGTACCATTTTGGCATAACTTTCTCTGGTTAAATCAGATAAAAACAATCATTAACCCTTTTTCACAGTTTTTGTTGATGTACCCCGATAATATAAGTTATTTGTGGAGTGAAGTTTTAGTCACTTTATGCATCAATAGATAGAATACATGAAAGAAACAAAGTTGCCAATCATCAACATATAGAAAATCTGATTCTTTAAAAAGATTAGTTAGGATTTTAGATCATGCTGAAATCAAGGGGTCCTAGGCGTTTAATTACAAAATTGTCTCATTTGGGTTGGACAAACTCAGACACTTGACCTAACAGCTATCATAATAAGACATAATAGATTAATGATACTTGTGATGGGGGTTACTCATATGCATTTGTATTATGTCAAAATTGATGTGATGGTGTGAAATTCATACCTACACAGTTTTAACAAAAACCTTAGGACTAACCCCCATTTCTGCATTTAGAGAACTGTAATTTTAAGAATTGAGAGCAAGAGCTCTCACTTTTCAAATTTTACATGAATCCGGTGTTCCCAATTCTTGACAACTAGGACAAAGTTTAGAAGACCAATTATTATCATGATGAATAATGTTTGTTAATGTTGCATACATTCATCTAGAAGGTAGCATAATGGTCAATTTGTGCCAGCATAAGTTGGAATTTCAGTCTCAAATTTCACAAACTCATTAATTTGATTCTAATTTCTAAGATTAATCAATCCGGCGAATAATTGTATTCAAGCATTCGTGTGTTGACATAATTGAGATTGACCAAAATGGATTGTATTATCCGTGTAAATACATAATTTGTATATTCGCAAGCCTCGATCAGACATTAATAAATCTAGCCATGCTATTACTATATTCACTGCTAATCAATGATTGGATTTTTCTTTTTTGAATATAAACGTCAGAGATGTTAATCTACATTAATAATGTTCATAGTGACAGCTGATTTTTGCTTTGTTTATAATCTTCTTACGATTAAGCAATTTTTTGAAAGATACAGCACAAAGGTGAAGAACTAATGATTGCCTTTTTTTTTTTTTTTTTAAGAAAAAAAAAATCAGAAATCAGGTGTGGTTTGCTTGACAAGATTCATCATGTTGAATTTTAAATTAATGAATTCTATCCCTCAAACCGACAAAAGAGGTTAAATAATTTACGTATAAGATATTAGATTGATCAGGATGGAAGAGACCTAAGTATAATCTTTTCTATTCCAAGAACAGACAAAAATTGAATATTTTTTAGTCCAATATGGCTTAGTCAAGTTTCTGCGCATCAAATAAATGTGTTTCGGGGCATTCTTGAGTAAACAATTTCGGTTGTCTCTAAACTTGCGCACGATTATGTTAAGAAGCCGCAATTTGAACAGGAAAGCCCTATTATTGTTGCCAAAAGCATACCATTGGCACTGTGGAAGGCTAGAGATTAATCTAGACAAGGAGTGGAAACCTAATTAAAGGTAATACATACAATTTTTCTTTTCAGTATCACTAAATAATATGAGTGAAGATTGTGAGATTTCTTTATCACAAACTAGATTGTGAAATTTTTTTAAATAGAGAAAAGTAGGATGATAGAGATTGGAGTCACTTTTTTTGCTTTTTTCGTTTGAGCAACGGGCTTAATCTCATATTGTAAATCATCTGTATAATGATAAAAGAGCGGTTGACTTGCTCCACTTGATATTTTGCCGGTATTATTACTGCATACTTGAATTCCCTTTTTTTTTTTTTTTTTTTTATAAGACTAAAACTTACATATAGTAATGAGATCACTACAAATTAAGGGACTAAAAATCAGTAACCCTCGAAATCAATCCATAAATGGTTAAATAAACTTTATTCGCACTGTTTCAATTGTGGCTATTTGACTATTTGAGCAAAGTTCTTTTGACACGTCATTTGATTTCATAACGTTTACAATTATTCTAGCATCTAATATTCGTTTCTTCATTTCAATTTCAGTGACAATTACAACTTTAGGAGAATGTAGAATGGGGCCCTCGTTTACCATGGATTTTATTTCGTTGACCCCAGTACCATTTTTTGGAACATTTCGGCCTACTCCTTTTACCATTTGTCACCTTGCTCCCCAAGAGTATTGCTACTGAATTTAAGGTCCAATATTACGGGGTCCAATATTACGGAGTCAGGCTTGGTTACTTGACTGGGAAACTTGCAAGGTTGAATTAAGCATAATACAAAAATCGGACTGTTGTAGACTTGTGATTGTTGGCAAATCTCACCATAATTTCTAACTTGAAGCAATTAATCAGTAGATCTGGCGATTGAAAATATGCACAGATATTTTTGGAACTACAATTATTTTATTATAATTTTATTTGTTCTTCAGACTTGTAGTATCTTATCAGATTTTTTTGTTGATACATGTATAAGTTTGATGATGTATCTTCTACTATTAGTAGAGATTTTAACGAAATTATGATGTTTTATTAAAAAATATCATCTCACGTTATAAAAATTTAAGGAAAAAATGTAGTTTTAGTGTCTAATGTTCATTCCCTGTGTAGTTTTAGTCCTTAAAATTTTGGCAAAAACAAATCTAGTCTTTAATGATTAGCATATTTGCAGTTTTAGTTCCTAAAATTTTGACAGCAATAAATTCGATCTCCAATATATCCAATTTAAATTAGACTTAAGATATTTGAAGAATTTTTTCTAAAAGCTGACAGAATTTAGTCACATTTAGTCATATGTCTGTTAAATCAAATTTCAAAATAAATAAGTAAAATAATGGTCAACTTTAAATAACAAGAACTAATAACTCATGTGCTAACTAATTAACAAATAAAAAGAAGCAAAATTTTAATCTAACAGGCTAAAACTAGTTGGACCACCCAGTTCATCGATTCGAAACTTATTTTACTCTCTATCCTCCACTGTCCCCAAGCAAATAATCATAATGCTTAGTTTTTGGTATAGATTGACAAATTTCTCTTTTTTCTTTTTTTGCTTAATTAGTTACTAATGTGTCATCACATGAGTTATTCTTATTGTTCAATGTTAATTGCTTTGCTTCTCTTTTAAGAAGTTGGATTCAACAAATATGTGATCGATTTCGTCAATATTTGGGAAAATCTATCAATTGTCCTAAATCTATTTCACATTGGTAGCATTGGGGACCACAACTGTTTTGACAAAACCTTAAAGGCTAAAATTGCACCAAGTAGGAAACATTGGGGACTACATTTATTTTTGTTGAAACCTTAGGGACAAAAATTACACAAGTACTAAATATTGAGGACCAAAAATTAAAAATGTGCTTGTTTTCCAATTTGATTTAGCTTTTCAGATCTCGTGTTTTAATTTGTATGATTTTTCTAGATTATTAATGCATTGCTTTCAATAGAAATGATGAAGTGTAGATATTTTCATGTAAAACTAATTATGCTTTTTGAAATTATGGGTGGATCTTTTCATGTAATTAATCATGCTTTTAAAATTTTGGGTGGATATTTTCATGTCAAACTAATCATGCTTTTGAAAATTTGGGTTAACTCGACTTTGTCAACACTTTTTTTTCGTTACTCAATGCACTCATTTATTCGTAACTGAATCCGACTTTGAGCCAATCTTTCCTCCAAGCATTTTTTTAAATTTCTCCCTCTTAAGCGAATACTTAATCTTGAATAAATTGAATGATTTGAGAATTCGGTAAATTGCAAATAGTCGCTCGATTGTCTTTGCTACCCTTGATCAGATGACAAATATGCCTGCTACCCGGAAAGGAAAAATGGAAAAATAAAAAGAGGCCCAATAAGCAAAGTTCCGAAATGCCAATTTTCCCACGACTAGTCCATGAACATAGGTCCAAAAAGCTGATTGATTAAGCGTGGGCTGAAATGAACTTTTCGAGGCTCAATGAGCTAACGTTTTCTTTTCTTGTTATTTGTCCAAGTATTACAAACTCAACAACATACGAAACTTTGATGGGTAATTAGCCACTACCATTGAAGAGGGCAAAATACCTAAATGAACCTCTGATGTTTAAGTTTGTGTACTTGTGGCCCTTCAACTATGAAGTGTACGATATTCCCTATTGAACTATATAAAAAGCATAGAGAAATTTTACTATAGGAAAAATAGCCAATTTTGTTTCTAAACTTCTTTTTTTTTTTTTTTTATCTAATCTTAGTTATCTCTAACTTTTAATCTTATTCAATTTGATCCTTAAACTTAATCTTTGGGTCTAATTAAGTTTCTTTGTGACTGTAGTGCCACTACACTAAAACAACCGTACTCCTAATTTTAATTTTTTATAATAAAATAAAATAATTTTATTAATCATGAGATCAAATCTGCAACAAGTGCAGAATTATAAAAGTTAGAGGAGAGTTTCTCCATATATAAGAATCTAAAAGATTAATAGCATACTTAGCAAGGTTATGAGTAGGAACATTAAACCACCGAGAAATCCATGAAACTTCCTAACACATGAAATCTTGACATAAGACAATGGTATCATCAATCAACAAACCACATGATAAATCGTTAGATTCCAAACGGTCCAACATTTTGATAACTTTTTGTGAATCTCCTTCCAAAATAATCTTATTGAAACCCAAACCATGTAGTAATTGAACAACATGTTTGGTCGCATATGATTCAACTACATTTGGTTCCAATATCCCAAGAATTCTTTTGGAAAGGCCAGCAATGAAACTTCCTATATCATCTCGGATAATAACACCAACCCCTGATGATTAATCACAGCTCCATCAAAGTTTGCCTTAACAAAACCTGCATTGGGTCATATCCAATGACCTATTGATAACCTTGATTGGAGAGGGGTAGGCGTATTGAACTTGTCTTTGGAATTTGCTTCATGGAATTGATTTTGGAATGCTATGGACAGGGAGACCAAGTTAAGAGGATCTCTGTAGGGCCTAATTTTAAAATTAAAGATAGGTCTTTTGAGAACTTCAAGTTTGGGACAACAATCAAACCACATAAATAAAAAAACTGAGACAAAAACTAGTAAAATACCAAAAAGAATCTAGGGTTCATTTGAGAAGAGGAAACTGGGCAAAATTGATGCTTGTTATGAGGAATAAGGAATCAAATGGCAACGGGACTCCAAGCATGGAGGAATATGATGGTGAAATACATAAGAAAGATTGATTTGAAGATAGGGAATCAAACAAATCTAGTAAGTGCAAGCACTTAAATTTTGATTTTGTTTTGTTCTTTCATTAGTTCAATCGTGCTTGGAGTATGTTTCCTTTCCATATATTTATTGTACTACAATAGTACAAACAAGTCCAACTTGTTGCAATAGGAGAGTTTTTTTTTTTTTTGAAAAAGGTTTTTGTGGTCCTTAAGACCTAAATTAATGTGGTGTTGTTGCTTTCATATTCTTGAAAAAGTACACAATGAGGATACATGACCATGTAGGGTAAATTAACATAGTATTGTTTTCTTTTTCAAAAATAAAATAGGTCAAAACTTCGATCTATTTGATATAAATAATTACTATAATGGGGCATTATTCGAGAAGAAGAATAGAAGTGTGTTGAGGGTAGCATCGAGCGTTCTAAGGGAGTTTTCACCGTGAGGATGAACATATCAGTATGAAGTCATTTAGTACATTACTTGGGTGTCATGAAGATGCAAAGTGCATTTTATAGATAGCAAGTTTATATTTTGACAAATAGATGCTAAGGAGGATATCATGGACATAGCTTTTATAGGTAAACAAATTGGTAAAATTGAAATTTACATGGTCCATGACTTTCATATTACATTCATGGATGGTAAAGTCGATTGCTCAACTACTTAAGTTGAGATTTCAAATAAAGATTTTTTTTATATAGACATCAAATTTGATGACTTCTGTGGATATAAAGAAACTACCAATTCATTTAACTAAAAAAGAAAGTAGGGGAAAATGAAAAATTGGAAATCTAGAGCTATTAAAATTGAAAAAGATGATGGAGAGTAGATTTCTATCCATGAAGAATTGGCTATTGCAAATATTACTAGATTTACTAATGATATAATATTTGAACTTATGCAAATGTAATGTCTGGAGCTACGCAGATAAAGGGATCTTTGTTGTTGATTAAAAAAAAAGGACGTGCACTTGTACAATGTGGAAACTCACTGATTTGCCTTATTCTCATGTGATTTATTGTATTTCATTGATTAGAAATGAGTTAAAGAAACTTGTGCATTGGGATATGTATCTCAATGCATATGAGCTAAAACTTTAGTAATGCTTAACAATCAATGAAGGATCCTATTTGTACACTCAAGAGACTAAAACTTCTTGGTAGGCCAAAAAAGTAAGGAGGAAGGAACTAGATGAGCCAAGAATTGAATCCAAAGAATGCCACTCTACTCAGACAGATCTTAGATACAAAAGTATATAAAACTACCACTCTACTCTTGCCCCCTCCAAGACAATAGGATAAATGTAAGGTGATAATTGTGATCTAAATTCAAAAATAACTTTATCATCTTAAATTTAAAAAAGACTTTAATCATTGTATGAGTGCTCTCTCTTTTGTTGCTCAACAAAAATAGCTTGGATATCTAGAGATGTCGCACTAATACCTCGCCAAAACTGCTCTTGACACATTGCTTGTAGTAACTTCCTCAAGTTAGTGCTGATATCGATTAGATTATCAAATGTCCATCATGCATGCAAGAATTTGAAGTTGAACTGAGGTGTTCCTTAAGACTCTGAACTGCTAAAAGTTCATGCGTATGCCTGTTTATTTCTTTTCCAAACCAAAACTTACCTACGTTATGTTATTTAAAGTGTCACATTGGAATCACAATCACTAGTCTCTCAGGAAGCATTGAGTGCAGTATATATGGCACAGATGCAGAGAAGATGATTGAGTATAGTGCTCTGTAATTGAAAGAATCAGAGAAAAATGTTAGTATATGGGCTATATCTGTTACAATGTTTAGACATTTGTATCTATTTATCTACATAGATATATTTTAAACTGATTCTGATTATGGTAATGCAGTGTATTGCAATCAATGATGAAATTGGGGACTATCTGAAAGGATATAAAATAATCTGTTTTTTCAAGACCCATGAGACTATTCCAGGGACTGCCTTAAAGGTGGAATAATATCATTTAAGAGCTACACCACTGATGAAGTGCTGAACCTTTCTCTAGCCTCTTACAGCCTAGTAGATACTACTACCAACCTTCAACTGACCACTGCATCAATCAACAATCAAATAGAGACAGTTGACCTACAACTCTTTACAACAATTAAAAACTTTTCTTTCAAGAAATTGTTGACTCTGCTACCCAAGGAACAAGATTAACTCCTACAATGATTGGCTCAAAGAGAAGCCTTGAGTTTCCTGAGACTGAAAAGAGATGGCTTTCCTGCAGATGAAGAGAGTGGTTCCTGGTGTCCTGCGGCGATTTAAGGTGGTGTCGGCAATAGAGGAAGGAGTGCGGCCCTTAAAAATATATCCACGTGAGATAGGCATGTTATTTTCAGTTGGAGAAATGAGTAAATATGAGTATTAGGATCAAAATCGATCATAATTTATACATTAGGGTCAATTCTGGTTGATTTTAAATGTTGGGGACTAAAAATTTTTTTGGTGAAAATGTTAGGGACCAATTTGGCAAATTTTTCTTAAAAATAAATGCTTACATTTCACTTTTTCTCTCTCACTCCTCTTCAAACTCCAGGTGCAGCTTTCTCTCTCTCTTCTATCCTCCCTCAAATTTCAATGACCAAACCCATCTTTTCTTCAATTGATTTTCTTTCTTCATGACCCTCTCTCCTCCAAACCCCAAAATCTTTGCTGTTGTTTCTCCCGCTCTTCTCCCTACCCCAATAGAAAGAGAAGAGGCAAGAAAAAGTGAAAATGAAGGCAAGAAAATTCAAACAACCTATCTCCAGACCAAGTTGTCTATTTCATCTTTTTTTTTTAGCAAAACCCTGTCCATAAGGGAGGATGCTACCCCTACCTTTTATTAATAAGCAAAAAAATACAATGAAGAATGAAATAACAAAGAGCAAAAGACAAAAAGAAAAAAGAAAAAGATAGATGAGGAGTACTGTTCTTTTACACCAAATGCCCTAACCTTAGGAATTTCTTAACAATTGAGGCATATCGCTGCTCGCATTTCAGCAGGAAGACTTGCTGGGGAATCATAATACCTCTAAACCCCCAACCACATGGAAGCCAAGGCATCAGCCACCGAATTATCTTCTCTCAAAACATGATGCAACGTCCTATTTACTCGTGTGAGCAAATGCTGGATCTCCCTTAACAAGTTACATAATGATCACTTAGATAGAACATCAAAGCGAACTAATTGAATTATCACCTTGGAGTCTGATTCCACTATTAAGGAGTTAAAATTTTGATTAACACAAATTTTCAAACTTGCTAATAAGGTCATAACTTCCGTCAATAAAACCTCCAACTCACTAAACCCCTTATAATAAGCAAATACAACTTTTCCCTGATAATCTTGCAAAACCACCCTCCAGCTACCAAACCATTCAAAATGCTTGTATCAGAGTTTAGTTTGAACCAATCATGTGAAGGCTTGCTCCATGACACTAGCTGCAACTGCGTCCTCCGAGGTCGTGCATGAACAAGACTAGCCCCCGGATAATCAACGTCGCCCACAAAATGAGCCGAAGAGAACAAATTAGCTATGCCCATCTGACTAAGAAGACCCTCCAATTGAAAAATCACTTGAGCTGAATTAAAGGAACTCACATGAAATCTAGTAGAGTTCCTACCTCTCCAAATGAGCAAAAGAACTAGCAGCAGTAGTAACACTCTTATATGTGAATCCGATACTTGAGAGTGAGATAGGAACCAGCAACTGAGCATAGACGATACACCAAACGCCTGCATAGTTAGCAACACAAATATCTTGGAAAATGCTGCCAGATGACCCTAGCCACAGGGCCATGCAGAAAAAGATGAGAAACCGTTTCCTATGTCAGCTTGCAACAACTACCACCGTGTCTCTTTCATCTTTCCTTTTCTATTGTCTATCATCTTCTCCCTTAAAAAAAATTCTTTTTTTTTTACTTTGTGCAAACTTGGGTAGATGAATTTGCTCTCTCTGTCCATCTTCCATGAATGTCTCTTACTTTTGTTTCTCTTAAAAATATTGAGAGATCCTATCTTCAGGTCTGTGAGGACTTGTAAAATCCCTTATATTTTTCTTAAAATTCCCTTTAATTTGAAAATTATTACTTTACAATAACTTTACTACGCATTCACTTCCCCAATAGTTACAATTAATCATAGAACCAAGGGCTTTCCCTTTTCTTTCATCGTTAACGTAAACTAGGGTTTTCATATCTTTTCGTAGTGTGAGTAATCGGTATTGAGTGTGTACTAAATTTAGTGATTACGAGTGAGTATTATATGATATTAAATGTATGATTAGAAATAATAATAATAAGTTAGTGAATGGTAAGTAAAAATCCTAGTACGTGCGAGTTAAGAAAAAACGGTGTGAACTGACGGGTACCGTTTGTTACCGAGTGAACACACCGCTTGACCACCATTTTATTAATTTAATTTCATTGTCATTAGTGCAAAAATACCATCCCTAATTACCCTAAAGAGAGCCGAAATTCTTGACTAAAAAGAAAGGAAAAAGAAGAAAAATTCAAGATGAAATCTTGTGGTGACACTTGGAAGTCATCCAACCATCATTGAGCAACTCAAGTCTTAACTTGTTATCATTTCTTGGAGCTCCATCGCTGCCTCATTTGCTTGTCACTTCGACTCAAATGGAGATTTCAAAGTTTAATCGTTTCAAAGTTTTAAAGTTTTAAGAGCGAGCATGAGTTTACAAATATTCTGCAAATAAGTTTCAATTATTTGATTCTCTTTAAACGAAACATTTAAGTTTCGAACCTTGGTCGATTTTCAAATCTCTTAAATGATGTTTTATTGTAGATTTGGATTCCAAACCAGGAGTACTATCTGAATGTGATCTGTAAAAGCACTACATCTTTGGTGAGTGCTTCCAAATACCTGATTGCACTTGACACTTGTGTTTAATACTTGAACAATGTGATTACGTGATATATGAGTGGATTGATAGGCAAGCGTGTACTTTATTGCACTTGTCCTAATGTGATTTGTTCTTGGTCATTGATTTCAGTTGAATTGATATACATGTGTATGAATTGTATTTTGTCTAGAATTTCAGAAACCCTGTGGCTAGTTAATCGAGTTGAGTCGGCAAGGGCCTAGTCGATTAGATAACGAACCCTAGGTAGTTAGTGTTGTCGAATAGAGTGTTATCTCCTCGACTAATCGGTATACTCGAATATTACCACCAGTGTTTATCTTGGAGTTCGGGCCCGATAAACGGTTTGGTTGGTGGACGGAGATTAGAGTTAAGTGTTGTACTACTGGACTAGTTATCTTATTTGAAAGTTGACGGAGTGTCAACTACTATATGATCAAACTATGGTGGAACTGGTTTACAAAAGCAATTGTGTCCTTTTACGTGAAATACTGAATATGGAATGTTGGCTATACAAAGTGTATTACTCATTTTCTTGACTTATTATGCTCACTATTTCATTATTACGATACATTTACTGTTAATTAATGGTTAATTTGCTATTTGAAACATCACTGAGTTTTAGCTCACTCTGTTAGTTTTGTTTTCCTTACAGGGGGTACGAGCGAGATGCGAGATTTGTAAAGACTACCGTAGTCTAGTGATTTTGAATTTTGAAGTTGTATTCGCGCTAGCACCCGACTAGAGTTGTTTGTACTTGAATTGTAAACACTTTAAAGTATATTGGTGTGTAGAGCCTTGTGTCTGGGCTGAGCATCAATGTATATATTAAGTTTAAACTTGTTGTGTTACTTATTTTCTATGGATGTAAGTTATTTTTTCGAGTTTCGAGTGAGTGAGTTCTGGCGAGAGTTGGGCAGGCGACTCGTTAAACCTTAGGGTATGCCTTAGGGGGAGGTGGGATCGTCACAGGTGGTATCAGAGCCTAGATTTGAATTGACCTGGGTAGAATGAGTGATTTATACCTGATATTCCTTGGTTATAACTTGGTTATGATAGACTAGGGTTTTACACTTGACAATAGACCTTTAGCCTTGATTTATATGTTTAACTTGCTTACTTTTGCAATGTTAATTGTAATGTAAGTTATGGAGGGTAAAGATGCGACTGGGGTTGCTGGACTATCTCTGCCCGTACCTACTGACCATGTGCACCTTGAGGGACCTATCTATCGTGTACTTTCTTATCAGGAGCACCCTGGTGGACTTGTGTGTCGGTGGTCTCCAGCATGGAAGATCCGACATTATGACTATTAGAAGACGTATTCCTACCTTATTCGGGTAGTACTTCCAGTTGATGATGAGAGGAGACGATAGCACCAATCGTAGATGTCAGATGGAGATCGAGCGCCTACAAGCAGTCGTTCGAGTACAGGAGTTAGGATCTGAGAGCTTGAGGCTTCGGTTCTTGAGGAGTAGAAGCGGACTAATGCCTTCAGAGAGCAAGCTTTGGCGGCTAATGGTCACCTTGTTCGAGCAGTTGGATACGTCAGAGATCGGACCGATCGTATTTTGACGGAATGCGGGGCTTTGGTGGAGGATGTGGCTCAGGACTTAGCCGAGGAGGGTTAAGAGCCTGCGGTCCCTAGTGATCCTGAGAAGGATCCTGAGGAGGATTCGGAGGAGAAGCCGGTTGCACCTGTAGAGTCGGTTGGATCGGCATCTAACTAGACCTCTAGTTTAGGTTTTGAGGGATTTTTGTGAGATAGTTAGGGACATAGTGGGATAACACGTCCCATTTTATTTTTGAATTTGACGTGTTCAGGTGGATGTAAATAGGGTTTGTTTTGTCCTAAATTCCTTGGCTGGTATAAGCCTTTGATTTGACTAGATTGGCATGTATAATACTTTTAACTTGTTATTTGACTTATTTTGTTATGTATATAAAGGAAATGTTTATTTTGAATGTGTTTTATTGTCACTGTTTTATGATTTGGAAACGTTTTATTTGACCCATACCTTATTTTGTTTCTATTTATATATTTGGTTAGTCAAGAATCATGGAAGGTAGAAGAAACCAAGATCAGGGAGCTACTCGAAGGCGTGGCTTTAATCGTGGGCATGAGAGTAGACAGGCATGAGAACCGGTACAAAAATCGAGAGGAGAAAGAGGTGAAATAGTTGAACCGCAACCTAGACCCCAAGCTTAAGAGAGGGATCAGGTAGCGATGGCAATTCAACAGATGACTAATATCCTTACTCGTTTGGTAGAGCAACAGGATCAAGTCCCTGTGAATTAATCTAGGAATCCTGAAATGGGACAAGATAGGGCCCTAGAGAGATTTCAAAAGTTCTCCCCTCCTAAGTTCTTGGGAGGACCGGACCCTGAGGTAGCAGAGAGATGATTAAAAATCATAATCAATAAATTCGCCACCTTAAATTATGCGGAGGATAGACAGGTGCAATTTACTATTTTTCAGTTTGAGGGTCCAGCCAAGAACTGGTAGAATGTAATTAGAGTTAAGTGGGAGAGAGAGGGAAATGCATGGACCTGGTTGAATTTCGTGCGGGACCTGGTTGAATTTCGTGCGAAAATTTAACAAAAAATACCTCCCACCTATCGTCCAGGAGAAGAGAGAGGACGATTTTATTAAGCTCCGTTAGGAAACTTTAAATGTAACTGAATATGAGACCCAGTTTACGAAATTATATAAATTTGCTCCTGAATTAATAGCTATGGAGCAAAGGAGGGTAAGGAGGTTTGTGCAGAGGCTTAATGTAGAGATACAAGAGACCTTAGCGGCGGCCCAAATTAACACTTTTACAGAGATTTTGGAGAGGACCCAGAGAATAGAGATTACCAGAACACAAACAAGAAATTTTCACGTAAAACGGAGAGGGACGCCTGATGAATATCAAGGGCCAGCACAGAGTGATCGAAACATGCTACAATCTAAAACCGATCGTAGAGTTGGAGGTGGAAGGTTTACGAGTACATCGAAGTGAGATACTCCGAGGGGAGCCCAAAGTGGAAGAGGACAAAGAAAAGGTGTTGCACAGGGAGACCAGACCTCTGCTTCCCGAGTATCGTGTGGATATTGTGGGAAATTGAACCATACCGAGAATAACTGCTGGAAGAAAGCTCGAAAGTGTTTAAGATGTGGAAGTATAGAGCACCAGATTGCTAATTGCCCATTAATCAGTGATGCTCAGTCGGCTGGTAAATCGAACCCTAGACCGACCAATGTAGGAGGGATCAGGTCAAGGGTGTCAGCCAGAATGTACTCGTTGGACTAGCAATCGGTACCTGAACCGACGGAGGTAGTGGAAGATACGATTCCTGTTTTTTATCGTTTAGCCAAAATTTTGATAACTCTGGTGCAACCCATTCTTTTGTTAGCCCCACATTTATGCTTGAAATTGATGTGAAAGCTGAAAAATTACCATATGACCTAGAAGTAAAGACACCTACGGGTAACCAAACTTTACTTGCTAATGAGGTGTATAGAAACTGCGACATTTGGATTGGTGAACGAAAATTAGTAGTTAATCTCATAAGTCTAGCCATTAAGGGGTATAATGTTATTCTAAATATGGATTGGCAAGTTCATTATCATGATCGGGTCGATTGTAGGATGAAAATGATCGAGTTTTGCGTACCGGGTGAAGCAACTCTCAAATTAAACGTGAGGGGTATGTTAGCCTCATCTGCTCTTATTTCAGGAATAAAGACTAGAAAATTACTTAGTCATGGGGCATGGTGGTATCTAACTTTTCTAGTTAACACCTCAGGAAAAAAATCAATCTAGAAGATATGCCGGTGATCAATGAGTATCCAGACGTGTTCCCGAAGGAGTTGGCGTCATTGCCACCTGAAAGAGAAATTGAATTTAAGGTTGATCTAGCACTTGGAATTACTCCCATTTCAATTGCAAGACCTATTAAAATGGGGATTCATACATGAGAGCGAGTCACCATGGGGTGCTCCAGTACTATTTGTTAAAAAGAAGGACGGGAGTTTAAGATTATGAATTGATTATCGAGAATTGAATGGAGTAACCATTAAGAATAAATATTCTTTACCCCACATCAATGAGTTGTTTGATCAATTACAAGGGGTTGTAGTGTTCTATAAGTTTGATTTTCGACAAGGGTATTATCAATTAAGAATTAGAAAGGAGAATGTGCCAAAAACGGCATTTAACACTCGATATAGGCATTTCGAGTTTGCGGCATGTCTTTTGGCTTAACCAATGCCCCAACGACATTCATGGATTTAATGCATCGAGTGTTTAAACCTTATTTGAATAAGTTTGTGGTGGTGTTTATTGACGATATCCTGGTGTATTCGAAGACAAGAGAGGAGCATGAACAACACTTGAGAATAGTACTGCAAACCCTAATAGAGCACCAGTTGTTCGGTAAGTTCAGCAAGTGTGAATTTTGGTTAGAGAAAGTGGCATTTCTAGGCCATATAATTTCAAAGAATGGACTTACTGTGGATCCGGCCAAAGTGGAAGCTGTAACTAAATTGAAACGGCCAGAGAATCCTACGGAAGTGCGAAACTTTTTGGGTCTACCGGGCAACTACCGTCGATTTATAAAGAATTTCTCGAGAATTGCGAGACCCCTAACTAACTTGACAAAGAAACAAGGAAAGTACATTTGGGATGTTAAGTGTGAGAATAGTTTTCAAGAGTTTATAAAACAATTGACCATGGCTTCGGTGTTAGCTTTGCCAAATGGGAAGGATAGCTATACGGTATATACCGATGCTTCGAGAAAAGGGTTAGGGTGTGTTTTAATACAAAATAGGAATGTGATTGCCTATACATCTCGGAAGTTAAAGTCTCATGAACAAAACTATCCAACCCATGACTGAGAACTTGCAGCGGTTGTATTTGCTTTGAAGAAATGGCGGCATTAGTTATACGGGATAATATTTGAGGTATATATGGATCATAAGAATCTGAAATACTTATTTTCTCAGAAAGAGCTAAATCTGAGACAACATCTATGGGTCGAGTTTTTAGAAGACTATAATTGCACGATTAATTACCATCCGGGAAAGACCAACGTTGTAGCAGATGCTCTAAGTCGAAAGACTCAACTAGTAAGTTCAATGGTGGGAGAGTGGAGCTTGTTAGAGGATGTATGTGAATGGAACTCTCGTCTGGAGCCACGGAAAATTATTTTTGAAAATATTGAGATGAAATCGACACTATTGGGTCGGATTAAAGAGAGCCAAATGAAAGAACCAACGGTACAGAAGTGGGTAGAAAGAGTGAAGAAGGGAGAATTGCTTGGTTTTAACCTAAGTCCTGATGAGATTTTAAGGTTTCGAAATCGCGTCGTTGTGCCTAAAAATGGAGAACTAAAGAAGGAGATTTTAGAGAAATCTCACCATTCTAGGTATATGGTGCATCTAGATAGTGGTAAAATGTACCAGGATCTCAAAAGTCTGTATTGGTGGGATAATATGAAGGCGGAGATTGCACAATTTGTACAAAAGTGTCTTACATGTCAACAAGTAAAAATTGAGCATAAAAACCAATCGGATCTGTTACAACATTTAAAGATCCCTGAATGGAAGTGGGAGCATATAACGATGGATTTCGTATCAGAGTTGCCACGAACTCAAAAAGGGCATGATGCGATTTAGGTGATAGTCGATCGATTAACTAAGACTGCACATTTCCTGCCAGTTAATATGAAATATTCTTTGAAGAAACTTGCCAAATTCTATATGAATGAAGTGGTGAGACTACATAGGATACTAGTGAGCATCGTATCCGATAGAGACCCTAAGTTTGTATCTCGATTCTGGCAAAAGCTGCAAGAGCCTCTAGAAACTAAGTTGAGTTATAGTACAACATATCATCCTCAAATTGATAGACAATCTGAGAGAACCATTCAAACTCTTGAAGATATGCTGAGAGCCTGTATTGTAGATTTTGGAGGGAGTTGGAGCCAATATTTAACCCTAGTTGAGTTTGCATATAAAAATAGTTATCACTCTTTTATTTAAATGGCCCCATATGAAACATTGTATGGACGAAGGTGTCGATTACCAATCTATTGGGATGAAATAGGAGAGAAAAAGATTATAGATCCGGCTACAATACCATGGGTTGAAGAAGCCTATGAAAGGGTAGCGGTGATTCGTCAGAGGCTTCAAACAGTCCAAATCCGACAAAAGGAGGATTTCCAAATACCATGAGGTGGTGACACCTGGAAGTCATCCAAGTATCTTTGATCAACTCAACTCTTTGCTTCTTATCCTTTCTTGGAGCTCCATTTCTGCCTCATTTGCTTCATTGTGGCCAAGACTTGAGGGAGAAAAACAAGAGAGAAAAACCACTTCATTCAATCTTTATTTCTAGCTTAGTTGAGTGAAACCGAAAATCTAAACTGGTTAACCTCTTATTTGGGAACTTGGGAAGCTTGCTGTGCTAAAGGTTTAGAAGGAAAGGTTGAGATTTCTCTTGCAAACATCTTTGACAAGGTATTAAGGCTGTTTTTCCTTTTTCTTTCCCTTAATCTTGTTTAATTTTGTATAGCAACCTATACTCTTGGCTAATGATGGTTATTTAAGTAGTTTTGATGGTTATGGTGGATTTTTGAGTTAGAGTTAGAGTTGTTCAGTTGTATTTTTTGTTGTTTAGATAGCATATGATGTCTATAACCTTGGATAGGGAGTTGGGATGGTGGTTCAAGACATGAATGAAAATGTAAACCTTGAATTCATCAAATTTCTAGCTTTAAGAGTAAACTGCCTGCTTCTGACCAACTTCATTTGTCCATGTTATAGACCGAATCAGACTTAAGTCAAAACATGAAAGTTGTAGGAAATGATGTTATATAGCTTCCTGTAAAAATTTAGCTCAATCGGAGCACTATATCATGTGAAATGACCGAAATACCCCTGACTACCAAATGTTCTTTTCAGCAGGCAGTTTTGAAATTTCACATTTTTGGCTTCGTTTTTCACTTTGATCCATATCAAATCAGCCTTTGGCCAAAACATGAAAGTTTTAGCCCTATATTTCAGATTTTCAACGCATCTGCAAATGTCTCAATCGGAATTGTGTAGCTTGAGTTATTACCATTTGAATTCAGTGCTGACAACCAGACTGATCATAAACTTCTGGTTCTATAATCTGCAAATTCGACCTGGATCAACTATGAACTGGGTTGAGTCGTTTTCATAAAAATTGTAACCCTTTGTCTTAGCTTCACAATGGTATAAAGTGTATCCTAATCCAATAAACGTAGATCTAGTTGTGACCAAAATGCTATAAGATGTCAAATCTACTGTTTAGCTTTTTGTCTTCAAAACTGATTTTCGATTGTATTATTAAACTTGTGTTATAATTGAGTGACATTGAGCATATTGAAAGGCTATTATGGTATGATTATTCGTGTGTGATTTGGGGCTGAATTGAGAAAAATAATGGAGGCATAAATGGCTGAAAAATAGGTAAACCCAAAGGGCGTGCTGCCTAAATTTTTACTTGAGGGGTAGATAGATATACTCGCGACTTGAATAAGGATTTGAGGATGAATCTAACTCGAATTGTCTAGGTTATTCGAGTCCTCTTTTGTAGAGGTATATAAGCTAGAATTCGGCCGAAACTTATACCCTTGGAAAATGAAAATAACGACTAATAGAAGTATGTTTTTCTTGTCACTTCGACTCAAATGGAGATTTCAAAGTTTAATCACTTCAAAGTTTCAAAGTTTTAAGAGCGTGCATGAGTTTACAAATATTCTCCAAATAAGTTTCAATTATTTGATTCTTGTTAAACGAAATGTTTAAGTTTCGAACCTTGGCCGATTTTCAAAACTCTTAAACGATGTTTTATTGCAGATTTGGACTCCAAACCAGGAGAACTACCTGAACGTGATCTGTAAAAGCACTACATCTTTGGTGAGTGTTTCCAAATACCTGATTGCACTTGACACTTGCGTTTAATATTTGAACAATGTGATTACATGATATATGAGTGGATTGATAGGGCAAGCGTGTACTTTATCGCACTTACCCTAATGTGATTTGTTCTTGGTCATTGATTTCAGTTGAATTGATATACTTGCATATGAATTGTATCTTGTCTGGAATTCCAGAAACCCTATGATTAGTTAATCGAGTCGAGCCGGCAAAGACCTGGTCAATTAGATAATGAATCCTGGGTAGTTAGCGTTGTCGAGTGGAGTGCTATCTCCTCGACTAATCGGTATACTCGAGTATTACCACCAGTGTTTACCTTAGAGTTCGGGCCCGGTAAGGGGTTTGGTTGGTGGATGGAGATTGGAGTTAAATGGTGTACTACTGGACTAGTTACCTTACTTGAAAGTTGACGGAATGTCAACTACTATATGATCAAGCTATGGTGGAACTGGTTTACAAAAGCAATTGTATCCTTTTACGTGAAATACAGAATATGGAATGTTGGCTATACAAAGTGTATTCCTCATTTTCTTGACTTGTTATGCTCGCTATTTCACTATTACGATACATTTACCGTTAATTAATAGTCAATTTGCTATTTAAAACATCACTGAATTTTAGCCCACTCCGTTGGTTTTGTTTTCCTTACAGGGGGTACAAGCAAAGCGCAAGATTTATAAAGACTAACATAGTCTAGTTGTTTTGAATTTTGAAGTTGTACTCGCGCTAGCACCCGACTAAAGTTGTTTGTACTTGAATTGTAAACACTTTAAAGTATTTTGGTGTGTAGAGCCTTGTATTTGGGTTGAGCATCAATATATATATTAAGTTTGAATTTGTTGCGTTACTTATTTTCTATGGATATAAGTTATTTTCTCGAGTTTCGAGTGAGTGAGTCCTGGCAAGAGTTGGGCAAGCGACTCGCTAAACCTTAGGGTACGCCCTAGGGGGAGGTGAGATTGTCACAAGGTCACTAATTTCTTAATTTCTTTTCTTTTTTTCTTTTTTTGAGAAAACTTTGATAAAATCCATTTTCTTGTGCAGGATAAGATCTGTGAATTATGAAGGATTTGTTACAATCATATCTCAAGTGAATAATTTTAGGATATTTTTAATTTTTTTCTTAAAAATTTTATTCCTTTGTATGTCATGTGCATGAATCTCATTTGACTAGCATTTGTTTATGCTATTAGTGAGCAAAGAAAATGAGGCACCTTTTTTTTTTATTAAGACTTACCATGTTCGCCTTTTTTTTAAGTTAGATTTTTGTAATCAATAGCCTATTTTCAATTTTTTTGGGGACCTTTTTTTGGCAGTAGCCTATACTCGATTTTCTATTGTGAGCGATTTTTTGTATGCATTGTTCAAATATTTATTTTTGACGATTTCTAATATTTTTTGGTTGTTTGTCCTGCTACTAAGATGAGAACAGAGTACTTAAGTTTTTGAAAAAACATTATTTTATGTATGATATTGTGTATTTCAGTTTTCACCTGTGTATATAGACATTGTAGGCAACTCTTTTATGGCTTACTCGTACAAAACATCTAACAAGTAGATAATTTTGTATTGTATATTTATTTAGATCAATCAATTAGGAGAGAAGGAAAAAAATTTTTTTGCCTCTTGTGATTGCTACTTTTGCTGCATTCTATCTATTATTGTAATGTTTTAGGTTTATTAATCCATAACCTTTGGAAAAGAAGGAAATTTTAGTCATAACACCTTTAGCCAAAAAATAGAGGGGTAAGATTTGCAAAAAGGAAAACATCATTTTGAAGGTAAGTACTGGTCATTTTGAATGCTCTAGTTGAGAATAAGAAGGTTTGATTTCTTCTTTTTTATTAATTGTGTGATCGGCTACTGTAATTGGTTGATATAAATAGTTTTATTTTAGTTATCTACTTTTGCTTTCTTTTTGATATTTTGATTTCATAATATGGATGTCATAAAATTAAACCCAAAAAATCATGATAAATTGTTGGTATTAGGATATGCAGTGACTCTTGATGAAGATGAAGAAAAAGCAATGGTTTATTTTGCTAAAGCAACTCTATATCCTACAAGCTGTTGTTGAGATATTTTTGTTTATTGGTCGATTGTGTTTGTCTAAGTTGTAAGAGTTATCTTGGTGTTCTTGATTTTCATCATGCAGGATTCAAGTAATTTACTCTTCCACAAATCCTTGGAAGTATTTCTAAGATATAATTTGTTTATAATCTTATATTTGTTAATCACTTATATCTTTATTTTTTTTTGAACAAAAAGAGGTAACATTGGACATTTCTAATTTATACTTGCTTGACAGGTTTTATAGGCAAATATGGATGGTCTTTGTATGTGTGGGTGTTATTTATGGACAATACTTTGATTTAAACAAGATATGAGAAAGTTTAAGTGCAAATAATCATAGAACTTCTGTGAACTAGAATTCATTTATGACTTATTTAGTTCAGCATGTTGACTAATAAGTCATATTTAATGTAGTGGCTATTGTATTATAAAACTTTGGCTTTCATAGTTATATCCTGTTTATTATTCTTGTTTTGGAATTTTGATTTCAGGATTTTTGGAGTGAGTGTAAACTGAAATTACAATTTTTGGTTGCTTTTTGCTCTATAATTGCTAAAGAACAATAAATGTCTCGTCCCTTTTTTCCTGGCCAATTTGCTGACTTTCAAATTGTTGTTCTTGATGAGCATTTACCTGATTATTTAAACTCAGATGTGCCTCTTATTTTGATGTTATGCTTGTTTCATATTATGGCCTGTTAATTTTCTGAATTTCACTGAATTTTTGTGATAACCCCACCTTCCCTTAAGGCGTACCCCAAAAGTTAGCAGACTGTTTGCTCAACTCTCGTCAAGTACTAACTAATCCAAAATTACCACAGGTACTAAAACATACAACATTACTTCAAAACACTGCAACCCAAAATTTTATACAATTCAAGTTTAAAGTACAAGTCAAAGGATTCAAACTTATACAATTATATATAAGATTTACTAATACCGAGAAACTTAAACAAAAATGTCTAAAGTCTAGAACTAGCTCCACTCTTTCCCAAAATCACGTACCCAAGATTTCACTCCTGTAAGGAAAACAAAAGGTGCCAAGGTGAGCTTTCACCCAGTGAGGTACCACAGGTCATGCAGTCGAAAATCACATAGTTAGAACTTTGATCTATCAAATATAAGCATCAAGTAAAGGAATAAGTAAACACCACAACTAATACAATGCGGTTCAAATAAAAGGATACAGATGACTCTCAAGATCCAAATTCTCCAGTCGCATTAGTTTATCTAAACTCGTTGACCCTTTGTCAACATTTACAGAAGCAAAATCATTGACTGTAGATCCCCGCTTTACACCAGTTTTCGTTCACCAAACATACCCCGTACATACCCAAACAGCAAACAGAAATAGTGGTGGTAATACTCGAATATAACAATTATCAAAAGTATCCAATGTTCAGTAAATCAGTGATAGTTTTCTTCATGGCCCATCAATCTACCTCGACTAGCCCTTATTGACTCGATTTAATTTACTACCAATGATGTTTGAACTCAAATTCAAAGTAAAGTCGTCGGATATTGCGCTCCAAACAATATCCAAGTCATGTACAAGTAATAGATTTGAAATAAACAGTAGACCAGTCAAATAGTCAAATGGAATCGAGTGTGATAAAGTACACACCTGTCCAGTTCAGATTAAACCAAATCATAGTCATACAACTCATAAATTTCAGTTACAAGTAGTTCACTTTAAGCAACAAGTCATGCAAGTGGTATACTCACCAGTTCAAGCAAAGCAACATCAAAAGTTCATCCTCAGGTTATGCCGTTGATCACCAACAAACCCTAAGAACAATCAAGATAAATGTATTTTGGTTCAACCATCCTAAGTTTAGGTGAACCAAGGAAAATCCAAATAACTCCTAGTGTAAAGATTCAAATATGGTTTTGGAATGAAAAGAGAGCATTTGAACGGAAGGGACATGAGTAACCAAGGAGTTTTTCATTCCAATTCATAGCTGGAAATTTCCAGCAGCAAAATAGTGAAGAAAAACAACCAAATTTCGAGTTTAAAGTGGTACAAATGAAACTAGAAAGCATGCTAGAAGAAACCATTACTTTTCCTCTTATTTTACATATGGTTTTATCTAAATTTCGGCTTGTACACCACCACTAAGGTGAACTCAATCAATCATTAGTAACCTAAATCCAAACCGACCCAAAATCACCCCTCTAACATCACTCATATCACAAGAAAGAAAAGCAATAAAAATTTCAGCAGCACTTCCCCTTATTTTCTTAACTTTTCCTTGCAAACTCAACACCTATAGTCATAGCAATCCAACCTTAATCACAATCACAAGTTATAGGATAAAAAGAACACTTGTTTAAGGCCACAAAGCTACTCAAAATAGACCATTATCTAGCCCAAACACAACCATAATAAAGTTGATAAATGGAAACCCTAAGTTGAAATTTATTACTACAAGCTGAAATTTCCTATAATGAAACCAAAATAACATATAAAAACTAGAAAATTCACATGAAAAAACTATTAGATCATAGCCAAACTCAAATCAACATATCAAAATTGAAATTTCTCACTCAAAGATGGAATTTTCCATTCACCACACAAATCATGAAATTTCCATGAAATCTATCAAAATCAAGTCTTAAATCTACTCATATACAAGTAATAAAAGAAAAGATGTTTTCTTAATATATTTACCTTCAAGCTCTACGGAGATATACAACCAAAAGTTCCCTTTTCTCTAAAATCTCTCCACCAAAGTCCTTAATCCTTCCTAAATGGCACTTTTTATGGTTTGGATTGTAAGTTTTGAATAAACCTTCAAGGATTCAAACAAGAATGGAAGGTTGAAAATGAAGTTTTTCCTCTCTTTTTCTCTTAAGAAACTCGGCCAAGAAGAAGAAAGATGAAGGGTTGTTTTGATCAAATTTAATTTTTATTAAAGGCTAAAAATAGCTTTAGTCAAAGTCAAAACTTCAAGACTTTGGTGATAAATGGCTTCTAAAGGTTTATCCTCATCCTATTGTCTTCCAATCACAAAAATATTTAGTTAACCTCTAATTATCCCTTAACATTTTATAAAATAATATCCCTATGCACAAAACTCCTCCTAATCTTCAAAATTTATCGCACACACCTCACTAATGGGTCCTACTTCCATAATATATTACGAATTTAACATGCACTATTATAGTCGAAAAATGATTAAAAATCTTGACTCTCTTATAAAAATATCTTGAAAATTAAAGCATTAAAGTAAGGTTAAGAAAATGTATTCAAAAAATAAAATAAAATAATTTTTGAATCCTCACACTCTTTTTTCCTTAAAAGAATTTCGTTCTCTAAATTCTCACGTTGATTAACAAACAACTCAGGGTATTTCTTTTGCATTTCCTCCTTCACTTTCCAAATTGCCTCTACTACACCGTGATTTTTTCACAGGATTTTCATCAAGAAAATTTGTTTATTTCTTAATTCCTTAACCTTTCGATTGAGCAATTGCACAGGTTTTTCTTCATAGATGAGAGACTCATCTAATTCAATTTCTTCTGATCGTAAGATGTGAATCGAATCAGAATCATACTTCTTTAGCTTTGAGACATGGAAGACGTCATGAATTCTGGACAAACTCGATTGTAATTCGAGTCGGTCTGCTATCTTTCCGACTCGTTGAAAAATTTTAAAGGGTCCTACAAATCTTGATTGAAGTTTTTTTCCTTTACCTGCCGTGACAATAGAATGACCTTAAGAAACACAAGGTCTCCAATTTTGAATTTCAAATCCTTCCTTCGATTGTCTGCATAACTCTTTTGTCGATTTTGAGCTGTTTGAATTTTCTAACGTATTAATTTGATCTTTTCTTATGCATGTTTCATCTATGACACTGTCGTTGGATCTAAAATGTTCTTGTTCCTATTTCATCCCAATAAACTGATGATCGACTTTCTTCTGTAAAGATCTTCGTATGATGTCACTTGAATAAATGAATGATAGCTATTATTATAAGCTAACTTCACCAACGTTATATGCTGGTCCCAATTACCTTTAAAATTCAAGATACGCATCCTTAACATATTTTCAAGAGTTTGAATGGTTCTTTCCGATTGTCCATTTGTCTGAGGGTGGTATGTGGTACCAAGATTTAATTTGGTTTCTAATGCTTCTTGAAATTTTTGTCAAAATTGAGATACGAATCGGAGATCCCTGCCTAAGATTATACTCACAGGTACTCCATGTAATCTCACAATCTCATCCGGGTACAATTTAGCCAACTTTTTCATAAAATACTTCATATTCACTGGTAAGAAATGAGTTGACTTGGTTAATTGATCAACGATTACCCAAATGACATCATAGCCCTTCTGCGTCCGTGGCAAACCTGAGACAAAATCCATCGTAAGGTGCTCCCACTTCCATTCAGGTATTTCGAGGGGTTGTAATAAATCTGAGGATTTTTTATGTTTGAATTTAACTTATTAACAAGTGAGACAGGTTTGAACATATTGAGCAATTTCTTTTTTCATGTTATCCCATTAATATAACTTCTTTAAATCCTGATATAACTTGTTCTACCCGGATGGACTGTATATTTAAACCGGTAAGTTTCCTCCAAAATTTCTTTTTTCAACGTTTCATCTTTGAACACAACCATTCGCTTTCGATATCTCAAATTCCTCTCGGGACTCAAATTGAAATCAATTATTTCCTCTTTTTGCACCTTTTCTGTCCACTTCTATACTGCAAAGTCTTTCTTCTGAATTTCTTTGATTCGATCTAGTAGGGTGGATCTCATCGTAATAATTTCAAAAATCACCTTCTGACGTTTAAGGCGAGGATTTCACTTACTAATCTTTACTAACATATTTCACTTCTTAATCATTAATCCAGTTACTTGAGTCTTTCGACTTAGGACATCTGCTACTATATTAGTCTTTTCAGGATGGTAATTAATCGTACAATTATAATTCTCTAAAAATTTTACCTATCGTCGCTGCCTCATGTGTAGCTCTTTTTGAGAAAATAAATACTTAAAACTCTTATGATTTGTATAGATCTTGAAAATTATCCCATATAAATAATATCTCCACTTTTTCAAGATAAAGACAACAGCTGCTAAATCTAAATCATGGGTCGAATAATTTTGGTTATGTGGTTTTAACTTTCTAGAGGCAAAGATAATCACATTTCCATTTTGCATCAATATACATCTCAATCCTTCCCTTGAAGTATTAGTATATATAGTAAAACTGTCATTTCTATTAGGTAGAACCAAAATTTGTGCCATGGTCAACCTTTTCTTTAATGATTGAAAACTAGTTTCACATCTAATAGTTCAAATAAAGTTATCATGCTTCTTTGTTAGATCAGTTAAAGGACTGGCAAGTTTCAAAAAATTTTTAATAAACCGATGATAATATCCTCCCAGACCTAGGAAACTATAAATCTCAGTAAGGTTTTCTGGCTCTTTCCATTCAGCAACAGCTTCTACTTTGGTTGGATCTATTGTAATGCCATCTTTCGAAATCATATGCCCTAGAAAAGAGATTTTCTCCAACCAAAACCCACATTTATTAAACTTAACATATAACTGGTATTCTTTCAGAATTTGCAATACAATCCTCAAATGCTACTCATACTCCTCCCGAATTTTAGAGTAGACAAGGATGTCATCAATAAATACAACCACAAATCGATCTAAGGTTTGAAAATCTGATGTATCAAGTCTATAAATACTGCAGGGTATTGGTTAATTTAAAAGGAATGACTACAAATTCAAAATATCCATATCTAGAATTGAATGTAGTTTTTGGTACATCTTCCTTCTTAATTCGCAATTGATAATACCCCTGTTGGAGGTCTAGTTTAGAAAATACCACTGCTCCTTGCAACTAGTCAAATAATTAATCAATATGTGGTAAAGGGTATTTATTCTTAATTATCACATCATTCAACCCCCAGTAGTCTATACACAATTTTAAAGTTCCATCTTTCTTTTTAACAAAGAGTACCAGAACTCCCCACAGAGATCTAATTTTTCGAATAAACCCTCGCTCCAATAAATCTTGTAATTGCAACATTAATTCTTTAAACTCAACGGGTGCCATCCGATATGGAGTTTTATAGATAGGTGTTGTCCTAGGTAATAAATTGATTTTAAATTTTATCTCTCTCTCTCTGTGCAGATAAAGTCACTAATTCATCAGGGAATACATCCGGATAATCCTTTACTACTGGTATATCTTCTACCTTTAACTTATTTGTTGGAGTATTTATTAGAAAAACTAGATAGCCCTGCGCTCCTTTATTCAACAATTTTCTAACTCGAATACCCGAAATAAGTGCAGATGAAACTAATCGACCCCTCACATCTAACCTTAAGGTTGCCTCCCTAGATATACAAAATTCTACTACTTTTCTTTTGCAATCCAATTGAGCATCATATTGAGTTAAACAATCCATACCTAAGATGATATCGTACCCTTTAATGACTAAACTTATTAGATCCCCTAATAGTTTTCTCTCTCCAATCTAAATTTTGCAGTTCTTATAAATCATACTAGTGATCAAACATTGATCACCCGTAGGAGTACTAACTTCTAAATCATATAGCAGTCTAGCAGGTTTTACATCAATTCTACATATAAAACTAGAGTTTGTGAGGATCCGTAAAATTTTCTTATTTGATATTATTTTATTTTATTTATTTGCATGTATTTTCTTTAATTGATTTTATTATATTAATTCTCTAGAAAATTTTATAAGTGAGTATAGTTTTACCTCATTTTCCAGGTATAAGTTAGTTCGTATTAAGTTTGGAGTGTATTAAGGACGTGGGACCCGTTAATGCGATTAGTGTGGTAAAATTTTGGCGATTAGTTGAAATTTGTATAAAGGGTTATTATGGTATAAGGTGTTAAGGGATTATTAGGGATTAAATAGGTGGATTAGTGTTGGAAGACAAAGACAATTAGAGTAAACTCTAGAAGCTAAGTGTCATGACACCAATAGAGGGTGGACTTTGACTCAAGACCATCTTACCTTCTAATTAGCCAAATTTGAACAAACTTTCTCCATTTTCCTCTAGCTTGGCCGGCTGTTTTGAGAGAAAATAACAAGAGAGGAACTTCATTTTTCAACTCCCAAACTTGCTTGAATCTTGAGTTTTAACCAACCAAATTTCAAATCACTCCATAAAGTGCTAACTAAGGTAGCTTCCAAGGCGGTGGTGGAGTGATTTTGGTGGAAGAAGTACTAAGCTACCATCTTTCTAGTGGCTCTAAGGTAACTTGCCAAGAAATCCCTCTTTGCTTCTAATAGTTGCAAATTAGTGATTTAAGGTTATAGTTTTGGTAGTTTTATGAGAATATTTCATAGTTTGAAGTAGTATTATGGAATTTTCAGTTTTATAGTGAATTTTCTGCCCTCATGTGATGATTAAGGATGGCCATGGAATGGTAGCTTTGTTATGTGAAAAATTGAAACTTTTATATGTTGGTTTTGGTTGCTTACAAAAATTCCAGCTTGTATGGTTGATTTCCAGCTTTAGAGGGCAAGTTGTCCTATTTTTGACCTATGTAATTCGTCTATATTAGAGGCAGAATCAGGCCTAGTTCAAAACATAAAAGTTGTAGGGAATGAAGTTAAGAAGATGCCTGTAAAATTTCAATTCAATCCAAGTACTGTAGCATGTTATATGACTAAAATACCTATGACTGCCAAATGTTCTTTGCCACGGACAGTTTTGAGATTTCATATTTCTGGATTGATTTTTCACTTTGATCCGTATCAAATCAGTATTTGGCTGAAACACAAAAATTGTAATCCTATGTTTTAGCTTTCCAACGCATCTGAAAACGTCTCAATCAGACATTTGTAGCCTGAGTTATTGCCATTTGAATCCAATGCTAACAACCAGACTGACAATGAACTTTTGATTCTGTAATCTGCAAATTCGACCTAGATCAACTATGAACTGGGTTGAGTTGTCTTCATGAAAGTTGTAACCCTTTGTCTTAGCTTTGAAACGGTATAAAGTTTATCCCAAACCGATAGGCGTAGCTTCAGTTGTGACTGAAATGCCAAGAGACATCAAATCTGCCATTTAGCTATTTGCTTTTAAACTTGGTTTCCGGTTGCATTGTTAAGACTTGTGTTGTAATTGGATTATTTTGAACCCAACTGAAGGGATATTGTGTTAACATGGCTTATGTGTGAATTTGGGCTGAGTGGAGGAAAATAATGAAGCTATAAATGGCTGGAAAATAGCGAAATACAAAGGGCATGCTGTCCAAAATTTTAGGGCTACTTGATTCCTTCAAGTTTGGGTTGATTTGGTGATAAACTTGCTTAAGATACTCGGTATATCTATAAGCTTTATTTAGATGTTGAATTTTGGTTGAAATGGAAAGATTTGCATTGGTATTTTCCTCTAAGTTGTTGGCTGAAATTTTCGTTTGTTGGTCAAGTGATAGTGAAGTCTATTACCTTGTGTTTTTCAACCTTTTCATGATTTGGTTTTGGCCAAAACTTGTTCCACACATTGGTTAAACCTTTGTGCTTGAAATTGAGTGAAAACTATTTCGATTAGGAGGTAAACAACCTCATGATTTCTCTTGTATTATGGCTGCGAAAATTTGCAAATTTGTATCTTGTTACCTTTAAGTCTTAAAGCCTTAAAATCACTCATGTCATGATTTCACTTGTTGCCTGGTTACCTTGTTATCTTGTTACCTTTAGCACCCTATTATGTACTATAGGCATACGATTCGTACTCGAGTCTCAATGGTTTTTCTTGGTTGTTCTAGGACGTGCCCGTGATCAAAGGCATCTTTTGGAAAGAAACTTTTGAAGTTATCCTTGTTTGAATTGGTGAGTGTACCACTTGCATGACTTGTTGATTAACTATTTTACTTGTACCTACAATGTGTGATTTGAATGACTATAACACCTGCTTAATTCTAGCTGAGACGAGGGTGTACTTCATCACACTCGTCTCTCTTGTTTACTTGTCGAATCACTGTATATGCTTAAACCTGTTACTCGTGCCTGTTTTACACTGAACTTGTTACTGTGCCTGACCTGATGTTGTTTGGATGTGTATCCAACGACCTTCCTGTTAAACCTGAGCTCAACCCCATGGGGAGTCAATGGAATCGAGCCAGCAAGGTCTTGGTCGAGGAAAATTGACAAACCATGGGGACTGTTCCTGGAGAATTTTTGGATATTGAAAACTCTGGATTCCCGGTATACTCGAATATTATCATTCTTGTTCATGTTTGGCGTTCGAGCCCAGCAAGTGGTATGTTTGGTGAACGGGATTTGGCGTAAGAGGGGTCTACGGACATATTTGTTTCATTAAATGTTGACGGAGGGTCAACGAGTTTGGATCAAGTATTGCAACGGAAATTTAGCTCTTGAGAGCCACTGTATCCTTTCTAATTGAGATATTTATTCATTTCCTTATTGGGCGTGTACATTTGATTAATTAAAAGTAAATCTCCATGATTCTTGATTGCTTGTATTTTTTGTACCTCATTGAACGTAAACTCACCCTTTTCTATTACCTTTGTTTTCCTTACAGGGTTCAACGTGTTGGAAACCATGATTTTGAGGAAAAGAGTAGAGCTAGTGATATACATCCTTTTTTATTATGCTTCTCTGTACAAGAAAACTCTAATTATACTTTGATCACTTGTGAATATTCCGACTTGTATTGCTAATTAAACTTTTGAACCTTTCATTGTATATATCTCAAAGTGTTTAACCATGTAAATTAAGTGTACTTATTTGAGATGGTACTTTTATTTGGCTTTGGTGAGCACTTCTGGTATTTGTTGGGGATTTCGAACGAGTGTGAAGTTTGAAGGAGGAGAAAAAAACAAAATTTGGGGGAAAAACTATTCACGAAATCTGGTCAGATATCCGGCCAAGTCTTGGCCGGGTTGTGACGTGGCCACAACTTTTCATTTTAATTTTTGTTTTCATTCTTCGTTCTTTGTTTTGTTGAAGCGTTCGATCGCGGTACTATCCTTCAGAGTGGTTTGAACTTTGCGTGTTTGGCTTAGTAGTCCTGGCGAGAGTTAGGTAGGCGGTCCGCCGAACCCTCTGGTTCACCTTAGGGGGAGGTGGGGTAGTCACAGAGTTGAAAAAAAAATGGGTAGCACCGAGATCTATTAGAATCTTAGCTAAACGGTGAAATACATGGATTGTACCTTCTATAACCTCAAACGAGTCAGAGAGCGGGTGTTGCTCTATTGCATACACCCGAACTGACACTTTTGGTCTATTCATTTTCACCTTTGTCTGCTCAAGGTTTGTCTTATTTGACTGCTGGTTCCCACTCTCTTCTTGAGGTGGGATTGGACAGTTGGTGATCTGATGTTGGGCGCATCCACGGCGCAAACATTTTCTCTCCTTCCTCTAACAATTTTCCTCCATATGGTTCAGCTTCCCACAATATTCACAGGAGAGACGGGGAGCTTGAAAACCACTACCAAACATACCTCGTTTCTTTGTTTGAAAAGTTCTAACTTGGATCATCACACTCTCAACCCATTGAGCTTTCTCCACAGCGTCACTAAACGTATTGATTTTGACTACTGTTAAGTCTTTCTGAATTTTGACATTTAGCCATTGTACAAAGCACCTTATTCGTCTTTACTCTGTTACTATTAGCAGAGGAGCAAACTTATATGGTCTGATGAATTGAGTTTCATACTCCACAACGGTTTGAGTTCTCTGACGAAGTCTAATAAATTCATTCTCTCTTTTCTCCTGAATCAGAGGCAAAAAATATTTTGCATTAAAGTCCCTCATGAAATTTACCCAAATTTTTAGGGTTTGCTTTCTTTTCCATTTAGTTCGTATCATAGTCCACCAAGAACGGGCTGCTTTCTCTAACTGAAAAAAAGCGAAGATCACCAACCTATCCTCAATATAATGCAATGCTTCAAAGATATCGATCATTTTCTCCAACCATCTCTCGGCTACATCAGGATCAGGTCCTCCCAAGAATTTTGATGGGGAGAATTTTTAAAATCATTCGAGATCTCTATCTTCCCCTTCCACATGATTCCCAGGGTTTTGGCCCTGACGATCCACTATTTGTATTAACAAATCTATCATACGTTGGATGGCTGTGGTTATTTGTGCAGTAGGATTGACCCATGGGTCGCGATTCTGTTCAGCTGCTGGTTCGCGATTACTCCCTTGATTCAAGGGTTGCCTGGATCCATACCCACGGTCTCGTCCATTACGTCTACTCTCCATTTGATTTTTAACAAGTTTAGAATTGAAATGCAGATGCAAAATTAAAAATACCTAGATGAATGAGCAAGATGCAAGAATGTAACCAAGCTAGAAAATCAAGTACATTTAACACAACCCCTTTCATACATATCACAAAGTAAAAGTTAAGTACAAACAAAACAATCCCATTTACACAAGTAGCAAGATCATATCAAAAGTATAGTGAACAAAAACTATACCAAAAGGACAAGAACATCCAACTAGAGCTTTCCTAACTACCACTTATATAGGGTCAAAATATGGTTCATAAGAGCTCTAACCTAATTTCCAACAGAGCTAGTAGATGTTTTATTTTTAGGGCCATGACCTTCGTCAGCCAAATTTACATCCACCACCTCTCCAAGTAAAGCCCTACATTCCTGTAAAAGGCCCTCGGTTTGGTCTCCTACCTCCCTTAGCATCCTAATGAGACGTTCATTCACCACTTGCACCTGCTAACACATAGCATCCATACGTTCTTGCTCTTGACCAACGGCCTCCTGCAACTCTTGGATTCTATCCCTCTGCATCTCCATAATTCATCTCATTCTTTTTATCTCAATTTGGTCCCTAAAATTGGCACGCCTAAGTCTTATTCTCTCATATAGCGCCGCCAATACCACATGCTTAGTATAGGAGTAATTCTGGCAACGATTACATCTCCTAGTCCGATTTGCAGAACTCCAATGTTGGATTGATCCCCCTAGCCTCTCCTCATAATCGATAATTCGAAGGCATTTCTGAGACGGCTCACTTCCACCCTTTCCACTGGTTCCTTCCATGACCTACAAGGATAAGTACAGTTTACAACTTAGGCAATGTTAATCATACTAATCACATCCTAACACGTCACACTAAAGTTCTTTAGAATCAAATTTCTATTTCGCTTAGGTCATTTCTAACCTAACCTCTGATATCAACTGTGACAGCTCCACTTTCCCTTAGGGCGTATTCCAAAGGTTAGCGGACTGCCTGCCTAACTCTCGTCAGGACTAACTAACTCAAAATTATCACAAGTACTAAAACGTACAACATTACTTCAAAATACCGCAATCCAAAATTTTATATAATTCAAGTTTAAAGTACAAGTCAAAGGTTTCAAACTTATACAATTACATATAAGGTTTACTAATACCGATGAGCTTAACCAAAAATATCTAAAGTCTAGAGATAGCTCCACTCTTCCCTAAAATCACGTACCCAAGATTTCACCCTTGTAAGGAAAATAAAGGTGACAGGGTAAGATTTCGCCCAATAAGGTACCACAGGTCATGCAGTCAAAAATCACATAATTAAAACTTTATTCTATCAAATATAAGCATCAAGTAAAGGAATAAGTAAACACCACAACTAATACAGCGCAGTTCAAATAAAAGGATACAGATGACTCTCAAGAGCCAAATTCCCCAGTTGCATTAGTTTGATCCAAACTCGTTGACCCTCCTTAAAAGTTTAGAGAAGCAAAATCATTGACTGTATATTCCCACTTTACATCAGTTTCCGTCCACCAAACATATCCTTTATCGAGCCCGAACACCAAACAAAAATAGTGGTGGTAATACTCAAGTATATCAATTATCATAAGTATCCAGTATTAAGTAAATCAGTGACAATTTTTCTCATGGTCCGTCATGCAAATGGTATACTCACCAGTTCAAGCAAAACAATGCCAAAAGTTCGTCCCTGAGTTATGCCTTTTATCACCAACAAACTCTAAAAACAATCAACATAAAAGTATTATGATTCAACCATCCAAAGTTTAGGTGAATCAAGGAAAATCCAAGTAACTCCTAGTGCAAAGATTCAAATATGATTTGGAGTGAAAAGAGAGCATTTGAACCTAAGAAACATGAGTAACCAAGGAGTTCCTTATTCCAATTCATGGTTGGAAATTTCCAGCAACAAAATAGTGAAGAAAAACAACCAAATCTCGAGTTTAAAGTGGAACAAATGAAACTAGAATTCATGCTAGAAGAAACCATTACTTTTCCTCTTGTTTTGCACATGATTTTATCCAAATTTCAGCTTATACACCACCATCGAGGTGAACTCAAGCAATCAGAAGCAACCTAAATCCAAATCGACATAAAATCAACCCTCTAATGTCACTCATATCACAAGAAAGAAAGTAATAAAAATTTTAGCAGCACTTCCTCTTATATCCTTAACTTTCCCTTCCAAACTGAACACTTATATTCATAGCAATCCAATCTCAATCACAACCACAAGTGATAGGATATAAAGAACAATTGTTTAATGCCACAAAACTACTTAAAATAGACCATTATCTAGCCCAAACACAACCATAATAAAGTTGAAAAATGGAAACCCTAAGTTGAAATTTACTACTAGAAGGTGAAATTTCCTATAATGAAGCCAAAATAACATATAAAAGTTAGAAAATTCACATGGCAAAACTACTAGATCATAACCAAACTCAAATCAACATGTCAAAACTGAAATTTCTCACTCAAAGTTGGAATTTTCCATTCACAACTCAAACCATGAAATTTTCCATGAAATCTACCAAAATCAAGCCTTAAATCTACTCATATACAAGTAATAAAAGAAAAGATGGTTTCTTGATATGTTTACCTTCAAGTGCTAAGGAGATATGCAACCAAAAGTTTCCTTTCCTTTAAAATCTCTTCACCAAATTCCTTAATACTTCCTAAATGACACTTTTTATGGTTTGGATTGCAAGTTTTGGATGAAATTTCAAGGATTCAAGCAAGAATGGAAGGTTGAAGATGAAGTTTTTCCTCTTTTTTTTTCTCTCATGAAACTCGGCCAAGAAGAAGAAAGATGAAGGGTTATTTTGGTCAAATTTTGTTTTTATTAAAGGTTAAGAAAGGTCTTAGTCAAAGTCAAAGTTCCAAGACTTTGGTGACAAATGGCTTCCAAGGGTTTATCCTCATCCTATTGTCTTCCAATCACAAAAATATTTAGTCAATCTCTAATTATCTCTTAACACCTTATATAATAATATCCTTTGCACAAAACTCCTCCTAATTTTCAAATTTATCGCACACGCCTCACTAGTAGATCCTATTTCCATAATGTACTACGAACTTAACATACACTAACTTATGGTAGAAAAATGATTAAAAATCTGGCTCTCTTATAAAATGTCTAGGAAATTAAAGTATTAAAATAAAGTTAAGAAAATGTATTCAAAAAAATAAAATAAAATAATTTTTGAATTCTCACAGTTTTTACTATGAAAGCAACAATAATATGTTGTTTAATTCTTATAGAAGATGACCATCATATTATCAAAAGATAATTCATTAGGATAGGAACTAGATGTTCTGTCCATCACAAATGCTTTTGTTGATATAAGCCTCCAAAAAGGTATGTGACTACAATTAGTATATTTATAGTAGAAAAGTAATCCGTACAATCAGTAAAAAAATATTGTGATGAGCCTTTGTCTTAAAAAATGTCTAGATGTTTTTTATCCAAATTCCTAACCCAACAGATCAATTAACCATAGGATAAAATTACATTTACTTGCTTGAGGTTTTTGAATGAACCTAAAAATTTTTGCCACCTTGTGAGATACTGTGACAGCCCTACCTTCTCCTAAGGCGAACCAAAGGGGTTAGCGGACTGCCTGCCCAACTCTCGCCAGGACTAACGGGACAATTTAAAGCGATCTAAAACATTTCGAAACACACAAACGCGCGTAAACAAGTCAAAATAGCATACAAAAGTTATCCCATAAGTTTATACAAGTACGGTTTACAAATTACAACTCAACATTTTGATTGGATCAAAATACACTTAGAATTTTGCCCAAAAGGAGTTATTTCAAAATACATTTACATAAGCTCAACTCGGCAACCAACATTCATGGCCTTTCCAAAAGTATTCAATTTCTTGTAAGGAAAACAAAAGGAATAGAGTGAGTTTACGCCCAGTGAAATACTACCACTCAAGCAGCAAAGTTTATATAAGCACAAAGTTTTTCATTCCAATTCATCAAAAGTAAATCAATAGCACACATCAATAGAGTTGATAAAAGGATACGGGCGGCTCTCAAGAGCCCCTTTTCTCGCTTGCAATCTTGATCGGATTTCATTGACCCTCCGTCAATGTTTAAGAATAACCAACCGTAGGCTCCACTTTACTTCCATTCCTTCCACCCAACATACCCTTACCGGGCCCGAACTCCAAACAGTAGAAATTTGGTAATACTCGAGTATACCGAAATTAAGAGTCTCATACTACAAGATTCCCTATAACAGTCCCCATGGCTCGTCAATTTTCACGACCAAACCCTCGCCGGCTCGATTCAATCGACTACCAATGGGATTAAGCTCCGTAGTACAGTAATGGCCGTTGGATACTCGTCCAATCGACACCAAATCCAGTGTTTCATGTACCCCTCAATTATCACAGTAAAACAGTGGACAGTCACATATAATACAAAAGGGGTGAGGGCGATCAAGTACACTCTCACTTTAATCTGTTTCAACGGTGCACATAAGCACTCAAGGCATCACGTTCAAGTATAACAAAGCCATACAGTAACAAGCAAGTGAGTAGTACACTCACCAAGCAAGCAAATGATATTTCATACACCTCCGCCCAAAGAGTGTCTTGAACCACCGTCACGTCCTAAAACATTCAAATAAGCACAATAAGACTCGATTACAAGTCATAAACCAATTTCACATACTACCAAAATAGGGTTCCATAAGAACATATAAGTACTAGAGTAGACTAGGGAAAGTCCGGAAATGAAATTAAGCTCTAAACCCTAAAAATAGTTTTTGACATCATTTAGCGGTTTTGGCACCATTGGCACTACGATTGTCGGATAGAGGTGCAATATACACCGTTTCAAAGCTAAAGCAAAAGGCCTACAATGTTGAAGAAGGCCACTCAGTCCAGTTTGTAGTGCAACTAGGTCAAAAATTCAATGTACTGAACCAAAACCGCAAAAACAGGTTAACAAACCGCATTCTGGTTAAATAACCATAATTCAGGCTACTAAAGTCCAATTCAAGTGATTCCAAAGCCATCCGAAAGCTAAGATACCGGGCTATGTTTCTTAAGAAGACATCCACAACCAAATCAGAAGTATTCCCAATCAAATTAGCCAATTACAGAAGCAATTATCAAGTTTGGGTAGAAACAGGACAGCAGGGGTATTTCAGTCTTTTCACAAGCTACGTTGCTCCAATTGAGTTGAAATTTTGCAGGCATATCTAAAATATCATTCCCTACAACCTTTATGTTTTAACCCAAGGCTAATTCAGCCTCTAATTATGAGGAACAGTGCCGGACAGAATGAGGGGAAATGAAACCCTAATTCCACAATTTCCTTTCAATGCGGAAATTTCCTGCAATTAACCACAATTTACAACTTCTAACTTCATTCAAGATCATTTCCCATCACCATACAAAGCCACACCATATTACACATATGAAATAGAAAATTCATGGAATAAATAGAAAAATTCACCAATCTCAACCCAATTCAAGAAATCTTTCACCCAATCACACATTTAATCAACACAAATCATTACTTTGACATTATCAAGACCAAAGGAAGCATTCCCTAGCTACTCACATTGAAATGCAAGAAAAGGAACAACTTGGCACCTTAATCCTCCAAACCATTCCACTAATCATCTCACAACCACTCACTTAAGGAGTTTCATGGAGAAAATATAAGATTAAATGGTTGGTTTGTTGGATTTGAGCAAGATTGAAGCAAGAATTTGGAGAGCTTTTCCTTTCTTTTTGCTTGGAGTTGGCCGGCCACAAGAAGCTTGGAAATGAAGAGATTTTGGTTAATTTTTTTGATTTATTTGGTAAAAGGGTGAATAGTAGTTAAAAAGTAAAATTAATCTCCAAATGACACTTGTCACTTTTAGTAAATGCATGGTTATCTCTTTATTCCCCTCACACCACTCCACTTGGTAATCTTTAATTATCTTATAACACTCGATAAATTAAATCTAGTATGCAACACTTAACCTAACTGGTCAAATTTTTTCGAACTTTCCGCACTAGCGAGTCTCACGTTCGGTGTACGCTCTTAATTTCTTAAAAACTAACCGATACTAGAAAAATTACCAAAAAACTATATTTACTCATAAAAATTATCTAAAAATTTTCCTAATAAAGAAAATGCAGAAAAACATGCCATTAAATATAATAAAACCTAGAAAATGGGAAAATTACGGGGTCTCACACCCTCTCCCCCTTAAAAGAATTTCGCTCTCGAAATTCCTCACTTTAACTCACGAAATGTTCAGGGTATTTCTTTCGCATCTCTTCTTCCACTTCCCAGGTAACTTCCTATATCCCATGGTTTCTCCACAGTATCTTAACCAACAGAATCTGCTTGTTTCTCAGTTCTTTGATTTTCCGGTCAAGCACTTGGACAGGTTTCTCTTCGTAAGCAAGCGATTCATCTATGTCAATTTTCTCTGGTTGTATGATATGGGATGGGTCGGGATAGTACTTCTTGAGCATCGAAATGTGAAAAACGTCGTGAATTCGAGAGAGACTGGATGGCAGCTCTAACTGATACGCCACCATACCTATTCTCTGGAGAATCTTGTAAGATCCAACGAATCTCGGTTGGAGCTTCTTTCCTCTACCTACTGTAACGCTCCGTAATGGTGTGACTTTAAGAAACACATGGTCTCCAACCTCGAACTCCAAGTCTTTTCTTCGATTGTCTGCGTAGCTCTTTTGTCGATTTTGAGCGGCTTGGAGTCATTGTCGTATCAACTTAACCTTTTCTCGAGTTTCCTCCATCCATGAAATAGTTGCTAGATCTAATGCTTTTCTCTCGCCAACTTCATCCCAGTAGATCGGTGACCGGCATTTTCGTCTATATAGTGCTTCATATGGAGCCATTTGAATCAACGAATTGTAGCTGTTGTTGTACGTAAACTCTACTAATATCATGTGTTGACCCCAGTTGCCTCCAAAATCCAGAATGCAAGTCCGTAACATGTCCTCGAGAGTTTGGATTGTCCGCTCCGATTGTCCATCCGTCTGAGGGTGATAAGTCATGCTCAAGTTGAGTTTAGTCCCCAGAGTTTCTTAAAATTTCTGTCAAAACCTTGATACGAAACGGGGATCTCTATCAGAGACGATGCTCATAAGAATACCATGGAGCCTCACGATCTCATCTATGTACAACTGAGCCAACTTGTCCATGGAATACTACATGTTTACTGGCAAGAAATGGGTCGATTTGGTTAATCGATCGACGATCACCCAAACGGCATCGTGTTCTCGTTGCGTTCGCGGCAAACCTGAAACGAAATCCATTGTAATGTTTTCCCACTTCCACTCGGGTATCTCAAGAGGTTGTAACAAGCCTAATGGTTTTTAATGCTCTGCTTTCACCTGTTGGCAAACGAGACATTTTTACACGTACAAAGCGATTTCTTTCTTCATATTGTCCCACCAATAGGTTCCTTTCAGGTCTTGATACATCTTGCTACTACCCGGATGGATTGTATACTTAGACCGATGAGTTTCCTCTAGAATCTCCGTTTTCAACGTTTCATCCTTCGGCACCACTATTCGCTTTCGATATTTTAAAATACCCTCAGGACTAAAATTGAAATCCGTTGTTTCCCCTTTCTCCACATTCTCTCTTCACTTCTACACCATCAAATCCTTCTTTTGCGCTTCTTTAACACGTTCCAGTAGAGTGGAGGTCATTTTAACATTGCCAAAACTCACTTTATGACTCCCAAGGTAGGGTTTCCCCTCACAAACGGATTCTAACAAATCTCACTCTTTGATCATCAACCCTGCTACTTGAACCTTACGACTTAAGGCATCGGCTACCACGTTTGCCTTCTCCGGATGGTAGTTGATTGTGCAATCGTAATTTTCTAGAAATTCCATCCACCGTCGTTGCCTCATATTCAGTTCCTTTTGCGAGAAAAGATACCTAAGGCTTTTATGGTCTGAGTACACTTCGAATGTTACCCCATATAGGTAGTGCCTCCATTTCTTGAGAGCGAACACAACCGTGGCTAACTCCAGATCATGGGTTGGGTAATTTTGTTCGTAGAGTTTCAGCTTCCTAGAGGCAAAAGAAATCACATTACGGTTCTGCATTAAAACACATCCCAGACCTTCTCGCGACGCATCAGTATAAACAGCATATTCGTCGACCCCGTTAGGCAAGACTAGAACTGAAGCCATGGTCAATCTCTTCTTTAACTCTTGAAAACTTGTCTCACATCGGGCGTTCCATACGAATTGACATGTTTTTTCGTCAGGTCAGTTAAAGGACCTGCTAATTTGAAAAAGTCTTTAATGAAACGTCGGTAATACCCAGCCAACCCTAGAAAACTGCGGATCTCTGTGGGGTTTACTGGCCTCTTCCAATTGGTCACAGTCTCGACTTTCGCCAAGTCAATCAAGATGCCTTCTTGGGAAATTACGTGCCCTAGGAAAGCGATTTTCTCTAACCAAAACTCGCACTTACTGAACTTGGCGTATAACTGATGCTCCCTTAGGATCTACAAAATAACTCTCAAATGCTGCTCATGCTCCTCGCGAGTTTTGGAGTAAACCAAGATGTCATCAATAAAAACAACGATAAATCGGTCCAAATAGGGCTTAAAAACCCTATGCATTAATCCATGAAGGCGGCAGGAGTATTGGTTAGTCCGAAGGGCATAACTGCGAACTCATAATGCCCATATCTTGAATTGAAAGTGATTTTCGGAATATCCTCCCTCCTAATCAACAACTGGTAATACCCCTGGCGGATGTTCAGTTTCGAGAAGACCACTGCTCCTTACAGCTGGTCGAACAACTCATCAATGTGGGGCAGTGGATATTTATTCTTAACCGTGATGTTGTTCAAGCCCCGGTAGTCGATACACATCCTCAAACTACCGTCCTTTTTCTTTACAAACAAAATAGGAGTTCCCCAAGGAGACCCACTCTCTTGAACGAATCCTCGCTCCAGAAGGTCTTGTAATTGCAACTTTAACTCCTTGAGTTCCGCAGGGGCCATTCGGTATGAGATTTTTGAGATAGGTAAGGTTCCAAGTAGCAGGTCTATCTTGAATTCTATCTCTCTTTCCGGAGGTAGCGCTACTAACTCATCAGGGAATACATCCGGAAATTCCCTTACAATGGCCACGTCCTCTACTTTTAACTTATCCGTGGGGGTGTTAATCAGAAAGGCTAAAAATCCTTGTACCCCTCTAGTTAACAGTTTTCTAGCCCGAATGCCTGAAATGAAAGCAGATGAGGCTAACCTACCCCTTATGTCCAATCTTAAGGTTGCCTCACCAGGGATGCGGAATTCTATCACTTTCATTTTACAATCCAGTTGGGCATTATACTTGGCTAGCCAGTCCATACCTAAGATCACATCATACCCCATAATGGACAGGCTTATCAAATCTCCTAACAATCTCTTCTCTCCTACCCACACTTCACAGTCCCTATAAACCATACTAGTAACCAAACATTGTTTCCCCGTAGGTGTACTAACTTTTAGGTCGTATGGTAAACTAGCAGGTTTTATATCGATGCCACACATGAAATCAGGGTTAACAAAGGAATGGGTGGCACCAGGATCAATTAAAACTTTGACAAAATGGTGGAAGATAGGAATCGTACCTTCTACGACCTCCGAGGAATTTGGGACCTGTTGGGACTCTAACGAATATACTCGAGTTGGCACCTTAGGTTTAGTCCCTTCTCCTATAGTTGGTCCAACATTGGTTCTCGATGGTGGTTGGCTCCCCTTTCCATCTTGTTTTAGGACCGGACAAGTGGCCAACTGGTGGTCCGCGCTTCCGCATCGCAAACATTTGCCCTCCTTCTTCCAGCAATTATTCTTGGAGTGATTCGGCTTTCCGCAGTACCCACAAGACCCGCGGGACGCCGAACTAGAACTCTTCTGGAAGTTTCCGCCTTGGCCTCTCCCGGCTGAGCCACCCCTGGATTGAACTCCTCTACCGAAACCCGATTGTCGTCCACCTCCTATTCCTCGTCCAAACTTGGAGGAGGTACCTTTATCCCCTTGCCCTGAACTGCTTCCAGGAAAGCCGCGCTTCTTTGCCTGGAAGTTCCTTACTTGCAACCTAGCACTCTCTACCCGTTGGACCTTCTCCACGACCTCGCTAAAAGTATTAATTTGAGCCACTGTGAGGTCCTTCTAGATTTCGACATTCAAGCCCTGGATAAATCGCTTGATCCGCCGTTGCTCGGTCATGATCAGCTCAGGAGCAAATTTAGACAGGCGGGTGAATTGGCTCTCGTACTCTGCCACAGACTGGGTCCCTTGACGAAATCGGATAAACTCGTCTTCCTTCCTCTCCTGAACTAGAGGAAGGAAAAATTTCGCATTGAACTCCCGCATAAAGTTCACCGAGATTCTGGGCGTTTGTTCCCGTTCCTATTTTTGTCGAATAACGTTCCACCAGGAACGGGCCGCTCCTTCCAACTGAAAAACGGCAAAAGTCACCTGCCGTTCTTCGGTATAGTGCAGTGCAGCGAAAATGTCTACCATTTTCTCAATTCACCTTTCGGCGACATCCGGGTCGGGCCCCCCAACGAATTTCGGTGGGGCAAACTTCTGGAATCTTTCAAGTGCCCTGTCGTCGCTCTCGACGTGGTTGCCAGGGTTTCCAGGGTTAGAATTAGGGTTCTGACCCTGTTGCTACACCACTTGTACCAGCAGGTTGGTCATTTGCTGCATAGCGGCAGCTATTTGCACGTTGGGGTCAACTCGGTTCAAGATTAGGTCCAGAGGAGGTTTTTCCAGTACTCCTGTCCGGCGTAGGTTGTCTATTCCCGCGCCCACGTCCCCGTCCACTACGTGTCCCTTCCATCAGTCTAAATCAATCTAGGCAAACGTACTAGAACAATAAAATAACAATGCATGTAAGTAAAATCCTAAAAGCTTTTACAATCACACATATATATATACACTCCAAATAAGATCAAATAACACACATATCAACAACCAGTCAAGTCAGGTACAGTCAAGTCAAGTACAAACATGGACAATCCATAAGGGAATGACCTCATAAAAAAAAATTATATACACGTAGCTTAGCCAAACGTGCAAAACGGCTAGCTAAGGCTCTTTCCCTATCCGTCCTATATACAGGAAACAAAACTATCCAAAAACTCTAAGAGTCACGACCTAGTCCGTCGTCGGGCTGGTGGACCCACCCGACAGGGTGGATTCACCTCCTGCTCCGGCCCCTGTGCACGACGTCTCGTCGCTCACTCCCTCGAGCACGTCGGCGCAGAGGTTCAGGATCGATGCGGCTCGAACCTTAACCTTCCGAGCTTGCTTAGTCTCACGCTCACGTGCCTCTCTAAGTTGAGTGCATAGGTCGTCTACCCTATTTTCTATCTCAAACACGTCGTACTCTAGCCCCTTAATGCGCTCAACCTGTTTCTCGTTGGCGGCGCTAAGCTGGTTCATCTCGGCCTCAAGTCTAGCGTTATCTTTGGCCAACTCCTTCCGTTCCTCGGCCACGGCCAGCACTAAGGCGTTAGGATAGGCGTACGTGTGACGACACTCGCAACGTCGGAGGCAGTTAGCTGGGCTCCAATGCACAACGGCGCCCTCTTGGCCGAATCTGGTATGGGATCACTAGGAGCGCTCCATGAGGTCACTCGCCGGTTGGGCTACCACTCGGCCCACTAGACTCGTCCATCCTACACCAAAAGAGTAAATAAATGTAAATAACCTTAAGGGACATTCTCAAAATAATCCTCAAATCGAGCATTTCTAATACACCCAAGCCAATTCAAACCTAAACTCTGATATCACCTGTGACAGCCCCACCTTCCCTTAAGGCGAACCAAAGGGGTTAGCGGACTGCCTGCCCAACTCTCGCCAGGACTAACGGGACAATTTAAAGCGATCTAAAACATTTCGAAACACACAAACGCGCGTAAACAAGTCAAAATAGCATACAAAAGTTATCCCATAAGTTTATACAAGTACGGTTTACAAATTACAACTCAACATTTTGATTGGATCAAAATACACTTAGCGTTTTGCCCAAAAGGAGTTATTTCAAAATACATTTACATAAGCTCAACTCGGCAACCAACATTCATGGCCTTTCCAAAAGTATTCAAGTTCCTGTAAGGAAAACAAAAGGAATAGAATGAGCTTACGCCCAGTGAAATACTACCACTCAAGCAGCAAAGTTCATATAAGCACAAAGCTTTTCATTCCAATTCATCAAAAGTAAGCCAATAGCACACATCAATAGAGTTGATAAAAGGATACGGGCGGCTCTCAAGAGCTCCTTTCCTCGCTTGCAATCTTGATCGGATTTCATTGACCCTCCGTCAATGTTTAAGAATAACCAACCGTAGGCTCCACTTTACTTCCATTCCTTCCATCCAACATACCCTTACCGGGCCCGAACTCCAAACAGTAGAAATTTGGTAATACTCGAGTATACCGAAATCAAGAGTCTCATACTACAAGATTCCCTATAACAGTCCCCATGGCTCGTCAATTTTCACGACCAAACCCTCGCCGGCTCGATTCAATCGACTACCAATGGGATTAAGCTCCGTAGTACAGTAATGGCCGTTGGATACTCGTCCAATCGACACCAAATCCAGTATTTCATGTATCCCTCAATTATCACAGTAAAACAGTGGACAGTCACATATAATACAAAAGGGGTGAGGGCGATCAAGTACGCCCTCACTTTAATCTGTTTCAACGGTGCACATAAGCACTCAAGGCATCACGTTCAAGTATAACAAAGCCATATAGTAACAAGCAAGTGAATAGTACACTTACCAAGCAAGCAAATGATATTTCATACACCTCCGCCCAAAGAGCGTCTTGAACCACCGTCACGTCCTAAAACATTCAAATAAGCACAATAAGACTCGATTACAAGTCATAAACCAATTCCACATACTACCAAAATAGGGCTCCATAAGAACGTATAAGTACTAGAGTAGACTAGGGAAAGTCCGGAACTGAAGTTAAGCTCTAAACCCTAAAAATAGTTTTTGACATCATTTAGCGGTTTTGACACCATTGGCACTACGATTGTCAGATGGAGGTGCAATATATACCGTTTCGAAGCTAAAAGAAAGGTCTACAATGTTGAAGAAGGCCACTCAGTCCAGTTTGTAGTGAAACTAGGTCAAAAATTCAATGTACTGAACCAGAACCGCAAAAACAGGTTAACAAACCGCATTCTAGTTAAATAACCGTAATTCAGGCTACTAAAGTCCAATTCAAGTGATTCCAAAGCCATCTGAAAGCTAAGATACCAGGCTATGTTTCTTAAGAAGACATCCACAACCAAATCAGAAGTATTCCCAATCAAATTAGCCAATTACAGAAGCAATTATCAAGTTCGGGTAGAAACAGGGCAGCAGGGGTATTTCAATCTTTTCACAAGCTACGTTGTTGCAATTGAGCTGAAATTTTGCAGGCCTCTCTAAAATATCATTCCCTACAACTTTCATGTTTTAACCCAAGGCTAATTCAGCCTTTAACTATGAGGAACAGTGCCGGACAGAATGAGGGGAAATGAAACCCTAACTTCCACAATTTCCTTTCAATACGGAAATTTCCTGCAATTAACCACAATTTACACCTTCTAGCTTCATTCCAGATCATTTCCCATCACCATACAAAGCCACACCATATTACACATATGAAACAGAAAATTCATGGAATAAATAGAAAAATTCACCAATCTCAACCCAATTCAAGAAATCTTTCACCCCAATCACACATTTAATCAACACAAATCATTACTTTGACATTATCAAGACCAAAGGAAGCATTCCCTAGCTACTCACATTGAAATGCAAGAAAAGGAACAACTTGGCACCTTAATTCTCCAAACCACTCCACTAGTCACCTCACAACCACTCACTTAAGGAGTTTCATGGAGAAAATACAAGATTAAATGGTTGGTTTGTTGGATTTGAGCAAGATTGAAGCAAGAATTTGGAGAGCTTTTCCTTTCTTTTTGCTTGGAGTTGGCTGGCCACAAGAAGCTAGGAAATGAAGAGATTTTGGTTAATTTTTTTGATTTATTTGGTAAAAGGGTGAATAGTAGTCAAAAAGTAAAATTAATCTCCAAGTGACACTTGTCACTTTTAGTAAATGCATGGTTATCTCTTTGTTCCTCTCACACCACTCCACTTGGTAACCTCTAATTATCTCATAACACCCGATAAATTAAACCCAGCATCCAAAACTTAACCTAACTGGTCGAATTTTTCTGAACTTTCCGCACTAGCGGGTCCCACGTCCGGTATACGCTCTTAATTTCTTAAAAACTAACCGATACTAGAAAAATCACCAAAAAACTATATTTACTCATAAAAATTATCTAAAAATTTTTCTAATAAAGAAAATGCAGAAAAACATGCCATTAAATATAATAAAACCTAGAAAATGGAAAAATTACGGGGTCTCACAGATACGCTATTGTGCCTTTTGTGATTTCTTTTTTTATGGATACATATTGTTTATATTTTTGCGGACTATATAGATTCTAAAATATGTGCCAAATAGTGCTCTTTGATTTCTGAAATTTCGCTGTTGCAGGAAATATTAGACTTTGTCTATGTATGTGTGATGAGAATAAATTAGCATCATTTGTCCTGCTCCATGAAGCATTACTTTTCATTTCGTTAATTGCTGGGTTACTGTTTAGAGTTATTTATTTGAATCATTTGTGAACTCTTAATTAGAATTGATAAAGTCTATAGATCCTTTGTGAAACTAGATTATTAGTTCACTATAGGGTTCTTATATGATTTGGTAGTCCATTTTCCAACCACCTCTCGTGCAAGTGGGGTAGTTTTTTTTTTTTTTTTTAAATTCAAATGACCCGACCCTACTTTTTACTGCAACCACTCTCGCCTCCAAATCCCTCAGTTTCATCATCTCTTTCTTCCTCCTCCTTCCCTCAACAGAGACAAAATGTAGAAAGAAAAAAATGAAAGACTTGGAGACAATATTTTATGACATAGCTTAGGAGTACATTTCATCGTTTACCAATAGTTGCTTAATGATTTCATCTTATTTCTTTAAAGAAGTAAGAGTAAAAAGTTATGTTAAGAGAATTTCGATATGAATCAAAATATTCTTCTACACAAGTCTCAGTGGATGTGCTTGATAGATATATATTATGACCTAAAAACAATTTTATCCCCAGTGTGGTCTTAGGTGCTATTGGCGTACATTCAGTAGAATAGCTTGAAAATGGAACTTTCATATCTGCATTTTGTCAAATTATTTGGCCTTGTATTTTCCATGAACTTTACACTCCATAATTATCTTGACTGATTAGTTCATTAATTCTCCTTCAGTTAAAATTGAGCCTTTGTCTCTTTACACAATTGAAAATTTTTATGATGTAGTTATAGGGAATTAATAAGGCTTGCAAGGTTCAAGCAAGCTATGTTTCTGAACTGAATGAGTCGAAAGTTCCTAATAAATGTGAAAGCAAATTTGATGAAGATCAAGAATTAGAGTCACTTATAGATGGACAGATTTGCTTTAAGGTCAATCCCTTTTCAAGTGGTATGTTTTGAACCTTGAGAAATAATCTTACCAATGTGGATTGTCGACCATAATTTCTCCTGCACTTGGGTTATAAGAGCCTCATTCGTTTGAAACATTTACTAGTAGTTGAAGTTGCATTTTGGTTGTTGTTGAAATTCGGTGTAGAATCTATATTGTATTTTAGCATTGTACGCAAAATTAGTCACTTTGCTACAAATAATGGGTCCGTTTGAAAGGTGTGTTTTTTTGTATATTTGTATAAAACTTTACCATAATTTAGAATTAGTAGAAAAATTTTTATGTATTTAAGAGTTGGGAAAACAATTTTTCTTTTTTCTTTTCCTTTTCCTTTTCTTTTTTCTTTTCTTTGTCTCTTTCTTCTTCTTCCCTTCCTCTACCCTCCTTCCACCTTTTCCACTGCTATCACCCCACTTCTTTCCCCGGCGCTAGCGTTGGAACCTCTCTCCCACCTGTTTTCTTTCTTCCCTCCCTCCCTCTCTCCTCCCTCCCTTGGTTGGGTGGGCACAAATCTTTTATTGCCGTGCAATGCACCACAGGAATTGCCTAGTTGTAGTTAATTGGAATAAAACGATCCAATCTTATATATTGTGGGTTTATTTATTTATTTATTTTACTTTTCCATTCTAAAATTGACATAAAAAAAGGGTTAATTCCATTATGTATTCTTGAACCATACCTCAACTCCCACTTCATTCGCCAAATTTCAAAATGAGACATTTTAATTCCTAAACTATAAAATTCATCCCATTTAAGTAAAATCGTTGTTGGAATCCATAAATGTAACGGAAAAATTGCCTAAAGCTCATTAAATGCTTACCATAACCAAAATAAGCCAAACTTAATAGGGACATAAATGTAATTTTATAGATCGTTAAATCCTTTTTTCCTTCTCACCGGTAGATCTGGATCCATCGTTGCTATGAACAACAACTCCTTTCCCACCATTTCAACCCACTAAAAGTCTATAACCTGCAAAATAGCCCCATCACCAGCATATTAAAAAAAACTATAGCAACAATTTCCTTATACTTCATTGCCATAGATTTGGCATGATTGGAATAGTCTTACAGACACAAGAAAGCCAAAGGCAATAGTTCATCAGAATGACCGAGGTAACTGCATCCTTAATCACAAACACAAAAAAAAATGCAATCAATAACCAATCCTTAACAACAAGCCACATTTACTGTCAAAACAAATGCAATCAATAACCAATCCTTAACAACAAGCCACATTTATTGTCAAAGCAAATGTGCACCTTTGTGACAAACAAAAACACATTGACATTTAGAGCAAAAGCATAAAAAGAATTTATCTGAAATTTGGAAATCAAGATGGAAACTAGAAGCCCCTTTCACCAAAGTACGTGCGACGACCATCCAAGAAACTGTTAATAAATCAAAGAATATGGTACAACATAGCAAAAATAGATGGAGTTAGAAGGAGAAGGAGAAGGAGAAGGGAGTTAGAAGAGGTCAAGCGTGAGAGAATAGATGGAAAGTAATAACGGAAAAGGACTTGAAAAGTGAGCGAATGTGAAAATTTTTGGTTTGTAATAAGTTGAACAGTTCGCCAGTTGGGGAAGGAATGAGGGTTTTGTTGTAATAGATCCTAGACGTGAAAGTAGAAAAGGAACGAAGAAGATGACAAGAGGAAAAAAACGAAAAAATAGAAAATTTTGTCGAATAACAACAAATTTAAGGGGATTTTATTGTTTTGGGAATTACTTTTCTATCCTTTGTAGGTTTGATTTATTTTGGTTACAAAACAGAGCTTAGCAATATTTCCATTAGTTTTGTAGATTCTGTCAAGAATTTTACTTAAATGAGATGAATTTTATAGTTTAGGGATTAAAATATCTCATTTTAAAGTTTAGGGACTAAAGTCGGAGTCGGGCTATAGTTCAAGGGTATAAAATGGAATTAACCCAACAAAAAAGGGAAAAAGCCCAACTTTAATTTTAAAAAAAAATATATACATATACACACACAACTATCATTATACAAATGATAGTAAAGACGTTATACCAATAACAGTGACAAAAACCATAATAATCATATATCATTAACAATAATAATACTAATACTAATCTTATGAAAAAAAACCAAAAACAAATTAATACCAGTAGTAATAGTACTATTAGTACTAGTTATACAAAAGGCATTCTTTAATTTTCATTTCCGTAACGGGTAACTAATCCTAACATCAAACTCCAGGTGACATTAATTTCAAAAAAAAAAAAAAAATCCAGGTGACATTTATCAAACTAAACTTTCCTTTTTCGCAAGCCAGAACGCCACTCCTCTGATTTTTCTCTTTCTTCATCCGTTTTTCTACCGAGGAAGCTCTGATGATGGACTTCAAAGCTAGATGGAGCTTCTCCTTGCTGTATCTCATCTTGATTTTCGCATTTGTACATATAATTTATAGCTGTATAATGTCCCACAAACTCACACTTGATAACCAAAAAGTCAGGCTCAAGAAACAGCCACAGCTCCCTTTACGCTTTAGCTCTGATGGGACCTTCAAAATCCTCCAGGTTCGAAGAAATTTCAAGAGAATTTTAGGTTTTTCTTGATTTTCTTGGAAAATAAAGATCTGGGTCATTGACCATTTTCTGTGTGTGTGTTTTTTTTTTGGCCTGTTGATTTATTGGTTGTTTTAGGTGGCTGATATGCATTATGGAAATGGGGCGGTGACTCGGTGCAGGGACGTTTTGGAAAGTGAGTTTGAGCACTGTTCTGATCTCAACACCACTCGGTTTCTCAGGAGGCTGATTGAGGTTGAAAAGCCAGACTTTGTTGCTTTTACAGGTATTTTGGTTATGTACTATGCAATAATTGTTTTATTTTATTTTATTTTAGAAGAGGCAAGTTTTGTGGGATTAGCTCCATATGACAATATATCTTGCAACCATTTGCGAAATAAAATTAGAAGCAGAAGACAATTCCATGTTTGCTAGATTTTTGGATGTAAAGCCTTTCTGAGAATCTTTATGCTCCTGTTGTTTTCATATCTATTTGGCAATAGAAGCAAGGATTACAATTGAGATTGGAAATTATTTCAAGCCATCTATCGCTGGTTTTGCCAAAAGATTAATGTGCATAAACTGCAGCCAGTAAATCTTAGTTGTCGTGGGAAGTGAATCAACAGGTTGCATTACAATGAAAAGTCTATATTTGTATGTTGTGGCTCATTTTGTATCTGAATCCACTAATATTAAGTATTTGCTAACGAGTTTTTTCATGGGAAATGGTAATTAGAAAATAGTGGATGTAGATGATCTTTGACATATTAAAGCTGATATAGCAGTTAGCATTTCAGTGTTCCATGGAAGCACCATCTCTCAGTCTGTGAGGTAAAAGCCGGTAATTTTTGTCTTTTATTTACTTTTCTTTTTTTACTAGTATTTTTTCCCATTTTTAGTATCTGAAACCATAGATGGCAATTGAATTAAAGCTGAAGTGAGGAAGATCTGTTATTTCTGCACAAACTTGTGGGCTGCATGTGTGATCTGATGTGTGGTAAAAGAGTGAGTACTCACACTCAAGTATTAGGAGTATATGCGAATAACTTTGAAACAGTTGAGGGAAGAGATTGTAAGAATTCTACTTAAGGTAATGTAATGTAGATTAATGTTTGTTCTTGCATAGTAAAGTAAGAATAGACAGAGTTATGCTTATGTACTGCTGCTACATATAGGTCAAATGCTCTGGTAAGTGCATGATCATTAATTACCATGTGTATGTCAAGAGTAGACGAGCTCTCTTCTATACTGTATTTGGTGGTAGTTTAAATGCCGTGTGGCTTTTACTGAGTCACAAACCACCTTCACTATACTGGATTGCTGCATAGTCTCACACAGAAGATACAATTTTTATTCAGTTGCTCATTTGGCACTCTTCTTGCCGCACTACTGTGAAACTTGATACGACTACAAAATCTGTGGTTAAATCCAGAGATGGGTTCTAAAATTTCATAGCAAGGGTTAGAATCTGTTTGAGTGAAAGAAGAATCAAGTGTTATGTAAAGGCCCCATACAGAGAGTTAAACTACTTCACCTGGAACAAATGTTTTTGCTTCTTGGACCAATGACTTCAGACTTTCACCGTTCTTCTCTGTTTTTGTTCCTTTTGCTCATTCTTGTCCTTAATAAAAGTAATTGCTTCTTAATGTCATGCAAGCTTTTGTTCGCTAGCTTTGCTTATCTAGTATTGTTTTTGCCTTGGAATTTAACATTAGTAATTGCATCCCAGGTGCTCACTTGATTTAAATCTTGCAGCTATTTTGTAGTGCAATGTGGTATACGGACAGAGTTTTAAGAAGAATAATGCCTTTATTTTTGTAGAGATGCAAATTATATTGTAGGTTTCCTTGTTAAATGTGAATGCCTCACTAAGCTATATCCTAAAGCTTCAGCAGTATATCAGCTCACATATGTGTATTGGTTGAGTTAGCAAACGCTGAGCCTTTTTATGATCTGCAATACACTGTCTGCACCACAAACTGTAAATTCGGGGTGAAAGATAATTGGATATGATACTTGGGTGGAAAATTCAATTAGTTTTTGGCATTTAGTGGTGCATGTCTAGTTGTGTAACTGGGCCTTAAACACTCTCAAGAGTACAAGTTAGGAAGCATTTGAATTCTCAGCAGAAATGTTCATGATTTTGAGCAGGAGCTGTTGTTATGGAAAGTGAAACATGGAGATTTTGATCATACATAATTGGTATAACTGATATTTTGTATGATAAGTCTATATGTTGCTTTGTCAAACTATCTTGGACCCATCTATTTGATCCTTTCTTTGTTAATGGCAAAATGTTTTTGGTTTTTTGCATTTGTTCTCTGTGATCTAAGAGACTTTATCGATCAAATTTCATAGACTAGGCGCCCTTTTTATCTTTTTCTTGTCCCAGAAATATGTGGTAATGAAATATACCTCTAACTTATGCTGTAATCTAATTGGTACAGAACCATTATGTTGATAAAATGGCCCTTGATGAGTGTTGTGCTATGAAACCAGTCATAGACCATTCCTTTTGGTCCATGCATTAGAAATCATTTAACTAAAGCTTCTAATGACACTTGTCATATGTATCTTTTTGTTTTTCTTAAAGCACAGAAATAGCAAGTAATGGTAAATAAACTGCAGGAAACAGGATGGTTTTTTTATTTTGGGGTATTAGCTAAAACAAAGAAGTTTCTCACTAATTATATAGCCTCCTTTTAGGAACACCTTGGTTTCTGTTATTCCCAAATTTTAAATGGATCGGTCTAACGTGTGACATTGGAACACATTTGAGGTTGGTCTGAAATAAACTAGTGTATGCTAGGAAGTGTGATGGAGGACATTTGTGTTAGAATCAACATGCCAACTTCATGAGTTTACTGTTTTTACTGAGTAGGTTTAGGTGCCTGACTAACTTGATGCCTTCGATGAAAGCCAAGGTGAGGATGTCATATAGCATGTGGACAGAATCTCAAAAATTTAAACATTAGAATTTGTTAATATGACTTTTCTGGTGTTCCGGCTATTTATTAGGTTTATGCAGTTCCCAATTTTTCTTTTGCAATTTTGCTTGGTTGTACTGCCAAAACCTGCATACATGTTTTACACACTAAATTGGGGAAGGATTATCACTTTACGTTAGTGACATGAAATGTGCTTACCGTGGTCTGCCTTCGTTATCTCTGTTACACCTGTCTATAAGTGCAAAATTGTTTATGTCATACTTGAGGCTAGACATGCATATGCCATTACATACAGATAATGTCCATGCAGTTGTTGTCCGTTTCTGTGCAAAGTCCATCCTTCTGCCTTGCCAGCATATGCATAACCAGAATTGTTATTTATCAGCTGACCTATGTCCATTATAGAATAGAAAAACCTTAAGTTGGGCTTATAATGGATTTGTCAAAAATTCCAGGTTTTTTTATATGAATTGAAAACATTGCTAATATAAGTTCAAGAATGACGATCCAACTTTTAATTAGATATGTTGATAAAAGGAGTTGCTACTTCACCTTGTAGTTTAAGAAAGAGTGTCAGTAAGTGTTTCTTTTGGCCTAATAGAAGGATATTTGGAATCATAATCATGATGTTTGAATTTGGAATTTTCAGTTGGCCTCCAATGTCTGGAATTGATGTTTATATCTTTTTTCTTCAAGTTGGAAAAGCAAGATACTAGAAGGAATGCCTTGAAAAGACTGCATTAGCATTTTGGTAACAGTTTGTGTTTTTGGATAATGTCGTATGGAAAGCAAGAGGTCAGTGGTGGTTGAAAACAAGATTTTTGAAAATTATAGCATTTACATGTACCCTTTTTAGCGGACTTGATAATGCACAATCTGTAAATGCCATCATCGGCAAAGGTTAATTATGCAGCTATTATGGTCTGGTTCTACACAAGATCATGAGTTTGAAGGGTGTTCCATAGTGGAAAGAGTAGCTAATTGTAGAAAATTGGATGGCCATCTTGTTGTTAAATGTGGCAGGGGGTGGGTTTAGGTTGGTTTTAGTGTCAGATTGCTAAGAAAGTTGACAAAATGATATGTGAAGGATTGTTAATTCATTCCCAAAGTGATTCATATAAGTGCTCAAGCTCAAACTTACACCTGGTCTAAGTTTATCCTTCCTGGTGATTGTTAATTTATCCTACCTCAATTTGAAAACTTTCCAAACCCTTGAAAACTATTCATTAGTGCCTTAATTATGGTAGTCATTCAAGACAGAAATTAGCAGTGACGTCTGCAGCTTGCATTGCTGCTGAAACAAACTTCAAAACTTCCTTTTTGTTGGGTCTCTCTTGTTTCTCTTATGGACTCCAGTAGTTAAGCTGCTCAGGCAACAATCAGGATTGTACATTTCTTATCAACTATTCTCCTTGTGATTGATTACAGCATTTAACCTTGGTCAGAAAAACTTTACATGTGAAAAAAGAAATGTCTTTCATTTTTGGAATTTTGGTTTTAAGCACTTTCCTACAGAATTTCACTCTCCCTCTGTCATTAATGTAACTTCATTCTTTAGGGGACAACATATTCGGGACAAGTGCAACTGATGCAGCAGAATCCATGTTCGAAGCTTTTGGCCCTGTCCTGCAATCTGGAGTTCCGTGGGCTGCAGTTTTGGGGAATCATGACCAAGAATCTACTATGACTCGTGAAGAATTGATGTCTTTCATCTCTCTCATGGATTATTCCCTGTCGAATACCTTTCCATCAGCAGAGGATAATCTCGAGTCTTCCAACCAAAATCCAGTAAAAAGAATTGATGGATTTGGGAATTACAACCTAAGGGTATGGGGTGCTGTAGGTTCCCCATTTGCTAATAGTAGTGTTCTCAACCTATATTTTCTTGACAGTGGAGATAGAGCTGTTGTTGATGGTATACGAACTTATGATTGGATTAAGCAATCTCAACTTAGTTGGCTCCATAGTGTTTCCAAAAACTTTCAGGTAACATGAGCCCAGATTCCGTGCATAATTGGACTTCTTTGTTTCCAAATATTTATTATGTTTTTCCTTGTCATGGTTTTGGGATCATTGGTTGGCATTTCCCATATGTCAGTTACTTGGCAAAAGATTTCATTGTCCACAAGAATGCACAGAAACAAAATATTAAACAGAAGTCTTTATTTTTTATTCTCATAAACTGTTTTTTTCCCTTTTCTGGTTTACAAGTTGCATGGAAGAGATTTCGCCAATTTGATTTAACGTCTTGCAGGCAACACAATAACAGGGACAAAAGCCAGAAAATGGTCAATTGGCTTGCATACCCTTGACATGGTCAAATCCTCCTGCATTGGCATTCTTCCACATTCCAATTCCAGAAGTGCGTCAGGGTCCCATCATGGAGATTGTTGGCCAGTATCGGGAGTATATAGCATGTTCATCAGTTAACTCTGGAGTCCTACAGACCTTCGTCTCTATGGGTGATGTGAAAGCTGTATTTATGGGTCATGATCACACCAATGATTTCTGTGGGAAGCTACATGGCATCTGGTTTTGTTATGGTGGGGGTATTGGATATCATGGTTATGGCAAGGCTGGCTTGCCAAGGAGAGCAAGGGTTATAGTGGCAGAACTTGGGAAAGGGGAGAAGGCTTGGATGGGTGTAGAGAGGATCAAGACATGGAAGCGACTTGGTGACGAGAATTTAAGCAAGATTGATGAGCAAGTCTTATGGGAGAGATGGTCATCAAGATGATGGGCATTTCAGGTACTTTGGTTTAGGATATTAAATACTACTTTCATTCTTTTATTTGTGTTTCACTTCGTATCAAGTTAGGTGCTGCTAGTATGATGAAAGCTTGAGCCTAGTAGCTTAATTCGAGCATTGAGCGGATCATAATTGAATTCATGATTTAATTTATGCTAGTTTTTGTAAGTTGACAGCCAGAAGGATAGAATTAGGTTTTAAGCCACATGTAGATTAAAGTATTGCTAGGGTTTGAAGTCATTGGCAATTAATCAGTCCTCAGCTTTAAAAGCAACCAAGTATCCCTCTACCAGATGATGCTGACTTATATGTTGTATGCAAACAAAAAGATAAAAATAGTGATCCTGATTTCTACAGTGTATATCTTTTGTTATGGTGTTTAATAGGAAGCTCGGACCATCCCATCTACTCCTCTTTTATCCTTTCTTTTTGATAAATTTGTGTAATTCAAATAGTTCTTGTCAAATAACCTTTATCATTCTGTTTCATTCTTCTGTTGCATTTGATGGTAGACCTGATGAGGATTCTAATAATAGGTGCATAAAAAGCTCATAGAAGCTTGTACACAATAGTTTGTAGTCTCGCACTATCATGCAGTAGGGATTTTTGTTCCCAATTCTTACAATGTTCCGTTCTCACGCATCTCATTCTCCCTTCCATCCCCCAACCCACTCACCCCACCCCCCTCCCCCTTCCCCAAAAAAGAAAAAAAAAAAAAAACCCTACTCCTATAAATTGTAAATGCATCTGGTTTAATTCAAAAGCTTGAGAAGCTGTATTGCTTGGAAAATACTCAGATCATGAATTTTATATTGCTCTTCCTGCTCTTGGCTGTATGAAATCAAAGTTGTCAAGTAACACTGGAAATGGCTAATGATTTACCTGAAACTAAAAGACCACTTCTATGTTGAAAATTTTTGTAGGATTGTCTCGTGTCGAATCCGTCTTAACCCCAATGACTCTGCTTCTCCAGGCTTTCCAGCTTCTGAATACATCCTGTTGAAGTTGTATCTTCCTTGCAATGCTTGTATTCTCCTCTTCTTTTTCTTGTTGGGACAAAATGTCTTGATGTGGGAAATTGGTTGTGGCTGTTCGGATTGGTGCCCTTGCCAATCACATTAATGTTGACAGAAATTCAACAGTTTGATAAATATTAATTGATCGTTGTTACACTGATATCATAAAGATCTTTCGTGATACTATTTGAGTGGATGCATTCCAGATGAGCAAAAAGATGACTTCAAATTTGATGGAGATTATTCTAGTATATAATTAAAAATCTGTTTGGTTACTTCTTTACTTGTGGTATAATAGTAGTGTATCATACTATTATTGTCGTTTATGATATAATGAGCCACTGTTATTATACCATGTACAATTCAAGCATTGCAGTACAAATTTTAAAACCTTCTTTTCCTGGCATTGTTGGCAATTATCTGGCATTTTGCAGTTAAATGTTTTTTGTTAAAAATTATTTTGTTGAGAAGTGGTAAAATGAAAATGTAGAATTTTCATTGAAGTATACTACTAATGCAGGGTTAAAGTCGTTGATATTTGTGATCATCTCAGAAAGAATTGAGACAAAAACTAGTCTGTGTGTATTTCTTAACAATGGTACATACTAGAAATATTTTTGATGCCTAACCTCTTGTATCCATAATCACATCTTTTTCAGAATTTACAGAGATCCTAATGAAATGAACCTACATATCACAAAATATCTCTTTTTTTTTTTCCTTTTCTTTTTCACTTAGTTGCTAATTTACATGTTTGGTAATCTGATTTTCCATGAGAAAAAGGAACCAATTATAAATGCTATAAAAGCTCTTTATTTCAGTGTGATTTTTTTTTTTACAACTCCTGCTGAGAGTACGGATTAAAAGACAACTAGCATGGCCCAGTGGTCCGTGGTAGCAAAGATTGTTCTACCTTTAAGGCTTAGGGTCCGTTTGGGATTGCGGTAGCTCTGCGGCAGCTTGTTGAAAAGTACTTTGCTAATAGAATTTTGAATAAGGTACTTGTCAAATGCTTAAGTACTTTTAAATATATTGTTTGGAAATATAATTCAATAAGTATTTATTATATTAGATAATATGTAATTTAAAAACTTTTAAAAGAGAAAATTTAGTTCATAATATAGGATAAGATGATTAAATTTGATATTTTATTTTGTAAATCATAAAAGCTACTCTAAAAGTACGAAATTTGATCTTTTGTTAAAAGTGTTTTTAACGCCAAAAGTTTTACTCCTAATTTTATGGGATGATATTCATCAAACACTTTTAGAGTATTTTAAGCATCTAAAAGTACTTTTTTTTTTTCAAAAGCACCACAACCCCAAATAGGACCGTAATCACCAAATTGTTTATTGGATCACTGTGGAATTCACTTTTTTATTGTACTTTTGCAAGGCATTATGTTAAAATAAAAAAAAAAGAAATAAACCTGCAATATTATCCAAACTTTCCCTTAAATGATATATGGCGGTACAATAAAAATTATTCTCAAAAAACCAATGGGTGCTTCCAAAACAAAAAGAAAAAACAAAAAGGGTGACATTAGACAAAAGCTTTGCCTTACACTTAATTTCTGGGTTTGATTGACGTTTTTTGGGCCTTGCTCTCAAAGGTGGAATACTCGGTGGCGTCGCTGTCGGAAGAGAAGCCAACGATTGCAAAAGGGGTTTAGCCGTTTGAGAGAGGAGAGGTAAAGCATTGCCTAGAGAAATGGTGTTTCCACAAAGTGACTCAAATCTAAATGCATTGTTGAGTTTGTTTATGGATGACCATTATATCGTGATGAGCTAGGCGTTTTCTTGACTTAGGTGACTAGAGGGGCTGTGATGCAATTTGTGATAAATAAGAAGGATTTCCAGTTTTTTATTACTTTTTAATTTAAATGACAGATTTTGCTTCTGACAAATAAATAGCACACTTTTAAAGGTTTCACGACTTTTGAGGGTTCTCACGGGGTTAAAGTTCATAGAAAAGCGTCCAAAAGTCTGCTAACTTTGACAAAAAAAAAAAATAAATAGCACACGACATATATGACTATCCTTCCGTCTCCATCCTATCTCCAGAATGACCAAAAAGTCACATGACATACTCTCCTTTTCGATTTATCCCAAAATTTTTGTCACTTTTCAAATATGATAAAGAAATTTGTTGTGTTTTCCTGATTTTAGCACTTAAAAGACTCGCATAAAAATGTGGTTAAAACTTAGGTTGTGGGGTCTAGGAAATGTCATTAGATGATTGTCCACTTCTCAATTTGGGCGCAGGACACGTTCATTTTTCTTTGTTTTCCGAAAGCACATGGTCCTACTCCTAGTTTTCATGCTCGCATCGATTTAAATTTTAGGGATAATTTCAGAAATACCAATAAAATTTCACTGAGCATATACTTAGAAATACCAATAAAATTTCAGAAATACCAATAAATTTTAGGGGAAGTTTCTGACAATTTCATTGAGCTTTCCTGAGGTTTGAAAAATTATACATACCTCCCTTGTCATTTAAAATGATAATACTACCGTTAAATATTTTAGTGGAATTCTTTTGTTTGGTATGCTTATACTTAGAATGATTTTAAAATTATTTTTTCATTCTTTTTCCTTCTTATTTTAATTTTTGCCAATAAAATTGTAAAATTACCACTATTATCTTTAGTTTCTATTGTAACTAAATGTTGAACTAATGATTTTTTTTGATGTGTTAACTTTATATGTAATCGATGTTTTTTTCTAATCTTTGTTTCCTATTTTTTGGTATTAAAATTAATAATAAATCAAAAATAAATTGCCCAAAATCACTACTAAATTATGATAATCCTACTACTCAAAAAATTCATAAATTCTGAATCAATTATTTCAATATTTTATTTTCTATCTTATAAATCTAAATCCATAATAAAATACCATCAAAAGTATCATATTATAGTGATAAAATTATTATTATAGTTGTTTATCAAATAATAGGTACGGACATGAAAAATTCAGCGTCTTTTCCTTATAATTATATTAGATAATTTTATAATTCTATGGGGAAGTAAATTAAAACTCATTACACAGGGGTTTTTTTGGGTATTCATTTTAAAATTTGACCAAGTCAATATTATTTTAAGATTTTGTTACTAAAACTAGGGTTGCAAACGAGCCGAACCGAGTCGAGTTTTGAGCTAATCGAACCGAGTCTCGACTAAATTTTACCGAGCTCGAGCTCGACGAGCCAGCAATTTTCAAACTCGAGCTCGACTCGAATCAAGTCGAGCCAAGCTCGAGCTCGAAAAAAATAAAAAAATAATTATTTTATTTTTTTAAAAAATAAAATAATATTTTTTTCTTAATAAATAATAAAATATTAAGGATATATACGTAATTTTACTATGAAAATAAAAAATAAAAAATATATATATAATATACGTAATTTTATTATTAAATAATAAATAAATAAATAAAATATATATATATATATATATATATATATATATACTCAAGCTCGCGACGAGCTTAATATTCTGAGCTCGAGTTCGAGCTCGAGCTCGACTCGAGCTTGACTCGAGCCGCTCGTGAGCGGCTCGATTCGTTTGCAGCCCTAACTAAAACTATCAAATCAAGAGAGGTGTGTATAATTTTCAAATCTTATGGGAGCTCAATGAAATTGTCAGAAACCTCAGGGCCCTGAGGTTTCTGAAATTATCCCTAAATTTTAACGTAGAAATAAGGGCAAGAATGAAACTAGCATACAAAATATGGGTCTGAAAGATTAATATTTGCATTAGATGCCAAAAAAGTGGTAGAAATCAATTTGCCAACGTTTATTGGGTTTTACCATGCATTTGGTTGGGGTAATGGGCCTCCACTATGACTTTTTAAAGGGGTTGATTCTGATTGATAATGTTTGATTGACAACTATCGGTATTAGGGATGGCAATGGGGCGGGGGTGGGGCGGGGTTCCTTCCCCCATCCCCCGCCCCATTGTCAAATAACTCCCCCCGTTCCCCGTCCCCCGCCCCCGCTCCATTTCTCCGGCGGTCCCCCGCGGTTCCCCGCGAGAAAAGAAATCAACTTATCATAAAATGTTCATTTACAATAATTTACTGAAATTTTTATTAGGTTGTACTTGATTGCCCCTCTATGTATATCTGACTTTCAGTTACCAGCCCATCTCCTGACCAAAATATATCATTTGGAGTTATTTCAGCATTATACATATATCCATGGCTATCTTTTTTTTTTATAATATTAAAATCTTAAACCATTTAATTGCTGTAAAACGAGTATTAGTACATAAGATGCCAGATATTCATATCCAAAACCACAGCATAGCTTTACAATAACATAGAGCTTTTCCCATTAAGTAATAGCAGGTCTCTTAAACTAATTAGCTAAAGATGACCCCCACCATAATAAGTTATATCCATGGCTATCTAAAATGATTGAACAACTTAGAAATTTATGCACACAAAAGCCTAGTACATGAAGCAAAAAAAAAATCAGAAGCAAGCCTATACGAAAAGCAAAACTCTTCTCGTATGTCCAAGCATTTTTGAGAACTAACAGGAGAGAGGAAGAATTCCCAAACACTAACCAAAAATACCTTGAACAGATAGGGGTTTTGTTACTTTTATGTATATATATATATATTTTATGCGGGGGATGGGGCGGGTGTATGTTGCCCTATCCCCCACCCCGCTTTAAGGCGGGGGTAAATATTTTGCCCCCGCCCCGCCCCATCCCCCGCCCCATTTGTACCCTCGCGGGGCGGGTGCCCTCCCCTATTGCCATCCCTAATCGGTATTGATTTATGGGAATGGAAGACCTAAAATTTTTCAAGTGTGATTATCGACTATGTTAGGGGATTTTGACCTCTGTAATCGGTAGACTCTAGAAAAGCTCTCCACACTTTTTCTTTTCTCATCTGTTCACTCTCATCTTTCCTCTAATGCTCCTACAATAGATCTGGAAAATCATTCTAAACACATCGGAGTATTTTGTATAATTAGGGAAATTTCAAGCAATATTCTTTCTCTCTTTTCATCTTGCAATGGATTTCACAAGATAGTTTGAATATAGGGTACTTGAGAGTTGAGGGGCAATGAAGTTTAAAATACGCAATAAACTTTTAACAATTATAACCCAACACTTTTGTTTTAATTTTTTTTTAAGTAGGAAGAGAATGAAATTTAAGACGTGGGAAAAGGGACAAGAGATTTGAATCCAAAATCCTCTAAATTCTAAGGTCTTAACTTTAGCCAATAACCCTGCATTTATATGACTTTCAAAAAAGCAAAAAAAAAAAAAAAAAAGAATTTCGCCATTTTGGTACCTAAACATTTTCACTAAAGCCAATTTCGTCCTTTATGAATTATTTTAATGAATTTAGTATTTGAAGAAGTATTTACATCCAATGTAGACTTTTTACCACATTTTACTCAATCTGCGTGGACCTATGGGGGCATAGTTGTCACACTAGCCTAATCTTCTGCAATTAATGGATGAATAGATTAGAAAGATGATTGGAAGTGCTTAATGTTTAAAATAAAGGGGCGAGCAACTAGTCTTTTAAGCCATTACGGCTCCTCACAATTTCTCAATTCTCTTTGCAAAGGAGCTACAGCAACATGCATCAGTGGAGGAGCTATTTCAATGGTATCAAATACAAGCTGCTACCATCAATCAAATCATGGGGGTGAAGAAAGTAAAAAATTACTCCCTCGATCCGTCCCAAAATTTGGGACGCTTTTTGGGAAACACGTTTTTTATGTACAATAGCATAATGGGACACACTTATCTGATTATTCCAATCGTGCCCTTTGTTGTCCGTGGAGTAAAATAACAAGTTGTTGGGTGTTGGGGACCACTTGCCATTAAGACATTTGACTAAAAGGCAAAGACAAGTTAAAGTAAAGCAAACATCCGTTTCCAACTCTAACTATTCCTCTGTATACTTGGGTTTCATAAAATCAACAAGATCAGTTACAGAAGATTGACAATGGAAAAAGGTAAGATTTCTACAGTTCCGTCTATCACTTTGTTGGTGCTTTTTTTTTTATTTTCATTTTGTTTTATGATCTTTTGATCAATTTGAAGTAGATAATCTTGAGACTTAGCATAATTTAGCTAATCTTTTATTTGGCGCCATTTGTTGTTTTTCCCTTTTTTTTCTTGAAATTTGGCAGTTCATTGAAAATTTGTAGATGCATTTTTTTAAGCTTTTTGTTTCTCATGTTTCTTATAAATAGATTTTGGAAGCTGATAATTCTGATGCCTTTATTCTCTATATAATGAGATTATAGAGAGATTCGTCTATTGCACAAATTCTGTTTGATAATATTCCACAGTGAACATGGATAATCATAGTTTTCAAAATTATGAAATCTCTAGGAAAAAGTTGACAAATCAGCAAAGGCAAGCCATATTTGAAGCATTATTGCAATATAGTTATGGTGGGCAACTAGAAAGAGGATTAACCAAAGTTATTGCAACACAGTTCAAAATCAGCATGAGGACAGTACAAAGAATTTGGGAAAGAGCAAAGTCTACAATCATTAATGGAGGCTCGGTTGACATCTCTCGCAGGTTTCCTAAGAGGGCAGGACGCAAAAGGGTAGAGATAGACTTCAGTACTATCATGGAAATACCTCTACGGTGTCGAACAAATATTCGTTCTCTATCAACCAAAATGAAAGTTGCCAAGTCTACTCTTCATCGACGAATAAAAGAAGGTGTTATCAAAGCACATTCAAATGCATTAAAGCCTCACCTTACTGATGACAATAAATTGGTAAGACTCAAATTTTGTTTGTCAATGTTTCAACAAGAGAGTCTTAATGATGCACCTGTTTTCGAAAACATGTTCAATATGGTTCATATCGATGAAAAGTGGTTCTACATGACTAAGGAGTCTGAGAAATAATAAGTCTGAGAAATACTACCTACATCCTGAAGAAGAACACCCTATGAGGACTTGTAGGAGTAAAAAGTTTATTGTTAAGGTTATGTTTCTAGCTGCAGCTGCTCGACCTCGCTTTGATTGTTCTAGAAACAAGCACTTTGATGGGAAAATTGGAATATTTCCTTTTGCCTTCAAAGAACCAGCTAAAAGGAATAGCAAAAATCGTGTTGCTGGTACTCTAGAAACAAAGCCTATCCTATCAGTGACCAAGGAAGTGTATAGAAGGTGCTTAATTGATAATGTTTTGCTTGCAATTCGTGCTAAATGGCCACAAAGTGATGTTATCAGCCCTATCTTCATCCAACAAGATAATGCAAAACCACATATTGATCCAATGGATGTTGAGTTTGTGGCGACCCCACTTTCCCCTAAGGCAAACCAGAGGGTTGGCGGGCCGTCTGCCTAGCTCTCGCCAGGACTCACGCAAGCAAGCTAGCAAAAATCCTTCCGAAGTATAACCTAATCTATTACAACATCGTTTCCCTCCAAATAAGCCGGTTTCTAGAATCACATTAACTTCAGAGATAACAATGCTTTAAGATAGTCAACGTCGATTCTCAAAATACCTTCCCGATTCCAACCCAAGAAACAAAACATACAATTCAAATGCATCCTTACAAGCCAAGTAACAACTTCATACAAGTCTCATACAAATCCAGGGTTTACACTTTTCCATCTTCAAGTGGCAACCCAAGGCAAAACTACATTGTTTAACTCGAAATACATTCATAAAAGTAAACAATCTAGTATTACTTCCGAGCACCCTTGGTCTCAAACCCTGTAAAAGAAAACCACAACGTGGAATGAGCTACACAGCCCAGTGAGGTTCCAAGACACTCTAACAGTTCAAACAAATCAAGAACGTTGTGCATGTCATATGCATGGTTCGAGGTTACACAATGGCAGGTTATCATGAGGTGATAATCATTACCCGGGTAATTGCTACTTTGAAAACACATGTAGTAGTAGTACTTTTGCTGGTAACTTTACTATGAGTACAACTCATAAATTATCTAAAATCACTAACGTATTTTTGGAATGAATGACCATATAAATATATTTTCATGAATTTTTAGTCAAACAAATAGTGGCTCGTCTGACTAGAAGAACATTACAAGGATTGCTTCATCTCAGAGATTAATGCTCATGAGGAGTCTTACCCGAGAAATGTCAACTAGGAGAGCAATAACATTATAAATAGTAAAGCAAGCACAAAAAGATACAGTACTCGGTCTACTTCCCGTCCTTATAACTCCGATCCGTAACTCCTTCGGTTGACTGGCCATCACCTTATCCCTCTAGTGGTAGTACTTGAGTATACCGAAACGGTTGTCCAGGGTTCCAACCTACTCGACCGAGTCCAGTCTTGGCTCGAGTAGGTCAGTAACCAAGGCAGGGCCCAAGTTCAGCTTGTAGCTTACAACATGCACAGGTAATCAAGTAATTCAACAAAAGGTAGAATTCATCATTTGAATAGGTCGAATGAGGTAAAGTATACACTCGCCTAACTTCGATGGATCAGAAATCATTTTTCCAATTATCACATATCAAGTCACGAAAACACTTTAGCCAATTCATGTCGATATGCACTGCAAGTATACATTATTTATATAGGCATGAGTATTGTAAATACTTAACACATAGTACTTAGCACTTAATAATCATGAATAAGCATGTCCTAGACTTATTCAATTACGTATTCCTATATAGAACACTCACCTAGTCAAACAAGCGCGATAGGTCTCAAACAAGCGTTTTAGGTGTCCGCTCCGAGTTCCTCTTGGAGATCTCCTCGATTGCCTGAGTAAACAATAATTCAGGTACCACTCAATATCGCTACGAATTCTCTAGTTTTCGATGAAGATTGTACGCTAGTGCAATCTAAGAAATTAACGCGGAGATGAGCCTAAGAATTCGTGTAACTCGAGGTTCAAAAGTGGGGTTTTAAAACACAAGACAAATCTGATTTCCATCTCTGGATTCAAATGTCAAACAATCAAATGATATTGAAAGAAATGAAGAGTTCGAAACCCCTTAGTTTCCTTTAAGTTAGAAAATTTCAGATTTAACAAGTAATCTTTGAAAAATCATATCTTACTCTCTACAAGCCCAAAATTGGAAAACTTGGTACTATTGGAAACCTCTTTGAAAGTACTAAAAGTTCCTAGAATACACTTTTCCATGATTCTAAATGGAAGATAGTCAAAAATGGGCTCAAAATTACTGTTTTGGTTCATAAGGCAGATTTAAGTTGGTTTTTGGCCAACTTTGAAAATTCAGCAAAATTCACTTGTTTGGAACTAGCTTTTGAAATTTTCAACTCTATTAGTGTTGTAATCCAAGAGTATAACAAAACAAACGGAACAAGAAATGGGGTTTTGAGCACCAAGATACGGTAGCTCAAAGTTACTAAAATTCCCTTGTGAAACATGGGTTTTTCAAACTCGAGTCATGAACTTTGGTAATTTATTTGACCCATGAAACGGCCTCAGAATAACACCATAATTAGAAGTATACTACTACCATATAAGGGTTGTCCCTCTACCAAATTTCATGGAAAAATAACTTCGGAAAGGTGGTCAATCAAACACCTAAAATTTCGCAAATACTAAGACAAAACTGCCTTGAACCTTTTGTTTTTCCATTTCAGACATTTGGTCAAAGAAAAATTCCTCCAAACCTGGTTCATTTGTTTAGTCAAAATTTAAAGAACGTTCATGGTACATTTGGTAAGTGTTTAGCATCAAAATATTCAGTTAGCAAGTCTTTGCCAAACCTTGCATCAAATCTGTCTAAAAATCAGGGTTTTCAAGGACAGAGCAGGTTTCATATTTTGATCACAGATCACTCAAATTAACTCGGAATTTGGCATGGTTTAAGGTGTTGGAAAACACATTCATAGAGCTATAATTTCACAGAAGAAATCATTTTGAAATTCGGCACACAACTAGCTCGAATTCGAGTCACAAGTTGCAGCCTCAGCATTTTGTTCTTGTAAAACAGAGAAACAGAACAGCCGATTTAAAATAGTTGGTTTGGCTCACATACATGGGACCAGAACGTGCATTTTATATCGTCGGAAAGGTTGGAATGTCTAGTTTCAAATGCCGCTGACGGCACTCGATTTCGACATCGGAGCTCAAAATTATGACCGAAATACGAAAGCTGGTCAGAGCATTTCGGAAATAGTTCCAGATTTACTAGCTTTGTGAAATCAATTTATTTGACCATCCAAACCTCAATATTTTTTCAATGAAACTTTGTACACTATATATTCAACATATCAACATGATATACAAATCATGAAACCCTCAAAATTTTGCAAAAAGGGGTGCGATTAAAACAGAGCAAATCTGAACATTTTTGAACTATGCATCTCTTGGAGTCTAGACTAGTTAGGTATCATTAATCTACCTATTTAAACACTAAACTAGCATTATATCCATCATCAATCCAAGGGTGGGAGTTCATAGAGCCCACCATCAAAATTTTCCATTAAAACTCAAAGGAGTCACCATCGGCTAGGCTGGAAAAATTGCAGCAAATAGATAGTTTGGAAAACGAACTTTTCCCTAACAAAATTCATTACTTTGTTCACTCAAACTCAGCATGCATATGGTGATTATTGTGTTATGAGGTATATTGAACCACAATACGAAATTTGCAGCCAAGATTTGAAGAGAAAAACTGGAAATTCTTTCTTTCCCTCTCTCGGCCAACTCAACAGATTTCCAGCAATTAGATTGGTCATAAATCCAACTTTTCCTTCGGTTAATTCATGGTATTAGGTGCTAAAAATTAACATGCAAATACTTAACTAGCTAATCAATATTTCTAGTTCAAAATCGGATTCAAACAACAGCCATAATCATCCAAGAAAACCAGAAATTCTGTTTGCTACCTTCGGATGAGCTTGCATGCGGCCAGATTGTTTTTCATTCTTATTTTTCTAGCATAACCGAACCAAGGGGCTGCATGCAGAGCTTAATTACCTTGTTCTTAATTAGTTAAACGCATCTATCAGCTCAAACTACTACAAAGAGACAGAATTAAATCTGCATTTTCCAAATCAGTCCCACGGCAAATTCCAATTTCTTCCTAATCAGGTTTTTCTCATGCTTTGGTTTCATCATCCGAGACACAAACACTTCATGCATGACCCTAATTCACTGCATCTACCACTAATCAACTCCTTCTAACTCAGAAATTACCTCAGGTTGCAGCTTATACACGCGACAAGGTGCTGTCAATTTTTCCTTCTCTCGGATGGTTCGAAGTGCAGCCCGTTTCCTCTCCTTCTCTTATACAGGCTGGCGGATGAGATGAGGGAAAGCAGCAGGTCTCTCACTTTTATTTCTAGCATGCGGTCAGGAGGTGATGAAGTAGAAGGCTCGGCTCTCTCTCCCTTTCTCACTTCACTCTCGGTCACGGCAGAGGAGGAAAGTGGAGGGTGAAGGTGCTGTGGTGTTTTGGAGTTGGGGTGGTGAAGTGTTCAATTGGAAAAGGAGAATGGAACCGGCGGAGATGGCAAGGCTTCTTCAGTCGGTGGTGGTATTTCTAGTATAAGAAGTTAGTTTAGTCTTTTTTTTTAATAAAAATTCAATTAGGCTTTTAATTTAACCACGTATTCGTTATATGAAGTTTTCTCGAATCGATTATTTACTCCAGTCACGTATTTACTATTTTCACTTAACGGGCCTTCAGAAATTAAATTTCGAAACGAATCGCTTTAAAAATATAACTAAGCTATGGATACATTTAATTAGGCCTAAAAAGTTTGGAAAAAAATAAGGGTGAGTAAATACTTATTTTAGCCAGTAAAATAGATAAAACAAACGAAGTTTTTGAGTCCTCACAGAGTTCATAGAAGCCGCCACAAGAGAAGGTTTTGATATTCGTTTATCATTTCAACCACCTAATAGCCCTGATATGAATGTTCTTGATCTTGGGTATTTTAGAGCCATTCAATCACTCCAGCATCAAGAAGCACCTAACTCTATTGACGAACTAATTTCTGCTGTTGAAAAGTCTTTCGATGAATTATCATCTGAAAGTCTCAACAATGTGTTCTTAACCTTACAACTATGTATGCTTGAGGTGATGAAGAATTGTGGAGGGAATAATTACAAAGTTCCACATATTGGGAAGCAACGGTTGATAAGAGATGGAAATCTTCCTTTGCAAATTGGATGTGATAAGGAGCTTATTGACAAAATCATCCATTATCTACAAGCATGAATGTACTGGTATTGGTTAGAATTTCCATATTATTTAAACTTTGCTAACTTCTAAATTATGATAAAGGTAGTTATAATGCTATCTAACTTATGATTGATTTCTTTTTCTCTATTTTGTTCTGAAGGTATATCAAGTCATGGATTAAGTTTCTGGACTTGGATTATGCTAACGCTTTTTGTGCAGAACAAGGGACTTGACTTTTGCTATTAATGCTTTTGTACAAAACAGGGGACTTGTCTTTTGCTAGACTTTTGCTACTAATGCTTTTGTACAAAACAGGGGACTTGTCTTTTGCTACTAATGCTTTTGTACAAAACAGGGGACTTGACTTTTGCTAGACTTTTGGTACTAATGCTTTTGTATGACTTGGCTTTTGCTAGACTTTGCTACTAATGCTTTTGTGCAAAACAGGGGGCTTGACTTTTGGTCCTAAGTTATTTTTGAGGGTTGCTTATAAGATTTGGTTGTCACTCAAATCTATTTTAGGGGCATAGATTTTGTATTTTGTTGATTTGTATAGACAACCATGAACTCTTGGAAGCAATGAGCAGTAAATGTTATTTTAGTCTTGGTGCTTTCAAATTAATGCCTTGCTTGGATGTTTAGGATTTCAACGTAATACGCACTAGTTGATCATTTTATTTTTTCTTTGATATTTTTTTCACTCTATTTATTTGTTAGTTTGATACTAGAGGCAAATTTAAGAGCAAGAACACAAGTTATAGGACAAATTTTACCTTTTCTTTTTTCACCTTTACATTAAAAAAATTAAATAGTGATAAACAAAAGGGTAAGGAATGCATCTAGCATTCTTTATTTGTTTATCCAAAAAAAAAACTTGATTTGTATTATTGTAAGAAATTTGTTCTTTTGTTAAAAAAAAAAGATAGAAAGACAAGAAACGAAACTTTCATTGCATCTGCAAACACTTGTGTAGCTTGAAAAGAGTAAAGAAAAGAAAAAAATGAAAAACAAGGAAAAAGAAGAAAAAAGGAAAAAAAAAAACAAAGATTTGAAGTGCAAGAAAAGAAATGGAAATGAAAAACACAAAAAAAAAGCAAGGAAAAAGAAAAAAAAAAGAAAAAACAAAGATTTGAAGTCTAAGAAAAGTAACGGAAATAAAAAAAACGCAAGGAGCTAAATGTGTTATGGCAGGGCCTATCATAATTGTTTAGTGCAATTTTGACTTTTCAATAGAAAGGTATAACTGGAAAGTAATTTTAAAAGTAGTTTGACTTTTTTAAAGTGACTCAAATTTTGGGACAAGTAAAAAGTGGAAATATGACATTAACAATGGGACGGAGGGAGTATTAGGGATGAAGAGAGTGAAGGTAGAACATTACAATGGAGATAAGGCAGTGTTTTGTGATTGTAATAAACTATGTTGAATTGCTACTTCATGGACATTGCAAATCCAGGAAGAAGATTCCACAACTGCAATAATTTTGGGGTATTTTTTTAATTTTGTCAATATATTTTAGGGGATTTTTTTGTTTTGGCAATATAATTTGATAAATTGAGAATTTAGTAATAATTTCTGATTTAGTTTCATTTGCTTTGCAATAACGAGCAATCTAATTTCTACACCTAATAGGGGTATTACTATTCATTAAAGTCATTGAAGGCTTGCAAGTACTTTTTGTGGTATGATCCACCAATGCCAAAGATGACGAAAAATATGATGGCAAAATTCTTGAAGGAACTAAGGAAAATCGAACAAGAGAACCATGTCATGAAAATTGAACTTGCAAGGTTGGAAGAAGAGAACAAGATGATGAAACATAAAATTTGAAAGCTAAAAGCTAGGAGCAAGTTGTCAGTTTTTGTAATCGTTTACTATGGTTGTTGGCAACGACAAAAATGAACATGCTGCCATAGATTTGGGGCTCCAAATGTTGGCTTAGATGAATTAGGGAAAGCTATATAGTTAGATTTAACCATTTATTTACGAAATTGGAAGGTTGCTATTAAATAACCTTATTTTTGTTTGGTTATAGTGTGGTTATAAAGCACTGTAAACCATTTGATGTAGCAATTGCCTAAGTAATATATGCAATGGTTGGATAAATTGAGAAATCTAGACATATTTCAAGGTTGTGGCACTAGGTGTCTAAAAAAAGTTTGGCAGAATTTTGCCATAAAATTTGACATTCCCTTAACATAACCAAACCAAACAATCCCTGTCAAATTTTGGGTAAAAAAGGACAATAGGAAAACTTCATATAACTAGCACATTTCAGTCATCCAAAAGAGATCAATGCCCAGCTCATAAGATTAGTTCATGTCTAGCCAACAAGAGACAAGTTAAGGTCACATAGCCTAACTTTTACAAAACAATGACCTAGTTCATTCCCTAAACACACCTCACAAGATTAGTACACTACTTTAATTACGATTGGAAGATCTATATTGAGGAGACTTCATTCCATAAACATCTACAACAAAAAATTAAGCCTAAGTTGATCTTCATATGCAGCACCTCATCCTCCCAATATTGTTATGCCTGCATCATCACTTTCATCTAACAACCTATGTACCTGTATAAACCAAATAAATACTTTAGAAAATAGACTAGACAATGAATTCAAGTTTGCTTAACAATTACATAAGCAAACTAACCGTTTGCTTTCTACTAGTCTCTTTCCCTTTTGAAGGAGGAAATAGACTTACACGGACATATCAGCTCTTCTCTTTCTCCAATCTCGAGCCTGAAATGTGTCACACATTTGCATATTATGTCAAATTGTCTTCCAAACTGAACACTTCATGACCTTTTAAGGCAAACTAGTATCAATTTCTTGTGGAGCTGAAGGCTGGATGTCTATCACTGCAGCATGTTCAGTACCTACCTCTGAATTTTCACCTGAGACTAGGCAAACTTACAAGTAGTTGAGCAATATAATGGCAAAAATTAAATTAACTTCAATTAGAATAATTTTTGGACATATATAATGGCACAAACCATCATTTGCTGAAGACAAGGTACTAGCTTCTTGTTGGTGTCTTTCACTCCCTTTATCATTATAGGCCTGATGTGCATCTATTAAACCAAAAGTTGCAATTTTTGTTAGTGATAAGTTTAGGACCAAAAAACCAAAATATTAGCAAACAATCCTAACTACTAGCTATAGTAGTTGAGGGGTAGTCTTCATTTGAATTATTCTTCTTTGTCTTACTAGTTCTTTTGTTATGGCCCAAATTCTTGCAAAAGCTACGTTTATTGGACTTAGATGATAGTGCCCTGCCAGAGCTATAACCAAGGAGCTCATTGGCTAGAATGAACCATGGGCATTTTCTCATAGTGTGGCTTCTTCATGGCAGTTTGAGCATTTCATTTTCACAAGTCGTGTTCTAGGTAGTTTTGTTGCACCTACCAAATTGGGCCTTGGTTCATCAGGCTCCCTTCTCCTTAATTTCCTTCGCCTACTAGGAGTTTAACTTCTTAGGAGGCAACATAAAATCTTTTTTTTTTGACTAAACCCAAGCGTCCACTCACTGGTGCTATTGTTGGTTCGTATGCTTTCAAGTAGTTATTCCTTGAGTAGTATTGATGAACCAAGCTCTTGAGAGTCCCTCTAGTCAAGGAAATATAGCAAATAGCATGGTAGCAAGGCTAGCTAGTCAAGTCTTATCTTCTACATGTGCATGTTTGGTTCTTAACATCAATCACATGCTTTCTCCCATATGTGTGTGTCAGTTCAAACTGATCTTCCTTGAACCATAGTGCAATATTTGAAGTAACTTCTTCTTTGGCTTTTTCAAGCTTTTTTCGAATTTTGGACAGATCTTGTCATTTCTCTTCTTCATCAAGTCTCTTTTTGTTCTAAGCTGTTCCATTGGATAAATTCTGGTTGTCTCAAGCATTCTTCAGAATTGGCTTCTCCCTTGTATCCATAATGACCGAATTGAAGTTCTCACATAAATTGTTGATCAGAATGTCGCACTTGAGTGTGGACAGGATGTGGGATCTTGACCAATAGTAGGGTGAAGTGTTATTTGTCAACCATTTCCATGCATATCATCGTATTCCCTCAAGCTCTTGGTTCTGAAACCTTGTCATGTGTGATGGTCTAGCACAAGTCCAAAACCTCTGCTTCAATGCTTCACCTGCATGCAACTTTTTGAAGTTGTTGTGAAGGTGCCTAACACAGTGTTTATGCTCAATATCTGGAAGCACCTCTTGAATTGCAATCCCTAAACCCTAGTTTAAAGAAAAATAAAATAAAATATTTAAATTAAATTAAATTAAAAATAAAAAATCAATTCAGCAAGTAACCATGTATTTAAGTTAACAAACACTAGTGGAGTTTACATTTTGTTTGTCACTAATGCATGACCATTTTCTTTGGTCATAAATGGACAACTCACATTTCAAAAATTCACTAAACTATTTCTAAGACTTCTTGTTTTCAGCCTCTACTACTGCATAAGCAATGGGATAAAGGCAATCATTTGGATCCATCCCTACAACAAGTAACAATACCCTGGGATGTGGGCCTCTTAAATGGTAGCCTTCTGCATCAATCACAGACTAGCATACAGATTTAAATCCTTTTTTTTAGTGCCTCAAAACAGATATATAGCCTTTGAAATCTCTCTCTTCCCGTGTTTTCATCTAACTCTATCTACATGTCGCGCCCCATTTTTGATAAATAAATAAATGGTTTAAAAAATGAATTTTTTGTGATTGGAAAATGAGTTGTGATTTAAAAGAAAAAATGGGTCTAAATGGGGGGTTGAGAATGCGACGATTTGACCCAAAATTATAGTTTAAAAAGGGTTTTTGAAATAAAAATTGGAGTCGCCACTTGGTAATGAGTTAATGTGTACCAAGTCACCAAAAAAAATGAATTTTTAAAGAAAAAATAGGAAAAGGTAGTAAGAAACCCCTTTTAAACGACTCCTAGTCCACGTAAATCAAAGAAAAAGGTTCGGGAGTCACATTTGACAAAGGGGAATGCAAGGATGAAATCCAAGGCACCCCTTTGACCTAGCCAAGGCTAGTTGCATGATTTAATCAAAGATTTTCTTATTTTAACCAAAGAATTTATTACATTTGGATGCACTATATGAATGCAAACCCTAGATCTAGGGGTATTGGGAAAAATTTCTCTTCAAAGGTTGAGTGCTGCCAATCACATTAATTGTGAAGCCCAATAACGATCCTTTGAAGAAGTCACGAATAATGCGTGTGGGATGCAAATGAATGGAATGCATGTATGCAATGTGAGGACATGAGTTTGAAAAAGTAATAAAAGACAATAAATATGTAAATGAAAATGTGCACGTGAGTAGGCAAGGTACGGTATGTGAAATGATAATATGAAATGCATGTGTGGAAGTGATGATAAAAGTGTTCGTGTGCAAGTGAAGAAACGTAAAGGTGCACGTGTGTAAAATGGGAGGAAAAATGAAAGTGTGACGAGGGTATAAAATGGTAGAGTGGATTTGAAAATGCATGAGCCTAGGGAATTTATGTATATTGGGTACGGGGAGACCTAAATCGTGACTCAATTTGCCCTTTTATAGAGGGAATACAAGCGTGCTAAGGCTTAGAAAAAGCCACACTCGTCTATATCCCATATTTAAGGGGACTCTCAAGCAAATGAACTCTATAACTAGCATGAAATGCAAAAAATCCTAAAATGGAGGGAAAAGGGGTTCGAGGGGCATGCAAAATGATAAAACTAAAAAGAATGCATGACATGTAATGAACATGCAAACATGTACTAACGAGGGGAAATCCCTAAGGGTCTAGCGTTGGACTAGCCCATTCTATGAATTCCGACTAGCGTTGGACTAGTGGAAACGTACATTCATCCATCACATTCATTCATGGCTATGGAAAGCGAGTAGACATGTCAATCACTTATAAACACATAGCACATAACACTTAGCATGCATATCTAAATGCCAAAACCTAAGAAAACGATTAAACATATAGCACATAGACATGCAAGACACATAAGGTGATTAAGGCCCTAACTATTACATTTGCTAGCTAGGCACAAGTCTTCAACAGCTCTTCATCGAATGCTCCTCCAAACCTTATCTATTACAAGCCAAGAGGTGTACACATACCCCATAAAGAATAACTTAAATAAAAAGCAAAAGTAAATGACATAAATAAAAGAAATTAAGGAAAGGCTAAGAAAGCAAAGTAGACATGTATTTCTCGCAGAGCACGTTGGTTCACATAGAAGAGACACAAAAGATAAAAGAAATTATACCTCCCTTGAAATGAAGCTCTAATGGAGTGAAATCAACTTATTTATCCTCCAAAATAAAAGAAATGGTCAAGGTACCAATTTATTTGGTAAATAATCACAAAGGATAAAAATAAACATGAATTTGAATCAATTAAATCATGTCAACAACCCACATTTAAGAAGTCAAAAGAAGAAAGGACTTGATTGCAAAGATTGATAAAATTTTGGGGCCAAATTTAAAGAAAAAATAAAGTTCAAGGACCTATTTGCAATTAAAGTAAGGACCCAATTGAAAGAGGTTGAAAATATCCAAGGCCATAGTACAATTAAAGAGAAATTCAGGGAATGATTCGCAAATCCAATTATCAGATTTTTAATCAAACAAACTGTTGGGCCATTTTAATTATTTCTTGGGCCAAAACCACTTGGCCCAATCTGAAGTTCAAAACAAAAAAGAATGGGCCATTTTTATTTGTTTGGGCCAGACTCACTTGGCCCAACAGAAATCCAAGCAAAACAGACGAATTAGCCCAATTTTCATCAAACAAACCAGCCCAATCAAAAGAGTGGGCTTTTATCTCCTAAACCCAAATCAGAATTCAATCAAAACAAATAAATGACCCATTCCCGAAACCCAAACAAAAATAATCTCTTAACCCAAATCATTTACTTCACTAAAACCAACATAATTAAATCAACAAACTCATTAAACCACAAACATGGCCTAAAATCTAGAATTAATCCACCCAAAAGACATATTTGAAACAATTAAAAGATGATTAAATCTAAGGGATGAAACAAATTCAGCTTTTCCATATTTTGGGCCATATCAGATGATTAAATCATTTAAACTTCGATTTTCAGAACTTCCCAGGCAAAGCATCTGAAAAGCCTGCTTTCTTCTTCATTTATCCTACAACTTCATTCTTCTAGTGTCATGCCAAACGTAAGCAATGAAGACCAAACAAACAGCATTCTTTCACTCAAAACAAATCAACTATGCATTCTATCATTAAGATCCAATACTATACTCCGCATTCCCAATGATTTGAGCAGCCTAGATTACGCACAAAGGGAATTAAAAGAAACAGCTTTGAGCTGCTTGAGCAATCCATTAAACAGACCAGATTTCATTACCTCAAAGTACATCCCGACAAATTTAAAAAACAAAAGAAGACGTAGCAAAGAGACATAATGAAGGAGCTTGTATCGACCTTGCCTTAACAACAAAATTTGCACAGGGGCGAGGTTAATATGGTTACAGCAACTCATGGCTATTTACGTGTTTGCACAACAATAAGCACAACAACAAAGGAAAAAAAATAAGATGGCAATATGCATGCCAAGCATCGAAACAAGCATTCTTCTGCATTCTTTCATTTTGTAACTCATCCCAGGAACTACATGGAACAGATTCCAAGCAAACAAAACCCTCTAACAAATTCAGACCCCTCTGGATTAACAAAATCCAATCATGAATATTAAACATCAAAAATTCCAAAGAACATCAGTGGCCATTTATCCTTTCTACACAGCATAAAAATATCAGAAAGTTCCACTTCAATTCCCCTGGCTCCCTCCAAAATAAAATGAAGCTCACCTAAACTTCCTTACACACAAACTCACGACATAACTGAATTCATACCAAAGGAAGAATCAAGAAAAAGAAAAAACGGAGAAGGTGCCGTACACAAGTATATCAAGATCGAAACTCCCATTTCTGCCATGAAAATCAACTATTACGTTCTAACAAATACTGCTCTTGTTTTCTGTTCATCACTTTTTCACACGCAAGATGCAGACGATTCAACCATCAAATAGAATTTTCACTCAAGCATTTCATCAAACATGTTAAGGGTATTAAAAATTTTATCAATTCTTTACTCTATTGAAGCTAGAATCGGCCCACAAAATTTGTCAGAGACACAGAGAACAGTCCAATCAACATATACAGCATGTATATTCAAGAATCATGAACAAATAATTGAGAGGTCGCAACCAACATGATCATGGCCGCCTGTTTCGAAAGTTTGAACAGAACTGAAATTTTAAAAGAAAAAGACAACTTACATGCTTTTGCTTGCTCGAGCGGCAGCGGTGGCTATGATGGTGAGTGGAAAAAATGAACAGGGGAGGCAGAAGATATGCACCGCTGCTTCTTGGCGCCGGCGATGAGGAAGCGGTCGACCACGGCGAATGCAAGTCGTCGAAGAATAATCTTCAGCCGCTGTCTCTTTCCTTTCCTCTCTGATCTTTCCTGCTCTTTTTCAGCTCTCAAACGCAGCCTCCCTGTTTTCCTTTTTCCTTTCTTCCCAATTCGTCGAAGCCCTTTCTCCTCTGATCTTTCAGATTTCTGGTTGTCCTCGGTTCTTTTTTCTCTTTTTTTTTTTTTCAATCCCAGCTTCCCCCGTCACTCTTTTCTTTTTCAGTTCTTTTTCCGTCCGACCTCAGAGCTCCCTTCTCCCTCTGTGTTTTTTCTCCCTCCTTTTTCTTGCAGCTTGGCCGCGTTTTTCAGCTTCCTTCCTCAGCTCACGGCCCTCCTACTGATTCTCCCTTTTTCTTCCTTGCTTTGTTTTTTTTTCTATCCCATCCGCGGCTTCTTTCTTCTTGTTTTTCTTTCTTTTCGGCCCCCTTCCCCCTCATCCATAGCCTCTCTCCATCAGCCCTCAAAACCAACCTAAAAACCTTCCTCCATACCCAGCCGCCCCTTTCTCTCTATCCCTCTCGTTTTTTCTTCCGTTTCCCCCTTGTTTTTTTAATTTTTAGCCCTCACAAAATTCTACTTTGACCCCCAAAAATTCCTTAACTTCCCAAATGTCCCTAACACCTCACCCCTTAGGTGCTTAGTTGTCTAAAATATAGAAAAGACACTTGTCCAAGTGCATGCAGTCCCACTTGTCATTTTCACCTTTTTTCCTTTTTCCTTTTTTTCATTTTTCAATTTTCATTTTTTCATTTTCATTTTTAAATAATGAAACTAAATCTAAAACAACTAAAACATATTTTTTGAACGCTTTTCTTTTTTCCTTGAGAAATTCTACGCTAAAATGGCTAAAATAACTAAAACTAAAAGTAAATAAAACTAATTGTGACAAATAAAAATAGAACAAATAAAAAACGAACAGTAAATAAATAAATAATAAAACACCAAAAATTTGGTGTCTACACTACATATATACTGTGGAACTCGAATTACATTTTAGCAGCTCATCACAATATTCCCATAGCCTTTTGTATTGTTCTTTATAACTTGCGTGGGTTAAGATCTTTACTTTCATGGATGTCTTGTACACCTGTGGTATGGTGATGTGTACATTCAGTTCCGAATGGACCTTCTCCCTAAATTCTTTAACAATCACTCTTCTTATTTGACCTTAAAAAATCTACATACTTTCTAGCCAGAAAACCTAAGATAGCTCTCTCATTGTAAAATGTCCAACAACAAGTGTGCTCAAGTTCCATAGTCTTCATCACAAGGGGTTCATTACCTGATTCAACCTTAGAGGCAAACAACATCCATTCACAATTTTCAGCCTTGTATTTAACTCTTATCCGTGTAGCATCTTGTTTACCCACTAAATATCCTTGCCCCATTTGACTGCGTATTGTCTACTGCTAACTTGAACAACTGTTTATCATCAAAGATTTAACCAACATGAAATTTTGGATCTTCCATTTCAACTTCAGGCTAGGCCTGAATCTCTCAAGACTAAGCATCTTAGGCTTCTTCTACTATCTTCATCTGAGGAAGAGTGTCCGCTGTTCAACTCATTCGAGACAAGTGAATCAGATTCTTTATGGATTGGAATATAATCTCCTTCATCCAGATGCAAGTTTCTCAAACTAGCAGGCTCGGCTCTAGCTTTTTTATTCTTAGTTGCAAGTGTTGGAATTTTCTATTTTTTAGGTTCCTTGCCCTAGCTCTTCCTTCCACTATCAAGTTGAATCTTTCCAATTCAACCACCTAACTCTTGCTTAGGAGCAACAACACAGCTATGGGATATCACATCTTCATCATCATGGCTAAATTCGTAATCGCATCATGGAAGCTTTAACCTTGGGATGATTTCAAAAGGGCAGCACCATTCGCTTCATCATCATCATTTCCTCCAAGATCAACAGCTTCTATTTTTCCATTTTTTGCCTTCATATGCTCCATTTTTTGTCCACATAAATTGGCATGTCTTCGACGTTAGCTAAATCAACATCGTCAAAGGTTACATCCACATACACACTATCTTTTTCTAATTGAATCTCCTCAGCATTTGCTACACTTGAACTCCTAGTATTGTTATTAACATCTCTTATATGGAATTCGTGGACAATATATACATCAACTTCTCTATTTGTTTTTGCCAAGCCACATAAATTGTAGCATCCTTACCATCTATTTGCCATAGTTTGAGCACATTATTTTCACAGGGCATTCTATATATCATCTTGAATCATTTGGATAGCCCACAAGAGTACAGAAGTCATGTAAAATTGATTTGCTAACTCTTATTGGAATAACTCTTTCAAATGTTTCTACGCTACCCCTACGTATGTCTCTTATGGATCTTTAACATAAACACCACCATAATGTAACCTCAAAGTGAAATAGTCCATATATTGGCCTGGTTTTTTTATTTCCAAAAAAAATACAAAAATTCTTTTGTTTAAAAATATAGAACCTCGGCCCCAACTATGTCCGACTTTTCATGAACATGAAAACTATGACATAGTATAATTTAAAGGCAAAGGGACCACATCACAACTTACAAACAAACAAAGTTACTTTAAAAAATACTAAATTTCGCCATCATAGATTCATCATAGATTACAAAAATACACATTAAATTTAAAAAAATACCAAAATTTCACCATCATAAATCATAAACAAATAAAGTAAAATTGCAAAAGCACCATACCCAAAGTAAATGCTTTATCTTTTCCATGTGAAATTTATAAGTACTTTATTGTGCTTCGCGCACACATACATAACCACAAAAGTTTATTCTCAACCATGTTCTTCTTTATATTTTATTATGTTTGATTAATAAATCCTTAAATAAATAGGTACATATTTCATATTTGCGCGCACACATACAGAAGCCCAAGTAGTGTTGACATGGAACAAGGTACCTTGGGCTCAAGGCTTCGTCATTCATATTAATGGATTTGTCCGCAAACTGATTTAGAGTTACAATATAGGGTAGCTTTTGTTAGTTTTATTAGTATTTTTATTTATTTAAATTAGCAATGTTAGTATTTGTAATTGAGTCAATAAGGGATTGCATGAAGAACCAATTGAAAGAAAGACTTGGTATAGGAAACTATTGACTATTTGGTGTTCGATCCATGCAAGCTTGCATTGGATTCTAGCGCCAGATTGCTGGCAAAGAGTAGCTGTCCAATCCTCACATCTGATCCAATCCTGGTTTCGACTGTGGATTCTTGTGGTAGTAGTGGCACTCGTTTTTATTCAATTAGGGTTTAAATGTGTTTTTATTTTCTATTTAAGTTTAACTTATTGTAGCCTATATAAATAGGAATATTTAGAGCTTTTGTAATTTGACTATTATCGATATTATTGAAAATTAACTCTCTTGAGTTGTATGGCTCTCCATGTTCCAAGGGTGTGTCTCGCCGGGATTCTTGTGGTAGTAGTGGCACACATTTTACCATGCAAAAAGTTCACATTTAATAAATTAAACAATACAAATAAGTAACAAAACTACACTAATAATCACAAGATTCTGTAAAACAGGCGAGTCATTTAATCTGCATTCTTTTGTATATAATATAGTTTAGTAATAGAGTTAGATTACTGTTCAATCTGTGATGTAAATTGGTATAGGGAGCCTCCAATCTTTATGTAAACTCAACAACTTATCAATAAAAGTATGAAGCATACAAAAAAAAAAGAAAACTAGTTGTTTCTTTTGACATGATATTTGCTATGATTCTTGTAATTTTGAACAAAAAAAATTTCGAATTTTGCTTTTCTTTTCCCTTCTTTCTCTATTACTTCCACGAAATTACTTTACAATTGTCATAACTTTAAGAGTTTTGAAAAAAAATATACTTATAAACAACCTTCTTTTGCTATGTATTTTTCTCTTCTACCAAAACTTTTCTTCTCACATTGTGTATAAGTGATTTCTAGTCATTGTCAAATTCTATCAGTCACAAAATAGCGTCATTAGGTATATCAATTGATGTTATTTTGTAATCACTAATCATCATTCATCATTAAAGAAAATTCCAACAGTTATTTTAGTTAATCAATTGCTAATAGTTAATTAGTACTCTAATTATTTAATCATTAGATATTAGTAAAGGAGAAATGAAAGAAAACAAAGACAAAATTTGAAAATTTTTTCTATTGAAGATCACAAGGATCATAGCAAACATCATGTCAAAAGAGATGATTAGTGTGTTTTGCTGAATGTTGTGATCACTAGTATAGTTTTATTGCTTATTTGTGTTGTCTAATTTATTAAATATGAACTTTTTGAATAGTGAAATATGTGTATTAATTGTTTCTAACTTTTAATTATTTTCATTATTTTACTAATACAACTTTTATACATGCATATGTAGTATTTATGGAATAAAAGTTTCATCTCTCTTCTTAAAGTACTTTTTGAATGTTATTTTTTCTAATTGTACTAATTTTGTTATCAAAAGCTTAATCTTAGGGGATGTTTTTGTAATTTTGCAAACTTTAGAAGAGGTTAGTGAAATTATTAGAAACCTCAAGGAAGGTTTCTAAAATTTTCCCCATAAATATAGGGGCACTAATATGGTTCACCCCATAGAATATGTCAGACTTTCAGCGAGAAGCACGCACGTATTGATAATGCACCATATTCCTCGTATCGTGATCCTTAAGCTTAGCTACATTCCCCTAATTAAACAAAGATAGAATCAACCTCTAATATTAATAACGCAACCAAGCAAACCCATAAATTTCTTCATAATCATGAAACTTCGTATAAATACTACATTTGGAGGCGATGATTATGATGGGGACACCACATTTATCCATACAAGTGAAACAACTAGAGAAACAGAGGAAGAACTAGAAGAAGAGGACATTTATGATGATGATGAGGAAACTCATGTTGAAGGAAACCATGGTCATTACAATGATGAAGAGCAGCCCGTGTGGACCTTTCGAGCAGTTTATCTGGGATCATTATCATTCTTATTTTCATTTGTTCTGAACAAGTTTTTTCTATATCAGACTGCTCAATGCATCATGTCCATGGTAACATTTGTAGCCATTTTGTACCCTATGGGATATGCTATGGCTAAATTCATGCCTAAAAGAAGGGTTTATTTGCGCACTTTTGGGTTGGAGTTTTCTTTAAATCCTGGCCCTTTTGATACTAGAGAATTTGTGTTAATGTGCATTTTAGCTAATACTGGGGCTGCCTATGGTGGTATAACTTCTCATTCTGTCCATAATCGTGGACTTTAGCATGTCTTTGTTTCATTGATTTAGCTTTTCTTAGTTAATGACTAAGGATAGATCGACACCCTTGCTATATTAGCCTTGAAATTGTGTATACTACTGGTTATTAGAGCAAATAAATTTATTGCATCTCAATTTGTAGTTAATTCATATTTGGAAGGTGTTTCTTGTTAATTTTATCATGCTTAGTGTTAATTAATTAATTCGACCATCATGCTCTTGAAGTTTAATCACTCGACAATAATTATTTTGTCTCTTTTTTTTTGTACTTTTTAATTGCCTTTTCAAGAAGAAGTTCGATTATATGGGTAATAGGAATTCTGATTAAGTATAAGAAACCTCTCCCAAAGATTTTGTCAATTCTACTTGGGGCTCATTCGATAAGACCAAAATTTACGAAAGCATGTATGATAGTATGTTATATGTATAAGAGTTATAGCATTGTAGTCAATTCAGAAAATCCAGTGAAAAATTTTCACTTAAGAGTTTATACACAAATTAAGCAATAGTTAATATATTAAGTGGTAAAGGCATTTCTATTATCAAACATGTTGAATTCAAAAGTTTTGAATGAATCAAATTTCAGCATTAAGTAAAGTTATCAAACAAGCTATTAGTGTTTTTAAACTTTTAAAAATCTCATATTACATCTCCGAATTGAAGTTTTTTGTATCATGTTCAGCCCCTAGAAGAAAAAGCAAGGTTACAAATTTAGTAAGTGGAGAGAACATATTTTCCTTTCAACATTGCCCTTTTTGTTATTTTACATCCTAATTCAGTACCAAAAGTCATATTAGGATGAATAAAATTTTTTAAAACTAAAAACAAATTGTGTATGAGTTGCTATTGTAATGCAACCAAATTTAGCAGTAACAACTATCAACCACGTTACTGTTGCAATAGAAACAAATACTCATGGTGTTGGGATTATATATAATTAACAAGAGTTGGGAGTCAAAAATAATTGAAACATTAATGAGAAAATTTTGGAAACAAAATTAAGAATTGGAAAGCACAAGTATGTCCTAATTAAGTTTAAAAGAAAGGTCATACAATTCACCAATATCTTGCAACATTCAAATGAAATTGTGGCTCTAATTGCATGGTTACAATCAAAATTTTCTTTAAGCCAAAACATAATAAAAAGTCTTATGTTTGATATGAAAAATGCATACTTCTTCTAGTAATGTCAAGAAAATAAAATAATTAAAATGAATAGCCTAAACTAATGTGGTAGGTAGATTCATGTCATAAAATTATAGTATCAAATATACATGCTCCCAAATTGGTGCTAAAGATTTTATTCCACTTTCTTTAAAGATACGGTTTTACCAAAAAAAAAAAAAGATCAACAAAACAAACATACCAAACTTTTTTGGCTAAGAAAATATTCCCCATATAATTGTCAATTGGTGTCTTGTGATACTAACTTTAGGTGACAAAGGAGGTAAGTGATTTTTTTGAAAAGTTCATGGGTGCAAAATGATATTACCAAAAACCATAAGAGTGGTTTATGAAATTATCATATCTGATTAAGATAGCCTTTAAAAAATTTTTGTATTCTTTGGTGGCCTTAAAATGTTTACTTAAACATAACTGAAAACCTAAAAACATGAATAAACTACTATGATTGAAGTTTGAAGTAGCCCATGCATCAACAACTTTACGTATACTAGTGTCAGCTGTCTTTCTTGAGGATCCAAGTTGTGACAGCCCCACCTCCCCCTAAGGTGAACCAAAGGGGTTAGCGGATCGCTTGCCTAACTCTCGTCGGGACTACGGATCCGGATCAAACGTAACTCCTACCAAACGTTCAAAAGAACTTTGAGAAGATAAACATTCAGAATCCAAATGAGCCAAATTAAAAGATACAATCAATCTTTGGTACAACGTTCCTGCAAAAATCAAAACGAAATGGAAGTGTCGCTGCCACTTCACAATCCAACCAAGTACAACTAAACTTTGTTTGACATGAGAGCATGTACATTCCCAAATATATGTCACATAAACATGAGGAAACACTTCAAAATATACATAGTAGTAAGTTTACAAACCAAAAGGAAACATTGTATTAAGATACATTTAGGGTTTCCAACTTCCAAGGAGCTATACAAAAAGGGTATTTGTACAAGCTCAATTCATTCTCCAAAATGATCATTGGTCCAAAAGATGATTCCCTGTAAGGAAAACAAGGATAACGGGACGGGGTGAGCTAGAAGCTCAATGAGGTACCAAAATTATAAATAGTAAAAATGATGAGAAATCACTTTTAAGGCACTTATTCACATCAAATACGAGAAATAAATGAACACCACAAGATAAAGGATACAGGTGGCTCTCGGGAGCCAAATTCCCATTGTCATACTTGATCTAGATTCTCGGGAGCCAAATTCCCCTTACCGGGCCCGAACGCCTTAACAGAAACAGAAGTGATAATATTCAAGTATACCGAAATTAAGGGTCTCAATACCCAAAGATTCTAAAACAGACTACTGTGGTTCGTTACCGGCTCGACTCGAGTAACTAGCCACAGGTTTTAAGCTCAGAGGTCACAGAAAAGTCATTGGATACAAACCTCCAAACGACATCAGATCAGATACAGATACAGATAACAGATCCAAATTCACACAGTACATAAGCATACAGACAGATAAGAGAACGAGTGTGATAAAGTACACCCTCGTCTCAAATAGAATGAACAGATAGTACAGTCATTCATATCCCAGATTGCATGTACAGAAACCAAATTAAACAACAAATGAGGGAAGTAGTACATTCACCGGTTAACGTAAAGATACTTCAAAAGTTTTTACGCCAAAGTGGCTTTAATCTCCAAGAAATCCTAAAATAACCGAAATAAAACAATTGAAGGTTCCATATCCAAAATCGAGTAAACGAAATATACAAATGAGGCCCGACTACTAGTCGTCTGCCTCGCCAAATAATTACTAATGCAAGGGTGCAAAACATGATTTTTGGGAACGAAAAGGTAACATGAAAACTTAGGGCTCAAACAACTCCAAAACCTTTCTTATATATATCCCAAATCAACCAAACTCGAAGAAATCCCACATTCCCAAAATTTGGACAGCATGTCCCCTACATTTCCTTACTTTTCCATCCATTATGGCTTCATTTCTTCCTCAAATCAGTTCCAATGTGTGACAGCCCCACTTCTCTCTAAGGCGACCCAGAGGGTTCGACGGGCCGCCTGCCCAACTCTCGCCGGGACTCGATCGATCACTTCATTCCTCAAATAAATTACAAGATAAATCTCATATATGCATCAAATTCTCCAATAATTACATGTCATAAGCGAAGTTGAAACAATTCCCAACTATACATAAAATGATTCCAAATCCAAACTGTATAAGATATATGCCATCCAGTCACGTGAATAAGTACTACAAGCCTTCCTTCGCCAAGAGCCCTATGGAGGGGAATAAAATAGTTTTGGGGTGAGCTAAAACCTCAGTGAGTAACCAGTAAAATCAGTACTCAAATATATTTCCCAATAATGCATTTCGATGATGTCATGATTCAGTAATCAAATATCCGTTTATTGCTCTCATGAGCCAGTGAAATCATTGCACTTAAACACCCAACGCTCAAATAGATCCTTTAACGTTTAACAGTAAGAGGGAGCAACGTTGGTGCTCCAGATAATGTCATGAACTCATTGAAGTAGTGGAGACGTTGGCTCCAGGTAAATAGTAGAGAGATGTTGGTGTTCAGCACAAGACTCCCCAGGAACTCATTTAAACTAAATCATTTCATGGACTCACATGCCAGCACACATGATATACAAACGAGTAAATAATGCAAGAAACACTTCGTAAGTAACTTTGGAAACAGTTTAGGGTCACTCACCTCCACGGCTGAGAAACCATCCATCATATATCATTACCTTGCCCGAGTCCAAGTCCTAAATTATAAACTCAAAGCAATCATACATTCTCAAGGTTCGGACAGCATTTTTCCATAAATACTTCATTTCCAACCTACAATATATTACCAATCACACATACGGTTAATAAGCAATAAAATATATCCAATTAGGCCACAATATCCCTCAATCAAAGCTAATTAGAAGCTTAAGAACCACCATTAGAAAAACCCCCAATTAAACCCTAGAAACCGGAATTTATTCCCTCAAGCGTAACTTTTCCGCAACGATCGCAGTTAACGTATAAAAGTTCCGTTTAACACCTTTCGGTAAAATATCCATAAGTGAAGCTACCTTATCGGATTGGAATGCAATTTATACCATTTCGAATCTAAGACAAAGACCTACAACTTTCATGAAAACCACTCAGTCCAGTTCTCACCCTAACTAGGTCAAATTTACCAAAACAACTCCAGATTTTTCCAGTTCGAAGCTCACTGTGAAATTCAACTAGCAGTCCTGATTCATTCACTCATATCTCCAATTCAGGTAATTCCAAAGCCATTTGAAAGCTAAGATACAAGGCTATAATTCTTAAGAAGACATCAACAACCAATTCAGTAATATTCCTAGTCAAACTAACCAATTACATAAGTTGATTATCAGTTTCGGACAGAAACAGGGCAGTAGGGGTATTTTGGTATTTTCACAGGTTACGTTGCTCCGATTGAGCTGAAATTTTTCAGGCAACTATAAAATATCATTCTCTACAACTTTCATGTTAAGCCTAATTCGGCCTCTAACATAGGCAAACAGAAATGGGCAGAACTGAAAACAAGATTTCCTAAAATCTGGAATTTTCTCAAACCACCATAGAAATCACCAAATCTTCCACAAAACAACATCTAAAACAACTAAAAACCACTAATAAGCAATGAATTGAAGTAAATAGGATGTTCTTGGCAAAATACCTTAAAACCACAAGAAAGGTAGGAGCTTAATCTTTCCTCCTCCAAAACAACTCCGCCAACACCTTTAACCTTCCCTAGCTAGCAAGTTTTATGGAATGGTTTGCAATTTAATTGGTTGGAACTCAAGATTTGGACAAGAATTGAAGTAACAAGATGAAGGTTTTTCCTCTCTTTTCTCTCTACATGTCTCAGCCAAGAAGGGTAAAGAAATGAGAAAATGTTGGTCAAAATTGGAGTTTAGGAAAGTTAAATAAAAGTTAGGCAAGTCAACTTCCAATCGGATCGCGATACTTGGCCCTTCTTAAGTTTATTTTTATCCCTTTGTCTCTCCAAGATTAACCATCTAAGTAACCAACTTCTAATTATCTCTTAGCACCTTGTGAAATAACATCACTTAATACGAAACTCCAACAAGTTGTCAAAAATATATCGCATTTACCACATTAGCGGGTCCCACGTCCATAATACACTTCAAACTTAACGTGGACTAACTTGTATCAAAAAAATAATTTGAAAACTATATTCCTTTATAAAAATGTATAGAAAATTAATATATTGAAGAAAGGCATAAAATTATAAACAAGGAAACAAAATAATGTCTAGAAAATATATAAAAATTTTCGGTTTCTCACACTCATTCGTTCGGGGCGTCACACAATGTCACACACAAAATAATCTCATTTCAATAGCCGTTCAATAGGCTCAAAATCGTACAAGTACAAATTTAAGCTAGGAAAATGTCCAGAAATGAAATTTAAGTCAGAAAACAAAAGACAGGTTTGGCGTCATTTAGCGGAACAAACACAACCAAAACTACGCTTATCAGATTGGGGTGAACTTTATACCATTTCGAAGCTAAGATACAGGTCTACAATTTGATGGAAAACCACTCAGTCCAATTTGTAGTGTATCCAGGTCAAAATTTCAAATTATGGAACCAGCATCTCACAATCAGACTAGGTAACTGCACTATGATTAAACGACAATAACTCAAGCTACCGAAGTCTGATTGAGGTGTATCTTATGGCGTTTCGAAGCCAAGACATATACCTACATTTCTTATGAAGGGCTCTAAAGCTAAATCATGCATTTTTAGAGTAAAAAATTGAAATCTTCATGAACACAGAAAATTATCTGCGAAACACGGCTTATGGGCAGTCAAGGATATTTCGATCATTTGACATGCTACAGTGCTCGGATTGGGTTGAAATTTTACAGGTAGCTAGATAACTCAATTACCAACAACTTTCATGTTTGGGCAAGGGCTGATTCGGTCTCTAACATGCCCAAATAAATCCGGTTAGAGCAGGGCAAATTTGAAACCCTAAACCTGGAATTTCCGCATAAAACTAAAATTTTTCGCAACCAACTACAGCTAACATATAAAAGCCTCATTTTACACCATATCAAACCATTATTCATGGCCAATCACTAATGATCGTATAAAATCAGAAAAATCCCCAATAAAATCTGAAATTTAACTAATTATATCTCAAACCACAAAATCTTCCATAAAATAACATATGTAGCCACTATAAACTACTAATTGACCATTATTAGGAACAAAAGTAAGTTTCCAAGCAAAATACCTTAACCCCTCAAGAAAGGTAGTGGTTTAGTGGTTCCTTCTCCAAAATAACTCCACCAAAACCTTGAAACACCCTTAGCAAGTCACCTTCGTGGACAAATTCAAGATTTAATCGGTTGGTTTGGAAGATCTAAGCAAGAAATGGAAGATGAAAGTTGAAGCTCTCTTTCTTTTTGTGACAGCCCCACCTCTCCCTAGGGCGCACCTCAGGGTTCGGCGGGTCGCCTGCCTAACTGTTACCGGGACTCAGTTGTTCACTACAGTTCTCAATTAAAATCGGAATAAATCACAAGAATAAATAGGGCAGCGATCCAAATTTAAAGCAAAACTTATATACATTGCCATCCAAAAAGGGAGTATAAAGATCGAATATACAAAGGTTATCAATCTTTCATACGTCCAACCCATGCCAAGCACTAGGGCGAGAACCATTACAAAAAAAAACAAAAAAACGAGACTAGGCTAGTCTATGCTATCATCCTACTCGCCGTCCCCTATTAAGGAAAACAAAACTAAAGGGGTGAGCTAAAAGCTCAGTGAGGTTCCGAACACATAGTCAGATAGTCAATTTAATATATTAAACATGGAGTATCAATAATTCAAGAATTTTTTTTTTACAATGGAAAGCGATAGTAACACATTCATTAAAAGGATACGGGCTCACATGGAGCTATTCGTTCGTTCGATCGTTCCCCTGACATTTCCCCTTATTTCTCCAATTATTTGAAAATTTCCTTTTTGAGAAGTAAAACCCTCGTGCTTGCGTTCGTTCATTCATCCCTTTCCGGACGTTGACCGGACTCCACCCATCCGGACGTTGGCCGGACTCCACCCATCCGGACGTGGCCGAACTACAAGATAATACTCGAGTATACCAAATTTACCCAGGGTCACCATATCGCCCGACCGAATCCGCTTCTGACTCGAGTCGATCGGTAACGAAGGGCAGGGCCCAATGTAGCCAAAAGGCTTACATCATTCGCAACTAATGTTTCAATCGTTAAATCATTGAAAACTTCACATTTCATTTAGGTCGAGCACGATAAAGTACACGCTCGCCTAGAAAATTCGTTTTGGAAATCATTGAAAACACTTAACACATCATCAAACAACAACAACGAGTCATGAAGTCATGGAGAATATAACAAACAAGAAACACTCACCTATGTACGTAAAACAACGGGTAAAATATTCTTCCGGATATTATCCTCAGTCACCGAGAAAACCTAAATTAAACGAAAAAGAATATTACAGATCATCTAGCACAACAATTAGGTGCAATCAAAGAAACTCGACAATTATTGAGTAGAACGTACAAAAAGACTTTAAAGTGAAACAAGGACATTTGGACCCGTGGACAACAATAACTAGGGTTTCATAGACCAAACGTAAGTATACCAGTTCAAATAGAAACTTAGTCCTCGAGCGAAAATTTGGGCAGCATGCCCTTTGTATTTTCCAATTTTTCAGCCATTTATGGCTTCATCCTTTTACCCAATCAAACCCAAGGTTATCCATAACAAAATTTCATTTCAATAGCCATTTCATAGGCTCAAGACAATACAAGAACAAAAATTAAGCTAATATCAAGTGCGGAAATGAAGTTTACAAAAGACAGTTTCGACGGGTTTTTACGGAATGGGCACATCCGAGGCTACGTTTATCGGATTGAGGTGCAACTTATACGCTTTCGAAGCTAAGACACAGGGCTCCAATGTTCATGAAGATCACTTAGTCCAATTTCTAGTGTAACCTAATAAAATTCCCAATTCACATAACCTAATTCCAACTAATCTGCTATTTAACCATACTGTATTCAAATGGCCATATCTCAGTCTACCAAGGTTCGTTTAAGGTGTTCTTGGTGGTGTTGAAAACCTAAGACAGAGTACTAAAACTTTCATGTTTTGGAAAATGGCTAAATTCATATGGATTATGGCGAATAAACACAGCCAAATAGACTGAACTGTCTACGCGGAACACTGGAATACAACCTAGGGCAGTGAGGGTATTTTGGTTTTTTCACAGGCTACGTTGCTCGGATTGAGCTGAAATTTTGTAGAAAACTATAAAATGTCATTCTCTACAACTTTTATGTTTTGTTCTAAGCCTAGTTCGGCCTCTAACCACACAAACTGGAACCAGACAGAATAGGGTGAAATTTTTCTAGAAATCTGGAATTTTTTATTCCAATGATAACTTTCTTCATTTCTTGCTTCACTTGCTACCAAAACCCCCTATACAATCTTGGATACAACATATATTAATCATACATCAAGTTTGGCAGCAATTCATCAAACCCTAATTCATGTATCCACAAGGAAAAACAACACCCAAGATATGATAACAACCATTATTCACCACAAATTTGAGATGCTAAGCTAATTTGAACAAGATTAAGAGTAAGAAATGGGGAAATCATCATCCTTACCTTGCTTAGTGTCTACCAAGAGCAACTCTTGCTTTCCCCTTCAAAATTTCACCAACACCTCACTAGATGAACACTCAAGGATGACTTTAATCGGTTTAGTTTTCTTTCTTCCTCACTTGGTGACTAGATTTCAAGAAGAAATGGTGAACTCTCTCTTGGGGTTTTTCTCTCTCTCTCTCTCTCTCTCGGCCAAGACCAGAAAAAATGAAAAAGAAAGATGGCTGAAATGAAGGATAAAAAGGCAAGAAAAAAAATTAATCAAGGAGCCATGAGGTGGTGACACTTGGCACCACCAAAGCCATGCAAATTTTTCTCTCTCTCCCTTGCATTTTTGGCCACAAATTTCGGTCAAAGGCAGCTGGAAATAAGGAGATATTTTGCTCAAATATTAATGAGCTCATGTGGTAAGAAAGTGGTGGTCCAGTGGTGCATTCAATCGGTAGTGCGCGGTACACGTCGGTTCGCATCGTTTTTCCTCAAATCACACGTACTAGGGTTTTTTTTTCCCAATCACTAACTTTTTATCATTGCTCCTAATCACATATTATTTCTCATCTAAAAGTCACTTTTAATCACCAAATTTGATCCTTATTCCGTACCAAAAAATCATCCGGCGAAAAATCGCGAAAACCCTAATTTGCTCCAATCTTGAAAACGAAGAGTGAAACCCTACTTTCTAGGTTCATTTGCACTTATTGTGGAATGATTGGGTAGTAGGGCTATAATAAATGAATAATTTCTAAATAAAAAGGCATTTTTTTAAAGAAAAATATAAGAAATTTGCGAGTCCTCACATTTTTTCTCCCTAAGAGGTTCGGCCAAGAGGATGAAAATTGGGGATGATTTTGGGTCAAAATTGTTCTTATTAGTAAAGGTAAGAAAGTTAGGTAAGTCAACCATCCAATCGGGTCGCGACACATGGCATCCTTAATGGTTCAAGCTTATCTTTTTGTCTCTCCAAAATTAAACCATCTAAATAATCTCTAATTATCTCTTAGCACCTAGTATATTAATTTTGGTATACAAAACGTAACCTAATTGGTCGAATTTCTCTCACTTAACGCACTAGTGGGTCCCACGTCCAAAATTCACTTCTAATATCTCGTGAGCTAACTTATACTAGAAAATGAGTTTAAAACTGTATTTACTTATAAAAATTATTTAGAGATTTTTCATAATAAAGAAAAGATAGGAAATGTGTGCAAATAAATAAAATAAAGCTGTCTAGAAAATAAGAAATTTCGGGTTCTCACACAAGTTCTTTGCAGTTGCACCATGCATCTGACTACCTGAATTAGGATAGCTTGCTCTGATTTGATATGAATTTTATATTAGCAGTTTAGATCTGGCCAAGCTAAACTGGCTTGATTCAATTTGTTTAACACCCTGTACAATTGCACGTATAATTGCACCCGCCGTAGTCTTTTGTTTGAGGATTGAGACTAGCATGCTTTATGTGTACTGGTGTCAATGACTTCATTTAGTATTGAGACCGATCACTCGAATTTGGGAGCTATTAGAATTTTAATTCTTAGTTTTTTGCCAAATGTGATTTTGATTTTTTTGTTGTTGATGAATTCTTGGTTTTTCTTTGTGGAATGATGGAAGTTCAAATGTTCGAGTAGTACCGCAATTGGAGGGCAAAACTAATCATCGGGAAAAAAAAATCATTTTAGTCCCCAATGTCCAGCCCCTATACAGTGTTAATTCTTAAAATTTTGGCAAAAGTAAATCTAGTCACCAGCGTTTAGCACATATGCAGTTTTAGTCCCTAAAATTTTGGCAAGATCAAATATGATCCCAAGTGTGTCCAATTTAAAGTAGCTTTGGGACATTTGAAAATATTTTCCCAATTACTAATGAAATTTAGTTACGTCTAGTCATATGTTTGTTAAATTAAATTTCAAAATATATAAAAAAAATAGTAGCTAGCTTTAAACAATAAAATTGAGAACTAATAATTTACTTGCTAACTAATTAACTACTAAAAAGAAGGATAATTTTAAACTATAATATTAAAACTAGTTGAACCACCCAGTTCATCAATCGAAAACTCATTTTCACTTTTGATCTTCAATGCCCCAAGAAAAAAATCATAATACTTAATTACTGCATAGGTTAACAAATTTCCTTTTTTTGTTTCTTGGTTAATTAGTTACTAACATACCATCATGTGAGTTATTATTATCGTTCAAGGTTGCTTGTTAGTTTGCTTCTTTTTTAAGAAGTTTGATTCAACAAGCATGTGATTGCACATGATTGATTCTGTAAATATTTGAGAAAATTCGTCAATTGTCCTAAGTCTACTTCAAATTAGTAATAGTAGGGACCAAAATTTTTTTTTTTGTCAAAATTTTAAGAACTCAAATTGCATTAGGTACCAAATATTAGGGGACTAGATTTATTTCTACTAAGACTTTAGAACTAAATTTGCATAAATGCCAAACATTAAGGACCAAAGCTACATTTCTCCCTATATTGATTAGGAGTCTTACATTATATTCAAACTTCTGCTATTGCAAGTGCACAGGCCGTACACGATTATAGGGAATATTCAAGTATTAATCTCATAGCGAAAAATGATCAAATACCAACCCTATTCAAATTCCTGTATTATTTAGGTTAACATCAACAAGAAGACAATAAAACTATACTAAGAACCATAAATAAACAAAGATACAAACACAAGAAAATCTCTTAGGTTTGGTTTTCTCTCAAACATTATTAGATAAATGATCCGATTATCGCAATTTATCACCTTGGTTAAGCATGGTACAATTTCCTAATGTATGTGAAATTTACTCTTATAGTGAATTAACTATACTTATAACTAATCCATATCTACTCTTATTGATAGGAACTTTTTACTCATTACAAATTTTGAAAACCTCATTACCCTATTTCTACAAGTGCACGGTTCGTTTATTGAGTATAGGGATACTAGATGTCGATCCCACAGGGACTTAGAATGTGGTAATCACTTGATTTTAATTGCTTACTTTATTATCTAGACAATTAAAGTTAAAGAAGTAAAAACAAAGAAAGTTAATTAGATGGTAAAACCAGCCATAGGACATGTTAGTTTAGGCAATATAACCGGCCATAGTACATAAACAATAAATATAATACCAGTCATTAGGTGGTAAAAAACCAACCATATAGGCGATATGTTGCAAGAAAGTAAATGAAAGTAAAGATAAGTTAGATTAGAATTGCATAGAGATTAAATGTGAGAGTCTTAGGGATTAGAATTCCTTGTTTTGTCAAGATTAAAAGTTAGTTAAGATGATTATACTTATGCTTCCGTGAATTGTCCAAGGAATAACTTTCAAATGTATATCCTTGCTTTCGCTAATGGATATTTTTGAGAGAAATCACCTTGGCTAATTCCTCTAGAATGCTTTCACCAATTTCATTAACTTCTTGAATCATCCTTCACCTATGTTCTTAAAGAAAAGGTAAGAAACAAGTTAAATAAGTTCAATGAAGTTCTTATATGAATCCAGCCCACCATTATTCACTACTTTCGTGAGAATAAGGCTAATGTTTAAGAACTTAGATCTATTTCAAGGCAACTTTCATTGCTCAATAATTATCAAATCATTCATAGTTGATGGACAAACGATTATAAAGCATAAACTCAAATTTCCAAACTAACAAATCATGGAAAAGCATAATCATTCCCTAGTACTTTAAATCAAAACTATAACAAGTTCATCTTCACCCTAGGATATAAAAAAGTTTAGCTAGATATCATATTAAGAACATCTAAGCATGAAACAAACTTGCAACAAAGTATAACAAATAAGAATAAGAGACAAGTTTAGGAAGAAGAATTCGTATTCAATATCTTGATGGTTGAATTCTTGAATTCTTTCACAAGTTGATCTCTCAAATAACTTTGGTACAATAATGTTTTCAGCTTTCTCTCAAAGCTCTTAAACTAAGAAAGGAACTCTCAATATGAAGCTAGAGCTAAACTACTTCTACCTCTACTACTCTATTATACTTCACACTAGGGGTGGCAATTGGGTTGAATTCGGGTTGGCGGGTCGGGTTGAGACTCGGGTATAATAGAAAACCTGTTGACCCGAACCTGACCCGCCAACCCGAAACGAGTCAGGATACCTGACACGAACCGAAAATTTCAGGTTGGCGGGTCGACCCAAAGTGACCCGAAACTTAATTTTAATTTATTAATTTATTACTGTAATTTCTAATAAAATCAAATTCTCACAAAACTAATTACATAATCAAATAATAAAAATTTAAATAAATAATTCCAAAACCAAATAATTCACACAAATTAAATAAATTCATTTAGGATTAAGTAATTAATGCCTTTGAAAAAAAAGAATAACTTAGTTTAGTTAGATAAAATAATTTTTATGTTTATTAAATTATTTTTAATTCGTAAACGGATCATATCTGTGAGGATTCGAAAATTTTCTTATTTTCGTCATATATTACTGGTTATTTAAATATTTATTTACTCATTTTCTCCGAATTATTTAATTTGACTACTTAAAATCCATTTATATGCAAAAACACCTCTCTTATGTTTTTAAAACGTTTTGTTAGAAAATTTACTTTTCGAAAACTCGTTTAGTTCGGAACAATGAATACACATTTTTCGAGACTACATTTGAATCGAGAGTATATTAATTTTGGAGAAGTAAGAATGATCAATAGTAGATTAATAAAAGTTAATTTGAGATTTGAGGAGTTAAAACTCGACTCATGTGAGGACTCACAAAATTTATTATTTTAAATTCCATTTCGAGGTTATTTAAATATTTAATTGCCCATTTACTCCGAATATTATTTTCTAGTCTATTTAGACCTAATTACATGATTTTATAGCTTAATTATATTTTTAAAGTGACTTGTTTCAAAATTTAATTTTCGGAAGTTCGTTAAGTGAAAATAGTGAATACGCGATTGGAGTCAATAATCGATTCGAGAATACAATAAGCTTGGAAAATTATAGGCTTGCACAATGGTCTTAAAATAGGTGTTTTTATGCCTAAGTATTCAAGTATTAGTTAGTAATACTATCGTTATAAGAATTTCTTGGAAGTTTCACTTTATCGCGCTTAAATCAGAAGTACACGTTTTTACGCACGCGATTAATTGACGAACTTATGGCCATTATTTTTGGACTATTAGGAGTAAATGACAATAGTATGTATACAAGTGCATTAGAGGTTTAGTGCACTAGTGAAATAAAATCGACAAGAATCGAGCACGAAGCGCGCGTGTACGCGCACTATCCATAGTTGACTTTTGGAGCATTTTGGGGCACACATTATTAAGCTTCTCATGGGTGCATCACACTAGATCAAAACCCTTCAATTCATCATCTAAAGTGGTGTGCAACACTCTCATTTTCTTGCTCTAAGACAGCCGTGCACCTCAAGAAGAAAACCCACCAAAGTTCTTCATTTTTCCTTCATCAAATCTTCACTAATCTTTCACCAAATCACACCAAAATTTCACCATACATAGCTAATCACTTGGAGACTACACTAAGCTAAGAAAAGGGGCTGTTTTCACGATTTTCTTGGGCCAAGAAGGACTGAAAATTTCTGCTCTTGTGTACCAAGTGGAGTAGGTAACAATCAACTCTCAAATTCTTGTTTTATGGAAGTAGTAATGCACATCTAAACTATTGTATGCATGTGGGTAGTCTTGTTTATGGTGGATTCTTGTTGTGTGGGCTCTATGAACTCCCACTTTTGATGGAAAGATTGATTTGATTATTGATGATGAAATTAATGGTGGTTTAGTGCTTAAATTAGTGGATTAATGTTGTATTGTTGGTAGAAAATCAAAAGAGGTGCTTGGAGCAAAAGTGACCATTTTACCCCTGCCTTGTCCGACCACTTTTGTGCAAAATTTTGAGGTTCTAATAGCCTGTTTATGTTGTTTACATGTTATATTAGTTGTGTAAAAAGTTGAATTGAAAAATAACTTGGTCACCCAAATGTTGGATTTACGAAAGCTTAGAAATCTGGAAATTTATCCCGTATTCACCCAGGCAGTATATTTGTTTCGGCTATATCTTTTTACTCCGATGTCGGAATCGAGTGCCGTTTGTGGCACTGGAAACTAAACATTCCCAGCTTTATATTGGTATAAAATTCACATTTTGGTTCCACTTGAGCATGCCAAACCATTCATTTGAAATCCACTGTCTTGTTTCGTTGCTTCCTAGAAGGCAGCACATGAGTTGCAACTTGATGCTCATGAATGAGTTGGTTATAGACAGATTTTGAAAATGGTTTCTTATTAGAAAATATAGCCTTATGAGTCTATTTTCTAACGCCACCAACCACCCTCAATTCCGAGTTGAATTGAGTGATTTATGATTGAAATTCAAAACTGACTTTGTGAACAAAAACAGTGTTTTGGACAGATTTGAAACTAACTACGGTTTGGGACTTGTTATCCAAAGTTTCTTATTGTAAATCATCTATCGAATGTACCTTGAACATATTTTGGACATTTCCTACTTGAATGAACCATGTTTGAGATGTTCCTTGACCAAATGTTTGGAAACGGCAAAATCGAAGTTTAAAGGCAGCTTAGCCTTAGAATTTCTTGTGATTTCAACGGTTTTGTTAACCCACTTTCTGTGCTTATTTCTCCATGAAATTTAGTAGAGGAACAACCCTTGTATGGAAGTATTATACTGCTAATTTTGGTGTTATTCTGAGGCCGTTTCATTGCTCAACTAAACTTCCAAAGTTCGTGACTTGATTTTGGAAAACCCTTGTTTAACAAGGAAATTTGGATAACTTTGAGCTACCATATCTTGGTGCTCGAAACTTCAATTCTCATTCCACTTATTTTGTTTTAAACTTGAATTACAACTCTAATAGAGTTCCAAATTTTAGAGGCCAGCTCGAATTGTATGAATTTTGCCGAATTTTCAAACTTTGTCAAAAATCAACCCAAATCTGTCTTGACTTTCTAAAACAGCAACTTTGGGCTAAATTTTGAATATTTTCCAATTAGAATCATGGAAAGGTGTCCTCTAGGAACTTTTAGTACTTTGGAAGTAGTTTTCAATGGCACCAAGTTTTCCAATTTTGGACTTGTAGAGAATGAGATACGATTTTTCAAAGTATGGGTGACAAATCTGAAATTTCCGAACTTAAAGGAAATTGAGGGTTGCGAACTCTCTATTTCCCTTCGATATTGCTAAACCGTTTTACACTTGATTTCAAAGATAAAAATCAGATTTCGCTTGTGTTTTAAAACCTCATTTTTGAGTCTCGATTTACGAGTAATTAAGGATCATTTTCGTGAAATTTTCTTAAATTGTACAAGTGTGCAATCTTCCTTGATAATTAGGGGTTTTAAGTGATAGTGTGTAATAGACAATTACTATTTGGTCAGGTGCTCAAGGAGACCTTCAAGAGGATCTCGAGGGGAACACCTAAAGGTTCGTACTTACTCCCTTGTTTCGATTGGTGAGTGTCAAGTGCATGAATTTGTTGCTAAGTGATTAACTGTTTCTTATCCGTTATACGAATTTGAACTTTGAGAGACGAATGTGTACTTTACCGCACTTGTTCTCCTTCAAATGAAATTATATTCGTATTTGGCTATATGAATTCATATTTGACTTGTACTTAGTAATATGGATGTAATTCGTATTTGTGATTCGTATATGTGATTCCTATTTGAAATCGTCGATTTGAGCGTTGCTCATCGACTTATATTCGTATTCGTATTCGTATTCGGGGGATGCCCAAACTCATTGGCTAACTTTGTGAATTGAGCCAGCATAGGCTTGGTCGATAAGTTTAGCAAACCATGAGATATTCGTAGAGTATGATCTATTGGAGAAATCTTGTTCGGCATTACTCGCACAGTATTGCCATGATATACTCGAGTATTATCAAAAACTTTGATGAGCGGACCCAATAAGGGGGTGTAACGGTGACGGGATTCGAAGTAAAGTGGTGTATCTACGGATTTGATACTTATGTGGTTGATGGAGTGTCAACATGAGATGTGATCAAAACTTTGACTCGACTACGTGGAATTTAGCTCCTGAGAGCAACAGTATCCTTGAATTGTTTCGGTTTATTTTTTTTCCTATTTGAAATGTGAATTATTCGAACTTATAGCTTTACTTACTATGTAATTTGTGGCTACTTGGATTACATGTTTGCATGTGTGTTTCTTGGTCTCACTGAGTATTGGCTCATCCCATTAGTTTGTTTTCCTTAACAGGAACCCGATTGGAGGGAGTTAAGCAAATGCTGACTTGAGGCACTTTTGTATTAGTGTTGTGATTGTAATCGACTAGACATTTTGGAGGTTGTATATTTTGGAAAAAGTGATTGTAAATTTGAAATTGTGATGTAAGACTGGGTATTTATGTATGGAAATGATTTCATACCTTTATTCCGATTTCATTGTTAGTATTAGACTAGGTTTGAATTGGTTTTGTCTCGAATCCTGGCGAGAGTTGGGCATGCGTCCCGTGGATACCCTTGGGTTCGCCCTTGGGAGAAGTGGGGGCGTCACAGTTAGTATCAGAGTTTAGGTTTCAGATGTTTATAGTATATCCTAGACTTAAAAGTTTAGGATGCCGGACTGTGGGTCTGGTTTGAAAGTTAAGCGGCTACTTGTAGGGATAAAAATCGGAGTAGTTTCGCGTGGTCTTTGCACAGAATGAGCTTGGGCCAAGTGGTGATATGGTCTCAATTACGTGAATATATATAAAGGAGTAAGTACTCTTCTTGTGCGTAAGCGGTAAGCGTAAAACCTTTATCATAATACTTGAGATAGATAGTGATGTACGTCAGGTAGGAATCTTAAACTTTATTGATTTGCACTTGGGAGCATGCGGCCTGAATTTTAAATTCTCTTAGTTTTGGATTCTTGTACTTGAGTACTAAATACTTTTTCTGATGGAATACTTGTGACTTAGGAAGGGATATAATCTCGTGTATTATGATGTGAATAGAAATCATGAGTGGTTTTGAGATAAGTTCTAATAACAAAGGTCAAAACATGGAGGATTTTTGTATTGGACTTGAGATTTTCATTTGTAGGGAATAAGAACGGGTTAATGTTTTGTGAGAGCAAGTGTAAGAGGTCAATGGACGTCTAGTTTGGGTAGTAAAAGAAGTGAGACATCGGATGGAGAATATTTTAATCAAATGTGGGACGATATTGACCAGAGAGAAGTGGAATGTAGTTGAGCTTGAAATGAGACACTTTTGCATTTCTTTTGGTTCGACTCAATACCCTAGCTGATATAAGAATTTCATCTTGAATTTAGTAAGGAAAACTCGTATTCGTTGGAAGTTTTAGACTAAGGACTTAAAAAGTGGCTTAGGTTGGATGGAATTTGGAATTTATAATTATTCAAATAATGTGGTTTGGTATCATGGATGCTTCTGATTTTTCCCTAACTAGGCTTCTGATTTTTTGCTTTTGCTCCTGCCTATGATAGTAGGGGTGGTGCATACCGTGAGATCCTTTGTAATTTGCTTACATGTACTTTTGTTTTTGTGGCGCTTAATTGTCCATGACCTATCTTTGACATACTTGGCTTGTTTGTGATCTCTTAACTTGTACTATGACTTTTGATATATTCAAAGAATCATGCTTTAATTTTAAATGTATTTGTAACTTGTATATGCATCTTGAACCCGTGTAAGAATCAGAAATCGAGCAAAGTTTAGACTCGGATCTTTCCTTAAGAATAAGAGTGAATATTTGCTGTGAATTGGAGAGTAAAAATGACAAAGTTTTATGTACCATTAGAGCTAGCCTTTGGATTAGAAGTGAAGGGTGATAAAGGCGTTGGATCGAAGTTTATGAATATATGAACTTGCATGTTTATTTATCTTTTTTAAAAGTGTTTTCGAAAATATACGTCTACTCAAATGCAGCTCTTAATTTAAAACTTTGAGAGAATTTTTGAAATATCCTCCCTGTATATGTTATTTTATTATAGATGTATTTTAGTATCCACATATTGAGTTGCATGATTAATCTTCTTAAACGTATTTGAAGAATTCTTAAACGTATTGATGATTGTGGTAAAAATATTATTTGAAGTTTCTGATTAAGAAAATTTAGTTTCGCATTATAAAGAAAAGTTTGTATCCTTAACTCTAGTTTTGAAATTTTGAATTGCATTTTGCCACATACATATCCAAAATACATTAAATCCCTCGATTTTATTTCGCATGCTATGATTGACTCGATTTGGACAAATTAAGTCCGAAAATTTTGATAAGTTTAGTCTTCAACTGACAATATATCACTCTATTCGAGTTTTGAACTACAAGATTGAATCTTTTAAACTGGAGTTTTAATTGACACTGGAACCAATTACTCTTGTGTAAACTCCAGTTCCATGAATGGTATAAGTAAAGTGTGATAACTTGTCTTACAACTTGGAAGCAAAACACCTATTGGGAAATTAAAGTTCATTGCTAATTGGATGAATAGAAATTGTGAGATATGGGTTGGAAAATGTAAGTTGTTGATCGATTTGATAAGAATAACTCTTAAGGAATATGATATTATCCTAGATGTGAATTTTGAGGACGAAATTCTTTTAAGGAGAGGAGGTTGTGAGGATCCGAAAATTTTCTTATTTTCGTCATATATTACTGATTTATTTAAATAGTTATTTACTCATTTTCTCCGAATTATTTAATTCGACTACTTAAAATCCATTTATATACAAAAACACCTCTCTTATGTTTTTAAAACGTTTTGTTAAAAAAATTTACTTTTCGAAAACTTGTTTAGTTCGGAACAATGAGTATACGTTTTTCGAGACTACATTTGAATCGAGAGTATATTAATTTTGGAGAAGTAAGAATGATCAATAGTACATTAAGAAAAGTTAATTTGAGATTTGAGGAGTTAAAACTCGACTCATGTGAGGTTTCGCAAAATTTATTATTTTAAATTCCATTTCGAGGTTATTTAAATATTTAATTGCCCATTTACTCCGAATATTATTTTCTAGTCTATTTAGACCTAATTACATGATTTTATAGCTTAGTTATATTTTTAAAGTGACTTGTTTCAAAATTTAATTTTCGGAAGTTCGTTAAGTGAAAATAGTGAATACACGATTAGAGTCAATAATCGATTCGAGAATACAATAAGCTTGGAAAATTAGAGGCTTGCACATTGGTCTTAAAATAGGTGTTTTTATGCCTAAGTATTCAAGTATTAGTTAGTAATACTATCGTTATAAGAATTTCTTGGAAATTTCACTTTATCGCGCTTAAATCGGAAGTACACGTTTTTACGCACATGATTAATTGAAAAACTTAAACCCATTATTTTTGGACTATTAAGAGTGAATAACAATAGTATGTATACAAGTGTATTAGAGGTTTAGTGTACTAGTGAAATAAAATCGACAAGAATCGAACACGAAGCCCGCGTGTACGCGCACTATCCTTAATTGACTTTTGGAGCATTTTGGGCCACACATTATTAAGCTTCTCACAGGTGCATCACACTAGATCAAAACCCTTCAATTCATCATCTAAAGTGGCGTGCAACACTCTCATTTTCTTGCTGTAAGACAGCCGTGCACCTCAAGAAGAAAACCCACCAAAGTTCTTCATTTTTCCTTCATAAAATCTTCACTAATCCTTCACCAAATCACACCAAAATTTCACCATACATAGCTAATCACTTGGAGACTACATTAAGCTAAGAAAATGGGCTGTTTTCAGGTTTTCTTGGGCCAAGGAGGGATCGAAAATTTCTGCTCTTGCGCACCAAGTGGAGTAGGTAACAATCAACTCTCAAATTCTTGTTTTATGGAAGTAGTAATGCACATCTAAGCTACTGTATGCATGTGGGTAGTCTTGTTTATGGTGGATTCTTATTGTGTGGGCTCTACGAACTACCAATTTTGATGGAAAGACTGATTTGATTATTGATGATGAAATTAATGGTGGTTTAATGCTTAAATTAGTGGATTAATGTTGTATTGTTGGTAGAAAATCAAAAGAGGTGCTTGGAGCAAAAGTGACCATTTTACCCCTGCCTTGTCCGACCACTTTTGTGCAAAATTTTGAGGTTCTAATAGCTTGTTTATGTTGTTTACATGTTATATTAGTTGTGTAAAAAGTTGAATTGAAAAATAACTTGATTTGGTCACCCAAATGTTGGATTTACGAAAGCTTAAAAATCTAGAAATTTATCATGTATTCACCCAGGTAGTGTATTTGTTTTGATTATATCCTTTTACTCCGATATCGGAATCGAGTGCCGTTTGCCCACTGGAAACTAGACATTCCCAGCTTTCTATTGGTATAAAATTCACATTCTGGTTCCACTTGAGCAAGCCAAACAATTCGTTTGAAATCCATCGTCCATTTCGTTGCTTCCTGGAAGACGGCACATGAGTTGCAACTTGATGCTCATGAATGAGTTGGTTATGGATAGATTTTGAAAATGGTTTCTTCTGAGAAAATATATCCTTATGAGTCTATTTTCTAACGCCACCAACCACGTTCAATTCCGAATTAAATTGAGTGATTTATGATTGAAATGCAAAACTGACTTTGTGAATGAAAACAGTGTTTTGGACAGATTTGAAACTAACTACGGTTTGGGACTTGTTATCCAAAGTTTCTGATACGGATACGGATGTGCAACAATTTCAACCTTGGGTCAAGGACCCTTTGATCAACATTGGTGGTCCGATGACAAGATCAAGATCCAAGAAGGTGAAGGAAACTTTACGAGCCTTGATCATTCACCATACAAGCAAGGAGCAAGCTAAATTTGAAGATTTGATGGACCATGAAATTACCTTGTTCACTTGTACGTTTGAAGTGAAAGATCTCATACTTGTTAGCTTAGTTGGTAGTTGGTTTAAGACTGCCTAGTTTAGTAGTTGTTAATCGTTGAGTATTTTATTACTCCCTCCGTCCCATTGTTATTGTCATAGTTCACCTTTTTTCATGTCCCAAAATTTGAGTCACACTACAATTTTTTTCTCTAACATTCCATTTGTAGCCTCAAAAGAGACATTGATAAAATAAAAAACAAATATGATAGAACCCACAAAAGCAATAAATAGACATCCAAAAGAAACGTGCGTGGATAGCACCAAAAATTTTGGTGGCCAGAAATAGGTGCGTGCTTGGCAATCGCATGAAAAAAAACTTTCACTTTGCATAGACCCATAGATTCTTTTAACATCACCGTAGACAGCCATTAAGATTTGACATCGGTCAAAAGGGCACAATTGGAAAAAGATGTCTCACATTCAAATTGGTTGAACTGTGCATAACAAGTTAGAATCCCAAGAAACGTCCCTTATTCTGGGACGGAGGGAGTACTTATTAGGCCTTATCGGGAAGCCTTAAAGAGCTGGCTCTTTATACGGACCGAATGCCCATTCTAGGTTTATGTGGGCCGGATTTGCCCTAGTTTTAGCCTATAAAAGGCACCTATTATATGAGTGAAAGGACAGAAAATTACAACCAGAAATCGTGAGGAATTTTCCTTCAAGTTTTTAATCGAACTTACTCTTGAATTCTTGAATTCATAACTTAGGATTCAAATCAGACTTTATCGAATAGTTTGTTCCCTAATCGTGGTGTCTCTTCATCTATCTTTATTTGTTTAAGATTGCCGAATACCTTTGTGTGTCAGAGGTCTTGAGTTTGTGAGAACAATCGACTTCAATTTCCATTGGGAGAAAAGATCCAACTCTGATAATTGCAAGGTTGGGAGGGTCTAGGAGGGTCTTCCCCTAGGGTTGCTCATCAGTTGGTCTAGGAGGGTCTTCCCCTAGGGTTGCTCATCAGTTGGTAATCAGAGCATCAGGTTAATTCTCTTTTAATTGAAGTTATTCATATCTTGTTAGTTTGTGTCTTTTGTCAAAAAAAAAAAATACTGTAGCATACTGTTCATCGTTACTGTACCGAATACTGTTCATCGTACTGTAGCGTACTATTCACGTTACTGTTCATCCGAGTAAAAAATAAATCTGTTTGGGTATTGTCTTTTTTGTGTTTTCTGTCCAAGTTCTTGGGTCTGTTATACTTGTGTTTGGGTTGTTAGGGTTTAAAGACAAAAAAAAAAAAAAAGAGTCATGTATCTTATGTTGTTTTAGTGTCCAAGTTGCTAGAGTATTGCAGGAATTCTTTTGAGTATTGTTGAAATTTTGTTATGCCTATTTCTTGAGTATTGGTTATTGTTCTTGTAAACCCTAAATACCACAACGTAATTTGGGGAAGTTCTTGAGCTTTTTGAACAAATTCTTGAAGTTCTTGGACCACCAAGTCTTGTTTTGAAAGTTTTTGAATAATAAATCAAGAACTAGGGTCTTCTTGGAATTTACATAACCTTTTATCCATTTTCTTGAACTTGTTGGTGTGACCTGAATTTGTATTCCTTGAAGAGCCGAAGCAAAAAAAAAAAAAAAAAGGAGAACGAAAAAAAAGGAAGAAGAGAAGGAATCGGCTCTCACACAAAGGAAATTAAGTTTTCCAAATCTTGAGTTTCCAATTCTTGATTGGTTTCCAATTCTTAATTAGTTTTCAAAACTTGATTGGTTTCCCAAAACTTGAGTCTCCAAATCTTGATTGGTTTCCAATTCTTGAGTCTCCAATTTTAATTGAATTCCAACGACCCCAAACGATCTAACCAGCCCCAGACACCCCCAAATCAATTTCTGAAACCAAACCTAAACCACCACAAACACCTTAGCCAAACCGCCTTTAAATTCTTGAATTTCTAAAATCGGTTGAGCTAGTCTTTGCGAGCCGATTTGACTGAAATTTGAGGACTGGTTCGTACATTATTTGAGCATTCCAAAAGCACCACTTACCCTCCAAAATACTGACCAGAAACTCAGCAAAAACAACAGCTCAAAAAAACAGTTCTAGATTCGGGTAGAGTTTTTCTAAGATTTACAAAATTCTGCTTTGTGTCTTGTTACTTGCTTATATGGTAATTAATTCTAAAATTTTTGAGAGTTTGAGTTGTTTTAAAAATTTCGAGAAGGAAAATTGAGAGTAAGTGTGTTTCCTTGAGTGATACACGAGTGCTTGCAAGGTAGACGAGGATACACTTATTTTGCAGGTTGGACAATATGTCTCAAGAAGGGAACATGCCTGAGCATTCTGAGACCAACATGTCACTCAAACTGGTGCTCCAAACTCTTCAAAAACAAGCGGAGAGGCATGAAATTGTGATGACACAAATATCCGATAGATTGGCTGCCATTAAGATGCGAGGTACCGGAGATACACACAATAGGGTTTCGAGTATTCAGAGTGCTGATCATGATGCGGATGATGAGGGATATCATTCTAACACCTCCTTTCGATCAAGGAAAAGCCAAAGTGGAGCGAGGGAAGGTCGAAACCGACCTAGGAGAACCGATGACAATCTTGGTTCCATCAAGACCAAGATGGCTACCTTTCATGGGAAAAATGATCCTGAAGCTTCGATTGGGTTAGGCGAGTTGAGTAAGTGTTTGAAGTCCACAATTACTCTGAAGAGAAAAAGGTGAAACTTGCAGTTATTGAATTTCTAGATTATACATCTATTTGGTGGGAGCAAGTATGTGCCACAAGGAGGAGAAATAGGGAGCAACCGATTGACACTTGGACTGAAATGAAGCAAGTGATGAGGAAACGATTTGTACCTTTCCATTATACCACGGACTTGTACAATCGGCTTCAACGACTCACTCAAGGTTCTAATTCGGTTGATGAGTACCGCAAAGAAATGGAGGTAGCGATGATAAGGGCTAATGTACAAGAGAATCCGGAAGCAACCATGGCGAGGTTCCTTAATGGATTAAATCCTAAAATTAGGAAAAAAGTTGAGCTTCAAGACCACTTTGAGATTCAACAAATGGTGTCTTATGCAGAGAAGGTGGAAAAGCAAGTCTTACCTCTAAAGACACCTAGTGGCCAAACCACTACATTCTCTTTCACTACTTGGAGAAGAAATCAATTACCAACATCCAATGTTTGGCAAAGGCAAGGTAATCGAGAGAGGGAAAGCAAGCGGATGGAGATGGAACAACCGTTCCATCCGAGTGCAACTTCTTCTAAACCAACCCCGCGGCTGACTCTTCCAGGGGCAAACACATCTACCAGCCAGCCAAAGGCGTGCTTCAAATGCAAGGGAATTGACCACCTTATGGCTCAATACCCTAACCAAAGCATCATGTACATGAATGAAGAGGGAATGTGGCAAAGCGAAGAAGAAGAGGAATATGTAGACATGCTATCGCTCGAAGAAAAAGGAAGGATGATGACATGGTTGAGATAAAAGAGAACCCCGTAACTCGAGCTATGGTGACCATGAGAGTGCTCAATGCACAAGCTCAAGAAGATGATTTCCAACGAACCAATATCTTTCATACGAGATGCAAAATTGGAGATGAGGTATGTCTTATGATCATTGATAGTGGCTCTTGTACTAATTGTGTAGCCGCTGATTTTATTGAGCAAAAACACATTCCCTGGACTTACTACCCTAAACCATATAGATTGTCTTGGTTAAATGATGGGAGGAAAGTCAAGGTGACCAAACAGGCTTTAATTGCTTTTTCTATTGGTCGATACAAGGACCAAGTTTTATGTGATGTAATTTCTATGCATGCTAGTCATATCTTGTTGGGGCGTCCTTGGGAGTATAATAGACAGGCTGATCATATTGGACTCACCAATAAGTATAAGTTCATTATGGACAACTTCAAAATCACTCTTTCACCCTTGACACCTACACAAGTATATGAAAAACAATTGCATTTAAGAAAAGAGAGAGAAAAGGCAACTGAGAGAGGCAAAGGAAAAGTCGAATGTGAGAGAGAATGAGGGGAAGAAGAAAGTAGAGGCCGAGTTGAGTGAAAAAGAAAATTCGAGTGGAAAAAAACTCAGTGAGGCCGAGAGCTTGAAAGTGAAAAAAAAAAGAGCTTCTATGCAAGTGTGCGTGAGGTAGATAGGGTTTTGAATGCACAAAGTCTTCTCATAGTACTTCTGTATAGGGAAGCTGATTATTTTTCTTTTTACACACTAGACCTAACCGATTCTCTTCCTAGTGCAATCTATTCTCTTTTGCAGGAATTCAAGGATGTGTTTCTAGAGGAACTACCGAAAGGATTACCTCCAATTCGAGGCATTGAACATCAAATCGACTTTGTTCCTGAAGCAATTCTACCAAATTGACCAACCTATAGAGCAAATCCGGAGGAAACAAAGGAAATTCAAAGGCAAGTCGATTCCCTTCTTGAAAAAGAACAGGTTCGTAAATCTCTTAGTTCTTGTGCAGTTCCAGTTATCCTAGTGCCTAAGAAAGAAGGGACTCGGAGAATGTGTACAGATTGTCGTGTAATTAATAAAATTACTGTTAAGTATCGTCATCCTATTCCTAGGTTATATGATATGTTAGAAGAATTGTATGGAGCAATTATTTTCACTAAAATTGATTTAAGATCTGGTTATCATCAAATAAGGATAAAGGAAGGAGACGAATGGAAAACTGCTTTTAAAACAAAGTATGGTCTTTATGAGTGACTTGTAATGCCTTTTGGTTTAACAAACGCTCCAAGTACTTTCATGAGATTAATGAACCATGTTTTAAGACATTTTGTTGGGAAGTTTGTTGTCATTTATTTTGATGATATATTGATCTTTAGCAAGTCTTTAGATGAGCATGTTGAATATTTGCGACTTGTTTTAAGTGCCTTGCGTGAAAATAGGCTATTTGCCAACATGGAAAACTGTGTCTTTTGTACTCCTGAAGTTAATTTTTTTGGATATATTGTTGGTGCAAATGACATAAGTGTTGATCCCGCCAAAGTAAAGGCCATTTTGGAGTGGCCGACTCCAACCAATATGTCTCAGGTAAGGTCTTTTCATGGTCTTGCAAGTTTCTATAAGAGATTTGTTAAAGACTTTAGTACTATTGCAGCACCCTTGAATGAGATAATTGAAAAAAATATGGGATTTCAATGGGGAAAAGAGCAAGAAGAGTCATTTCATAAGCTCAAGCATTTGTTAACTTCAGCACCTATTCTTGCTTTGCCTAATTTTGATTTGATGTCTGAAGTTGAATGTGATACTAGTGGAATCGGCATAGGGGCTGTTTTACATCAAAATAATAGACCCTTGGCATATTTCAGTGAGAAATTGAGTAGGGGAGCTCTTAATTACCCTACTTATGATAAAGAATTGTACGCTGTTGTGCGTGCTCTTGAAGTGTGGCAGCATTATCTTATGCCTAAGGAATTTTTGATACATATTGATCATGAATCAATTAAATTCCTTAAGGGTCAGAGTAAGTTGCATAAAAGACATGCGAAATGGATTGCATTTATTGATTCCTTTCCATAGATCATTAAGTATAAGAAGGGGAAAGATAATGTCGTTGCGGATGCATTGTCTAGGAGATATATTTTGATTACTAACATGAGCACTAAGTTACTTGGTTTTGAGCACATTAAAAACTTGTATGCACATGATGATGATTTTTCTAATGTGTTTCAAGCTTGTGAACATGTTGCATTTCAAAAGTTCTATAGGCATGAAGGTTTCTTGTTCAAAGAAAATCGCCCATGTATTCCCAACTGTTCACTTAGGGAATTACTTGTTAGAGAAGCCCATGGCGGAGGGTTGATGGAACATTTCGGCATTGATAAAACTCTTGGCATTTTGCATGAACACTTCTATTGGCCTAAAATGAGGCGTGACGTTGCTAACATTTGTAATAAGTGTTTAAAGTGTAAGCAAGTAAAAGCAAGGAGTAATCCTTATGGATTGTACACTCCTCTACCCATACCTCATGCTCCTTGGACAAACTTATCCATAGATTTTATGCTTGGTTTACCAAGATCTTCTAGAGGTATGGATAGTATCTTTGTTGTAGTGGATAGATTTTCTAAAATGGCTCATTTTCTCCCTTGTAGGAAAATAAATAATGCACGCCATGTTGCTGATTTATTCTTCAAGGACGTGGTTAGATTGCATGAGGTACTGCGTACTATTGTAAGTGATAGGGAAGTGAACTTAAACTATTTCTGGAAATCACTTTAGGGAAAGTTAGGAACTAAGTTGCTGTTTTCTACTTCTAGTCATCTTCAAACGGATGGTCAGTCTGAGGTAACCAATCGAACCCTTGGTGCTTTACTTCGAGCCATTGTTCAAAAGAACTTGAAAAAGTGAGAAGAATGTTTGCCTATTACCGAGTTTGCATATAACCGAACTACTTATTCTACTACTAATCATTCTGCTTTTGAAATTGTTTATGGGTTTCAGCCGCTAACCCCTCTAGATTTATCACGTATTCCTGATGATGAGTGTTTAAACGCAAATGGTGTCAAAAAGGCAGAGGCTGTTCGGACATTGCATGAGAGAGTTCGAGCTCAAATTGAGAAGAAAAGTGCGCAATATGCACAACATGCGAATAAGGGTAGAAAGCATGTTGTATTCGAACCTGGTGATTGGGTTTGGATGCACATGAGAAAGGAAAGGTTTCCAGCATCTCGACGGACCAAGTTACATCCAAGAGGGGATGGACCGTTTCGTGTCCTGAAGAGGATAAATGACAATACCTACAAATTGGAACTTCCAAATGAGTATGACATAAGTGCATCTTTTAATGTGTCTGACCTATCCCCTTTTGACTTTGATACAAACTTTGAAGATTCGAGAACGAATCCTTTTGAGGAGAGAGGGAATGATGCAGATACGGGTGTGCAACAACTTCAACCTTGGGTCAAGGACCCTTTGATCAATATTGGTGGTCCGATGACAAGATCAAGATCCAAGAAGGTGAAGGAAGATTTACGAGCCTTGATCATTCACCATACAAGCAAGGAGCAAGTTGAGTTTGAAGATTTGATGGACCATGAAATTACCTTGTTCACTTGTACGTTTGAAGTGAAAGAATGATCTCATACTTGTTAGCTTAGTTGGTAGTTGTTTTAAGACTGCCTAGTTTAGTAGTTGTTAGTCATTGAGTATTTTATTACTTATTAGACCTTATCGGGAAGCCTTAAAGAACTGGCTCTTTATGCGGACCGAATGCCCATTCCAGGTTTATATGTGCCGGATTTACCCTAGTTTTAGCCTATAAAAGGCACCTATTGTATGAGTGAAAGGACAGAAAATTACAACCAGAAATCGTGAGGAATTTTTCTTCAAATTCTTAATCGAACTTACTCTTGAATTCTTGAGTTCATAGTTTAGGATTCAAATCAGACTTTATCGATTAGTTTGTTCCCTAATCGTGGTGTCTCTTCATCCATCTTTATTTGCTTAAGGTTGCTGAATACCTTTGTGTGTCAGAGGTCTTGAGTTCATGAGAACAATTGAATTCAATTTTCATTGGGAGAAAAGATCCAACTCTGATAATTACAAGGTTGGGAGGGTCTACGAGGGTCTTCCCCTAGGGTTGCTCATCAGTTTCTTATTGTAAATCATCTATCGAATGTACCTTGAACATATTTTGGACATTTCCTACTGGAATGAACCATGTTTGAGATGTTTCTTGACCAAATATTTGGAAACGGCAAAACGGAAGTTCGAAGGCAGCTTAGCCTTAGAATTTCTTGTGATTTCAACGGTTTTGTTAACCCACTTTCTATGCTTATTTCTCCATGAAATTTGGTAGAGGAACAACCCTTATATGGTAGTATTATACTGCTAATTTTGGTGTTATTCTGAAGCCGTTTCATTGCTCAACTAAACTTCCAAAGTTCGTGACTTGATTTTGGAAAACCCTTGTTTAACAAGAAATTTTGAGTAACTTTGAGCTACCATATCTTGGTGCTCGAAACTTCAATTCTCATTCTGCTTGTTTTGTTTTGAACCTGGATTACAACTATAATAGAGTTCCAAATTTCAGAGGCTAGCTTGAATTGTATAAATTTTGCCGAATTTTCAAACTTTGTCAGTTTCCAATGGCACCAAATTTTCCAATTTTGGACTTGTAGAGAATGAGATACGATTTTTCAAAGTATGGGTGACAAATCTGAAATTTTCGAACTTAAAGGAAATTGAGGGTTGCGAACTCTCTATTTTCCTTCGATATTATTAAACCGTTTTATACTTGATTTCAAAAATGAAAATAAGATTTCGCTTGTGTTTTAAAACCCCGTTTTTGAGTCTCGATTTACGAGTAATTAAGGTTCATTTTCGTGAAATTTTCTTAAATTCTACAAGTGTGCAATCTTCCTCGATAATTAGGGATTTTAAGCGATAGTGTGTAATAGACAATTACTATTTGCTCAGGTGCTCAAGGAGACCTTCAAGAGAATCTTGAGGGGAACACCTAAAGGCTCGTTTATGTACTTACTCCCTTGTTTCGATTGGTGAGTGTCAAGTGCATGAATTTGTTGCTAAGTGATTAACTGTTTCTTATCCATTATGCAAATTTGAACTTTGAGAGACGAATGTGTACTTTACCGCACTCGTTCTCTTTCAAATGAAATTATATTTGTATTTGGCTATGTGAATTCATATTCGACTTTTACTTAGTAATGTGGATGTGATTTGTATTTGTGATTCGTATATGTGATTCCTATTTGTGATTCCTATTTGGAATCGACGATTTGAGCGTTGCTCATCGATTTATATTCGTATTTGTATTTGTATTCGGGGGACGCCCAAACTCGTTGGCTAACTTTGCGAATCGAGCCAGCATGGGCTTGGTCGATAAGCTTAGCAAACCATGAGATATTCGTAAATCATGATCTATTGGAAAGATCTTACTCGGCATTACTCGCGCAGTATTGCCATGATATACTCGAGTATTATCAAAAATTTTGATGAGCGAACCCGATAAGGAGGTGTAACAGTGACGGGATTCGAAGTAAAGTGGTGTATCTACGGATTTGATACTTATGTGGTTGACGGAGTGTCAACATGAGATGTGATCAAGATTTCGACTCGACTACGTGGAATTTAGCTCCTGAGGCTACAGTATCCTTGAATTGTTTCTGTTTATTTTTTTTTCTATTCGAAATGTGAATTATTCGAACTTATAACTTTACTTATTATGTAATTTGTGGCAACTTGGATTACATGTTTGCATGTGTGTTTCTTGGCCTCACTGAGTATTGGTCCATCCCATTAGTTTGTTTTCCTTAACAGGAACCCGACTGGAGGGAGTTAAGCAAATGCCGACTTGAGGCACTTTTGTATTAGTGTTGTGATTGTAATCGACTAGACATTTTGGAGGTTGTATATTTTGGGGAAAGTGATTGTAAATTTGAAATTGTGATGTAAGACTGGGTATTTATGTATGGAAATGATTTCGTACCTTTATTCCGACTTCATTGTTAGTATTAGACTAGGTTTGAATTGGTTTTGTCTCGAGTTCTGGCGAGAGTTGGGCAGGCGTCCCGCGGATACCCTTGGGTTCGCCCTTGGGAGAAGTGGATGTGTCACAATATCAGGTCATATCAGGTTACCCATAGGTTGCCATAGGTTGACCCGAAATCGACATGTTTTCTTTTCGGGTTCATCGGGTTTGACCTGATTCTGATCCAAACACTCGAAAGCTCAATCCAAAACCATTAATTTCGTGTTAGATTCGTGTCGTGTTTTTAGGTCGTGTCGAAAATTGTCAACCCTACTTCACACTATAAGGTGCTAAAAGATGATCAAATGAATGAGATACAAGGGTATTCATAGATGTTTTTGGATAATGTTTCTAAAAATGTGCTCATAATATGGTCAGAAAATTGTTCTTCACTTTTCCAACTCAAGTTTAACTGATTCCAGCCAGATTTTATCAGAAAAATTGGTTCACAAGGTAGTGTGAAATGAGTGCAAGTTGCAGAAGCTTGTTAGAGATCCACAAGGTGGATCCGCGAGTTATACCCCCTGGATCGCCTTGCCATTCTTCATGTTCTTAAGTTTTGCATTTTTTGCTCAAATCTCAACTTTGCTCTATTTTAGGACCAAATTCAACAACATTTTTCCTGCTGATGGAAGCCAAATTACCTCTTGCACAAAACAAGAAAGTTGTAGCTCTTTGAATTAGCATTCCACACACCTGTAGGCTGACAAATGACCAAAATTAGCATTACAATAATCATCTTATTTGGATCTCTGTAGGCTGACCAATGACCAAAATACCCCTAACAGGTTGATGCTCTGTTTCAGTTTTTGATAGAAATTTTGCCTGACTATATTTCAGATTTTTTATCAGGAAAACCAATGAATTGGGTTACAATGTCTTCAATAGAATTGTAGATCTATGTGTTAGCTTCAAATTAGCTCAAGAATCATCTCAATCTGATACTTTTATCTCAAGATATAACCAAAATACCAAGGTGTCTCAAAGCTGTCAAACTTCTCTTGATTTGAATTAATTCATAAGATAGCAAAACCTACAAAAACAATACTAATATGCATATTAATTCGCACTTTTGCATGTTTTGATTAAAAACACTACTTTATTAAAAGTAACTTATAAAGGAATTCAATTCTTCCATTTAACTTGAAATACATCAAAAACTTACTCTAAAACCTAAATAGAAATAGGTAAAATAAATGTAAACCACTTATGGTTATGAAATTAGCTAGATGCTCATTAGTTTTTGCAAAATTACATATTAAAAAACCAAAGGTCCTCTTTTAGGCTCATTAGTATTAAACTCCAACTCTTGTTGATAATTTAACACCTTCACATAATCACAATTAATGGCAAGTTTATTATGATTTACAAACAAAAGTGTTAAATACTTGTCCAAAGAATAAACACAACAACCAAATTCATTTCATCCAACAAAGAAGAGATTAAACCTTCTTAGGTATGAAACATTAGAACAACATAGTGAAGTTAAAGAAAAGACCACACTTGTATTATAACCAACAAGAATCAAATACAAGAAGAAAGTGATAGGAGAGAGGTTACCTTTGTCACATGAGTTCAAACTCTCCATCTTTGTTCTTTAGCTCTTCATCCAAATCTAGTACACGTACAAGAATGGATAAAAACTATACTAACTGTGACGGCCCCACCTCTCCCTAGGGCGTACCCCAGGGTTCGGCGGGCCGCCCGCCCGGCTCTCGCCGGGACTCAGTCGTTCACTACAATCCTCAAATGAATTACAATATAAATCTCAAGTATACATCAAATGGTCCACAAATACACATCCGTCTCCAATAATTACATTTCACAAATGCAGCGGAAACTAATCCCAAATATACATAAAATAATTCCAAATCCAAAATTGTACAAAGTTTAGGCCATCCATACACGTGCACAAGTACTACAAGTCCTTCCTTCGCCACGAGCCCCGTGGAGGGGAATAAAATAGTTTTTGGGGTGAGCTAAAAGCTCAGCGAGTAACCAGAAAATCATTAATCAAATCGGTTTCACAATAGTTCATTTCAATGATGTCATATAGCAATGATGTCATAAATTAAATGATAAATCCGAAAACAACTACATCATTTGCAAAACAGTAAATATGGATTATCAATAATTCAAGAAACATTTACAATGGAAAGCGATAGTAACATTCATGAAAGGATACATTCATTCTCCTGACATTTTCTCGCTCATTTGGTCATTCATTTCATTTCATTCATCCCGTCCCTGGCTTTTGGCCAGGCTCCACCAACCTACATAGGTAATACTCGAGTATACCAAACGTTCACCCAAGTTCCTAATCGCCTGACCGAGTCCGCTTCTGGCTCAAGACGACCGGTAACAAGGGGCAATGGCCAGTTCAGCCCAAAAGGCTTACATTCATGCGCAAGTAACATTTTAATCGAAAATTTCACATTTATCGAGGTCGAGTGCGATAAAGTACACACTCGCCTCGAAAACTCGTTTTGGAAATCATTATAAGCGCTTAACACGTTATCAACCAAAATACAAGTCATGAAGTCAAGAAATATAGCAAACAAGGCACACTCAAATGCCAGCACACATGATATGCAAGAAAACATTTCAAAAGTAACTTTGGAAACAGTTTAAAAGTAAATAATGTAAGAAATGGTTCATAAATAACTTTAGAAGTAGTTTGAGGTCACTCACCTCCACGGCTCAGAACCCATTCGTCATAAACCATTATCTTGTTCGAATCCAAGCCCTAAAACCCAAAACAGATTTGATGTCTTTTAGTGATTTTGGCACCATTGGCACTACGATTATCGGATGGGGGTGTAAGATACACCGTTTCGAAGCTAAAAGACAGGGCTACAACATTACAGAAGGTCACTCAACCCAGTTTTGAATGCAAACAGGTCAAAAATGCAGAATACCAAACCAGAACCGTAATTGCAGGTTTACAAATCACACCATGCTGTAATTAGTCCAACTCAGTCTATACAGGTCCAAATGCATTGATTCCAAAGGCATGCTGTAGCTAAGACCTCAAGCTACATTTCATAAGAAGACACCAACATCCAAATCCAAAGCAATTCCAGTCAAAACAGACGATTACAAACACAGTTTGCACATTCTGATCAACCCAGAATAGCTACAGTAAAATCGACATATCTCACTCTACACCACTCCAAATGACCTGAAATTATACAGGCACCTCAAACACATCAATACCTACAACTTTCATGTTTTGAGCCAAGGCCAATTCGGCCTCTAACTAGGTTCTAAAAATTCGGACAGATTGTGCAACCCTAAAACCCTAACTTGCTGAAATTTTTCCCAAACCAGAAATTGGTTGCAATTGTTCACTTTTCCCACCTCCTTAAGTCATTATATACCATTTCTAATCATCCTAGATAGCCACACAATCATGCTTATATTAAAACAGAAAAATCCCAAAAAATAATAAAACTTCATCCTTTCAACCACAAATCAAGAATTAATCCATAAAATTGCCTCTTATGCCACTACTAAACATAAATTAAACATCATTAGAGGGAGGAAAGGAGTTCATCCACCACTCACCTTAGTAAAACAAGAGGGAGAGCAACTTGTCACCTTAAGCTTCCAAACAACTTCACCAAACAACTCACTATCACTAAATGAAGAGGTTTTATGGAGTAGAAACAAGTTTAGAAGGTTGGATGGTTTGATTGAAGCAAGATGAAAGCCAAAACTTGAAGAGCTTTTCTCTCTTTTGAAGCTCAAGAAAGTCGGCCAAGAGGAAGACAAGAATAAGAGATTTTTGGTTAATTTTTTAGATATTTAACCAATTTGGTCAAAAGTCAAAAACCATGAATAGTTGTCATAAGCCATACCCAATGAAATGGTGACACTTGTCACCTCAATTAATGCATTCCTATCCCTTCCTTTTCCTCTCACATCAATCACTTAACATCCTCTACTTATCTCTTAATACCCGATAAATTTCACACAGTATCCGAAACTTAACCTTATTGGCCGAATTTTTCCGAACTTTTCGCACTACTGGGTCCCACGTCCATATACGCTCTTAATTTCTCAAAAACTAACCGATACTGGAAAAATCATTTAAAAACTATATTTACTCATAAAAATTATCTGGGGAAATTTTCTAATAAAGAAAATGTCGAAAAGGCGGGCGATCAATAAAACAAACCCTAGAAACTTAAAAAAAAAATTTTGGGTCCGCGTACTCAATCTTTCGGGGCGTCACAATCTCCCCTCCTTAAAAGAATGTCGTTCTCGACATTCCATCTTGTACTAATTAAGTCAAAACATCCCGCAAGAATCACTGATATTCAAACCAAACCCACAGTCCGGCATCCTAAACTTCAAACCTAGGATACACTACAGAGATCTGAAGCCTAAACTCTGATACCAACTGTGACGGCCCCACCTCTCCCTAGGGCGTACCCCAGGATTCGGCGGGCCGCCCGCCCGGCTCTCGCTGGGACTCAGTCGTTCACTGCAATCCTCAAATGAATTACAATATAAATCTCAAGTATACATCAAATGGTCCACAAATACACATCCGTCTCCAATAATTACATTTCACAAATGCAGCGGAAACTAATCCCAAATATACATAAAATAATTCCAAATCCAAAATTGTACAAAGTTTAGACCATCCATACACGTGCACAAGTACTACAAGTCCTTCTTTCGCCACGAGCCCTGTGGAGGGGAATAAAATAGTTTTTGGGGTGAGCTAAAAGCTCAGCGAGTAACCAGAAAATCATTAATCAAATCGGTTTCACAATAGTTCATTTCAATGATGTCATATAGCAATGATGTCATAAATTAAATGATAAATCCGAAAACAACTACATCATTTGCAAAACAGTAAATATGGATTATCAATAATTCAAGAAACATTTACAATGGAAAGCGATAGTAACATTCATGAAAGGATACATTCATTCTCCTGACATTTCCTCGCTCATTTGGTCATTCATTTCATTTCATTCACCCCGTCCCTGGCTTTTGGCCAGGCTCCACCAACCTACATAGGTAATACTCGAGTATACCAAACGTTCACCCAAGTTCCTAATCGCCTGACCGAGTCCGCTTCTGGCTCAAGACGACCGGTAACAAGGGGCAATGGCCAGTTCAGCCCAAAAGGCTTACATTCATGCGCAAGTAACATTTCAATCGAAAATTTCACATTTATCGAGATCGAGTGCGATAAAGTACACACTCGCCTCAAAAACTCGTTTTGGAAATCATTATAAGCGCTTAACACGTTATCAACCAAAATACAAGTCATGAAGTCAAGAAATATAGCAAACAAGGCACACTCAAATGCCAGCACACATGATATGCAAGAAAACATTTCAAAAGTAACTTTGGAAACAGTTTAAAAGTAAATAATGTAAGAAATGGTTCATAAATAATTTTAGAAGTAGTTTGAGGTCACTCACTTCCACGGCTCAGAATCCATTCGTCATAAACCATTATCTTGTCCGAATCCAAGCCCTAAAATCCAAAACAGATTTGATGTCTTTTAGTGATTTTGGCACTATTGGCACTACGATTATCGGATGGGGGTGTAAGATACACCGTTTCGAAGCTAAAAGACAGGGCTACAACATTACAGAAGGTCACTCAACCCAGTTTTGAATGCAAACAGGTCAAAAATGCAGAACACCAAACCAGAACCGTAATTGCAGGTTTACAAATCACACCATGCTGTAATTAGTCCAACTCAGTCTATACAGGTCGAAATGCATTGATTCCAAAGGCATGCTGTAGCTAAGACCTCAAGCTACATTTCATAAGAAGACACCAACATCCAAATCCAAAGCAATTCCAGTCAAAACAGACGATTACAAACACAGTTTGCACATTCTGATCAACCCAGAATAGCTACAGTAAAATCGACATATCTCACTCTACACCACACCAAATGACCTGAAATTTTACAAGCACCTCAAACACATCAATACCTACAACTTTCATGTTTTGAGCCAAGACCAATTCGGCCTCTAACTAGGTGCTAAAAATTCGGACAGATTGTGCAACCCAAAAACCCTAACTTGCTGAAATTTTTCCCAAACCAGAAATTGGTTGCAATTGTTCACTTTTCCCACCTCCTTAAGTCATTATATACCATTTCTAATCATCCGAGATAGCCACACAATCATGCTTATATTAAAACAGAAAAATCCCGAAAAATAATAAAACTTCATCCTTTCAACCACAAATCAAGAATTAATCCATAAAATTGCCTCTTATGCCACTACTAAACATAAATTAAACATCATTAGAGGGAGGAAAGGGGTTCATCCACCACTCACCTTAGTAAAACAAGAGGGAGAGCAACTTGTCACCTTAAGCTTCCAAACAACTTCACCAAACAACTCACTATCACTAAATGAAGAGGTTTTATGGAGTAGAAACAAGTTTAGAAGGTTGGATGGTTTGATTGAAGCAAGATGAAAGCCAAAACTTGAAGAGCTTTTCTCTCTTTTGAAGCTCAAGAAAGTCGGCCAAGAGGAAGACAAGAATAAGAGATTTTTGGTTAATTTTTTAGATATTTAACCAATTTGGTCAAAAGTCAAAAACCATGAATAGTTGTCATAAGCCATACCCAATGAAATGGTGACACTTGTCACCTCAATTAATGCATTCCTATCCCTTCCTTTTCCTCTCACATCAATCACTTAACATCCTCTACTTATCTCTTAATACCCGATAAATTTCACACAGTATCCGAAACTTAACCTTATTGGCCGAATTTTTCTGAACTTTTCGCACTAGTGGGTCCCACGTCCATATACGCTCTTAATTTCTCAAAAACTAACCGATACTGGAAAAATCATTTAAAAACTATATTTACTCATAAAAATTATCTGGAGAAATTTTCTAATAAAGAAAATGTCGAAAAGGCGGGCGATCAATAAAACAAACCCTAAAAACTTAAAAAAAAAAATTTGGGTCTGCGTACTCAATCTTTCGGGGCGTCACAATCTCCCCTCCTTAAAAGAATGTCGTTCTCGACATTCCATCTTGTACTAATTAAGTCAAAACATCCCGCAAGAATCACTGATATTCAAACCAAACCCACAGTCCGGCATCCTAAACTTCAAACCTAGGATACACTACAGAGATCTGAAGCCTAGACTCTGATACCAACTGTGACGGCCCCACCTCTCCCTAGGGCGTACCCCAGGATTCGGCGGGCCGCCCGCCCGGCTCTCGCCGGGACTCAGTCGTTCACTGCAATCCTCAAATGAATTACAATATAAATCTCAAGTATACATCAAATGGTCCACAAATACACATCCGTCTCCAATAATTACATTTCACAAATGCAGCGGAAACTAATCCCAAATATATATAAAATAATTCCAAATCCAAAATTGTACAAAGTTTAGACCATCCATACACGTGCACAAGTACTACAAGTCCTTCTTTCGCCACGAGCCCTGTGGAGGGGAATAAAATAGTTTTTGGGGTGAGCTAAAAGCTCAGCGAGTAACCAGAAAATCATTAATCAAATCGGTTTCACAATAGTTCATTTCAATGATGTCATATAGCAATGATGTCATAAATTAAATGATAAATCCGAAAACAACTACATCATTTGCAAAACAGTAAATATGGATTATCAATAATTCAAGAAACATTTACAATGGAAAGCGATAGTAACATTCATGAAAGGATACATTCATTCTCCTGACATTTCCTCGCTCATTTGGTCATTCATTTCATTTCATTCACCCCGTCCCTGGCTTTTGGCCAGGCTCCACCAACCTACATAGGTAATACTCGAGTATACCAAACGTTCACCCAATTTCCTAATCGCCTGACCGAGTCCGCTTCTGGCTCAAGACGACCGGTAACAAGGGGCAATGGCCAGTTCAGCCCAAAAGGCTTACATTCATGCGCAAGTAACATTTCAATCGAAAATTTCACATTTATCGAGGTCGAGTGCGATAAAGTACACACTCGCCTCGAAAACTCGTTTTGGAAATCATTATAAGCGCTTAACACGTTATCAACCAAAATACAAGTCATGAAGTCAAGAAATATAGCAAACAAGGCACACTCAAATGCCAGCACACATGATATGCAAGAAAACATTTCAAAAGTAACATTGGAAACAGTTTAAAAGTAAATAATGTAAGAAATGGTTCATAAATAATTTTAGAAGTAGTTTGAGGTCACTCACTTCCACGGCTCAGAATCCATTCGTCATAAACCATTATCTTGTCCGAATCCAAGCCCTAAAATCCAAAACAGATTTGATGTCTTTTAGTGATTTTGGCACTATTGGCACTACGATTATCGGATGGGGGTGTAAGATACACCGTTTCGAAGCTAAAAGACAGGGCTACAACATTACAGAAGGTCACTCAACCCAGTTTTGAATGCAAACAGGTCAAAAATGCAGAACACCAAACCAGAACCGTAATTGCAGGTTTACAAATCACACCATGCTGTAATTAGTCCAACTCAGTCTATACAGGTCGAAATGCATTGATTCCAAAGGCATGCTGTAGCTAAGACCTCAAGCTACATTTCATAAGAAGACACCAACATCCAAATCCAAAGCAATTCCAGTCAAAACAGACGATTACAAACACAGTTTGCACATTCTGATCAACCCAGAATAGCTACAGTAAAATCGACATATCTCACTCTACACCACACCAAATGACCTGAAATTTTACAAGCACCTCAAACACATCAATACCTACAACTTTCATGTTTTGAGCCAAGACCAATTCGGCCTCTAACTAGGTGCTAAAAATTCGGACAGATTGTGCAACCCAAAAACCCTAACTTGCTGAAATTTTTCCCAAACCAGAAATTGGTTGCAATTGTTCACTTTTCCCACCTCCTTAAGTCATTATATACCATTTCTAATCATCCTAGATAGCCACACAATCATGCTTATATTAAAACAGAAAAATCCCGAAAAATAATAAAACTTCATCCTTTCAACCACAAATCAAGAATTAATCCATAAAATTGCCTCTTATGCCACTACTAAACATAAATTAAACATCATTAGAGGGAGGAAAGGGGTTCATCCACCACTCACCTTAGTAAAACAAGAGGGAGAGCAACTTGTCACCTTAAGCTTCCAAACAACTTCACCAAACAACTCACTATCACTAAATGAAGAGGTTTTATGGAGTAGAAACAAGTTTAGAAGGTTGGATGGTTTGATTGAAGCAAGATGAAAGCCAAAACTTGAAGAGCTTTTCTCTCTTTTGAAGCTCAAGAAAGTCGGCCAAGAGGAAGACAAGAATAAGAGATTTTTGGTTAATTTTTTAGATATTTAACCAATTTGGTCAAAAGTCAAAAACCATGAATAGTTGTCATAAGCCATACCCAATGAAATGGTGACACTTGTCACCTCAATTAATGCATTCCTATCCCTTCCTTTTCCTCTCACATCAATCACTTAACATCCTCTACTTATCTCTTAATACCCGATAAATTTCACACAGTATCCGAAACTTAACCTTATTGGCCGAATTTTTCTGAACTTTTCGCACTAGTGGGTCCCACGTCCATATACGCTCTTAATTTCTCAAAAACTAACCGATACTGGAAAAATCATTTAAAAACTATATTTACTCATAAAAATTATCTGGAGAAATTTTCTAATAAAGAAAATGTCGAAAAGGCGGGCGATCAATAAAACAAACCCTAGAAACTTAAAAAAAAAATTTTGGGTCCGCGTACTCAATCTTTCGGGGCGTCACAATCTCCCCTCCTTAAAAGAATGTCGTTCTCGACATTCCATCTTGTACTAATTAAGTCAAAACATCCCGCAAGAATCACTGATATTCAAACCAAACCCACAGTCCGGCATCCTAAACTTCAAACCTAGGATACACTACAGAGATCTGAAGCCTAAACTCTGATACCAACTGTGACGGCCCCACCTCTCCCTAGGGCGTACCCCAGGATTCGGCGGGCCGCCCGCCCGGCTCTCGCCGGGACTCAGTCGTTCACTGCAATCCTCAAATGAATTACAATATAAATCTCAAGTATACATCAAATGGTCCACAAATACACATCCGTCTCCAATAATTACATTTCACAAATGCAGCGGAAACTAATCCCAAATATACATAAAATAATTCCAAATCCAAAATTGTACAAAGTTTAGACCATCCATACACGTGCACAAGTACTACAAGTCCTTCTTTCGCCACGAGCCCTGTGGAGGGGAATAAAATAGTTTTTGGGGTGAGCTAAAAGCTCAGCGAGTAACCAGAAAATCATTAATCAAATCGGTTTCACAATAGTTCATTTCAATGATGTCATATAGCAATGATGTCATAAATTAAATGATAAATCCGAAAACAACTACATCATTTGCAAAACAGTAAATATGGATTATCAATAATTCAAGAAACATTTACAATGGAAAGCGATAGTAACATTCATGAAAGGATACATTCATTCTCCTGACATTTCCTCGCTCATTTGGTCATTCATTTCATTTCATTCACCCCGTCCCTGGCTTTTGGCCAGGCTCCACCAACCTACATAGGTAATACTCGAGTATACCAAACGTTCACCCAAGTTCCTAATCGCCTGACCGAGTCCGCTTCTGGCTCAAGACGACCGGTAACAAGGGGCAATGGCCAGTTCAGCCCAAAAGGCTTACATTCATGCGCAAGTAACATTTCAATCGAAAATTTCACATTTATCGAGGTCGAGTGCGATAAAGTACACACTCGCCTCGAAAACTCGTTTTGGAAATCATTATAAGCGCTTAACACGTTATCAACCAAAATACAAGTCATGAAGTCAAGAAATATAGCAAACAAGGCACACTCAAATGCCAGCACACATGATATGCAAGAAAACATTTCAAAAGTAACTTTGGAAACAGTTTAAAAGTAAATAATGTAAGAAATGGTTCATAAATAATTTTAGAAGTAGTTTGAGGTCACTCACTTCCACGGCTCAGAATCCATTCGTCATAAACCATTATCTTGTCCGAATCCAAGCCCTAAAATCCAAAACAGATTTGATGTCTTTTAGTGATTTTGGCACTATTGGCACTACGATTATCGGATGGGGGTGTAAGATGCACCGTTTCGAAGCTAAAAGACAGGGCTACAACATTACAGAAGGTCACTCAACCCAGTTTTGAATGCAAACAGGTCAAAAATGCAGAACACCAAACCAGAACCGTAATTGCAGGTTTACAAATCACACCATGCTGTAATTAGTCCAACTCAGTCTATACAGGTCGAAATGCATTGATTCCAAAGGCATGCTGTAGCTAAGACCTCAAGCTACATTTCATAAGAAGACACCAACATCCAAATCCAAAGCAATTCCAGTCAAAACAGACGATTACAAACACAGTTTGCACATTCTGATCAACCCAGAATAGCTACAGTAAAATCGACATATCTCACTTTACACCACACCAAATGACCTGAAATTTTACAAGCACCTCAAACACATCAATACCTACAACTTTCATGTTTTGAGCCAAGACCAATTCGGCCTCTAACTAGGTGCTAAAAATTCGGACAGATTGTGCAACCCAAAAACCCTAACTTGCTGAAATTTTTCCCAAACCAGAAATTGGTTGCAATTGTTCACTTTTCCCACCTCCTTAAGTCATTATATACCATTTCTAATCATCCGAGATAGCCACACAATCATGCTTATATTAAAACAGAAAAATCCCGAAAAATAATAAAACTTCATCCTTTCAACCACAAATCAAGAATTAATCCATAAAATTGCCTCTTATGCCACTACTAAACATAAATTAAACATCATTAGAGGGAGGAAAGGAGTTCATCCATCACTCACCTTAGTAAAACAAGAGGGAGAGCAACTTGTCACCTTAAGCTTCCAAACAACTTCACCAAACAACTCACTATCACTAAATGAAGAGGTTTTATGGAGTAGAAACAAGTTTAGAAGGTTGGATGGTTTGATTGAAGCAAGATGAAAGCCAAAACTTGAAGAGCTTTTCTCTCTTTTGAAGCTCAAGAAAGTCGGCCAAGAGGAAGACAAGAATAAGAGATTTTTGGTTAATTTTTTAGATATTTAACCAATTTGGTCAAAAGTCAAAAACCATGAATAGTTGTCATAAGCCATACCCAATGAAATGGTGACACTTGTCACCTCAATTAATGCATTCCTATCCCTTCCTTTTCCTCTCACATCAATCACTTAACATCCTCTACTTATCTCTTAATACCCGATAAATTTCACACAGTATCCGAAACTTAACCTTATTGGCCGAATTTTTCTGAACTTTTCGCACTAGTGGGTCCCACGTCCATATACGCTCTTAATTTCTCAAAAACTAACCGATACTGGAAAAATCATTTAAAAACTATATTTACTCATAAAAATTATCTGGAGAAATTTTCTAATAAAGAAAATGTCGAAAAGGCGGGCGATCAATAAAACAAACCCTAGAAACTTAAAAAAAAAATTTTGGGTCCGCGTACTCAATCTTTCGGGGCGTCACAATCTCCCCTCCTTAAAAGAATGTCGTTCTCGACATTCCATCTTGTACTAATTAAGTCAAAACATCCCGCAAGAATCACTGATATTCAAACCAAACCCACAGTCCGGCATCCTAAACTTCAAACCTAGGATACACTACAGAGATCTGAAGCCTAGACTCTGATACCAACTGTGACGGCCCCACCTCTCCCTAGGGCGTACCCCAGGATTCGGCGGGCCGCCCGCCCGGCTCTCGCCGGGACTCAGTCGTTCACTGCAATCCTCAAATGAATTACAATATAAATCTCAAGTATACATCAAATGGTCCACAAATACACATCCGTCTCCAATAATTACATTTCACAAATGCAGCGGAAACTAATCCCAAATATATATAAAATAATTCCAAATCCAAAATTGTACAAAGTTTAGACCATCCATACACGTGCACAAGTACTACAAGTCCTTCTTTCGCCACGAGCCCTGTGGAGGGGAATAAAATAGTTTTTGGGGTGAGCTAAAAGCTCAGCGAGTAACCAGAAAATCATTAATCAAATCGGTTTCACAATAGTTCATTTCAATGATGTCATATAGCAATGATGTCATAAATTAAATGATAAATCCGAAAACAACTACATCATTTGCAAAACAGTAAATATGGATTATCAATAATTCAAGAAACATTTACAATGGAAAGCGATAGTAACATTCATGAAAGGATACATTCATTCTCCTGACATTTCCTCGCTCATTTGGTCATTCATTTCATTTCATTCACCCCGTCCCTGGCTTTTGGCCAGGCTCCACCAACCTACATAGGTAATACTCGAGTATACCAAACGTTCACCCAAGTTCCTAATCGCCTGACCGAGTCCGCTTCTGGCTCAAGACGACCGGTAACAAGGGGCAATGGCCAGTTCAGCCCAAAAGGCTTACATTCATGCGCAAGTAACATTTCAATCGAAAATTTCACATTTATCGAGGTCGAGTGCGATAAAGTACACACTCGCCTCGAAAACTCGTTTTGGAAATCATTATAAGCGCTTAACACGTTATCAACCAAAATACAAGTCATGAAGTCAAGAAATATAGCAAACAAGGCACACTCAAATGCCAGCACACATGATATGCAAGAAAACATTTCAAAAGTAACTTTGGAAACAGTTTAAAAGTAAATAATGTAAGAAATGGTTCATAAATAATTTTAGAAGTAGTTTGAGGTCACTCACTTCCACGGCTCAGAATCCATTCGTCATAAACCATTATCTTGTCCGAATCCAAGCCCTAAAATCCAAAACAGATTTGATGTCTTTTAGTGATTTTGGCACTATTGGCACTACGATTATCGGATGGGGGTGTAAGATACACCGTTTCGAAGCTAAAAGACAGGGCTACAACATTACAGAAGGTCACTCAACCCAGTTTTGAATGCAAACAGGTCAAAAATGCAGAACACCAAACCAGAACCGTAATTGCAGGTTTACAAATCACACCATGCTGTAATTAGTCCAACTCAGTCTATACAGGTCGAAATGCATTGATTCCAAAGGCATGCTGTAGCTAAGACCTCAAGCTACATTTCATAAGAAGACACCAACATCCAAATCCAAAGCAATTCCAGTCAAAACAGACGATTACAAACACAGTTTGCACATTCTGATCAACCCAGAATAGCTACAGTAAAATCGACATATCTCACTCTACACCACACCAAATGACCTGAAATTTTACAAGCACCTCAAACACATCAATACCTACAACTTTCATGTTTTGAGCCAAGACCAATTCGGCCTCTAACTAGGTGCTAAAAATTCGGACAGATTGTGCAACCCAAAAACCCTAACTTGCTGAAATTTTTCCCAAACCAGAAATTGGTTGCAATTGTTCACTTTTCCCACCTCCTTAAGTCATTATATACCATTTCTAATCATCCGAGATAGCCACACAATCATGCTTATATTAAAACAGAAAAATCCCGAAAAATAATAAAACTTCATCCTTTCAACCACAAATCAAGAATTAATCCATAAAATTGCCTCTTATGCCACTACTAAACATAAATTAAACATCATTAGAGGGAGGAAAGGGGTTCATCCACCACTCACCTTAGTAAAACAAGAGGGAGAGCAACTTGTCACCTTAAGCTTCCAAACAACTTCACCAAACAACTCACTATCACTAAATGAAGAGGTTTTATGGAGTAGAAACAAGTTTAGAAGGTTGGATGGTTTGATTGAAGCAAGATGAAAGCCAAAACTTGAAGAGCTTTTCTCTCTTTTGAAGCTCAAGAAAGTCGGCCAAGAGGAAGACAAGAATAAGAGATTTTTGGTTAATTTTTTAGATATTTAACCAATTTGGTCAAAAGTCAAAAACCATGAATAGTTGTCATAAGCCATACCCAATGAAATGGTGACACTTGTCACCTCAATTAATGCATTCCTATCCCTTCCTTTTCCTCTCACATCAATCACTTAACATCCTCTACTTATCTCTTAATACCCGATAAATTTCACACAGTATCCGAAACTTAACCTTATTGGCCGAATTTTTCTGAACTTTTCGCACTAGTGGGTCCCACGTCCATATACGCTCTTAATTTCTCAAAAACTAACCGATACTGGAAAAATCATTTAAAAACTATATTTACTCATAAAAATTATCTGGAGAAATTTTCTAATAAAGAAAATGTCGAAAAGGCGGGCGATCAATAAAACAAACCCTAGAAACTTAAAAAAAAAATTTTGGGTCCGCGTACTCAATCTTTCGGGGCGTCACAATCTCCCCTCCTTAAAAGAATGTCGTTCTCGACATTCCATCTTGTACTAATTAAGTCAAAACATCCCGCAAGAATCACTGATATTCAAACCAAACCCACAGTCCGGCATCCTAAACTTCAAACCTAGGATACACTACAGAGATCTGAAGCCTAGACTCTGATACCAACTGTGACGGCCCCACCTCTCCCTAGGGCGTACCCCAGGATTCGGCGGGCCGCCCGCCCGGCTCTCGCCGGGACTCAGTCGTTCACTGCAATCCTCAAATGAATTACAATATAAATCTCAAGTATACATCAAATGGTCCACAAATACACATCCGTCTCCAATAATTACATTTCACAAATGCAGCGGAAACTAATCCCAAATATACATAAAATAATTCCAAATCCAAAATTGTACAAAGTTTAGACCATCCATACACGTGCACAAGTACTACAAGTCCTTCTTTCGCCACGAGCCCTGTGGAGGGGAATAAAATAGTTTTTGGGGTGAGCTAAAAGCTCAGCGAGTAACCAGAAAATCATTAATCAAATCGGTTTCACAATAGTTCATTTCAATGATGTCATATAGCAATGATGTCATAAATTAAATGATAAATCCGAAAACAACTACATCATTTGCAAAACAGTAAATATGGATTATCAATAATTCAAGAAACATTTACAATGGAAAGCGATAGTAACATTCATGAAAGGATACATTCATTCTCCTGACATTTCCTCGCTCATTTGGTCATTCATTTCATTTCATTCACCCCGTCCCTGGCTTTTGGCCAGGCTCCACCAACCTACATAGGTAATACTCGAGTATACCAAACGTTCACCCAAGTCCTAATCGCCTGACCGAGTCCGCTTCTGGCTCAAGACGACCGGTAACAAGGGGCAATGGCCAGTTCAGCCCAAAAGGCTTACATTCATGCGCAAGTAACATTTCAATCGAAAATTTCACATTTGTCGAGGTCGAGTGCGATAAAGTACACACTCGCCTCGAAAACTCGTTTTGGAAATCATTATAAGCGCTTAACACGTTATCAACCAAAATACAAGTCATGAAGTCAAGAAATATAGCAAACAAGGCACACTCAAATGCCAGCACACATGATATGCAAGAAAACATTTCAAAAGTAACTTTGGTAACAGTTTAAAAGTAAATAATGTAAGAAATGGTTCATAAATAATTTTAGAAGTAGTTTGAGGTCACTCACTTCCACGGCTCAGAATCCATTCGTCATAAACCATTATCTTGTCCGAATCCAAGCCCTAAAATCCAAAACAGATTTGATGTCTTTTAGTGATTTTGGCACTATTGGCACTACGATTATCGGATGGGGGTGTAAGATACACCGTTTCGAAGCTAAAAGACAGGGCTACAACATTACAGAAGGTCACTCAACCCAGTTTTGAATGCAAACAGGTCAAAAATGCAGAACACCAAACCAGAACCGTAATTGCAGGTTTACAAATCACACCATGCTGTAATTAGTCCAACTCAGTCTATACAGGTCGAAATGCATTGATTCCAAAGGCATGCTGTAGCTAAGACCTCAAGCTACATTTCATAAGAAGACACCAACATCCAAATCCAAAGCAATTCCAGTCAAAACAGACGATTACAAACACAGTTTGCACATTCTGATCAACCCAGAATAGCTACAGTAAAATCGACATATCTCACTCTACACCACACCAAATGACCTGAAATTTTACAAGCACCTCAAACACATCAATACCTACAACTTTCATGTTTTGAGCCAAGACCAATTCGGCCTCTAACTAGGTGCTAAAAATTCGGACAGATTGTGCAACCCAAAAACCCTAACTTGCTGAAATTTTTCCCAAACCAGAAATTGGTTGCAATTGTTCACTTTTCCCACCTCCTTAAGTCATTATATACCATTTCTAATCATCCGAGATAGCCACACAATCATGCTTATATTAAAACAGAAAAATCCCGAAAAATAATAAAACTTCATCCTTTCAACCACAAATCAAGAATTAATCCATAAAATTGCCTCTTATGCCACTACTAAACATAAATTAAACATCATTAGAGGGAGGAAAGGGGTTCATCCACCACTCACCTTAGTAAAACAAGAGGGAGAGCAACTTGTCACCTTAAGCTTCCAAACAACTTCACCAAACAACTCACTATCACTAAATGAAGAGGTTTTATGGAGTAGAAACAAGTTTAGAAGGTTGGATGGTTTGATTGAAGCAAGATGAAAGCCAAAACTTGAAGAGCTTTTCTCTCTTTTGAAGCTCAAGAAAGTCGGCCAAGAGGAAGACAAGAATAAGAGATTTTTGGTTAATTTTTTAGATATTTAACCAATTTGGTCAAAAGTCAAAAACCATGAATAGTTGTCATAAGCCATACCCAATGAAATGGTGACACTTGTCACCTCAATTAATGCATTCCTATCCCTTCCTTTTCCTCTCACATCAATCACTTAACATCCTCTACTTATCTCTTAATACCCGATAAATTTCACACAGTATCCGAAACTTAACCTTATTGGCCGAATTTTTCTGAACTTTTCGCACTAGTGGGTCCCACGTCCATATACGCTCTTAATTTCTCAAAAACTAACCGATACTGGAAAAATCATTTAAAAACTATATTTACTCATAAAAATTATCTGGAGAAATTTTCTAATAAAGAAAATGTCGAAAAGGCGGGCGATCAATAAAACAAACCCTAAAAACTTAAAAAAAAAATTTTGGGTCCGCGTACTCAATCTTTCGGGGCGTCACAATCTCCCCTCCTTAAAAGAATGTCGTTCTCGACATTCCATCTTGTACTAATTAAGTCAAAACATCCCGCAAGAATCACTGATATTCAAACCAAACCCACAGTCCGGCATCCTAAACTTCAAACCTAGGATACACTACAGAGATCTGAAGCCTAGACTCTGATACCAACTGTGACGGCCCCACTTCTCCCTAGGGCGTACCCCAGGATTCGGCGGGCCGCCCGCCCGGCTCTCGCCGGGACTCAGTCGTTCACTGCAATCCTCAAATGAATTACAATATAAATCTCAAGTATACATCAAATGGTCCACAAATACACATCCGTCTCCAATAATTACATTTCACAAATGCAGCGGAAACTAATCCCAAATATACATAAAATAATTCCAAATCCAAAATTGTACAAAGTTTAGACCATCCATACACGTGCACAAGTACTACAAGTCCTTCTTTCGCCACGAGCCCTGTGGAGGGGAATAAAATAGTTTTTGGGGTGAGCTAAAAGCTCAGCGAGTAACCAGAAAATCATTAATCAAATCGGTTTCACAATAGTTCATTTCAATGATGTCATATAGCAATGATGTCATAAATTAAATGATAAATCCGAAAACAACTACATCATTTGCAAAACAGTAAATATGGATTATCAATAATTCAAGAAACATTTACAATGGAAAGCGATAGTAACATTCATGAAAGGATACATTCATTCTCCTGACATTTCCTCGCTCATTTGGTCATTCATTTCATTTCATTCACCCCGTCCCTGGCTTTTGGCCAGGCTCCACCAACCTACATAGGTAATACTCGAGTATACCAAACGTTCACCCAAGTTCCTAATCGCCTGACCGAGTCCGCTTCTGGCTCAAGACGACCGGTAACAAGGGGCAATGGCCAGTTCAGCCCAAAAGGCTTACATTCATGCGCAAGTAACATTTCAATCGAAAATTTCACATTTATCGAGGTCGAGTGCGATAAAGTACACACTCGCCTCGAAAACTCGTTTTGGAAATCATTATAAGCGCTTAACACGTTATCAACCAAAATACAAGTCATGAAGTCAAGAAATATAGCAAACAAGGCACACTCAAATGCCAGCACACATGATATGCAAGAAAACATTTCAAAAGTAACTTTGGAAACAGTTTAAAAGTAAATAATGTAAGAAATGGTTCATAAATAATTTTAGAAGTAGTTTGAGGTCACTCACTTCCACGGCTCAGAATCCATTCGTCATAAACCATTATCTTGTCCGAATCCAAGCCCTAAAATCCAAAACAGATTTGATGTCTTTTAGTGATTTTGGCACTATTGGCACTACGATTATCGGATGGGGGTGTAAGATTCACCGTTTCGAAGCTAAAAGACAGGGCTACAACATTACAGAAGGTCACTCAACCCAGTTTTGAATGCAAACAGGTCAAAAATGCAGAATACCAAACCAGAACCGTAATTGCAGGTTTACAAATCACACCATGCTGTAATTAGTCCAACTCAGTCTATACAGGTCCAAATGCATTGATTCCAAAGGCATGCGGTAGCTAAGACCTCAAGCTACATTTCATAAGAAGACACCAACATCCAAATCCAAAGCAATTCCAGTCAAAACAGACGATTACAAACACAGTTTGCACATTCTGATCAACCCAGAATAGCTACAGTAAAATCGACATATCTCACTCTACACCACACCAAATGACCTGAAATTTTACAAGCACCTCAAACACATCAATACCTACAACTTTCATGTTTTGAGCCAAGACCAATTCGGCCTCTAACTAGGTGCTAAAAATTCGGACAGATTGTGCAACCCAAAAACCCTAACTTGCTGAAATTTTTCCCAAACCAGAAATTGGTTGCAATTGTTCACTTTTCCCACCTCCTTAAGTCATTATATACCATTTCTAATCATCCGAGATAGCCACACAATCATGCTTATATTAAAACAGAAAAATCCCGAAAAATAATAAAACTTCATCCTTTCAACCACAAATCAAGAATTAATCCATAAAATTGCCTCTTATGCCACTACTAAACATAAATTAAACATCATTAGAGGGAGGAAAGGGGTTCATCCACCACTCACCTTAGTAAAACAAGAGGGAGAGCAACTTGTCACCTTAAGCTTCCAAACAACTTCACCAAACAACTCACTATCACTAAATGAAGAGGTTTTATGGAGTAGAAACAAGTTTAGAAGGTTGGATGGTTTGATTGAAGCAAGATGAAAGCCAAAACTTGAAGAGCTTTTCTCTCTTTTGAAGCTCAAGAAAGTCGGCCAAGAGGAAGACAAGAATAAGAGATTTTTGGTTAATTTTTTAGATATTTAACCAATTTGGTCAAAAGTCAAAAACCATGAATAGTTGTCATAAGCCATACCCAATGAAATGGTGACACTTGTCACCTCAATTAATGCATTCCTATCCCTTCCTTTTCCTCTCACATCAATCACTTAACATCCTCTACTTATCTCTTAATACCCGATAAATTTCACACAGTATCCGAAACTTAACCTTATTGGCCGAATTTTTCTGAACTTTTCGCACTAGTGGGTCCCACGTCCATATACGCTCTTAATTTCTCAAAAACTAACCGATACTGGAAAAATCATTTAAAAACTATATTTACTCATAAAAATTATCTGGAGAAATTTTCTAATAAAGAAAATGTCGAAAAGGCGGGCGATCAATAAAACAAACCCTAGAAACTTAAAAAAAAAATTTTGGGTCCGCGTACTCAATCTTTCGGGGCGTCACAATCTCCCCTCCTTAAAAGAATGTCGTCCTCGACATTCCATCTTGTACTAATTAAGTCAAAACATCCCGCAAGAATCACTGATATTCAAACCAAACCCACAGTCCGGCATCCTAAACTTCAAACCTAGGATACACTACAGAGATCTGAAGCCTAGGCTCTGATACCAACTGTGACGGCCCCACCTCTCCCTAGGGCGTACCCCAGGGTTCGGCGGGCCGCCCGCCCGGCTCTCGCCGGGACTCAGTCGTTCACTGCAATCCTCAAATGAATTACAATATAAATCTCAAGTATACATCAAATGGTCCACAAATACACATCCGTCTCCAATAATTACATTTCACAAATGTAGCGGAAACTAATCCCAAATATACATAAAATAATTCCAAATCCAAAATTGTACAAAGTTTAGGCCATCCATACACGTGCACAAGTACTACAAGTCCTTCCTTCGCCACGAGCCCTGTGGAGGGGAATAAAATAGTTTTTGGGGTGAGCTAAAAGCTCAGCGAGTAACCAGAAAATCATTAATCAAATCGGTTTCACAATAGTTCATTTCAATGATGTCATATAGCAATGATGTCATAAATTAAATGATAAATCCGAAAACAACTACATCATTTGCAAAACAGTAAATATGGATTATCAATAATTCAAGAAACATTTACAATGGAAAGCGATAGTAACATTCATGAAAGGATACATTCATTCTCCTGACATTTCCTCGCTCATTTGGTCATTCATTTCATTTCATTCACCCCGTCCCTGGCTTTTGGCCAGGCTCCACCAACCTACATAGGTAATACTCGAGTATACCAAACGTTCACCCAAGTTCCTAATCGCCTGACCGAGTCCGCTTCTGGCTCAAGACGACCGGTAACAAGGGGCAATGGCCAGTTCAGCCCAAAAGGCTTACATTTATGCGCAAGTAACATTTCAATCGAAAATTTCACATTTATCGAGGTCGAGTGCGATAAAGTACACACTCGCCTCGAAAACTCGTTTTGGAAATCATTATAAGCGCTTAACACGTTATCAACCAAAATACAAGTCATGAAGTCAAGAAATATAGCAAACAAGGCACACTCAAATGCCAGCACACATGATATGCAAGAAAACATTTCAAAAGTAACTTTGGAAACAGTTTAAAAGTAAATAATGTAAGAAATGGTTCATAAATAACTTTAGAAGTAGTTTGAGGTCACTCACCTCCACGGCTCAGAACCCATTCGTCATAAACCATTATCTTGTCCGAATCCAAGCCCTAAAATCCAAAACAGATTTGATGTCTTTTAGTGATTTTGGCACCATTGGCACTACGATTATCGGATGGGGGTGTAAGATTCACCGTTTCGAAGCTAAAAGACAGGGCTACAACATTACAGAAGGTCACTCAACCCAGTTTTGAATGCAAACAGGTCAAAAATGCAGAATACCAAACCAGAACCGTAATTGAAGGTTTACAAATCACACCATGCTGTAATTAGTCCAACTCAGTCTATACAGGTCCAAATGCATTGATTCCAAAGGCATGCGGTAGCTAAGACCTCAAGCTACATTTCATAAGAAGACACCAACATCCAAATCCAAAGCAATTCCAGTCAAAACAGACGATTACAAACACAGTTTGCACATTCTGATCAACCCAGAATAGCTACAGTAAAATCGACATATCTCACTCTACACCACTCCAAATAACCTGAAATTTTACAGGCACCTCAAACACATCAATACCTACAACTTTCATGTTTTGAACCAAGGCCAATTCGGCCTCTAACTAGGTGCTAAAAATTCGGAAAGATTGTGCAACCCAAAAACCCTAACTTGCTGAAATTTTTCCCAAACCAGAAATTGGTTGCAATTGTTCACTTTTCCCACCTCCTTAAGTCATTATATACCATTTCTAATCATCCGAGATAGCCACACAATCATGCTTATATTAAAACAGAAAAATCCCGAAAAATAATAAAACTTCATCCTTTCAACCACAAATCAAGAATTAATCCATAAAATTGCCTCTTATGCCACTACTAAACATAAATTAAACATCATTAGAGGGAGGAAAGGGGTTCATCCACCACTCACCTTAGTAAAACAAGAGGGAGAGCAACTTGTCACCTTAAGCTTCCAAACAACTTCACCAAACAACTCACTATCACTAAATGAAGAGGTTTTATGGAGTAGAAACAAGTTTAGAAGGTTGGATGGTTTGATTGAAGCAAGATGAAAGCCAAAACTTGAAGAGCTTTTCTCTCTTTTGAAGCTCAAGAAAGTCGGCCAAGAGGAAGACAAGAATAAGAGATTTTTGGTTAATTTTTTAGATATTTAACCAATTTGGTCAAAAGTCAAAAACCATGAATAGTTGTCATAAGCCATACCCAATGAAATGGTGACACTTGTCACCTCAATTAATGCATTCCTATCCCTTCCTTTTCCTCTCACATCAATCACTTAACATCCTCTACTTATCTCTTAATACCCGATAAATTTCACACAGTATCCGAAACTTAACCTTATTGGCCGAATTTTTCCGAACTTTTCGCACTAGTGGGTCCCACGTCCATATACGCTCTTAATTTCTCAAAAACTAACCGATACTGGAAAAATCATTTAAAAACTATATTTACTCATAAAAATTATCTGGAGAAATTTTCTAATAAAGAAAATGTCGAAAAGGCGGGCGATCAATAAAACAAACCCTAGAAACTTAAAAAAAAAATTTTGGGTCCGCGTACTCAATCTTTCGGGGCGTCACAATCTCCCCTCCTTAAAAGAATGTCGTCCTCGACATTCCATCTTGTACTAATTAAGTCAAAACATCCCGCAAGAATCACTGATATTCAAACCAAACCCACAGTCCGGCATCCTAAACTTCAAGCCTAGGATACACTACAGAGATCTGAAGCCTAGGCTCTGATACCAACTGTGACGGCCCCACCTCTCCCTAGGGCGTACCCCAGGGTTCGGCGGGCCGCCCGCCCGGCTCTCGCCGGGACTCAGTCGTTCACTGCAATCCTCAAATGAATTACAATATAAATCTCAAGTATACATCAAATGGTCCACAAATACACATCCGTCTCCAATAATTACATTTCACAAATGTAGCGGAAACTAATCCCAAATATACATAAAATAATTCCAAATCCAAAATTGTACAAAGTTTAGGCCATCCATACACGTGCACAAGTACTACAAGTCCTTCCTTCGCCACGAGCCCTGTGGAGGGGAATAAAATAGTTTTTGGGGTGAGCTAAAAGCTCAGCGAGTAACCAGAAAATCATTAATCAAATCGGTTTCACAATAGTTCATTTCAATGATGTCATATAGCAATGATGTCATAAATTAAATGATAAATCCGAAAACAACTACATCATTTGCAAAACAGTAAATATGGATTATCAATAATTCAAGAAACATTTACAATGGAAAGCGATAGTAACATTCATGAAAGGATACATTCATTCTCCTGACATTTCCTCGCTCATTTGGTCATTCATTTCATTTCATTCACCCCGTCCCTGGCTTTTGGCCAGGCTCCACCAACCTACATAGGTAATACTCGAGTATACCAAACGTTCACCCAAGTTCCTAATCGCCTGACCGAGTCCGCTTCTGGCTCAAGACGACCGGTAACAAGGGGCAATGGCCAGTTCAGCCCAAAAGGCTTACATTTATGCGCAAGTAACATTTCAATCGAAAATTTCACATTTATCGAGGTCGAGTGCGATAAAGTACACACTCGCCTCGAAAACTCGTTTTGGAAATCATTATAAGCGCTTAACACGTTATCAACCAAAATACAAGTCATGAAGTCAAGAAATATAGCAAACAAGGCACACTCAAATGCCAGCACACATGATATGCAAGAAAACATTTCAAAAGTAACTTTGGAAACAGTTTAAAAGTAAATAATGTAAGAAATGGTTCATAAATAACTTTAGAAGTAGTTTGAGGTCACTCACCTCCACGGCTCAGAACCCATTCGTCATAAACCATTATCTTGTCCGAATCCAAGCCCTAAAATCCAAAACAGATTTGATGTCTTTTAGTGATTTTGGCACCATTGGCACTACGATTATCGGATGGGGGTGTAAGATTCACCGTTTCGAAGCTAAAAGACAGGGCTACAACATTACAGAAGGTCACTCAACCCAGTTTTGAATGCAAACAGGTCAAAAATGCAGAATACCAAACCAGAACCGTAATTGCAGGTTTACAAATCACACCATGCTGTAATTAGTCCAACTCAGTCTATACAGGTCCAAATGCATTGATTCCGAAGGCATGCGGTAGCTAAGACCTCAAGCTACATTTCATAAGAAGACACCAACATCCAAATCCAAAGCAATTCCAGTCAAAACAGACGATTACAAACACAGTTTGCACATTCTGATCAACCCAGAATAGCTACAGTAAAATCGACATATCTCACTCTACACCACTCCAAATAACCTGAAATTTTACAGGCACCTCAAACACATCAATACCTACAACTTTCATGTTTTGAACCAAGGCCAATTCGGCCTCTAACTAGGTGCTAAAAATTCGGAAAGATTGTGCAACCCAAAAACCCTAACTTGCTGAAATTTTTCCCAAACCAGAAATTGGTTGCAATTGTTCACTTTTCCCACCTCCTTAAGTCATCATATACCATTTCTAATCATCCTAGATAGCCACACAATCATGCTTATATTAAAACAGAAAAATCCCGAAAAATAATAAAACTTCATCCTTTCAACCACAAATCAAGAATTAATCCATAAAATTGCCTCTTATGCCACTACTAAACATAAATTAAACATCATTAGAGGGAGGAAAGGGGTTCATCCACCACTCACCTTAGTAAAACAAGAGGGAGAGCAACTTGTCACCTTAAGCTTCCAAACAACTTCACCAAACAACTCACTATCACTAAATGAAGAGGTTTTATGGAGTAGAAACAAGTTTAGAAGGTTGGATGGTTTGATTGAAGCAAGATGAAAGCCAAAACTTGAAGAGCTTTTCTCTCTTTTGAAGCTCAAGAAAGTCGGCCAAGAGGAAGACAAGAATAAGAGATTTTTGGTTAATTTTTTAGATATTTAACCAATTTGGTCAAAAGTCAAAAACCATGAATAGTTGTCATAAGCCATACCCAATGAAATGGTAACACTTGTCACCTCAATTAATGCATTCCTATCCCTTCCTTTTCCTCTCACATCAATCACTTAACATCCTCTACTTATCTCTTAATACCCGATAAATTTCACACAGTATCCGAAACTTAACCTTATTGGCCGAATTTTTCCGAACTTTTCGCACTAGTGGGTCCCACGTCCATATACGCTCTTAATTTCTCAAAAACTAACCGATACTGGAAAAATCATTTAAAAACTATATTTACTCATAAAAATTATCTGGAGAAATTTTCTAATAAAGAAAATGTCGAAAAGGCGGGCGATCAATAAAACAAACCCTAGAAACTTAAAAAAAAAATTTTGGGTCCGCGTACTCAATCTTTCGGGGCGTCACAATCTCCCCTCCTTAAAAGAATGTCGTCCTCGACATTCCATCTTGTACTAATTAAGTCAAAACATCCCGCAAGAATCACTGATATTCAAACCAAACCCACAGTCCGGCATCCTAAACTTCAAGCCTAGGATACACTACAGAGATCTGAAGCCTAGGCTCTGATACCAACTGTGACGGCCCCACCTCTCCCTAGGGCGTACCCCAGGGTTCGGCGGGCCGCCCGCCCGGCTCTCGCCGGGACTCAGTCGTTCACTGCAATCCTCAAATGAATTACAATATAAATCTCAAGTATACATCAAATGGTCCACAAATACACATCCGTCTCCAATAATTACATTTCACAAATGTAGCGGAAACTAATCCCAAATATACATAAAATAATTCCAAATCCAAAATTGTACAAAGTTTAGGCCATCCATACACGTGCACAAGTACTACAAGTCCTTCCTTCGCCACGAGCCCTGTGGAGGGGAATAAAATAGTTTTTGGGGTGAGCTAAAAGCTCAGCGAGTAACCAGAAAATCATTAATCAAATCGGTTTCACAATAGTTCATTTCAATGATGTCATATAGCAATGATGTCATAAATTAAATGATAAATCCGAAAACAACTACATCATTTGCAAAACAGTAAATATGGATTATCAATAATTCAAGAAACATTTACAATGGAAAGCGATAGTAACATTCATGAAAGGATACATTCATTCTCCTGACATTTCCTCGCTCATTTGGTCATTCATTTCATTTCATTCACCCCGTCCCTGGCTTTTGGCCAGGCTCCACCAACCTACATAGGTAATACTCGAGTATACCAAACGTTCACCCAAGTTCCTAATCGCCTGACCGAGTCCGCTTCTGGCTCAAGACGACCGGTAACAAGGGGCAATGGCCAGTTCAGCCCAAAAGGCTTACATTTATGCGCAAGTAACATTTCAATCGAAAATTTCACATTTATCGAGGTCGAGTGCGATAAAGTACACACTCGCCTCGAAAACTCGTTTTGGAAATCATTATAAGCGCTTAACACGTTATCAACCAAAATACAAGTCATGAAGTCAAGAAATATAGCAAACAAGGCACACTCAAATGCCAGCACACATGATATGCAAGAAAACATTTCAAAAGTAACTTTGGAAACAGTTTAAAAGTAAATAATGTAAGAAATGGTTCATAAATAACTTTAGAAGTAGTTTGAGGTCACTCACCTCCACGGCTCAGAACCCATTCGTCATAAACCATTATCTTGTCCGAATCCAAGCCCTAAAATCCAAAACAGATTTGATGTCTTTTAGTGATTTTGGCACCATTGGCACTACGATTATCGGATGGGGGTGTAAGATTCACCGTTTCGAAGCTAAAAGACAGGGCTACAACATTACAGAAGGTCACTCAACCCAGTTTTGAATGCAAACAGGTCAAAAATGCAGAATACCAAACCAGAACCGTAATTGCAGGTTTACAAATCACACCATGCTGTAATTAGTCCAACTCAGTCTATACAGGTCCAAATGCATTGATTCCGAAGGCATGCGGTAGCTAAGACCTCAAGCTACATTTCATAAGAAGACACCAACATCCAAATCCAAAGCAATTCCAGTCAAAACAGACGATTACAAACACAGTTTGCACATTCTGATCAACCCAGAATAGCTACAGTAAAATCGACATATCTCACTCTACACCACTCCAAATAACCTGAAATTTTACAGGCACCTCAAACACATCAATACCTACAACTTTCATGTTTTGAACCAAGGCCAATTCGGCCTCTAACTAGGTGCTAAAAATTCGGAAAGATTGTGCAACCCAAAAACCCTAACTTGCTGAAATTTTTCCCAAACCAGAAATTGGTTGCAATTGTTCACTTTTCCCACCTCCTTAAGTCATCATATACCATTTCTAATCATCCTAGATAGCCACACAATCATGCTTATATTAAAACAGAAAAATCCCGAAAAATAATAAAACTTCATCCTTTCAACCACAAATCAAGAATTAATCCATAAAATTGCCTCTTATGCCACTACTAAACATAAATTAAACATCATTAGAGGGAGGAAAGGGGTTCATCCACCACTCACCTTAGTAAAACAAGAGGGAGAGCAACTTGTCACCTTAAGCTTCCAAACAACTTCACCAAACAACTCACTATCACTAAATGAAGAGGTTTTATGGAGTAGAAACAAGTTTAGAAGGTTGGATGGTTTGATTGAAGCAAGATGAAAGCCAAAACTTGAAGAGCTTTTCTCTCTTTTGAAGCTCAAGAAAGTCGGCCAAGAGGAAGACAAGAATAAGAGATTTTTGGTTAATTTTTTAGATATTTAACCAATTTGGTCAAAAGTCAAAAACCATGAATAGTTGTCATAAGCCATACCCAATGAAATGGTAACACTTGTCACCTCAATTAATGCATTCCTATCCCTTCCTTTTCCTCTCACATCAATCACTTAACATCCTCTACTTATCTCTTAATACCCGATAAATTTCACACAGTATCCGAAACTTAACCTTATTGGCCGAATTTTTCCGAACTTTTCGCACTAGTGGGTCCCACGTCCATATACGCTCTTAATTTCTCAAAAACTAACCGATACTGGAAAAATCATTTAAAAACTATATTTACTCATAAAAATTATCTGGAGAAATTTTCTAATAAAGAAAATGTCGAAAAGGCGGGCGATCAATAAAACAAACCCTAGAAACTTAAAAAAAAAATTTTGGGTCCGCGTACTCAATCTTTCGGGGCGTCACAATCTCCCCTCCTTAAAAGAATGTCGTCCTCGACATTCCATCTTGTACTAATTAAGTCAAAACATCCCGCAAGAATCACTGATATTCAAACCAAACCCACAGTCCGGCATCCTAAACTTCAAGCCTAGGATACACTACAGAGATCTGAAGCCTAGGCTCTGATACCAACTGTGACGGCCCCACCTCTCCCTAGGGCGTACCCCAGGGTTCGGCGGGCCGCCCGCCCGGCTCTCGCCGGGACTCAGTCGTTCACTGCAATCCTCAAATGAATTACAATATAAATCTCAAGTATACATCAAATGGTCCACAAATACACATCCGTCTCCAATAATTACATTTCACAAATGTAGCGGAAACTAATCCCAAATATACATAAAATAATTCCAAATCCAAAATTGTACAAAGTTTAGGCCATCCATACACGTGCACAAGTACTACAAGTCCTTCCTTCGCCACGAGCCCTGTGGAGGGGAATAAAATAGTTTTTGGGGTGAGCTAAAAGCTCAGCGAGTAACCAGAAAATCATTAATCAAATCGGTTTCACAATAGTTCATTTCAATGATGTCATATAGCAATGATGTCATAAATTAAATGATAAATCCGAAAACAACTACATCATTTGCAAAACAGTAAATATGGATTATCAATAATTCAAGAAACATTTACAATGGAAAGCGATAGTAACATTCATGAAAGGATACATTCATTCTCCTGACATTTCCTCGCTCATTTGGTCATTCATTTCATTTCATTCACCCCGTCCCTGGCTTTTGGCCAGGCTCCACCAACCTACATAGGTAATACTCGAGTATACCAAACGTTCACCCAAGTTCCTAATCGCCTGACCGAGTCCGCTTCTGGCTCAAGACGACCGGTAACAAGGGGCAATGGCCAGTTCAGCCCAAAAGGCTTACATTCATGCGCAAGTAACATTTCAATCGAAAATTTCACATTTATCGAGGTCGAGTGCGATAAAGTACACACTCGCCTCGAAAACTCGTTTTGGAAATCATTATAAGCGCTTAACACGTTATCAACCAAAATACAAGTCATGAAGTCAAGAAATATAGCAAACAAGGCACACTCAAATGCCAGCACACATGATATGCAAGAAAACATTTCAAAAGTAACTTTGGAAACAGTTTAAAAGTAAATAATGTAAGAAATGGTTCATAAATAACTTTAGAAGTAGTTTGAGGTCACTCACCTCCACGGCTCAGAACCCATTCGTCATAAACCATTATCTTGTCCGAATCCAAGCCCTAAAATCCAAAACAGATTTGATGTCTTTTAGTGATTTTGGCACCATTGGCACTACGATTATCGGATGGGGGTGTAAGATTCACCGTTTCGAAGCTAAAAGACAGGGCTACAACATTACAGAAGGTCACTCAACCCAGTTTTGAATGCAAACAGGTCAAAAATGCAGAATACCAAACCAGAACCGTAATTGCAGGTTTACAAATCACACCATGCTGTAATTAGTCCAACTCAGTCTATACAGGTCCAAATGCATTGATTCCGAAGGCATGCGGTAGCTAAGACCTCAAGCTACATTTCATAAGAAGACACCAACATCCAAATCCAAAGCAATTCCAGTCAAAACAGACGATTACAAACACAGTTTGCACATTCTGATCAACCCAGAATAGCTACAGTAAAATCGACATATCTCACTCTACACCACTCCAAATAACCTGAAATTTTACAGGCACCTCAAACACATCAATACCTACAACTTTCATGTTTTGAACCAAGGCCAATTCGGCCTCTAACTAGGTGCTAAAAATTCGGAAAGATTGTGCAACCCAAAAACCCTAACTTGCTGAAATTTTTCCCAAACCAGAAATTGGTTGCAATTGTTCACTTTTCCCACCTCCTTAAGTCATCATATACCATTTCTAATCATCCTAGATAGCCACACAATCATGCTTATATTAAAACAGAAAAATCCCGAAAAATAATAAAACTTCATCCTTTCAACCACAAATCAAGAATTAATCCATAAAATTGCCTCTTATGCCACTACTAAACATAAATTAAACATCATTAGAGGGAGGAAAGGGGTTCATCCACCACTCACCTTAGTAAAACAAGAGGGAGAGCAACTTGTCACCTTAAGCTTCCAAACAACTTCACCAAACAACTCACTATCACTAAATGAAGAGGTTTTATGGAGTAGAAACAAGTTTAGAAGGTTGGATGGTTTGATTGAAGCAAGATGAAAGCCAAAACTTGAAGAGCTTTTCTCTCTTTTGAAGCTCAAGAAAGTCGGCCAAGAGGAAGACAAGAATAAGAGATTTTTGGTTAATTTTTTAGATATTTAACCAATTTGGTCAAAAGTCAAAAACCATGAATAGTTGTCATAAGCCATACCCAATGAAATGGTAACACTTGTCACCTCAATTAATGCATTCCTATCCCTTCCTTTTCCTCTCACATCAATCACTTAACATCCTCTACTTATCTCTTAATACCCGATAAATTTCACACAGTATCCGAAACTTAACCTTATTGGCCGAATTTTTCCGAACTTTTCGCACTAGTGGGTCCCACGTCCATATACGCTCTTAATTTCTCAAAAACTAACCGATACTGGAAAAATCATTTAAAAACTATATTTACTCATAAAAATTATCTGGAGAAATTTTCTAATAAAGAAAATGTCGAAAAGGCGGGCGATCAATAAAACAAACCCTAGAAACTTAAAAAAAAAATTTTGGGTCCGCGTACTCAATCTTTCGGGGCGTCACAATCTCCCCTCCTTAAAAGAATGTCGTCCTCGACATTCCATCTTGTACTAATTAAGTCAAAACATCCCGCAAGAATCACTGATATTCAAACCAAACCCACAGTCCGGCATCCTAAACTTCAAGCCTAGGATACACTACAGAGATCTGAAGCCTAGGCTCTGATACCAACTGTGACGGCCCCACCTCTCCCTAGGGCGTACCCCAGGGTTCGGCGGGCCGCCCGCTCGGCTCTCGCCGGGACTCAGTCGTTCACTGCAATCCTCAAATGAATTGCAATATAAATCTCAAGTATACATCAAATGGTCCACAAATACACATCCGTCTCCAATAATTACATTTCACAAATGTAGCGGAAACTAATCCCAAATATACATAAAATAATTCCAAATCCAAAATTGTACAAAGTTTAGGCCATCCATACACGTGCACAAGTACTACAAGTCCTTCCTTCGCCACGAGCCCTGTGGAGGGGAATAAAATAGTTTTTGGGGTGAGCTAAAAGCTCAGCGAGTAACCAGAAAATCATTAATCAAATCGGTTTCACAATAGTTCATTTCAATGATGTCATATAGCAATGATGTCATAAATTAAATGATAAATCCGAAAACAACTACATCATTTGCAAAACAGTAAATATGGATTATCAATAATTCAAGAAACATTTACAATGGAAAGCGATAGTAACATTCATGAAAGGATACATTCATTCTCCTGACATTTCCTCGCTCATTTGGTCATTCATTTCATTTCATTCACCCCGTCCCTGGCTTTTGGCCAGGCTCCACCAACCTACATAGGTAATACTCGAGTATACCAAACGTTCACCCAAGTTCCTAATCGCCTGACCGAGTCCGCTTCTGGCTCAAGACGACCGGTAACAAGGGGCAATGGCCAGTTCAGCCCAAAAGGCTTATATTTATGCGCAAGTAACATTTCAATCGAAAATTTCACATTTATCGAGGTCGAGTGCGATAAAGTACACACTCGCCTCGAAAACTCGTTTTGGAAATCATTATAAGCGCTTAACACGTTATCAACCAAAATACAAGTCATGAAGTCAAGAAATATAGCAAACAAGGCACACTCAAATGCCAGCACACATGATATGCAAGAAAACATTTCAAAAGTAACTTTGGAAACAGTTTAAAAGTAAATAATGTAAGAAATGGTTCATAAATAACTTTAGAAGTAGTTTGAGGTCACTCACCTCCACGGCTCAGAACCCATTCGTCATAAACCATTATCTTGTCCGAATCCAAGCCCTAAAATCCAAAACAGATTTGATGTCTTTTAGTGATTTTGGCACCATTGGCACTACGATTATCGGATGGGGGTGTAAGATTCACCGTTTCGAAGCTAAAAGACAGGGCTACAACATTACAGAAGGTCACTCAACCCAGTTTTGAATGCAAACAGGTCAAAAATGCAGAATACCAAACCAGAACCGTAATTGCAGGTTTACAAATCACACCATGCTGTAATTAGTCCAACTCAGTCTATACAGGTCCAAATGCATTGATTCCGAAGGCATGCGGTAGCTAAGACCTCAAGCTACATTTCATAAGAAGACACCAACATCCAAATCCAAAGCAATTCCAGTCAAAACAGACGATTACAAACACAGTTTGCACATTCTGATCAACCCAGAATAGCTACAGTAAAATCGACATATCTCACTCTACACCACTCCAAATAACCTGAAATTTTACAGGCACCTCAAACACATCAATACCTACAACTTTCATGTTTTGAACCAAGGCCAATTCGGCCTCTAACTAGGTGCTAAAAATTCGGAAAGATTGTGCAACCCAAAAACCCTAACTTGCTGAAATTTTTCCCAAACCAGAAATTGGTTGCAATTGTTCACTTTTCCCACCTCCTTAAGTCATCATATACCATTTCTAATCATCCTAGATAGCCACACAATCATGCTTATATTAAAACAGAAAAATCCCGAAAAATAATAAAACTTCATCCTTTCAACCACAAATCAAGAATTAATCCATAAAATTGCCTCTTATGCCACTACTAAACATAAATTAAACATCATTAGAGGGAGGAAAGGGGTTCATCCACCACTCACCTTAGTAAAACAAGAGGGAGAGCAACTTGTCACCTTAAGCTTCCAAACAACTTCACCAAACAACTCACTATCACTAAATGAAGAGGTTTTATGGAGTAGAAACAAGTTTAGAAGGTTGGATGGTTTGATTGAAGCAAGATGAAAGCCAAAACTTGAAGAGCTTTTCTCTCTTTTGAAGCTCAAGAAAGTCGGCCAAGAGGAAGACAAGAATAAGAGATTTTTGGTTAATTTTTTAGATATTTAACCAATTTGGTCAAAAGTCAAAAACCATGAATAGTTGTCATAAGCCATACCCAATGAAATGGTAACACTTGTCACCTCAATTAATGCATTCCTATCCCTTCCTTTTCCTCTCACATCAATCACTTAACATCCTCTACTTATCTCTTAATACCCGATAAATTTCACACAGTATCCGAAACTTAACCTTATTGGCCGAATTTTTCCGAACTTTTCGCACTAGTGGGTCCCACGTCCATATACGCTCTTAATTTCTCAAAAACTAACCGATACTGGAAAAATCATTTAAAAACTATATTTACTCATAAAAATTATCTGGAGAAATTTTCTAATAAAGAAAATGTCGAAAAGGCGGGCGATCAATAAAACAAACCCTAGAAACTTAAAAAAAAAATTTTGGGTCCGCGTACTCAATCTTTCGGGGCGTCACAATCTCCCCTCCTTAAAAGAATGTCGTCCTCGACATTCCATCTTGTACTAATTAAGTCAAAACATCCCGCAAGAATCACTGATATTCAAACCAAACCCACAGTCCGGCATCCTAAACTTCAAGCCTAGGATACACTACAGAGATCTGAAGCCTAGGCTCTGATACCAACTGTGACGGCCCCACCTCTCCCTAGGGCGTACCCCAGGGTTCGGCGGGCCGCCCGCCCGGCTCTCGCCGGGACTCAGTCGTTCACTGCAATCCTCAAATGAATTACAATATAAATCTCAAGTATACATCAAATGGTCCACAAATACACATCCGTCTCCAATAATTACATTTCACAAATGTAGCGGAAACTAATCCCAAATATACATAAAATAATTCCAAATCCAAAATTGTACAAAGTTTAGGCCATCCATACACGTGCACAAGTACTACAAGTCCTTCCTTCGCCACGAGCCCTGTGGAGGGGAATAAAATAGTTTTTGGGGTGAGCTAAAAGCTCAGCGAGTAACCAGAAAATCATTAATCAAATCGGTTTCACAATAGTTCATTTCAATGATGTCATATAGCAATGATGTCATAAATTAAATGATAAATCCGAAAACAACTACATCATTTGCAAAACAGTAAATATGGATTATCAATAATTCAAGAAACATTTACAATGGAAAGCGATAGTAACATTCATGAAAGGATACATTCATTCTCCTGACATTTCCTCGCTCATTTGGTCATTCATTTCATTTCATTCACCCCGTCCCTGGCTTTTGGCCAGGCTCCACCAACCTACATAGGTAATACTCGAGTATACCAAACGTTCACCCAAGTTCCTAATCGCCTGACCGAGTCCGCTTCTGGCTCAAGACGACCGGTAACAAGGGGCAATGGCCAGTTCAGCCCAAAAGGCTTACATTCATGCGCAAGTAACATTTCAATCGAAAATTTCACATTTATCGAGGTCGAGTGCGATAAAGTACACACTCGCCTCGAAAACTCGTTTTGGAAATCATTATAAGCGCTTAACACGTTATCAACCAAAATACAAGTCATGAAGTCAAGAAATATAGCAAACAAGGCACACTCAAATGCCAGCACACATGATATGCAAGAAAACATTTCAAAAGTAACTTTGGAAACAGTTTAAAAGTAAATAATGTAAGAAATGGTTCATAAATAACTTTAGAAGTAGTTTGAGGTCACTCACCTCCACGGCTCAGAACCCATTCGTCATAAACCATTATCTTGTCCGAATCCAAGCCCTAAAATCCAAAACAGATTTGATGTCTTTTAGTGATTTTGGCACCATTGGCACTACGATTATCGGATGGGAGTGTAAGATACACGGTTTCGAAGCTAAAAGACAGGGCTACAACATTACAGAAGGTCACTCAACCCAGTTTTGAATGCAAGCAGGTCAAAAATGCAGAATACCAAACCAGAACCGTAATTGCAGGTTTACAAATCACACCATGCTGTAATTAGTCCAACTCAGTCTATACAGGTCCAAATGCATTGATTCCAAAGGCATGCGGTAGCTAAGATCTCAAGCTACATTTCATAAGAAGACACCAACATCCAAATCCAAAGCAATTCCAGTCAAAACAGACGATTACAAACACAGTTTGCACATTCTGATCAACCCAGAATAGCTACAGTAAAATCGACATATCTCACTCTACACCACTCCAAATAACCTGAAATTTTACAGACACCTCAAACACATCAATACCTACAACTTTCATGTTTTGAACCAAGGCCAATTCGGCCTCTAACTAGGTGCTAAAAATTCGGACAGATTGTGCAATCCAAAAACCCTAACTTGCTGAAATTTTTCCCAAACCAGAAATTGGTTGCAATTGTTCACTTTTCCCACCTCCTTAAGTCATTATATACCATTTCTAATCATCCTAGATAGCCACACAATCATGCTTATATTAAAACAGAAAAATCCCGAAAAATAATAAAACTTCATCCTTTCAACCACAAATCAAGAATTAATCCATAAAATTGCCTCTTATGCCACTACTAAACATAAATTAAACATCATTAGAGGGAGGAAAGGGGTTCATCCACCACTCACCTTAGTAAAACAAGAGGGAGAGCAACTTGTCACCTTAAGCTTCCAAACAACTTCACCAAACAACTCACTATCACTAAATGAAGAGGTTTTATGGAGTAGAAACAAGTTTAGAAGGTTGGATGGTTTGATTGAACCAAGATGAAAGCCAAAACTTGAAGAGCTTTTCTCTCTTTTGAAGCTCAAGAAAGTCGGCCAAGAGGAAGACAAGAATAAGAGATTTTTGGTTAATTTTTTAGATATTTAACCAATTTGGTCAAAAGTCAAAAACCATGAATAGTTGTCATAAGCCATACCCAATGAAATGGTAACACTTGTCACCTCAATTAATGCATTCCTATCCCTTCCTTTTCCTCTCACATCAATCACTTAACATCCTCTACTTATCTCTTAATACCCGATAAATTTCACACAGTATCCGAAACTTAACCTTATTGACCGAATTTTTCCGAACTTTTCGCACTAGTGGGTCCCACGTCCATATACGCTCTTAATTTCTCAAAAACTAACCGATACTGGAAAAATCATTTAAAAACTATATTTACTCATAAAAATTATCTGGAGAAATTTTCTAATAAGGAAAATGTCGAAAAGGCGGGCGATCAATAAAACAAACCCTAGAAACTTAAAAAAAAAATTTTGGGTCCGCGTACTCAATCTTTCGGGGCGTCACAATCTCCCCTCCTTAAAAGAATGTCGTCCTCGACATTCCATCTTGTACTAATTAAGTCAAAACATCCCGCAAGAATCACTGATATTCAAACCAAACCCACAGTCCGGCATCCTAAACTTCAAGTCTAGGATACACTACAGAGATCTGAAGCCTAGGCTCTGATACCAACTGTGACGGCCCCACCTCTCCCTAGGGCGTACCCCAGGGTTCGGCGGGCCGCCCGCCCGACTCTCGTCGGGACTCAGTCGTTCACTGCAATGCTCAAATGAATTACAATATAAATCTCAAGTATACATCAAATGGTCCACAAATACACATCCGTCTCCAATAATTACATTTCACAAATGTAGCGGAAACTAATCCCAAATATACATAAAATAATTCCAAATCCAAAATTGTACAAAGTTTAGGCCATCCATACACGTGCACAAGTACTACAAGTCCTTCCTTCGCCACGAGCCCTGTGGAGGGGAATAAAATAGTTTTTGGGGTGAGTTAAAAGCTCAGCGAGTAACCAGAAAATCATTAATCAAATCGGTTTCACAATAGTTCATTTCAATGATGTCATATAGCAATGATGTCATAAATTAAATGATAAATCCGAAAACAACTACATCATTTGCAAAACAGTAAATATGGATTATCAATAATTCAAGAAACATTTACAATGGAAAGTGATAGTAACATTCATGAAAGGATACATTCATTCTCCTGACATTTCCTCGCTCATTTGGTCATTCATTTCATTTCATTCACCCCGTCCCTGGCTTTTGGCCAGACTCCACCAACCTACATAGGTAATACTCGTGTATACCAAACGTTCACCCAATTTCCTAATCGCCTGACCGAGTCCGCTTCTGGCTCAAGACGACCGGTAACAAGGGGCAATGGCCAGTTCAACCCAAAAGGCTTACATTCATGCGCAAGTAACATTTCAATCGAAAATTTCACATTTATCGAGGTCGAGTGCGATAAAGTACACACTCGCCTCGAAAACTCGTTTTGGAAATCATTATAAGCGCTTAACACGTTATCAACCAAAATACAAGTCATGAAGTCAAGAAATATAGCAAACAAGGCACACTCAAATGCCAGCACACATGATATGCAAGAAAACATTTCAAAACTAATTTTGGAAACAGTTTAAAAGTAAATAATGTAAGAAATGGTTCATAAATAACTTTAGAAATGGTTCACTTTTCCCACCTCCTTAAGTCATTATATACCATTTCTAATCATCCTAGATAGCCACACAATCATGCTTATATTAAAACAGAAAAATCCCCAAAAATAATAAAACTTCATCCTTTCAACCACAAATCAAGAATTAATCCATAAAATTGCCTCTTATGCCACTACTAAACATAAATTAAACATCATTAGAGGGAGGAAAGGGGTTCATCCACCACTCACCTTAGTAAAACAAGAGGGAGAGCAACTTGTCACCTTAAGCTTCCAAACAACTTCACCAAACAACTCACTATCACTAAATGAAGAGGTTTTATGGAGTAGAAACAAGTTTAGAAGGTTGGATGGTTTGATTGAAGCAAGATGAAAGCCAAAACTTGAAGAGCTTTTCTCTCTTTTGAAGCTCAAGAAAGTCGGCCAAGAGAAAGACAAGAATAAGAGATTTTTGGTTAATTTTTTAGATAATTAACCAATTTGGTCAAAAGTCAAAAACCATGAATAGTTGTCATAAGCCATACCCAACGAAATGGTGACACTTGTCACCTCAATTAATGCATTCCTATCCCTTCCTTTTCCTCTCACATCAATCACTTAACATCCTCTACTTATCTCTTAATACCCGATAAATTTCACACAGTATCCGAAACTTAACCTTATTGGCCGAATTTTTCCGAACTTTTCGCACTAGTGGGTCCCACGTCCATATACGCTCTTAATTTCTCAAAAACTAACCGATACTGAAAAAATCATTTAAAAACTATATTTACTCATAAAAATTATCTGGAGAAATTTTCTAATAAAGAAAATGTCGAAAAGGCGGGCGATCAATAAAACAAACCCTAGAAACTTAAAAAAAAAATTTTGGGTCCGCGTACTCAATCTTTCGGGGCGTCACAATCTCCCCTCCTTAAAAGAATGTCGTCCTCGACATTCCATCTTATACTAATTAAGTCAAAACATCCCGCAAGAATCACTGATATTCAAACCAAACCCACAGTCCGGCATCCTAAACTTCAAGCCTAGGATACACTACAGAGATCTGAAGCCTAGGCTCTGATACCAACTGTGACGGCCCCACCTCTCCCTAGGGCGTACCCCAGGGTTCGGCGGGCCGCCCGCCCGGCTCTCGCCGGGACTCAGTCGTTCACTGCAATCCTCAAATGAATTACAATATAAATCTCAAGTATACATCAAATGGTTCACAAATACACATCCGTCTCCAATAATTACATTTCACAAATGTAGCGGAAACTAATCCCAAATATACATAAAATAATTCCAAATCCAAAATTGTACAAAGTTTAGGCCATCCATACACGTGCACAAGTACTACAAGTCCTTCCTTCGCCACGAGCCCTGTGGAGGGGAATAAAATAGTTTTTGGGGTGAGCTAAAAGCTCAGCGAGTAATCAGAAAATCATTAATCAAATCGGTTTCACAATAGTTCATTTCAATGATGTCATATAGCAATGATGTCATAAATTAAATGATAAATCCGAAAACAACTACATCATTTGTAAAACAGTAAATATGGATTATCAATAATTCAAGAAACATTTACAATGGAAAGCGATAGTAACATTCATGAAAGGATACATTCATTCTCCTGACATTTCCTCGCTCATTTGGTCATTCATTTCATTTCATTCACCCCGTCCCTGACTTTTGGCCAGGCTCCACCAACCTACATAGGTAATACTCGAGTATACCAAACGTTCACCCAAGTTCCTAATCACCTGACCGAGTCCGCTTCTGGCTCAAGACGACCGGTAACAAGGGGCAATGGCCAGTTCAGCCCAAAAGGCTTACATTCATGCGCAAGTAACATTTCAATCGAAAATTTCACATTTATCGAGGTCGAGTGCGATAAAGTACACACTCGCCTCGAAAACTCGTTTTGGAAATCATTATAAGCGCTTAACACGTTATCAACCAAAATACAAGTCATGAAGTCAAGAAATATAGCAAACAAGGCACACTCAAATGCCAGCACATATGATATGCAAGAAAACATTTCAAAAGTAACTTTGGAAACAGTTCAAAAGTAAATAATGTAAGAAATGGTTCATAAATAACTTTAGAAGTAGTTTGAGGTCACTCACCTCCACGGCTCAGAACCCATTCGTCATAAACCATTATCTTGTCCGAATCCAAGCACTAAAACCCAAAACAGATTTGATGTCCTTTAGTGATTTTGGCACCATTGGCACTACGATTATCGGATGGGAGTGTAAGATACACGGTTTCGAAGCTAAAAGACAGGGCTACAACATTACAGAAGGTCACTCAACCCAGTTTTGAATGCAAGCAGGTCAAAAATGCAGAATACCAAACCAGAACCGTAATTGCAGGTTTACAAATCACACCATGCTGTAATTAGTCCAACTCAGTCTATACAGGTCCAAATGCATTGATTCCAAAGGCATGCGGTAGCTAAGACCTCAAGCTACATTTCATAAGAAGACACCAACATCCAAATCCAAAGCAATTCCAGTCAAAACAGACGATTACAAACACAGTTTGCACATTCTGATCAACCCAGAATAGCTACAGTAAAATCGACATATCTCACTCTACACCACTCCAAATAACCTGACATTTTACAGGCACCTCAAACACATCAATACCTACAACTTTCATGTTTTGAACCAAGGCCAATTCGGCCTCTAACTAGGTGCTAAAAATTCGGACAGATTGTGCAACCCAAAAACCCTAACTTGCTGAAATTTTTCCCAAACCAGAAATTGGTTGCAATTGTTCACTTTTCCCACCTCCTTAAGTCATTATATACCATTTCTAATCATCCTAAATAGCCACACAATCATGCTTATATTAAAACAGAAAAATCCCCAAAAATAATAAAACTTCATCATTTCAACCACAAATCAAGAATTAATCCATAAAATTGCCTCTTATGCCACTACTAAACATAAATTAAACATCATTAGAGGGAGGAAAGGGGTTCATCCACCACTCACCTTAGTAAAACAAGAGGGAGAGCAACTTGTCACCTTAAGCTTCCAAACAACTTCACCAAACAACTCACTATCACTAAATGAAGAGGTTTTATGGAGTAGAAACAAGTTTAGAAGGTTGGATGGTTTGATTGAAGCAAGATGAAAGCCAAAACTTGAAGAGCTTTTCTCTCTTTTGAAGCTCAAGAAAGTCGGCCAAGAGGAAGACAAGAATAAGAGATTTTTGGTTAATTTTTTAGATATTTAACCAATTTGGTCAAAAGTCAAAAACCATGAATAGTTGTCATAAGCCATACCCAACGAAATGGTGACACTTGTCACCTCAATTAATGCATTCCTATCCCTTCCTTTTCCTCTCACATCAATCACTTAACATCCTCTACTTATCTCTTAATACCCGATAAATTTCATACAGTATCCGAAACTTAACCTTATTGGCCGAATTTTTCCGAACTTTTCGCACTAGTGGGTCCCACGTCCATATACGCTCTTAATTTCTCAAAAACTAACCGATACTGGAAAAATCATTGAAAAACTATATTTACTCATAAAAATTATCTGGAGAAATTTTCTAATAAAGAAAATGTCGAAAAGGCGGGCGATCAATAAAACAAACCCTAGAAACTTAAAAAAAAAATTTTTGGGTCCGCGTACTCATTCTTTCGGGGCGTCACAATCTCCCCTCCTTAAAATAATGTCGTTCTCGACATTCCATCTTGTACTAATCAAGTCAAAACATCCCGCAAGAATCACTGATATTCAAACCAAACCCACAGTCCGGCATCCTAAACTTCAAGCCTAGGATACACTACAGAGATTTGAAGCCTAGACTCTGATACCAACTGTGACGGCCCCACCTCTCCCTAGGGCGTACCCCAGGGTTCGGCGGGCCGCCCTCCCGGCTCTCGCCGGGATTCAGTCGTTCACTGCAATGCTCAAATGAATTACAATATAAATCTCATGTATACATCAAATGGTCCACAAATACACATCCGTCTCCAATAATTACATTTCACAAATGCAGCGGAAACTAATCCCAAATATACATAAAATAATTCCAAATCTAAAATTGTACAAAGTTTAGGCCATCCATACACGTGCACAAGTACTACAAGTCCTTCCTTCGCCACGAGCCCTGTGGAGGGGAATAAAATAGTTTTTGGGGTGAGCTAAAAGCTCAGCGAGTAATCAGAAAATCATTAATCAAATCGGTTTCACAATAGTTCATTTCAATGATGTCATATAGCAATGATGTCATAAATTAAATGATAAATCCGAAAACAACTACATCATTTGTAAAACAGTAAATATGGATTATCAATAATTCAAGAAACATTTACAATGGAAAGCGATAGTAACATTCATGAAAGGATACATTCATTCTCCTGACATTTCCTCGCTCATTTGGTCATTCATTTCATTTCATTCACCCCGTCCCTGGCTTTTGGCCAGGTTCCACCAACCTATATAGGTAATACTCGAGTATACCAAACGTTCACCCAAGTTCCTAATCGCCTGACCGAGTCCGCTTCTGGCTCAAGACGACCGGTAACAAGGGGCAATGGCCAGTTCAGCCCAAAAGGCTTACATTCATGCGCAAGTAACATTTCAATCGAAAATTTCACATTTATCGAGGTCGAGTGCGATAAAGTACACACTTGCCTCGAAAACTCGTTTTAGAAATCATTATAAGCGCTTAACACGTTATCAACCAAAATACAAGTCATGAAGTCAAGAAATATAGCAAACAAGGCACACTCAAATGCCAGCACACATGATATGCAAGAAAACATTTCAAAAGTAACTTTGGAAACAGTTCAAAAGTAAATAATGTAAAAAATGGTTCATAAATAACTTTAGAAGTAGTTTGAGGTCACTCACCTCCACGGCTCAGAACCCATTCGTCATAAACCATTATCTTGTCCGAATCCAAACCCTAAAACCCAAAACAGATTTGATGTCCTTTAGTGATTTTGGCACCATAGGCACTACGATTATCGGATGGGGGTGTAAGATACACCGTTTCGAAGCTAAAAGACAGGGCTACAACATTACAGAAGGTCACTCAACCCAGTTTTGAATGCAAGCAGGTCAAAAATGCAGAATACCAAACCAGAACCGTAATTGCAGGTTTACAAATCACACCATGCTGTAATTAGTCCAACTCAGTCTATACAGGTCCAAATGCATTGATTCCAAAGGCATGCGGTAGCTAAGACCTCAAGCTACATTTCATAAGAAGACACCAACATCCAAATCCAAAGCAATTCCAGTCAAAACAGACGATTACAAACACAGTTTGCACATTCTGATCAACCCAGAATAGCTACAGTAAAATCGACATATCTCACTCTACACCACTCCAAATAACCTGAAATTTTACAGGCACCTCAAACATATCAATACCTACAACTTTCATGTTTTGAACCAAGGCCAATTCGGCCTCTAACTAGGTGTTAAAAATTCGGACAGATTGTGCAACCCAAAAACCCTAACTTGCTGAAATTTTTCCCAAACCAGAAATTGGTTGCAATTGTTCACTTTTCCCACCTCCTTAAGTCATTATATACCATTTCTAATCATCCTAGATAGCCATACAATCATGCTTATATTAAAACAGAAAAATCCCCAAAAATAATAAAACTTCATCCTTTCAACCACAAATCAAGAATTAATCCATAAAATTGCCTCTTATGCCACTACTAAACATAAATTAAACATCATTAGAGGGAGGAAAGGGGTTCATCCACCACTCACCTTAGTAAAACAAGAGGGAGAGCAACTTGTCACCTTAAGCTTCCAAACAACTTCACCAAACAACTCACTATCACTAAATGAAGAGGTTTTATGGAGTAGAAACAAGTTTAGAAGGTTGGATGGTTTGATTGAAGCAAGATGAAAGCCAAAACTTGAAGAGCTTTTCTCTCTTTTGAAGCTCAAGAAAGTCGGCCAAGAGGAAGACAAGAATAAGAGATTTTTGGTTAATTTTTTAGATATTTAACCAATTTGGTCAAAAGTCAAAAACCATGAATAGTTGTCATAAGCCATACCCAATGAAATGGTGACACTTGTCACCTCAATTAATGCATTCCTATCCCTTCCTTTTCCTCTCACATCAATCACTTAACATCCTCTACTTATCTCTTAATACCCGATAAATTTCACACAGTATCCGAAACTTAACCTTATTGGCCGAATTTTTCCGAACTTTTCGCACTAGTGGGTCCCACGTCCATATACGCTCTTAATTTCTCAAAAACTAACCGATACTGGAAAAATCATTTAAAAACTATATTTACTCATAAAAATTATCTGGAGAAATTTTCTAATAAAGAAAATGTCGAAAAGGCGGGCGATCAATAAAACAAACCCTAGAAACTTAAAAAAAAAAATTTTGGGTCCGCGTACTCAATCTTTCGGGGCGTCACAATCTCCCCTCCTTAAAAGAATGTCGTTCTCGACATTCCATCTTGTACTAATCAAGTCAAAACATCCCGCAAGAATCACTGATATTCAAACCAAACCCACAGTCCGGCATCCTAAACTTCAAGCCTAGGATACACTACAGAGATCTGAAACCTAGGCTCTGGTACCAACTGTGACGGCCCCACCTCTCCCTAGGGCGTACTCCAGGTTTCGGCGGGCCGCCCGCCCGGCTCTCGCCGGGACTCAGTCGTTCACTGCAATCCTCAAATGAATTACAATATAAATCTCAAGTATACATCAAATGGTCCACAAATACACATCCGTCTCCAATAATTACATTTCACAAATGCAGCGGAAACTAATCCCAAATATACATAAAATAATTCCAAATCCAAAATTGTACAAAGTTTAGGCCATCCATACACGTGCACAAGTACTACAAGTCCTTCCTTCGCCACGAGCCCTGTGGAGCGGAATAAAATAGTTTTTGGGGTGAGCTAAAAGCTCAGCGAGAAATCAGAAAATCATTAATCAAATCGGTTTCACAATAGTTCATTTCAATGATGTCATATAGCAATGATGTCATAAATTAAATGATAAATCCGAAAACAACTACATCATTTGCAAAACAGTAAATATGGATTATCAATAATTCAAGAAACATTTACAATGGAAAGCGATAGTAACATTCATGAAAGGATACATTCATTCTCCTGACATTTCCTCGCTCATTTGGTCATTCATTTCATTTCATTCACCCCGTCCCTGGCTTTTGGCTAGGCTCCACCAACCTACATAGGTAATACTCGAGTATACCAAACGTTCACCCAAGTTCCTAATCGCCTGACCGAGTCCGCTTCTGGCTCAAGACGACCGGTAACAAGGGGCAATGGCCAGTTCAGCCCAAAAGGCTTACATTCATGCGCAAGTAACATTTCAATCGAAAATTTCACATTTATCGAGGTCGAGTGCGATAAAGTACACACTCGCCTCGAAAACTCGTTTTGGAAATCATTATAAGCGCTTAACACGTTATCAACCAAAATACAAGTCATGAAGTCAAGAAATATAGCAAACAAGGCACACTCAAATGCCAGCACACATGATATGCAAGAAAACATTTCAAAAGTAACTTTGGAAACAGTTCAAAAGTAAATAATGTAAGAAATGGTTCATAAATAACTTTAGAAGTAGTTTGAGGTCACTCACCTCCACGGCTCAGAACCCATTCGTCATAAACCATTATCTTGTCCGAATCCAAGCACTAAAACCCAAAACAGATTTGATGTCCTTTAGTGATTTTGGCACCATTGGCACTACGATTATCGGATGGGAGTGTAAGATACACGGTTTCGAAGCTAAAAGACAGGGCTACAACATTACAGAAGGTCACTCAACCCAGTTTTGAATGCAAGCAGGTCAAAAATGCAGAATACCAAACCAGAACCGTAATTGCAGGTTTACAAATCACACCATGCTGTAATTAGTCCAACTCAGTCTATACAGGTCCAAATGCATTGATTCCAAAGGCATGCGGTAGCTAAGACCTCAAGCTACATTTCATAAGAAGACACCAACATCCAAATCCAAAGCAATTCCAGTCAAAACAGACGATTACAAACACAGTTTGCACATTCTGATCAACCCAGAATAGCTACAGTAAAATCGACATATCTCCCTCTACACCACTCCAAATGACCTGAAATTTTACAGGCACCTCAAACACATCAATACCTACAACTTTCATGTTTTGAGCCAAGGCCAATTCGGCCTCAAACTAGGTGTTAAAAATTCGGACAGATTGTGCAACCCAAAAACCCTAACTTGCTGAAAATTTTCCCAAACCAGAAATTGGTTGCAATTGTTCACTTTTCCCACCTCCTTAAGTCATTATATACCATTTCTAATCATCCTAGATAGCCACACAATCATGCTTATATTAAAACAGAAAAATCCCCAAAAATAATAAAACTTCATCCTTTCAACCACAAATCAAGAATTAATCCATAAAATTGCCTCTTATGCCACTACTAAACATAAATTAAACATCATTAGAGGGAGGAAAGGGGTTCATCCACCACTCACCTTAGTAAAACAAGAGGGAGAGCAACTTGTCACCTTAAGCTTCCAAACAACTTCACCAAACAACTCACTATCACTAAATGAAGAGGTTTTATGGAGTAGAAACAAGTTTAGAAGGTTGGATGGTTTGATTGAAGCAAGATGAAAGCCAAAACTTGAAGAGCTTTTCTCTCTTTTGAAGCTCAAGAAAGTCGGCCAAGAGGAAGACAAGAATAAGAGATTTTTGGTTAATTTTTTAGATATTTAACCAATTTGGTCAAAAGTCAAAAACCATGAATAGTTGTCATAAGTCATACCCAATGAAATGGTGACACTTGTCACCTCAATTAATGCATTCCTATCCCTTCCTTTTCCTCTCACATCAATCACTTAACATCCTCTACTTATCTCTTAATACCCGATAAATTTCATACAGTATCCGAAACTTAACCTTATTGGCCGAATTTTTCCGAACTTTTCGCACTAGTGGGTCCCACGTCCATATACGCTCTTAATTTCTCAAAAACTAACCGATACTGGAAAAATCATTGAAAAACTATATTTACTCATAAAAATTATCTGGAGAAATTTTCTAATAAAGAAAATGTCGAAAAGGCGGGCGATCAATAAAACAAACCCTAGAAACTTAAAAAAAAAATTTTTGGGTCCGCGTACTCATTCTTTCGGGGCGTCACAATCTCCCCTCCTTAAAAGAATGTCGTCCTCGACATTCCATCTTGTACTAATCAAGTCAAAACATCCCGCAAGAATCACTGATATTCAAACCAAACCCACAGTCCGGCATCCTAAACTTCAAGCCTAGGATACACTACAGAGATCTGAAGCCTAGGCTCTGATACCAACTGTGACGGCCCCACCTCTCCCTAGGGCGTACTCCAGGTTTCGGCGGGCCGCCCGCCCGGCTCTCGCCGGGACTCAGTCGTTCACTGCAATCCTCAAATGAATTACAATATAAATCTCAAGTATACATCAAATGGTCCACAAATACACATCCGTCTCCAATAATTACATTTCACAAATGCAGCGGAAACTAATCCCAAATATACATAAAATAATTCCAAATCTAAAATTGTACAAAGTTTAGGCCATCCATACACGTGCACAAGTACTACAAGTCCTTCCTTCGCCACGAGCCCTGTGGAGCGGAATAAAATAGTTTTTGGGGTGAGCTAAAAGCTCAGCGAGTAATCAGAAAATCATTAATCAAATCGGTTTCACAATAGTTCATTTCAATGATGTCATATAGCAATGATGTCATAAATTAAATGATAAATCCGAAAACAACTACATCATTTGCAAAACAGTAAATATGGATTATCAATAATTCAAGAAACATTTACAATGGAAAGCGATAGTAACATTCATGAAAGGATACATTCATTCTCCTGACATTTCCTCGCTCATTTGGTCATTCATTTCATTTCATTCACCCCGTCCCTGGCTTTTGGCCAGGTTCCACCAACCTACATAGGTAATACTCGAGTATACCAAACGTTCACCCAAGTTCCTAATCGCCTGACCGAGTCCGCTTCTGGCTCAAGACGACCGGTAACAAGGGGCAATGGCCAGTTCAGCCCAAAAGGCTTACATTCATGCGCAAGTAACATTTCAATCGAAAATTTCACATTTATCGAGGTCGAGTGCGATAAAGTACACACTCGCCTCGAAAACTCGTTTTGGAAATCATTATAAGCGCTTAACACGTTATCAACCAAAATACAAGTCATGAAGTCAAGAAATATAGCAAACAAGGCACACTCAAATGCCAGCACACATGATATGCATGAAAACATTTCAAAAGTAACTTTGGAAACAGTTCAAAAGTAAATAATGTAAGAAATGGTTCATAAATAACTTTAGAAGTAGTTTGAGGTCACTCACCTCCACGGCTCAGAACCCATTCGTCATAAACCATTATCTTGTCCGAATCCAAGCCCTAAAACCCAAAACAGATTTGATGTCCTTTAGTGATTTTAGCACCATTGGCACTACTATTATCGGATGGGGGTGTAAGATACACCGTTTCGAAGCTAAAAGACAGGGCTACAACATTACAGAAGGTCACTCAACCCAGTTTTGAATGCAAGCAGGTCAAAAATGCAGAATACCAAACCAGAACCGTAATTGCAGGTTTACAAATCACACCATGCTGTAATTAGTCCAACTCAGTCTATACAGGTCCAAATGCATTGATTCCAAAGGCATGCGGTAGCTAAGACCTCAAGCTACATTTCATAAGAAGACACCAACATCCAAATCCAAAGCAATTCCAGTCAAAACAGACGATTACAAACACAGTTTGCACATTCTGATCAACCCAGAATAGCTACAGTAAAATCGACATATCTCACTCTACACCACTCCAAATGACCTGAAATTTTACAGGCACCTCAAACACATCAATACCTACAACTTTCATGTTTTGAGCCAAGGCCAATTCGGCCTCAAACTAGGTGTTAAAAATTCGGACAGATTGTGCAACCCAAAAACCCTAACTTGCTGAAAATTTTCCCAAACCAGAAATTGGTTGCAATTGTTCACTTTTCCCACCTCCTTAAGTCATTATATACCATTTCTAATCATCCTAGATAGCCACACAATCATGCTTATATTAAAACAGAAAAATCCCCAAAAATAATAAAACTTCATCCTTTCAACCACAAATCAAGAATTAATCCATAAAATTGCCTCTTATGCCACTACTAAACATAAATTAAACATCATTAGAGGGAGGAAAGGGGTTCATCCACCACTCACCTTAGTAAAACAAGAGGGAGAGCAACTTGTCACCTTAAGCTTCCAAACAACTTCACCAAACAACTCACTATCACTAAATGAAGAGGTTTTATGGAGTAGAAACAAGTTTAGAAGGTTGGATTGTTTGATTGAAGCAAGATGAAAGCCAAAACTTGAAGAGCTTTTCTCTCTTTTGAAGCTCAAGAAAGTCGGCCAAGAGGAAGACAAGAATAAGAGATTTTTGGTCAATTTTTTAGATATTTAACCAATTTGGTCAAAAGTCAAAAACCATGAATAGTTGTCATAAGCCATACCCAATGAAATGGTGACACTTGTCACCTCAATTAATGCATTCCTATCCCTTCCTTTTCCTCTCACATCAATCACTTAACATCCTCTACTTATCTCTTAATACCCGATAAATTTCACACAGTATCCGAAACTTAACCTTATTGGCCGAATTTTTCCGAACTTTTCGCACTAGTGGGTCCCACGTCCATATACGCTCTTAATTTCTCAAAAACTAACCGATACTGGAAAAATCATTTAAAAACTATATTTACTCATAAAAATTATCTGGAGAAATTTTCTAATAAAGAAAATGTCGAAAAGGCGGGCGATCAATAAAACAAACCCTAGAAACTTAAAAAAAAAAAATTTGGGTCCGCGTACTCATTCTTTCGGGGCGTCACAATCTCCCCTCCTTAAAAGAATGTCGTCCTCGACATTCCATCTTGTACTAATCAAGTCAAAACATCCCGCAAGAATCACTGATATTCAAACCAAACCCACAGTCCGGCATCCTAAACTTCAAGCCTAGGATACACTACAGAGATCTGAAGCCTAGGCTCTGATACCAACTGTGACGGCCCCACCTCTCCCTAGGGCGTACTCCAGGTTTCGGCGGGCCGCCCGCCCGGCTCTCGCCGGGACTCAGTCGTTCACTGCAATCCTCAAATGAATTACAATATAAATCTCAAGTATACATCAAATGGTCCACAAATACACATCCGTCTCCAATAATTACATTTCACAAATGCAGCGGAAACTAATCCCAAATATACATAAAATAATTCCAAATCCAAAATTGTACAAAGTTTAGGCCATCCATACACGTGCACAAGTACTACAAGTCCTTCCTTCGCCACGAGCCCTGTGGAGCGGAATAAAATAGTTTTTGGGGTGAGCTAAAAGCTCAGCGAGAAATCAGAAAATCATTAATCAAATCGGTTTCACAATAGTTCATTTCAATGATGTCATATAGCAATGATGTCATAAATTAAATGATAAATCCGAAAACAACTACATCATTTGCAAAACAGTAAATATGGATTATCAATAATTCAAGAAACATTTACAATGGAAAGCGATAGTAACATTCATGAAAGGATACATTCATTCTCCTGACATTTCCTCGCTCATTTGGTCATTCATTTCATTTCATTCACCCCGTCCCTGGCTTTTGGCTAGGCTCCACCAACCTACATAGGTAATACTCGAGTATACCAAACGTTCACCCAAGTTCCTAATCGCCTGACCGAGTCCGCTTCTGGCTCAAGACGACCGGTAACAAGGGGCAATGGCCAGTTCAGCCCAAAAGGCTTACATTCATGCGCAAGTAACATTTCAATCGAAAATTTCACATTTATCGAGGTCGAGTGCGATAAAGTACACACTCGCCTCGAAAACTCGTTTTGGAAATCATTATAAGCGCTTAACACGTTATCAACCAAAATACAAGTCATGAAGTCAAGAAATATAGCAAACAAGGCACACTCAAATGCCAGCACACATGATATGCATGAAAACATTTCAAAAGTAACTTTGGAAACAGTTCAAAAGTAAATAATGTAAGAAATGGTTCATAAATAACTTTAGAAGTAGTTTGAGGTCACTCACCTCCACGGCTCAGAACCCATTCGTCATAAACCATTATCTTGTCCGAATCCAAGCCCTAAAACCCAAAACAGATTTGATGTCCTTTAGTGATTTTAGCACCATTGGCACTACTATTATCGGATGGGGGTGTAAGATACACCGTTTCGAAGCTAAAAGACAGGGCTACAACATTACAGAAGGTCACTCAACCCAGTTTTGAATGCAAGCAGGTCAAAAATGCAGAATACCAAACCAGAACCGTAATTGCAGGTTTACAAATCACACCATGCTGTAATTAGTCCAACTCAGTCTATACAGGTCCAAATGCATTGATTCCAAAGGCATGCGGTAGCTAAGACCTCAAGCTACATTTCATAAGAAGACACCAACATCCAAATCCAAAGCAATTCCAGTCAAAACAGACGATTACAAACACAGTTTGCACATTCTGATCAACCCAGAATAGCTACAGTAAAATCGACATATCTCACTCTACACCACTCCAAATGACCTGAAATTTTACAGGCACCTCAAACACATCAATACCTACAACTTTCATGTTTTGAGCCAAGGCCAATTCGGCCTCAAACTAGGTGTTAAAAATTCGGACAGATTGTGCAACCCAAAAACCCTAACTTGCTGAAAATTTTCCCAAACCAGAAATTGGTTGCAATTGTTCACTTTTCCCACCTCCTTAAGTCATTATATACCATTTCTAATCATCCTAGATAGCCACACAATCATGCTTATATTAAAACAGAAAAATCCCCAAAAATAATAAAACTTCATCCTTTCAACCACAAATCAAGAATTAATCCATAAAATTGCCTCTTATGCCACTACTAAACATAAATTAAACATCATTAGAGGGAGGAAAGGGGTTCATCCACCACTCACCTTAGTAAAACAAGAGGGAGAGCAACTTGTCACCTTAAGCTTCCAAACAACTTCACCAAACAACTCACTATCACTAAATGAAGAGGTTTTATGGAGTAGAAACAAGTTTAGAAGGTTGGATTGTTTGATTGAAGCAAGATGAAAGCCAAAACTTGAAGAGCTTTTCTCTCTTTTGAAGCTCAAGAAAGTCGGCCAAGAGGAAGACAAGAATAAGAGATTTTTGGTCAATTTTTTAGATATTTAACCAATTTGGTCAAAAGTCAAAAACCATGAATAGTTGTCATAAGCCATACCCAATGAAATGGTGACACTTGTCACCTCAATTAATGCATTCCTATCCCTTCCTTTTCCTCTCACATCAATCACTTAACATCCTCTACTTATCTCTTAATACCCGATAAATTTCACACAGTATCCGAAACTTAACCTTATTGGCCGAATTTTTCCGAACTTTTCGCACTAGTGGGTCCCACGTCCATATACGCTCTTAATTTCTCAAAAACTAACCGATACTGGAAAAATCATTTAAAAACTATATTTACTCATAAAAATTATCTGGAGAAATTTTCTAATAAAGAAAATGTCGAAAAGGCGGGCGATCAATAAAACAAACCCTAGAAACTTAAAAAAAAAAAATTTGGGTCCGCGTACTCATTCTTTCGGGGCGTCACAATCTCCCCTCCTTAAAAGAATGTCGTCCTCGACATTCCATCTTGTACTAATCAAGTCAAAACATCCCGCAAGAATCACTGATATTCAAACCAAACCCACAGTCCGGCATCCTAAACTTCAAGCCTAGGATACACTACAGAGATCTGAAGCCTAGGCTCTGATACCAACTGTGACGGCCCCACCTCTCCCTAGGGCGTACTCCAGGTTTCGGCGGGCCGCCCGCCCGGCTCTCGCCGGGACTCAGTCGTTCACTGCAATCCTCAAATGAATTACAATATAAATCTCAAGTATACATCAAATGGTCCACAAATACACATCCGTCTCCAATAATTACATTTCACAAATGCAGCGGAAACTAATCCCAAATATACATAAAATAATTCCAAATCCAAAATTGTACAAAGTTTAGGCCATCCATACACGTGCACAAGTACTACAAGTCCTTCCTTCGCCACGAGCCCTGTGGAGCGGAATAAAATAGTTTTTGGGGTGAGCTAAAAGCTCAGCGAGAAATCAGAAAATCATTAATCAAATCGGTTTCACAATAGTTCATTTCAATGATGTCATATAGCAATGATGTCATAAATTAAATGATAAATCCGAAAACAACTACATCATTTGCAAAACAGTAAATATGGATTATCAATAATTCAAGAAACATTTACAATGGAAAGCGATAGTAACATTCATGAAAGGATACATTCATTCTCCTGACATTTCCTCGCTCATTTGGTCATTCATTTCATTTCATTCACCCCGTCCCTGGCTTTTGGCCAGGCTCCACCAACCTACATAGGTAATACTCGAGTATACCAAACGTTCACCCAAGTTCCTAATCGCCTGACCGAGTCCGCTTCTGGCTCAAGACGACCGGTAACAAGGGGCAATGGCCAGTTCAGCCCAAAAGGCTTACATTCATGCGCAAGTAACATTTCAATCGAAAATTTCACATTTATCGAGGTCGAGTGCGATAAAGTACACACTCGCCTCGAAAACTCGTTTTGGAAATCATTATAAGCGCTTAACACGTTATCAACCAAAATACAAGTCATGAAGTCAAGAAATATAGCAAACAAGGCACACTCAAATGCCAGCACACATGATATGCAAGAAAACATTTCAAAAGTAACTTTGGAAACAGTTCAAAAGTAAATAATGTAAGAAATGGTTCATAAATAACTTTAGAAGTAGTTTGAGGTCACTCACCTCCACGGCTCAGAACCCATTCGTCATAAACCATTATCTTGTCCGAATCCAAGCCCTAAAACCCAAAACAGATTTGATGTCCTTTAGTGATTTTAGCACCATTGGCACTACGATTATCGGATGGGGGTGTAAGATACACCGTTTCGAAGCTAAAAGACAGGGCTACAACATTACAGAAGGTCACTCAACCCAGTTTTGAATGCAAGCAGGTCAAAAATGCAGAATACCAAACCAGAACCGTAATTGCAGGTTTACAAATCACACCATGCTGTAATTAGTCCAACTCAGTCTATACAGGTCCAAATGCATTGATTCCAAAGGCATGCGGTAGCTAAGACCTCAAGCTACATTTCATAAGAAGACACCAACATCCAAATCCAAAGCAATTCCAGTCAAAACAGACGATTACAAACACAGTTTGCACATTCTGATCAACCCAGAATAGCTACAGTAAAATCGACATATCTCACTCTACACCACTCCAAATGACCTGAAATTTTACAGGCACCTCAAACACATCAATACCTACAACTTTCATGTTTTGAGCCAAGGCCAATTCGGCCTCAAACTAGGTGTTAAAAATTCGGACAGATTGTGCAACCCAAAAACCCTAACTTGCTGAAAATTTTCCCAAACCAGAAATTGGTTGCAATTGTTCACTTTTCCCACCTCCTTAAGTCATTATATACCATTTCTAATCATCCTAGATAGCCACACAATCATGCTTATATTAAAACAGAAAAATCCCCAAAAATAATAAAACTTCATCCTTTCAACCACAAATCAAGAATTAATCCATAAAATTGCCTCTTATGCCACTACTAAACATAAATTAAACATCATTAGAGGGAGGAAAGGGGTTCATCCACCACTCACCTTAGTAAAACAAGAGGGAGAGCAACTTGTCACCTTAAGCTTCCAAACAACTTCACCAAACAACTCACTATCACTAAATGAAGAGGTTTTATGGAGTAGAAACAAGTTTAGAAGGTTGGATTGTTTGATTGAAGCAAGATGAAAGCCAAAACTTGAAGAGCTTTTCTCTCTTTTGAAGCTCAAGAAAGTCGGCCAAGAGGAAGACAAGAATAAGAGATTTTTGGTCAATTTTTTAGATATTTAACCAATTTGGTCAAAAGTCAAAAACCATGAATAGTTGTCATAAGCCATACCCAATGAAATGGTGACACTTGTCACCTCAATTAATGCATTCCTATCCCTTCCTTTTCCTCTCACATCAATCACTTAACATCCTCTACTTATCTCTTAATACCCGATAAATTTCACACAGTATCCGAAACTTAACCTTATTGGCCGAATTTTTCCGAACTTTTCGCACTAGTGGGTCCCACGTCCATATACGCTCTTAATTTCTCAAAAACTAACCGATACTGGAAAAATCATTTAAAAACTATATTTACTCATAAAAATTATCTGGAGAAATTTTCTAATAAAGAAAATGTCGAAAAGGCGGGCGATCAATAAAACAAACCCTAGAAACTTAAAAAAAAAAAATTTGGGTCCGCGTACTCATTCTTTCGGGGCGTCACAATCTCCCCTCCTTAAAAGAATGTCGTCCTCGACATTCCATCTTGTACTAATCAAGTCAAAACATCCCGCAAGAATCACTGATATTCAAACCAAACCCACAGTCCGGCATCCTAAACTTCAAGCCTAGGATACACTACAGAGATCTGAAGCCTAGGCTCTGATACCAACTGTGACGGCCCCACCTCTCCCTAGGGCGTACTCCAGGTTTCGGCGGGCCGCCCGCCCGGCTCTCGCCGGGACTCAGTCGTTCACTGCAATCCTCAAATGAATTACAATATAAATCTCAAGTATACATCAAATGGTCCACAAATACACATCCGTCTCCAATAATTACATTTCACAAATGCAGCGGAAACTAATCCCAAATATACATAAAATAATTCCAAATCCAAAATTGTACAAAGTTTAGGCCATCCATACACGTGCACAAGTACTACAAGTCCTTCCTTCGCCACGAGCCCTGTGGAGGGGAATAAAATAGTTTTTGGGGTGAGCTAAAAGCTCAGCGAGAAATCAGAAAATCATTAATCAAATCGGTTTCACAATAGTTCATTTCAATGATGTCATATAGCAATGATGTCATAAATTAAATGATAAATCCGAAAACAACTACATCATTTGCAAAACAGTAAATATGGATTATCAATAATTCAAGAAACATTTACAATGGAAAGCGATAGTAACATTCATGAAAGGATACATTCATTCTCCTGACATTTCCTCGCTCATTTGGTCATTCATTTCATTTCATTCACCCCGTCCCTGGCTTTTGGCCAGGCTCCACCAACCTACATAGGTAATACTCGAGTATACCAAACGTTCACCCAAGTTCCTAATCGCCTGACCGAGTCCGCTTCTGGCTCAAGACGACCGGTAACAAGGGGCAATGGCCAGTTCAGCCCAAAAGGCTTACATTCATGCGCAAGTAACATTTCAATCGAAAATTTCACATTTATCGAGGTCGAGTGCGATAAAGTACACACTCGCCTCGAAAACTCGTTTTGGAAATCATTATAAGCGCTTAACACGTTATCAACCAAAATACAAGTCATGAAGTCAAGAAATATAGCAAACAAGGCACACTCAAATGCCAGCACACATGATATGCAAGAAAACATTTCAAAAGTAACTTTGGAAACAGTTCAAAAGTAAATAATGTAAGAAATGGTTCATAAATAACTTTAGAAGTAGTTTGAGGTCACTCACCTCCACGGCTCAGAACCCATTCGTCATAAACCATTATCTTGTCCGAATCCAAGCCCTAAAACCCAAAACAGATTTGATGTCCTTTAGTGATTTTAGCACCATTGGCACTACGATTATCGGATGGGGGTGTAAGATACACCGTTTCGAAGCTAAAAGACAGGGCTACAACATTACAGAAGGTCACTCAACCCAGTTTTGAATGCAAGCAGGTCAAAAATGCAGAATACCAAACCAGAACCGTAATTGCAGGTTTACAAATCACACCATGCTGTAATTAGTCCAACTCAGTCTATACAGGTCCAAATGCATTGATTCCAAAGGCATGCGGTAGCTAAGACCTCAAGCTACATTTCATAAGAAGACACCAACATCCAAATCCAAAGCAATTCCAGTCAAAACAGACGATTACAAACACAGTTTGCACATTCTGATCAACCCAGAATAGCTACAGTAAAATCGACATATCTCCCTCTACACCACTCCAAATGACCTGAAATTTTACAGGCACCTCAAACACATCAATACCTACAACTTTCATGTTTTGAGCCAAGGCCAATTCGGCCTCTAACTAGGTGTTAAAAATTCGGACAGATTGTGCAACCCAAAAATCCTAACTTGCTGAAAATTTTCCCAAACCAGAAATTGGTTGCAATTGTTCACTTTTCCCACCTCCTTAAGTCATTATATACCATTTCTAATCATCCTAGATAGCCACACAATCATGCTTATATTAAAACAGAAAAATCCCCAAAAATAATAAAACTTCATCCTTTCAACCACAAATCAAGAATTAATCCATAAAATTGCCTCTTATGCCACTACTAAACATAAATTAAACATCATTAGAGGGAGGAAAGGGGTTCATCCACCACTCACCTTAGTAAAACAAGAGGGAGAGCAACTTGTCACCTTAAGCTTCCAAACAACTTCACCAAACAACTCACTATCACTAAATGAAGAGGTTTTATGGAGTAGAAACAAGTTTAGAAGGTTGGATTGTTTGATTGAAGCAAGATGAAAGCCAAAACTTGAAGAGCTTTTCTCTCTTTTGAAGCTCAAGAAAGTCGGCCAAGAGGAAGACAAGAATAAGAGATTTTTGGTCAATTTTTTAGATATTTAACCAATTTGGTCAAAAGTCAAAAACCATGAATAGTTGTCATAAGCCATACCCAATGAAATGGTGACACTTGTCACCTCAATTAATGCATTCCTATCCCTTCCTTTTCCTCTCACATCAATCACTTAACATCCTCTACTTATCTCTTAATACCCGATAAATTTCACACAGTATCCGAAACTTAACCTTATTGGCCGAATTTTTCCGAACTTTTCGCACTAGTGGGTCCCACGTCCATATACGCTCTTAATTTCTCAAAAACTAACCGATACTGGAAAAATCATTTAAAAACTATATTTACTCATAAAAATTATCTGGAGAAATTTTCTAATAAAGAAAATGTCGAAAAGGCGGGCGATCAATAAAACAAACCCTAGAAACTTAAAAAAAAAAAATTTGGGTCCGCGTACTCATTCTTTCGGGGCGTCACAATCTCCCCTCCTTAAAAGAATGTCGTCCTCGACATTCCATCTTGTACTAATCAAGTCAAAACATCCCGCAAGAATCACTGATATTCAAACCAAACCCACAGTCCGGCATCCTAAACTTCAAGCCTAGGATACACTACAGAGATCTGAAGCCTAGGCTCTGATACCAACTGTGACGGCCCCACCTCTCCCTAGGGCGTACTCCAGGTTTCGGCGGGCCGCCCGCCCGGCTCTCGCCGGGACTCAGTCGTTCACTGCAATCCTCAAATGAATTACAATATAAATCTCAAGTATACATCAAATGGTCCACAAATACACATCCGTCTCCAATAATTACATTTCACAAATGCAGCGGAAACTAATCCCAAATATACATAAAATAATTCCAAATCTAAAATTGTACAAAGTTTAGGCCATCCATACACGTGCACAAGTACTACAAGTCCTTCCTTCGCCACGAGCCCTGTGGAGGGGAATAAAATAGTTTTTGGGGTGAGCTAAAAGCTCAGCGAGTAATCAGAAAATCATTAATCAAATCGGTTTCACAATAGTTCATTTCAATGATGTCATATAGCAATGATGTCATAAATTAAATGATAAATCCGAAAACAACTACATCATTTGCAAAACAGTAAATATGGATTATCAATAATTCAAGAAACATTTACAATGGAAAGCGATAGTAACATTCATGAAAGGATACATTCATTCTCCTGACATTTCCTCGCTCATTTGGTCATTCATTTCATTTCATTCACCCCGTCCCTGGCTTTTGGCCAGGCTCCACCAACCTACATAGGTAATACTCGAGTATACCAAACGTTCACCCAAGTTCCTAATCGCCTGACCGAGTCCGCTTCTGGCTCAAGACGACCGGTAACAAGGGGCAATGGCCAGTTCAGCCCAAAAGGCTTACATTCATGCGCAAGTAACATTTCAATCGAAAATTTCACATTTATCGAGGTCGAGTGCGATAAAGTACACACTCGCCTCGAAAACTCGTTTTGGAAATCATTATAAGCGCTTAACACGTTATCAACCAAAATACAAGTCATGAAGTCAAGAAATATAGCAAACAAGGCACACTCAAATGCCAGCACACATGATATGCAAGAAAACATTTCAAAAGTAACTTTGGAAACAGTTCAAAAGTAAATAATGTAAGAAATGGTTCATAAATAACTTTAGAAGTAGTTTGAGGTCACTCACCTCCACGGCTCAGAACCCATTCGTCATAAACCATTATCTTGTCCGAATCCAAGCCCTAAAACCCAAAACAGATTTGATGTCCTTTAGTGATTTTAGCACCATTGGCACTACGATTATCGGATGGGGGTGTAAGATACACCGTTTCGAAGCTAAAAGACAGGGCTACAACATTACAGAAGGTCACTCAACCCAGTTTTGAATGCAAGCAGGTCAAAAATGCAGAATACCAAACCAGAACCGTAATTGCAGGTTTACAAATCACACCATGCTGTAATTAGTCCAACTCAGTCTATACAGGTCCAAATGCATTGATTCCAAAGGCATGCGGTAGCTAAGACCTCAAGCTACATTTCATAAGAAGACACCAACATCCAAATCCAAAGCAATTCCAGTCAAAACAGACGATTACAAACACAGTTTGCACATTCTGATCAACCCAGAATAGCTACAGTAAAATCGACATATCTCCCTCTACACCACTCCAAATGACCTGAAATTTTACAGGCACCTCAAACACATCAATACCTACAACTTTCATGTTTTGAGCCAAGGCCAATTCGGCCTCTAACTAGGTGTTAAAAATTCGGACAGATTGTGCAACCCAAAAATCCTAACTTGCTGAAAATTTTCCCAAACCAGAAATTGGTTGCAATTGTTCACTTTTCCCACCTCCTTAAGTCATTATATACCATTTCTAATCATCCTAGATAGCCACACAATCATGCTTATATTAAAACAGAAAAATCCCCAAAAATAATAAAACTTCATCCTTTCAACCACAAATCAAGAATTAATCCATAAAATTGCCTCTTATGCCACTACTAAACATAAATTAAACATCATTAGAGGGAGGAAAGGGGTTCATCCACCACTCACCTTAGTAAAACAAGAGGGAGAGCAACTTGTCACCTTAACCTTCCAAACAACTTCACCAAACAACTCACTATCACTAAATGAAGAGGTTTTATGGAGTAGAAACAAGTTTAGAAGGTTGGATTGTTTGATTGAAGCAAGATGAAAGCCAAAACTTGAAGAGCTTTTCTCTCTTTTGAAGCTCAAGAAAGTCGGCCAAGAGGAAGACAAGAATAAGAGATTTTTGGTCAATTTTTTAGATATTTAACCAATTTGGTCAAAAGTCAAAAACCATGAATAGTTGTCATAAGCCATACCCAATGAAATGGTGACACTTGTCACCTCAATTAATGCATTCCTATCCCTTCCTTTTCCTCTCACATCAATCACTTAACATCCTCTACTTATCTCTTAATACCCGATAAATTTCACACAGTATCCGAAACTTAACCTTATTGGCCGAATTTTTCCGAACTTTTCGCACTAATGGGTCCCACGTCCATATACGCTCTTAATTTCTCAAAAACTAACCGATACTGGAAAAATCATTTAAAAACTATATTTACTCATAAAAATTATCTGGAGAAATTTTCTAATAAAGAAAATGTCGAAAAGGCGGGCGATCAATAAAACAAACCCTAGAAACTTAAAAAAAAAAATTTTGGGTCCGCGTACTCATTCTTTCGGGGCGTCACAATCTCCCCTCCTTAAAAGAATGTCGTCCTCGACATTCCATCTTGTACTAATCAAGTCAAAACATCCCGCAAGAATCACTGATATTCAAACCAAACCCACAGTCCGGCATCCTAAACTTCAAGCCTAGGATACACTACAGAGATCTGAAGCCTAAACTCTGATGCCAACTGTGACGGCCCCACCTCTCCCTAGGGCGTACCCCAGGGTTCGGCGGGCCGCCCGCCCGGCTCTCGCCGGGACTCAGTCGTTCACTGCAATCCTCAAATGAATTACAATATAAATCTCAAGTATACATCAAATGGTCCACAAATACACATCCGTCTCCAATAATTACATTTCACAAATGCAGCGGAAACTAATCCCAAATATACATAAAATAATTCCAAATCTAAAATTGTACAAAGTTTAGGCCATCCATACACGTGCACAAGTACTACAAGTCCTTCCTTCGCCACGAGCCCTGTGGAGGGGAATAAAATAGTTTTTGGGGTGAGCTAAAAGCTCAGCGAGTAATCAGAAAATCATTAATCAAATCGGTTTCACAACAGTTCATTTCAATGATGTCATATAGCAATGATGTTATAAATTAAATGATAAATCCGAAAACAACTACATCATTTGCAAAACAGTAAATATGGATTATCAATAATTCAAGAAACATTTACAATGGAAAGCGATAGTAACATTCATGAAAGGATACATTCATTCTCCTGACATTTCCTCGCTCATTTGGTCATTCATTTCATTTCATTCTCCCCGTCCCTGGCTTTTGGCCAGGCTCCACCAACCTACATAGGTAATACTCGAGTATACCAAACGTTCACCCAAGTTCCTAATCGCCTGACCGAGTCCGCTTCTGGCTCAAGACGACCGGTAACAAGGGGCAATGGCCAGTTCAGCCCAAAAGGCTTACATTCATGCGCAAGTAACATTTCAATCGAAAATTTCACATTTATCGAGGTCGAGTGCGATAAAGTACACACTCGCCTCGAAAACTCGTTTTGGAAATCATTATAAGCGCTTAACACGTTATCAACCAAAATACAAGTCATGAAGTCAAGAAATATAGCAAACAAGGCACACTCAAATGCCAGCACACATGATATGCAAGAAAACATTTCAAAAGTAACTTTGGAAACAGTTCAAAAGTAAATAATGTAAGAAATGGTTCATAAATAACTTTAGAAGTAGTTTGAGGTCACTCACCTCCACGGCTCAGAACCCATTCGTCATAAACCATTATCTTGTCCGAATCCAAGCCCTAAAACCCAAAACAGATTTGATGTCCTTTAGTGATTTTAGCACCATTGGCACTACGATTATCGGATGGGGGTGTAAGATACACCGTTTCGAAGCTAAAAGACAGGGCTACAACATTACAGAAGGTCACTCAACCCAGTTTTGAATGCAAGCAGGTCAAAAATGCAGAATACCAAACCAGAACCGTAATTGCAGGTTTACAAATCACACCATGCTGTAATTAGTCCAACTCAGTCTATACAGGTCCAAATGCATTGATTCCAAAGGCATGCGGTAGCTAAGACCTCAAGCTACATTTCATAAGAAGACACCAACATCCAAATCCAAAGCAATTCCAGTCAAAACAGACGATTACAAACACAGTTTGCACATTCTGATCAACCCAGAATAGCTACAGTAAAATCGACATATCTCCCTCTACACCACTCCAAATGACCTGAAATTTTACAGGCACCTCAAACACATCAATACCTACAACTTTCATGTTTTGAGCCAAGGCCAATTCGGCCTCTAACTAGGTGTTAAAAATTCGGACAGATTGTGCAACCCAAAAATCCTAACTTGCTGAAAATTTTCCCAAACCAGAAATTGGTTGCAATTGTTCACTTTTCCCACCTCCTTAAGTCATTATATACCATTTCTAATCATCCTAGATAGCCACACAATCATGCTTATATTAAAACAGAAAAATCCCCAAAAATAATAAAACTTCATCCTTTCAACCACAAATCAAGAATTAATCCATAAAATTGCCTCTTATGCCACTACTAAACATAAATTAAACATCATTAGAGGGAGGAAAGGGGTTCATCCACCACTCACCTTAGTAAAACAAGAGGGAGAGCAACTTGTCACCTTAACCTTCCAAACAACTTCACCAAACAACTCACTATCACTAAATGAAGAGGTTTTATGGAGTAGAAACAAGTTTAGAAGGTTGGATTGTTTGATTGAAGCAAGATGAAAGCCAAAACTTGAAGAGCTTTTCTCTCTTTTGAAGCTCAAGAAAGTCGGCCAAGAGGAAGACAAGAATAAGAGATTTTTGGTCAATTTTTTAGATATTTAACCAATTTGGTCAAAAGTCAAAAACCATGAATAGTTGTCATAAGCCATACCCAATGAAATGGTGACACTTGTCACCTCAATTAATGCATTCCTATCCCTTCCTTTTCCTCTCACATCAATCACTTAACATCCTCTACTTATCTCTTAATACCCGATAAATTTCACACAGTATCCGAAACTTAACCTTATTGGCCGAATTTTTCCGAACTTTTCGCACTAATGGGTCCCACGTCCATATACGCTCTTAATTTCTCAAAAACTAACCGATACTGGAAAAATCATTTAAAAACTATATTTACTCATAAAAATTATCTGGAGAAATTTTCTAATAAAGAAAATGTCGAAAAGGCGGGCGATCAATAAAACAAACCCTAGAAACTTAAAAAAAAAAATTTTGGGTCCGCGTACTCATTCTTTCGGGGCGTCACAATCTCCCCTCCTTAAAAGAATGTCGTCCTCGACATTCCATCTTGTACTAATCAAGTCAAAACATCCCGCAAGAATCACTGATATTCAAACCAAACCCACAGTCCGGCATCCTAAACTTCAAGCCTAGGATACACTACAGAGATCTGAAGCCTAAACTCTGATGCCAACTGTGACGGCCCCACCTCTCCCTAGGGCGTACCCCAGGGTTCGGCGGGCCGCCCGCCCGGCTCTCGCCGGGACTCAGTCGTTCACTGCAATCCTCAAATGAATTACAATATAAATCTCAAGTATACATCAAATGGTCCACAAATACACATCCGTCTCCAATAATTACATTTCACAAATGCAGCGGAAACTAATCCCAAATATACATAAAATAATTCCAAATCTAAAATTGTACAAAGTTTAGGCCATCCATACACGTGCACAAGTACTACAAGTCCTTCCTTCGCCACGAGCCCTGTGGAGGGGAATAAAATAGTTTTTGGGGTGAGCTAAAAGCTCAGCGAGTAATCAGAAAATCATTAATCAAATCGGTTTCACAACAGTTCATTTCAATGATGTCATATAGCAATGATGTTATAAATTAAATGATAAATCCGAAAACAACTACATCATTTGCAAAACAGTAAATATGGATTATCAATAATTCAAGAAACATTTACAATGGAAAGCGATAGTAACATTCATGAAAGGATACATTCATTCTCCTGACATTTCCTCGCTCATTTGGTCATTCATTTCATTTCATTCTCCCCGTCCCTGGCTTTTGGCCAGGCTCCACCAACCTACATAGGTAATACTCGAGTATACCAAACGTTCACCCAAGTTCCTAATCGCCTGACCGAGTCCGCTTCTGGCTCAAGACGACCGGTAACAAGGGGCAATGGCCAGTTCAGCCCAAAAGGCTTACATTCATGCGCAAGTAACATTTCAATCGAAAATTTCACATTTATCGAGGTCGAGTGCGATAAAGTACACACTCGCCTCGAAAACTCGTTTTGGAAATCATTATAAGCGCTTAACACGTTATCAACCAAAATACAAGTCATGAAGTCAAGAAATATAGCAAACAAGGCACACTCAAATGCCAGCACACATGATATGCAAGAAAACATTTCAAAAGTAACTTTGGAAACAGTTCAAAAGTAAATAATGTAAGAAATGGTTCATAAATAACTTTAGAAGTAGTTTGAGGTCACTCACCTCCACGGCTCAGAACCCATTCGTCATAAACCATTATCTTGTCCGAATCCAAGCCCTAAAACCCAAAACAGATTTGATGTCCTTTAGTGATTTTAGCACCATTGGCACTACGATTATCGGATGGGGGTGTAAGATACACCGTTTCGAAGCTAAAAGACAGGGCTACAACATTACAGAAGGTCACTCAACCCAGTTTTGAATGCAAGCAGGTCAAAAATGCAGAATACCAAACCAGAACCGTAATTGCAGGTTTACAAATCACACCATGCTGTAATTAGTCCAACTCAGTCTATACAGGTCCAAATGCATTGATTCCAAAGGCATGCGGTAGCTAAGACCTCAAGCTACATTTCATAAGAAGACACCAACATCCAAATCCAAAGCAATTCCAGTCAAAACAGACGATTACAAACACAGTTTGCACATTCTGATCAACCCAGAATAGCTACAGTAAAATCGACATATCTCCCTCTACACCACTCCAAATGACCTGAAATTTTACAGGCACCTCAAACACATCAATACCTACAACTTTCATGTTTTGAGCCAAGGCCAATTCGGCCTCTAACTAGGTGTTAAAAATTCGGACAGATTGTGCAACCCAAAAATCCTAACTTGCTGAAAATTTTCCCAAACCAGAAATTGGTTGCAATTGTTCACTTTTCCCACCTCCTTAAGTCATTATATACCATTTCTAATCATCCTAGATAGCCACACAATCATGCTTATATTAAAACAGAAAAATCCCCAAAAATAATAAAACTTCATCCTTTCAACCACAAATCAAGAATTAATCCATAAAATTGCCTCTTATGCCACTACTAAACATAAATTAAACATCATTAGAGGGAGGAAAGGGGTTCATCCACCACTCACCTTAGTAAAACAAGAGGGAGAGCAACTTGTCACCTTAACCTTCCAAACAACTTCACCAAACAACTCACTATCACTAAATGAAGAGGTTTTATGGAGTAGAAACAAGTTTAGAAGGTTGGATTGTTTGATTGAAGCAAGATGAAAGCCAAAACTTGAAGAGCTTTTCTCTCTTTTGAAGCTCAAGAAAGTCGGCCAAGAGGAAGACAAGAATAAGAGATTTTTGGTCAATTTTTTAGATATTTAACCAATTTGGTCAAAAGTCAAAAACCATGAATAGTTGTCATAAGCCATACCCAATGAAATGGTGACACTTGTCACCTCAATTAATGCATTCCTATCCCTTCCTTTTCCTCTCACATCAATCACTTAACATCCTCTACTTATCTCTTAATACCCGATAAATTTCACACAGTATCCGAAACTTAACCTTATTGGCCGAATTTTTCCGAACTTTTCGCACTAATGGGTCCCACGTCCATATACGCTCTTAATTTCTCAAAAACTAACCGATACTGGAAAAATCATTTAAAAACTATATTTACTCATAAAAATTATCTGGAGAAATTTTCTAATAAAGAAAATGTCGAAAAGGCGGGCGATCAATAAAACAAACCCTAGAAACTTAAAAAAAAAAATTTTGGGTCCGCGTACTCATTCTTTCGGGGCGTCACAATCTCCCCTCCTTAAAAGAATGTCGTCCTCGACATTCCATCTTGTACTAATCAAGTCAAAACATCCCGCAAGAATCACTGATATTCAAACCAAACCCACAGTCCGGCATCCTAAACTTCAAGCCTAGGATACACTACAGAGATCTGAAGCCTAAACTCTGATGCCAACTGTGACGGCCCCACCTCTCCCTAGGGCGTACCCCAGGGTTCGGCGGGCCGCCCGCCCGGCTCTCGCCGGGACTCAGTCGTTCACTGCAATCCTCAAATGAATTACAATATAAATCTCAAGTATACATCAAATGGTCCACAAATACACATCCGTCTCCAATAATTACATTTCACAAATGCAGCGGAAACTAATCCCAAATATACATAAAATAATTCCAAATCTAAAATTGTACAAAGTTTAGGCCATCCATACACGTGCACAAGTACTACAAGTCCTTCCTTCGCCACGAGCCCTGTGGAGGGGAATAAAATAGTTTTTGGGGTGAGCTAAAAGCTCAGCGAGTAATCAGAAAATCATTAATCAAATCGGTTTCACAACAGTTCATTTCAATGATGTCATATAGCAATGATGTTATAAATTAAATGATAAATCCGAAAACAACTACATCATTTGCAAAACAGTAAATATGGATTATCAATAATTCAAGAAACATTTACAATGGAAAGCGATAGTAACATTCATGAAAGGATACATTCATTCTCCTGACATTTCCTCGCTCATTTGGTCATTCATTTCATTTCATTCTCCCCGTCCCTGGCTTTTGGCCAGGCTCCACCAACCTACATAGGTAATACTCGAGTATACCAAACGTTCACCCAAGTTCCTAATCGCCTGACCGAGTCCGCTTCTGGCTCAAGACGACCGGTAACAAGGGGCAATGGCCAGTTCAGCCCAAAAGGCTTACATTCATGCGCAAGTAACATTTCAATCGAAAATTTCACATTTATCGAGGTCGAGTGCGATAAAGTACACACTCGCCTCGAAAACTCGTTTTGGAAATCATTATAAGCGCTTAACACGTTATCAACCAAAATACAAGTCATGAAGTCAAGAAATATAGCAAACAAGGCACACTCAAATGCCAGCACACATGATATGCAAGAAAACATTTCAAAAGTAACTTTGGAAACAGTTCAAAAGTAAATAATGTAAGAAATGGTTCATAAATAACTTTAGAAGTAGTTTGAGGTCACTCACCTCCACGGCTCAGAACCCATTCGTCATAAACCATTATCTTGTCCGAATCCAAGCCCTAAAACCCAAAACAGATTTGATGTCCTTTAGTGATTTTAGCACCATTGGCACTACGATTATCGGATGGGGGTGTAAGATACACCGTTTCGAAGCTAAAAGACAGGGCTACAACATTACAGAAGGTCACTCAACCCAGTTTTGAATGCAAGCAGGTCAAAAATGCAGAATACCAAACCAGAACCGTAATTGCAGGTTTACAAATCACACCATGCTGTAATTAGTCCAACTCAGTCTATACAGGTCCAAATGCATTGATTCCAAAGGCATGCGGTAGCTAAGACCTCAAGCTACATTTCATAAGAAGACACCAACATCCAAATCCAAAGCAATTCCAGTCAAAACAGACGATTACAAACACAGTTTGCACATTCTGATCAACCCAGAATAGCTACAGTAAAATCGACATATCTCCCTCTACACCACTCCAAATGACCTGAAATTTTACAGGCACCTCAAACACATCAATACCTACAACTTTCATGTTTTGAGCCAAGGCCAATTCGGCCTCTAACTAGGTGTTAAAAATTCGGACAGATTGTGCAACCCAAAAATCCTAACTTGCTGAAAATTTTCCCAAACCAGAAATTGGTTGCAATTGTTCACTTTTCCCACCTCCTTAAGTCATTATATACCATTTCTAATCATCCTAGATAGCCACACAATCATGCTTATATTAAAACAGAAAAATCCCCAAAAATAATAAAACTTCATCCTTTCAACCACAAATCAAGAATTAATCCATAAAATTGCCTCTTATGCCACTACTAAACATAAATTAAACATCATTAGAGGGAGGAAAGGGGTTCATCCACCACTCACCTTAGTAAAACAAGAGGGAGAGCAACTTGTCACCTTAACCTTCCAAACAACTTCACCAAACAACTCACTATCACTAAATGAAGAGGTTTTATGGAGTAGAAACAAGTTTAGAAGGTTGGATTGTTTGATTGAAGCAAGATGAAAGCCAAAACTTGAAGAGCTTTTCTCTCTTTTGAAGCTCAAGAAAGTCGGCCAAGAGGAAGACAAGAATAAGAGATTTTTGGTCAATTTTTTAGATATTTAACCAATTTGGTCAAAAGTCAAAAACCATGAATAGTTGTCATAAGCCATACCCAATGAAATGGTGACACTTGTCACCTCAATTAATGCATTCCTATCCCTTCCTTTTCCTCTCACATCAATCACTTAACATCCTCTACTTATCTCTTAATACCCGATAAATTTCACACAGTATCCGAAACTTAACCTTATTGGCCGAATTTTTCCGAACTTTTCGCACTAATGGGTCCCACGTCCATATACGCTCTTAATTTCTCAAAAACTAACCGATACTGGAAAAATCATTTAAAAACTATATTTACTCATAAAAATTATCTGGAGAAATTTTCTAATAAAGAAAATGTCGAAAAGGCGGGCGATCAATAAAACAAACCCTAGAAACTTAAAAAAAAAAATTTTGGGTCCGCGTACTCATTCTTTCGGGGCGTCACAATCTCCCCTCCTTAAAAGAATGTCGTCCTCGACATTCCATCTTGTACTAATCAAGTCAAAACATCCCGCAAGAATCACTGATATTCAAACCAAACCCACAGTCCGGCATCCTAAACTTCAAGCCTAGGATACACTACAGAGATCTGAAGCCTAAACTCTGATGCCAACTGTGACGGCCCCACCTCTCCCTAGGGCGTACCCCAGGGTTCGGCGGGCCGCCCGCCCGGCTCTCGCCGGGACTCAGTCGTTCACTGCAATCCTCAAATGAATTACAATATAAATCTCAAGTATACATCAAATGGTCCACAAATACACATCCGTCTCCAATAATTACATTTCACAAATGCAGCGGAAACTAATCCCAAATATACATAAAATAATTCCAAATCTAAAATTGTACAAAGTTTAGGCCATCCATACACGTGCACAAGTACTACAAGTCCTTCCTTCGCCACGAGCCCTGTGGAGGGGAATAAAATAGTTTTTGGGGTGAGCTAAAAGCTCAGCGAGTAATCAGAAAATCATTAATCAAATCGGTTTCACAACAGTTCATTTCAATGATGTCATATAGCAATGATGTTATAAATTAAATGATAAATCCGAAAACAACTACATCATTTGCAAAACAGTAAATATGGATTATCAATAATTCAAGAAACATTTACAATGGAAAGCGATAGTAACATTCATGAAAGGATACATTCATTCTCCTGACATTTCCTCGCTCATTTGGTCATTCATTTCATTTCATTCTCCCCGTCCCTGGCTTTTGGCCAGGCTCCACCAACCTACATAGGTAATACTCGAGTATACCAAACGTTCACCCAAGTTCCTAATCGCCTGACCGAGTCCGCTTCTGGCTCAAGACGACCGGTAACAAGGGGCAATGGCCAGTTCAGCCCAAAAGGCTTACATTCATGCGCAAGTAACATTTCAATCGAAAATTTCACATTTATCGAGGTCGAGTGCGATAAAGTACACACTCGCCTCGAAAACTCGTTTTGGAAATCATTATAAGCGCTTAACACGTTATCAACCAAAATACAAGTCATGAAGTCAAGAAATATAGCAAACAAGGCACACTCAAATGCCAGCACACATGATATGCAAGAAAACATTTCAAAAGTAACTTTGGAAACAGTTCAAAAGTAAATAATGTAAGAAATGGTTCATAAAAAACTTTAGAAGTAGTTTGAGGTCACTCACCTCCACGGCTCAGAACCCATTCGTCATAAACCATTATCTTGTCCGAATCCAAGCCCTAAAACCCAAAACAGATTTGATGTCCTTTAGTGATTTTAGCACCATTGGCACTACGATTATCGGATGGGGGTGTAAGATACACCGTTTCGAAGCTAAAAGACAGGGCTACAACATTACAGAAGGTCACTCAACCCAGTTTTGAATGCAAGCAGGTCAAAAATGCAGAATACCAAACCAGAACCGTAATTGCAGGTTTACAAATCACACCATGCTGTAATTAGTCCAACTCAGTCTATACAGGTCCAAATGCATTGATTCCAAAGGCATGCGGTAGCTAAGACCTCAAGCTACATTTCATAAGAAGACACCAACATCCAAATCCAAAGCAATTCCAGTCAAAACAGACGATTACAAACACAGTTTGCACATTCTGATCAACCCAGAATAGCTACAGTAAAATCGACATATCTCCCTCTACACCACTCCAAATGACCTGAAATTTTACAGGCACCTCAAACACATCAATACCTACAACTTTCATGTTTTGAGCCAAGGCCAATTCGGCCTCTAACTAGGTGTTAAAAATTCGGACAGATTGTGCAACCCAAAAATCCTAACTTGCTGAAAATTTTCCCAAACCAGAAATTGGTTGCAATTGTTCACTTTTCCCACCTCCTTAAGTCATTATATACCATTTCTAATCATCCTAGATAGCCACACAATCATGCTTATATTAAAACAGAAAAATCCCCAAAAATAATAAAACTTCATCCTTTCAACCACAAATCAAGAATTAATCCATAAAATTGCCTCTTATGCCACTACTAAACATAAATTAAACATCATTAGAGGGAGGAAAGGGGTTCATCCACCACTCACCTTAGTAAAACAAGAGGGAGAGCAACTTGTCACCTTAACCTTCCAAACAACTTCACCAAACAACTCACTATCACTAAATGAAGAGGTTTTATGGAGTAGAAACAAGTTTAGAAGGTTGGATTGTTTGATTGAAGCAAGATGAAAGCCAAAACTTGAAGAGCTTTTCTCTCTTTTGAAGCTCAAGAAAGTCGGCCAAGAGGAAGACAAGAATAAGAGATTTTTGGTCAATTTTTTAGATATTTAACCAATTTGGTCAAAAGTCAAAAACCATGAATAGTTGTCATAAGCCATACCCAATGAAATGGTGACACTTGTCACCTCAATTAATGCATTCCTATCCCTTCCTTTTCCTCTCACATCAATCACTTAACATCCTCTACTTATCTCTTAATACCCGATAAATTTCACACAGTATCCGAAACTTAACCTTATTGGCCGAATTTTTCCGAACTTTTCGCACTAATGGGTCCCACGTCCATATACGCTCTTAATTTCTCAAAAACTAACCGATACTGGAAAAATCATTTAAAAACTATATTTACTCATAAAAATTATCTGGAGAAATTTTCTAATAAAGAAAATGTCGAAAAGGCGGGCGATCAATAAAACAAACCCTAGAAACTTAAAAAAAAAAATTTTGGGTCCGCGTACTCATTCTTTCGGGGCGTCACAATCTCCCCTCCTTAAAAGAATGTCGTCCTCGACATTCCATCTTGTACTAATCAAGTCAAAACATCCCGCAAGAATCACTGATATTCAAACCAAACCCACAGTCCGGCATCCTAAACTTCAAGCCTAGGATACACTACAGAGATCTGAAGCCTAAACTCTGATGCCAACTGTGACGGCCCCACCTCTCCCTAGGGCGTACCCCAGGGTTCGGCGGGCCGCCCGCCCGGCTCTCGCCGGGACTCAGTCGTTCACTGCAATCCTCAAATGAATTACAATATAAATCTCAAGTATACATCAAATGGTCCACAAATACACATCCGTCTCCAATAATTACATTTCACAAATGCAGCGGAAACTAATCCCAAATATACATAAAATAATTCCAAATCTAAAATTGTACAAAGTTTAGGCCATCCATACACGTGCACAAGTACTACAAGTCCTTCCTTCGCCACGAGCCCTGTGGAGGGGAATAAAATAGTTTTTGGGGTGAGCTAAAAGCTCAGCGAGTAATCAGAAAATCATTAATCAAATCGGTTTCACAACAGTTCATTTCAATGATGTCATATAGCAATGATGTTATAAATTAAATGATAAATCCGAAAACAACTACATCATTTGCAAAACAGTAAATATGGATTATCAATAATTCAAGAAACATTTACAATGGAAAGCGATAGTAACATTCATGAAAGGATACATTCATTCTCCTGACATTTCCTCGCTCATTTGGTCATTCATTTCATTTCATTCTCCCCGTCCCTGGCTTTTGGCCAGGCTCCACCAACCTACATAGGTAATACTCGAGTATACCAAACGTTCACCCAAGTTCCTAATCGCCTGACCGAGTCCGCTTCTGGCTCAAGACGACCGGTAACAAGGGGCAATGGCCAGTTCAGCCCAAAAGGCTTACATTCATGCGCAAGTAACATTTCAATCGAAAATTTCACATTTATCGAGGTCGAGTGCGATAAAGTACACACTCGCCTCGAAAACTCGTTTTGGAAATCATTATAAGCGCTTAACACGTTATCAACCAAAATACAAGTCATGAAGTCAAGAAATATAGCAAACAAGGCACACTCAAATGCCAGCACACATGATATGCAAGAAAACATTTCAAAAGTAACTTTGGAAACAGTTCAAAAGTAAATAATGTAAGAAATGGTTCATAAAAAACTTTAGAAGTAGTTTGAGGTCACTCACCTCCACGGCTCAGAACCCATTCGTCATAAACCATTATCTTGTCCGAATCCAAGCCCTAAAACCCAAAACAGATTTGATGTCCTTTAGTGATTTTAGCACCATTGGCACTACGATTATCGGATGGGGGTGTAAGATACACCGTTTCGAAGCTAAAAGACAGGGCTACAACATTACAGAAGGTCACTCAACCCAGTTTTGAATGCAAGCAGGTCAAAAATGCAGAATACCAAACCAGAACCGTAATTGCAGGTTTACAAATCACACCATGCTGTAATTAGTCCAACTCAGTCTATACAGGTCCAAATGCATTGATTCCAAAGGCATGCGGTAGCTAAGACCTCAAGCTACATTTCATAAGAAGACACCAACATCCAAATCCAAAGCAATTCCAGTCAAAACAGACGATTACAAACACAGTTTGCACATTCTGATCAACCCAGAATAGCTACAGTAAAATCGACATATCTCCCTCTACACCACTCCAAATGACCTGAAATTTTACAGGCACCTCAAACACATCAATACCTACAACTTTCATGTTTTGAGCCAAGGCCAATTCGGCCTCTAACTAGGTGTTAAAAATTCGGACAGATTGTGCAACCCAAAAATCCTAACTTGCTGAAAATTTTCCCAAACCAGAAATTGGTTGCAATTGTTCACTTTTCCCACCTCCTTAAGTCATTATATACCATTTCTAATCATCCTAGATAGCCACACAATCATGCTTATATTAAAACAGAAAAATCCCCAAAAATAATAAAACTTCATCCTTTCAACCACAAATCAAGAATTAATCCATAAAATTGCCTCTTATGCCACTACTAAACATAAATTAAACATCATTAGAGGGAGGAAAGGGGTTCATCCACCACTCACCTTAGTAAAACAAGAGGGAGAGCAACTTGTCACCTTAACCTTCCAAACAACTTCACCAAACAACTCACTATCACTAAATGAAGAGGTTTTATGGAGTAGAAACAAGTTTAGAAGGTTGGATTGTTTGATTGAAGCAAGATGAAAGCCAAAACTTGAAGAGCTTTTCTCTCTTTTGAAGCTCAAGAAAGTCGGCCAAGAGGAAGACAAGAATAAGAGATTTTTGGTCAATTTTTTAGATATTTAACCAATTTGGTCAAAAGTCAAAAACCATGAATAGTTGTCATAAGCCATACCCAATGAAATGGTGACACTTGTCACCTCAATTAATGCATTCCTATCCCTTCCTTTTCCTCTCACATCAATCACTTAACATCCTCTACTTATCTCTTAATACCCGATAAATTTCACACAGTATCCGAAACTTAACCTTATTGGCCGAATTTTTCCGAACTTTTCGCACTAATGGGTCCCACGTCCATATACGCTCTTAATTTCTCAAAAACTAACCGATACTGGAAAAATCATTTAAAAACTATATTTACTCATAAAAATTATCTGGAGAAATTTTCTAATAAAGAAAATGTCGAAAAGGCGGGCGATCAATAAAACAAACCCTAGAAACTTAAAAAAAAAAATTTTGGGTCCGCGTACTCATTCTTTCGGGGCGTCACAATCTCCCCTCCTTAAAAGAATGTCGTCCTCGACATTCCATCTTGTACTAATCAAGTCAAAACATCCCGCAAGAATCACTGATATTCAAACCAAACCCACAGTCCGGCATCCTAAACTTCAAGCCTAGGATACACTACAGAGATCTGAAGCCTAAACTCTGATGCCAACTGTGACGGCCCCACCTCTCCCTAGGGCGTACCCCAGGGTTCGGCGGGCCGCCCGCCCGGCTCTCGCCGGGACTCAGTCGTTCACTGCAATCCTCAAATGAATTACAATATAAATCTCAAGTATACATCAAATGGTCCACAAATACACATCCGTCTCCAATAATTACATTTCACAAATGCAGCGGAAACTAATCCCAAATATACATAAAATAATTCCAAATCTAAAATTGTACAAAGTTTAGGCCATCCATACACGTGCACAAGTACTACAAGTCCTTCCTTCGCCACGAGCCCTGTGGAGGGGAATAAAATAGTTTTTGGGGTGAGCTAAAAGCTCAGCGAGTAATCAGAAAATCATTAATCAAATCGGTTTCACAACAGTTCATTTCAATGATGTCATATAGCAATGATGTTATAAATTAAATGATAAATCCGAAAACAACTACATCATTTGCAAAACAGTAAATATGGATTATCAATAATTCAAGAAACATTTACAATGGAAAGCGATAGTAACATTCATGAAAGGATACATTCATTCTCCTGACATTTCCTCGCTCATTTGGTCATTCATTTCATTTCATTCTCCCCGTCCCTGGCTTTTGGCCAGGCTCCACCAACCTACATAGGTAATACTCGAGTATACCAAACGTTCACCCAAGTTCCTAATCGCCTGACCGAGTCCGCTTCTGGCTCAAGACGACCGGTAACAAGGGGCAATGGCCAGTTCAGCCCAAAAGGCTTACATTCATGCGCAAGTAACATTTCAATCGAAAATTTCACATTTATCGAGGTCGAGTGCGATAAAGTACACACTCGCCTCGAAAACTCGTTTTGGAAATCATTATAAGCGCTTAACACGTTATCAACCAAAATACAAGTCATGAAGTCAAGAAATATAGCAAACAAGGCACACTCAAATGCCAGCACACATGATATGCAAGAAAACATTTCAAAAGTAACTTTGGAAACAGTTCAAAAGTAAATAATGTAAGAAATGGTTCATAAATAACTTTAGAAGTAGTTTGAGGTCACTCACCTCCACGGCTCAGAACCCATTCGTCATAAACCATTATCTTGTCCGAATCCAAGCCCTAAAACCCAAAACAGATTTGATGTCCTTTAGTGATTTTAGCACCATTGGCACTACGATTATCGGATGGGGGTGTAAGATACACCGTTTCGAAGCTAAAAGACAGGGCTACAACATTACAGAAGGTCACTCAACCCAGTTTTGAATGCAAGCAGGTCAAAAATGCAGAATACCAAACCAGAACCGTAATTGCAGGTTTACAAATCACACCATGCTGTAATTAGTCCAACTCAGTCTATACAGGTCCAAATGCATTGATTCCAAAGGCATGCGGTAGCTAAGACCTCAAGCTACATTTCATAAGAAGACACCAACATCCAAATCCAAAGCAATTCCAGTCAAAACAGACGATTACAAACACAGTTTGCACATTCTGATCAACCCAGAATAGCTACAGTAAAATCGACATATCTCCCTCTACACCACTCCAAATGACCTGAAATTTTACAGGCACCTCAAACACATCAATACCTACAACTTTCATGTTTTGAGCCAAGGCCAATTCGGCCTCTAACTAGGTGTTAAAAATTCGGACAGATTGTGCAACCCAAAAATCCTAACTTGCTGAAAATTTTCCCAAACCAGAAATTGGTTGCAATTGTTCACTTTTCCCACCTCCTTAAGTCATTATATACCATTTCTAATCATCCTAGATAGCCACACAATCATGCTTATATTAAAACAGAAAAATCCCCAAAAATAATAAAACTTCATCCTTTCAACCACAAATCAAGAATTAATCCATAAAATTGCCTCTTATGCCACTACTAAACATAAATTAAACATCATTAGAGGGAGGAAAGGGGTTCATCCACCACTCACCTTAGTAAAACAAGAGGGAGAGCAACTTGTCACCTTAACCTTCCAAACAACTTCACCAAACAACTCACTATCACTAAATGAAGAGGTTTTATGGAGTAGAAACAAGTTTAGAAGGTTGGATTGTTTGATTGAAGCAAGATGAAAGCCAAAACTTGAAGAGCTTTTCTCTCTTTTGAAGCTCAAGAAAGTCGGCCAAGAGGAAGACAAGAATAAGAGATTTTTGGTCAATTTTTTAGATATTTAACCAATTTGGTCAAAAGTCAAAAACCATGAATAGTTGTCATAAGCCATACCCAATGAAATGGTGACACTTGTCACCTCAATTAATGCATTCCTATCCCTTCCTTTTCCTCTCACATCAATCACTTAACATCCTCTACTTATCTCTTAATACCCGATAAATTTCACACAGTATCCGAAACTTAACCTTATTGGCCGAATTTTTCCGAACTTTTCGCACTAATGGGTCCCACGTCCATATACGCTCTTAATTTCTCAAAAACTAACCGATACTGGAAAAATCATTTAAAAACTATATTTACTCATAAAAATTATCTGGAGAAATTTTCTAATAAAGAAAATGTCGAAAAGGCGGGCGATCAATAAAACAAACCCTAGAAACTTAAAAAAAAAAATTTTGGGTCCGCGTACTCATTCTTTCGGGGCGTCACAATCTCCCCTCCTTAAAAGAATGTCGTCCTCGACATTCCATCTTGTACTAATCAAGTCAAAACATCCCGCAAGAATCACTGATATTCAAACCAAACCCACAGTCCGGCATCCTAAACTTCAAGCCTAGGATACACTACAGAGATCTGAAGCCTAAACTCTGATGCCAACTGTGACGGCCCCACCTCTCCCTAGGGCGTACCCCAGGGTTCGGCGGGCCGCCCGCCCGGCTCTCGCCGGGACTCAGTCGTTCACTGCAATCCTCAAATGAATTACAATATAAATCTCAAGTATACATCAAATGGTCCACAAATACACATCCGTCTCCAATAATTACATTTCACAAATGCAGCGGAAACTAATCCCAAATATACATAAAATAATTCCAAATCTAAAATTGTACAAAGTTTAGGCCATCCATACACGTGCACAAGTACTACAAGTCCTTCCTTCGCCACGAGCCCTGTGGAGGGGAATAAAATAGTTTTTGGGGTGAGCTAAAAGCTCAGCGAGTAATCAGAAAATCATTAATCAAATCGGTTTCACAACAGTTCATTTCAATGATGTCATATAGCAATGATGTTATAAATTAAATGATAAATCCGAAAACAACTACATCATTTGCAAAACAGTAAATATGGATTATCAATAATTCAAGAAACATTTACAATGGAAAGCGATAGTAACATTCATGAAAGGATACATTCATTCTCCTGACATTTCCTCGCTCATTTGGTCATTCATTTCATTTCATTCTCCCCGTCCCTGGCTTTTGGCCAGGCTCCACCAACCTACATAGGTAATACTCGAGTATACCAAACGTTCACCCAAGTTCCTAATCGCCTGACCGAGTCCGCTTCTGGCTCAAGACGACCGGTAACAAGGGGCAATGGCCAGTTCAGCCCAAAAGGCTTACATTCATGCGCAAGTAACATTTCAATCGAAAATTTCACATTTATCGAGGTCGAGTGCGATAAAGTACACACTCGCCTCGAAAACTCGTTTTGGAAATCATTATAAGCGCTTAACACGTTATCAACCAAAATACAAGTCATGAAGTCAAGAAATATAGCAAACAAGGCACACTCAAATGCCAGCACACATGATATGCAAGAAAACATTTCAAAAGTAACTTTGGAAACAGTTCAAAAGTAAATAATGTAAGAAATGGTTCATAAATAACTTTAGAAGTAGTTTGAGGTCACTCACCTCCACGGCTCAGAACCCATTCGTCATAAACCATTATCTTGTCCGAATCCAAGCCCTAAAACCCAAAACAGATTTGATGTCCTTTAGTGATTTTAGCACCATTGGCACTACGATTATCGGATGGGGGTGTAAGATACACCGTTTCGAAGCTAAAAGACAGGGCTACAACATTACAGAAGGTCACTCAACCCAGTTTTGAATGCAAGCAGGTCAAAAATGCAGAATACCAAACCAGAACCGTAATTGCAGGTTTACAAATCACACCATGCTGTAATTAGTCCAACTCAGTCTATACAGGTCCAAATGCATTGATTCCAAAGGCATGCGGTAGCTAAGACCTCAAGCTACATTTCATAAGAAGACACCAACATCCAAATCCAAAGCAATTCCAGTCAAAACAGACGATTACAAACACAGTTTGCACATTCTGATCAACCCAGAATAGCTACAGTAAAATCGACATATCTCCCTCTACACCACTCCAAATGACCTGAAATTTTACAGGCACCTCAAACACATCAATACCTACAACTTTCATGTTTTGAGCCAAGGCCAATTCGGCCTCTAACTAGGTGTTAAAAATTCGGACAGATTGTGCAACCCAAAAATCCTAACTTGCTGAAAATTTTCCCAAACCAGAAATTGGTTGCAATTGTTCACTTTTCCCACCTCCTTAAGTCATTATATACCATTTCTAATCATCCTAGATAGCCACACAATCATGCTTATATTAAAACAGAAAAATCCCCAAAAATAATAAAACTTCATCCTTTCAACCACAAATCAAGAATTAATCCATAAAATTGCCTCTTATGCCACTACTAAACATAAATTAAACATCATTAGAGGGAGGAAAGGGGTTCATCCACCACTCACCTTAGTAAAACAAGAGGGAGAGCAACTTGTCACCTTAACCTTCCAAACAACTTCACCAAACAACTCACTATCACTAAATGAAGAGGTTTTATGGAGTAGAAACAAGTTTAGAAGGTTGGATTGTTTGATTGAAGCAAGATGAAAGCCAAAACTTGAAGAGCTTTTCTCTCTTTTGAAGCTCAAGAAAGTCGGCCAAGAGGAAGACAAGAATAAGAGATTTTTGGTCAATTTTTTAGATATTTAACCAATTTGGTCAAAAGTCAAAAACCATGAATAGTTGTCATAAGCCATACCCAATGAAATGGTGACACTTGTCACCTCAATTAATGCATTCCTATCCCTTCCTTTTCCTCTCACATCAATCACTTAACATCCTCTACTTATCTCTTAATACCCGATAAATTTCACACAGTATCCGAAACTTAACCTTATTGGCCGAATTTTTCCGAACTTTTCGCACTAGTGGGTCCCACGTCCATATACGCTCTTAATTTCTCAAAAACTAACCGATACTGGAAAAATCATTTAAAAACTATATTTACTCATAAAAATTATCTGGAGAAATTTTCTAATAAAGAAAATGTCGAAAAGGCGGGCGATCAATAAAACAAACCCTAGAAACTTAAAAAAAAAAAATTTGGGTCCGCGTACTAATTCTTTCGGGGCGTCACAATCTCCCCTCCTTAAAAGAATGTCGTCCTCGACATTCCATCTTGTACTAATCAAGTCAAAACATCCCGCAAGAATCACTGATATTCAAACCAAACCCACAGTCCGGCATCCTAAACTTCAAGCCTAGGATACACTACAGAGATCTGAAGCCTAAACTCTGATGCCAACTGTGACGGCCCCACCTCTCCCTAGGGCGTACCCCAGGGTTCGGCGGGCCGCCCGCCCGGCTCTCGCCGGGATTCAGTCGTTCACTGCAATCCTCAAATGAATTACAATATAAATCTCAAGTATACATCAAATGGTCCACAAATACACATTCGTCTCCAATAATTACATTTCACAAATGCAGCGGAAACTAATCCCAAATATACATAAAATAATTCCAAATCCAAAATTGTACAAAGTTTAGACCATCCATACACGTGCACAAGTACTACAAGTCCTTCCTTCGCCACGAGCCCTGTGGAGGGGAATAAAATAGTTTTTGGGGTGAGCTAAAAGCTCAGCGAGTAATCAGAAAATCATTAATCAAATCGGTTTCACAACAGTTCATTTCAATGATGTCATATAGCAATGATGTCATAAATTAAATGATAAATCCGAAAACAACTACATCATTTGCAAAACAGTAAATATGGATTATCAATAATTCAAGAAACATTTACAATGGAAAGCGATAGTAACATTCATGAAAGGATACATTCATTCTCCTGACATTTCCTCGCTCATTTGGTCATTCATTTCATTTCATTCACCCCGTCCCTGGCTTTTGGCCAGGCTCCACCAACCTACATAGGTAATACTCGAGTATACCAAACGTTCACCCAAGTTCCTAATCGCCTGACCGAGTCCGCTTCTGGCTCAAGACGACCGGTAACAAGGGGCAATGGCCAGTTCAGCCCAAAAGGCTTACATTCATGCGCAAGTAACATTTCAATCGAAAATTTCACATTTATCGAGGTCGAGTGCGATAAAGTACACACTCGCCTCGAAAACTCGTTTTGGAAATCATTATAAGCGCTTAACACGTTATCAACCAAAATACAAGTCATGAAGTCAAGAAATATAGCAAACAAGGCACACTCAAATGCCAGCACACATGATATGCAAGAAAACATTTCAAAAGTAACTTTGGAAACAGTTCAAAAGTAAATAATGTAAGAAATGGTTCATAAATAACTTTAGAAGTAGTTTGAGGTCACTCACCTCCACGGCTCAGAACCCATTCGTCATAAACCATTATCTTGTCCGAATCCAAGCCCTAAAACCCAAAACAGATTTGATGTCCTTTAGTGATTTTAGCACCATTGGCACTACGATTATCGGATGGGGGTGTAAGATACACCGTTTCGAAGCTAAAAGACAGGGCTACAACATTACAGAAGGTCACTCAACCCAGTTTTGAATGCAAGCAGGTCAAAAATGCAGAATACCAAACCGGAACCGTAATTGCAGGTTTACAAATCACACCATGCTGTAATTAGTCCAACTCAGTCTATACAGGTCCAAATGCATTGATTCCAAAGGCATGCGGTAGCTAAGACCTCAAGCTACATTTCATAAGAAGACACCAACATCCAAATCCAAAGCAATTCCAGTCAAAACAGACGATTACAAACACAGTTTGCACATTCTGATCAACCCAGAATAGCTACAGTAAAATCGACATATCTCACTTTACACCACTCCAAATGACCTGAAATTTTACAGGCACCTCAAACACATCAATACCTACAACTTTCATGTTTTGAGTCAAGGCCAATTCGGCCTCTAACTAGGTGCTAAAAATTCGGACAGATTGTGCAACGCAAAAACCCTAACTTGCTGAAATTTTTCCCAAACCAGAAATTGGTTGCAATTGTTCACTTTTCCCACCTCCTTAAGTCATTATATACCATTTCTAATCATCCTAGATAGCCACACAATCATGCTTATATTAAAACAGAAAAATCCCCAAAAATAATAAAACTTCATCCTTTCAACCACAAATCAAGAATTAATCCATAAAATTGCCTCTTATGCCACTACTAAACATAAATTAAACATCATTAGAGGGAGGAAAGGGGTTCATCCACCACTCACCTTAGTAAAACAAGAGTGAGAGCAACTTGTCACCTTAAGCTTCCAAACAACTTCACCAAACAACTCACTATCACTAAATGAAGAGGTTTTATGGAGTAGAAACAAGTTTAGAAGGTTGGATGGTTTGATTGAAGCAAGATGAAAGCCAAAACTTGAAGAGCTTTTCTCTCTTTTGAAGCTCAAGAAAGTCGGCCAAGAGGAAGACAAGAATAAGAGATTTTTGGTCAATTTTTTAGATATTTAACCAATTTGGTCAAAAGTCAAAAACCATGAATAGTTGTCATAAGCCATACCCAATGAAATGGTGACACTTGTCACCTCAATTAATGCATTCCTATCCCTTCCTTTTCCTCTCACATCAATCACTTAACATCCTCTACTTATCTCTTAATAACTGATAAATTTCACACAGTGTCCGAAACTTAACCTTATTGGCCGAATTTTTCCGAACTTTTCGCACTAGTGGGTCCCACATCCATATACGCTCTTAATTTCTCAAAAACTAACCGATACTGGAAAAATCATTTAAAAACTATATTTACTCATAAAAATTATCTGGAGAAATTTACTAATAAAGAAAATGTCGAAAAGGCGGGCGATCAATAAAATAAACCCTAGAAACTTTAAAAAAAAATTTTTGGGTCCGCGTACTCATTCTTTCGGGGCGTCACAATCTCCCCTCCTTAAAAAAATGTCGTCCTCGACATTCCATCTTGTACTAATCAAGTCAAAACATTCCGCAAGAATCACTGATATTCAAACCAAACCCACAGTCCGGCATCCTAAACTTCAAACCTAGGATACACTACAGAGATCTGAAGTCTAGGCTCTGATACCAACTGTGACGGCCCCACCTCTCCCTAGGGCGTACCCCAGGGTTCGGCGGGCCGCCCGCCCGGCTCTCGCCGGGACTCAGTCGTTCACTGCAATCCTCAAATGAATTACAATATAAATCTCAAGTATACATCAAATGGTCCACAAATACACATCCGTCTCCAATAATTACATTTCACAAATGCAGCGGAAACTAATCCCAAATATACATAAAATAATTCCAAATCCAAAATTGTACAAAGTTTAGGCCATCCATACACGTGCACAAGTACTACAAGTCCTTCCTTCGCCACGAGCCCTGTGGAGGGGAATAAAATAGTTTTTGGGGTGAGTTAAAAGCTCAGCGAGTAATCAGAAAATCATTAATCAAATCGGTTTCACAATAGTTCATTTCAATGATGTCATATAGCAATGATGTCATAAATTAAATGATAAATCCGAAAACAACTACATCATTTGCAAAACAGTAAATATGGATTATCAATAATTCAAGAAACATTTACAATGGAAAGTGATTGTAAGTCCCACAGACAACCAAGAGGGGGGGTGAATTGGTTGATTAAAATCTTAACCAAGTTTATGCACTTTTTCTTTAATGAAAATTTACCTTCCTTTTTAGTAATGATCAACCAAGTAGATTAGAAGACAATAGCAATATTAATCAGAGAAGCAAGTATAGATAAGCAATGAAGATTTTATTAAACAGAAATATAAAATAGAGAAACAAACCAAGTGTCTACCAAGCTTTACCCAAACTTGAAGACCAAACACTAGGAAGAGCAACTTCTCTTTGATGAACGAAGATCAACTAGATGTACAATGGAGGGAGCTCTTCCTCCTTGCCCTAAGCCTCACTTAGTCAAGCTAGGAAGTTTTACAATCACTCAGAAAACCCTCAACAAAGCTACACTAAAGATCCTTTCAACCACAAAAGAAATGCTCAACAGAAATTCACACCACTTTAATACAAATCTGCTTTGGAGACTATTTTCTAGCTAAAATATCTCTTGAGAACTTGTAAACAAAGTGAGCAAAAGTTCCTACTTCGTTCAGACCAGTTTGATTTTAAAGGGATCCAGAAATGGGCTTCATCAATGCTTCCAACGGATAGAAGGCAGCTGAAGAGTCAACTAGCCGTTGGGGCTGTCGGACGTCCGACGATCGAATCATCGTCCGAACCAATCGTCCGATGATAGCCAAGTTGAGGTTCGGACGTCCGATAAGTTCTTTGTCGTCCGACAGCACAGCGTCCGACCTTGGGCCGAGAGCTAGCAAGTTATCTTGGAATTTTTCGGACGTCCGATGCGGTTGATTAGCGTCCGATGGCAAGCGTCCGATCCTTCCGGACGTCCGATGCTTCCATGTGAGCGTCCGACGGTGCTTCCTTCCTGATGTTCTTTATCTTTTCGGACGTCCGACAGTTTCCTTTCGGCCGTCCGACCTGATTGTCCTGTTTTTGCTTCTCATTTTGGTTGTTTTACATTTCATGACATATTTGAACCTGATTCTTGGATAGACAAAAAACACTTGTATTTGAGGAAGGTTAGACAAATATTTCAAAGTACCAAGAATGACAAACTAGACATACTTAAAAGACAATATCTTTGATCGAAAACAAAACAATGACTAAATTCATTCATATTATTCCAATCTTGTTTGCCACATCCAAAGCAACGTAGTCAGGAGATAAACGAACATATGCTTTCTTTGTTCCAACAGACCTGATCAAAGTGTTCACTTTCTTGGTCTGTATAAACAAACTTTTGTGATCATCAAAACCAAGAATAACAGTGATAGTAACATTCATGAAAGGATACATTCATTCTCCTGACATTTCCTCGCTCATTTGGTCATTCATTTCATTTCATTCACCCCGTCCCTAGCTTTTGGCCAGGCTCCACCAACCTACATAGATAATACTCGAATATCCCAAACGTTCACCCAAGTTCCTAATCGCCTGATCGAGTCCGCTTCTGGCTCAAGACGACCGGTAACAAGGGGCAATGGCCAATTCAGCCCAAAAGGCTTACATTCATGCGCAAGTAACATTTCAATCGAAAATTTCACATTTATCGAGGTCGAGTGCGATAAAGTACACACTCGCCTCGAAAACTCGTTTTGAAAATCATTATAAGCGCTTAACACGTTATCAACCAAAATACAAGTCATGAAGTCAAGAAATATAGCAAACAAGGCACACTCAAATGCCAGCACACATGATATGCAAGAAAACATTTCAAAAGTAACTTTGGAAACAGTTCAAAAGTAAATAATGTAAGAAATGGTTCATAAATAACTTTAGAAGTAGTTTGAGGTCACTCACCTCCACGGCTCAGAACCCATTCGTCATAAACCATTATCTTGTCCGAATCTAAGCCCTAAAATCCAAAACAGATTTGATGTCCTTTAGTGATTTTGGCACCATTGGCACTACAATTATCGGATGGGGGTGTAAGATACACCGTTTCGAAGCTAAAAGACAGGGCTACAACATTACAGAAGGTCACTCAACCCAGTTTTGAATGCAAGCAGGTCAAAAATGCAGAATACCAAACCAGAACCGTAATTGCAGGTTTACAAATCACACCATGCTGTAATTAGTCCAACTCAGTCTATACAGGTCCAAATGCATTGATTCCAAAGGCATGCGGTAGCTAAGACCTCAAGCTACATTTCATAAGAAGACACCAACATCCAAATCCAAAGCAATTCCAGTCAAAACAGACGATTACAAACACAGTTTGCACATTCTGATCAACCCAGAATAGCTACAGTAAAATCGACATATCTCACTCTACACCACTCCAAATGACCTGAAATTTTACAGGCAACTCAAACACATCAATACCTACAACTGTCATGTTTTGAGCCAAGGCCAATTCGGCCTCTAACTAGGTGCTAAAAATTCGGACAGATTGTGCAACCCAAAAACCCTAACTTGCTGAAATTTTTCCCAAACCAGAAATTGGTTGCAATTGTTCACTTTTCCCACCTCCTTAAGTCATTATATACCATTTCTAATCATCCTAGATAGCCACACAATCATGCTTATATTAAAACAGAAAAATCCCCAAAAATAATAAAACTTCATCCTTTCAACCACAAATCAAGAATTAATCCATAAAATTGCCTCTTATGCCACTACTAAACATAAATTAAACATCATTAGAGGGAGGAAAGGGGTTCATCCACCACTCACCTTAGTAAAACAAGAGGGAGAGCAACTTGTCACCTTAAGCGTCCAAACAACTTCACCAAACAACTCACTATCACTAAATGAAGAGGTTTTATGGAGTAGAAACAAGTTTAGAAGGTTGGATGGTTTGATTGAAGCAAGATGAAAGCCAAAACTTGAAGAGCTTTTCTCTCTTTTGAAGCTCAAGAAAGTCAGCCAAGAGGAAGACAAGAATAAGAGATTTTTGGTTAATTTTTTAGATATTTAACCAATTTGGTCAAAAGTCAAAAACCATGAATAGTTGTCATAAGCCATACCCAATGAAATGGTGACACTTGTCACCTCAATTAATGCATTCCTATCCCTTCCTTTTCCTCTCACATCAATCACTTAACATCCTCTATTTATCTCTTAATACCCGATAAATTTCACAAAATATCCGAAACTTAACCTTATTGGCCGAATTTTTCCGAACTTTTCGCACTAGTGGGTCCCACGTCCATATACGCTCTTAATTTCTCAAAAACTAACCGATACTGGAAAAATCATTTAAAAACTATATTTACTCATAAAAATTATCTGGAGAAATTTTTTAATAAAGAAAATGTCGAAAAGGCGGGCGATCAATAAAACAAACCCTAGAAACTTAAAAAAAGAAAATTTTGGGTCCGCGTACTCATTCTTTCGGGGCGTCACAATCTCCCCTCCTTAAAAGAATGTCGTCCTCGACATTCCATCTTGTACTAATCAAGTCAAAACATCCCGCAAGAATCACTGATATTCAAACCAAATCCAAAGTCCGGCATCCTAAACTTCAAGCCTAGGATACACTACAGAGATCTGAAGCCTAGGCTCTGATACCAACTGTGACGGTCCCACCTCTCCCTAGGGCGTACCCCAGGGTTCGGCGGGCCGCCCGCCCGGCTCTCGCCGGGACTCAGTCGTTCACTGCAATTCTCAAATGAATTACAATATAAATCTCAAGTATACATCAAATGGTCCACAAATACACATCCGTCTCCAATAATTACATTTCACAAATGCAGCGGAAACTAATCCCAAATATACATAAAATAATTCCAAATCCAAAATTGTACAAAGTTTAGGCCATCCATACACGTGCACAAGTACTACAAGTCCTTCCTTCGCCACGAGCCCTGTGGAGGGGAATAAAATAGTTTTTGGGGTGAGCTAAAAGCTCAGCGAGTAATCAGAAAATCATTAATCAAATCGGTTTCACAATAGTTCATTTCAATGATGTCATATAGCAATGATGTCATAAATTAAATGATAAATTCGAAAACAACTACATCATTTGCAAAACAGTAAATATGGATTATCAATAATTCAAGAAACATTTACAATGGAAAGCGATAGTAACATTCATGAAAGGATACATTCATTCTCCTGACATTTCCTCGCTCATTTGGTCATTCATTTCATTTCATTCACCTCGTCCCTGGCTTTTGGCCAGGCTCCACCAACCTACATAAGTAATAGTCGAGTATACCAAACGTTCACCCAAGTTCCTAATCGCCTGACCGAGTCCGGTTCTGGCTCATGACGACCGGTAACAATGGGCAATGGCCAGTTCAGCCCAAAAGGCTTACATTCATGCGCAAGTAACATTTCAATCGAAAATTTCACATTTATCGAGGTCGAGTGCGATACAGTACACACTCGCCTCGAAAACTCGTTTTGGAAATCATTATAAGCGCTTAACACGTTATCAACCAAAATACAAGTCATGAAGTCAAGAAATATAGCAAACAAGGCACACTCAAATGCCAGCACACATGATATGCAAGAAAACATTTCAAAAGTAACTTTGGAAATAGTTCAAAAGTAAATAATGTAAGAAATGGTTCATAAATAACTTTAGAAGTAGTTTGAGGTCACTCACCTCCACGGCTCAGAACCCATTCGTCATAAACCATTATCTTGTCCGAATCCAAGCCCTAAAACCCAAAACAGATTTGATGTCCTTTAGTTATTTTGGCACCATTGGCACTACGATTATCGGATGGGGGTGTAAGATACACCGTTTCGAAGCTAAAAGACAGGGCTACAACATTACAGAAGGTCACTCAACCCAGTTTTGAATGCAAATAGGTCAAAAATGCAGAATACCAAACCAGAACCGTAATTGCAGGTTTACAAATCACACCATGCTGTAATTAGTCCAACTCAGTCTATACAGGTCCAAATGCATTGATTCCAAAGGCATGCAGTAGGTTAGACCTCAAGCTACATTTCATAAGAAGACACCAACATCCAAATCCAAAGCAATTCCAGTCAAAACAGACGATTACAAACACAGTTTGCACATTCTGATCAACCCAGAATAGCTACAGTAAAATCGACATATCTCACTCTACACCACTCCAAATGACCTGAAATTTTACAGGCAACTCAAACACATCAATACCTACAACTGTCATGTTTTGAGCCAAGGCCAATTCGGCCTCTAACTAGGTGCTAAAAATTCGGACAGATTGTGCAACCCAAAAACCCTAACTTGCTGAAATTTTTCCCAAACCAGAAATTGGTTGCAATTGTTCACTTTTCCCACCTCCTTAAGTCATTATATACCATTTCTAATCATCCTAGATAGCCACACAATCATGCTTATATTAAAACAGAAAAATCCCCAAAAATAATAAAACTTCATCCTTTCAACCACAAATCAAGAATTAATCCATAAAATTGCCTCTTATGCCACTACTAAACATAAATTAAACATCATTAGAGGGAGGAAAGGGGTTCATCCACCACTCACCTTAGTAAAACAAGAGGGAGAGCAACTTGTCACCTTAAGCGTCCAAACAACTTCACCAAACAACTCACTATCACTAAATGAAGAGGTTTTATGGAGTAGAAACAAGTTTAGAAGGTTGGATGGTTTGATTGAAGCAAGATGAAAGCCAAAACTTGAAGAGCTTTTCTCTCTTTTGAAGCTCAAGAAAGTCAGCCAAGAGGAAGACAAGAATAAGAGATTTTTGGTTAATTTTTTAGATATTTAACCAATTTGGTCAAAAGTCAAAAACCATGAATAGTTGTCATAAGCCATACCCAATGAAATGGTGACACTTGTCACCTCAATTAATGCATTCCTATCCCTTCCTTTTCCTCTCACATCAATCACTTAACATCCTCTACTTATCTCTTAATACCCGATAAATTTCACACAATATCCGAAACTTAACCTTATTGGCCGAATTTTTCCGAACTTTTCGCACTAGTGGGTCCCACGTCCATATACGCTCTTAATTTCTCAAAAACTAACCGATACTGGAAAAATCATTTAAAAACTATATTTACTCATAAAATTTATCTGGAGAAATTTTCTAATAAAGAAAATGTCGAAAAGACGGGCGATCAATAAAACAAACCCTAGAAACTTTAAAAAAAAATTTTGGGTCCGCGTACTCATTCTTTCGGGGCGTCACACTAACCAATTCTACTCCTAAACTAATTAGTAGGAACTTGTAGTTTAAGAGCTACATTTTTATTATTTTTCTTCACTCCAAGCTCCCAAATTAGCAGAACAATCCCCTATTTATAGAGAATTTTTCAAATGTCTTACTTGTATTTTTCTTCCTCAAGGAAAAAGAACATCATTTTCCAAATGTGAACATTTGACAAAAGAGGAAAAATTTGATAAAATTTGAATCCAAATGATGAAAGTTGCTTAATGATGTTGAATGATGTCTTAAGCTTCGTTCTAGCCATCAAAGTGTTTTTTCAAATTTTCAAACACAAGCAAGGAATAATGACTCAAGAAGGATCAAGTTGCACAAGTTGCATTGTACTACTACTTTTTGACTGAGGAACCAGCCCTAGAACCGGCCATGCAAAGAGAAACCATGGCTTGTTTTTTCTTGCTCTGTTTTCGCAACCCTTCTAATTAGTAACAAGATCAATAACCAGTTTTGGATTTGAAGCCAACTAACTCTATGAACCAGGCCGAATCAACTTTTTTACAAAACATAAAAATTGTAGACCCTTGATTTAGCTTTGTAATGGCACAAGAACAAGTCATTTGGAGGTCCAAATGCTGAAATATTCCTAAAATACTAAGAACTGATCAGAAGAGCATTGCAGTAGAAATGTACTTGAGTACTTCAGATATTTGGCTATGAAAATGTGAGAATTGGACTTTGATGTTTCATAACAATTGTAGAGCATCATTTCAGCTTCAAAATAAATCAAGAATCATCTCAATTTGATTTCTGTAACTCAAGTTATAGCCAAAAAATCGAAATGTGTTTTTTCCACTCATCCCTTTCCTCTTTGTTTCTATATTCATTTCTTTATCCTTTGATCCTTTTACACTTCATATTACTTCAAATCATCAAAGATTCTTCCAATACTCCATGTGCAACTCCATTTGATGATTTAAATATTAAAGCATACAAAAACATAAAATTTTCTCCACTAAGCACCATAAAAATGCAACTATTTCATTTATACCACAAAATGCAACTTTTGACTAGAAAATTTAAATTTTTAATTCTAAATTAACAAAAAAACACACTAAAACACACATACTTAATCACACAAAAGTATGTAAAATGAATACCTATCAAACTTCCTCAAGCAATAAGAACTACAATCCTAAACAATGTTCCAAAAGTTTGATATAATACATATGCACATTTGAAATTCATTTCCTCAAAACTATGTAAATAACTATTATGCAATAATTTATTTCATCCCAAGTACTCATAATATCAAACAAAGGAAAGATGATTATACCTTAATTTGAACATATCATCTTAATTTCTCATTCTAACCCAATTTCACAAGTCAAATAACTCACAAAATCAATAATATGCTTCCTAAACTTATGATTATCTTTTTCCCAAACTCAAAAATGGATTTGTTCATATTACATATCTAAATAATAACTCAAATCATGAAGTTACGTTTTGATGCAAAAATCGATATTTTTAGATGAAGATCCATAGTTATTCAACATTCCACCCATTCAAGTTGCTTCTCCTAGTCTTAATTCAGGTACTTTTTTATGCGAAAGTCGACATTTTTAGATAAAATCTCTCGATTACTAAGCACATGAACTATTAGAGTAGAACTATAACCTTTATTCATTTTTTTTCTTTTTTCTGTCACTTTTTTCTTTTTCTTTTGAAAGAAAGTACAAATTCTCTCTTAGTAAATTCATATAGAAATAACTATAGGCAAAGTATTACACTTATGACCAAGTTTATCACTAAACTATATAAAATCAAGTAAAGATAGGAAATTTGAAATAAATATGCAAATAATTTTCTCTATTTTATAAGATATACTTTCTTAATAAGCAAAAACTCCTAATCACATATAGCTAATTTCAAGTTAATTGAGGAATGAATTTTTCAATATACATGTACTTAATTCAACGAGTAATAGAATTTGAATACTAATGACTTTGGAACTTATTGCCCTTGCACCAAATTGAAAAGGTTTGAAAATATTTTGGCCTATTATGCAATTTTGGACAAATTTTTGGAAAAAAATTCAGCAGAGTCTCCCTTTGTAACTGGATAAAACTCTTTACCAACAAACCCAATTTTGAAACATTTCAAAGCACAAGAAATATTTTCAAGTCAAGCTCAAACAATTTCAACAAAAATCAATCACTACAAAGCATATATAATATCAATTCTCCCTCATTCTCACACTTAAAACACACATTGTCCTCAATATATAAGAAAGAAAATCAGAAATAGAAAGAGACACTCCTCTAGGTAGCGATTGATAGCATACAAGCATAAAGTTCATGAGCCATTAATAAAAAATCTACTAAATCCAGGCTGTGAACTTCCTAAGTTCCATGGGTAACCATTAGTAAGAAAATTTTAAAAGTAAAATTTGAAAATAAACTGCAAAAGTTCTAGAAGAGTAACAAAGCAAAAGCAAACAAATGAACAAGAGTCGTTAGTACTCCATCTCCTCCATGATCATCTCTATTCTACCTACATAAGATGGAAAATAAAATTATAAGGTCCATTTTAACTTAACAAGTCCTCCAATGATACAAATATGCATATAAATTTCTCCCAAAATACTAAAAATATCACATATAAGACATATAACCAAATGTAGTTATTTTAAAAGAATCATCATTTCACAAAGGGACACTAAAGAGTAAAAGTGGAACCAAGTCAAACATTTCCCAAATTTATTAAACAACTAAGAACATTCATAGGGTCCAATTGTGTCTATTTTTGTCCACAAACATCAATAAGCATCATCACATATCAAACATTTAACAATGATCAACAATTTAGGAAATTGGCAAAGTAAAAAATTCAACCTCTTCAACAAATTTTCTAATCAATCATATTTAACATGCTTATATATGCTAATGAGATCAATGAAGCCTAAAAACTTCAACAAGAAGTATTATACAATCACCATTGCAATTTTGATTAAAATTCTAGAAATGCAACAATGGTGAAATTTAAACTACGGATTTGAGTTTAAAAAGTTTACCTCTAATCTGTAGAGTGATGCTAGGAGTTGTTATTGATGCAAAAAGCCCCAAGAAATTACTTCAAAAACCACTACAACCTCAATATATTTAGGTTTCCATTCAAAAAGTGGCCTTAGATTCTTAGAGCAAAAATCCCACAAAAACATTATTTTTGATGCATGAAAATCAAGGGGTGTTGCTCTCTAGCATGTTTAAAATAATTGTATAGTGATTTTTAGTGAGAAAAACTAGTGAAATTGGAGATTTGAAGAAATGATGTGAAAAGAAGGTGCAGGTGTGTGAAATTGGGAAGAAAAGAATGAAGAACAAGTATCTCATGAGTCTGCCTTTTTATTGCAGAAGTGATAGGATCCACAAACAGATCCAAATATGCAGTCCCCAAATCTATCTCACATTTCTTCTGTCCCATTTATGCTCATGAGATAAAATGGCTTTTTTTTTTTTGTTCTTACACTGGTTTTTCAGGTAATTTTATTTTTAGAAGCTCAATTCATTTCAAAATTCTTCAATGCTCAAACTTTACTCTTTCAAACTTCTTTTAAATGCAAAGTTGCATTTCAAAATTCACTCTTCAATCCAAAAACTTTTTCAAATACAAAGAAAACATACTCATTTCTATGAATCTAGAATAAGAAACTTAAAGGTACCAAAATGAGCATGAAACTATCCATTTTCGCCGCTCCACTTTAAAGTGCATTTTGCTATTTTCTTGAATTTCTACAAAACAAACATGACAAATGAACTTTAAAACACACAAGGAACTTGGAAATATACTAAAATGAAATGAAACCGAGAAAATATTGGTTTGCCTTCCAACAAGTGCATTTATTTAAAATCATTAGCTCAACTTTTGATCTCTTGGTAAAGACGGCTTTGTTAATGAGTAGTCCACTAACTCAGGTCACGTGGATCATTAAAAAATGGCTTAATAGCAAAAGCGACAAACCTTAAAGATGTAATAAAAGGAAGTGACTTACCCATCCTAAGTGCTTCATATATATTACTGTGAATGTGTATCACTTGAGAACTCACCAAAAGAGATGCTGCGAGGATTTCTTGGGCAATAATGCCTTTGGAATCTATATTTTCAACACACTTCTCAAGAGGAGTTGAATGTGAGTCCTTAATGCTCACCTCATGAGATTCAAAGTTAGTTCTAAATGTATTATCATATGAAATGGACACTTTTCATTGGAACACAAATTAGTTTCATCATTTTCATCAAAATACAATTTACTTTCACATACAACATTCCCATTGCTCAAGTTCGGGTCATTTTGTATATTATTAGAAAAAATAATTTCACACAAAGTTTGCAATTGGTCTTGTATTCTACCAAATTGGGAAGCAATATCCTAGCAAAGTGGTTGAATATCACATTAGCTAGTTTTTTAATAGCTAACTCCCAAGGTTGTCTAGATCTATTAGCTTCTCTATCAATAGCTAATTTCCATCATGATTCAAATTTATGTTGGACACATTTGTATTGAAAATCATCATAAAAATATGAAGAATCACTATGTGGACATTGATTATTCCACTGATAATCATGAGAGCCATCCAACTAGGGTTATATTGATCAAAAATAGATTTATAATGCCCACCATAGTAATCTATATTTTGCACTTGCATTCATTCATAAGTTGCACGATATATCCTCCACACAAGTTACAAATCACACAATTAGAACTAAAAGCGTTAATAGTCATCTTTTTTTATATCAAATGCATGATATTATCCAATTTGGCATTTAACATCAGATGATCAATTTTAGCATTCAAAGCTCTCACACCATCTTCAAATGACATGTCTTCAGGCATCCTTGAGCCACCTCTATTTTAGAGTAGTGACCATCGTAGAGATTCATTACCAAACTTCCTTCTCTCAAGTCTTGTCTATCCATGTTTACCATCTTTCTTGAGCCTCTAAACTTGTTTTCAAACCAACTCAAAAGCAAATTTGGTCAAGAAGAATAGGTAAATAGATACAAACAAAACACAAAAAACACACAAGACTCAATAATCGCACAACCGACTCGACTTAGACAAAACATCAAACACAACAAATGCAATAAATAGAATTAAAATGCCTAAATGAATAAAGTCATTCTTAATATCTATATTGAGTCAAATCTTTCCCTAGAAATGGTGCTAAAAACTTGATGAGTTTTAAATTACACTCAAACTTTTACTATCACAAGTGCATAAATCGTACATAAGTATAGGGAATATTCAAGTGTTGATCCTACAAGGAAAGATGATCAACTACCTATGCTATTCAAATTTCTTTATTATCTAGTATAACATTAACAACAAGATAATCAAACTATACTAAGAACCATATATAAACAAAGATACAAACAAAAGAAAAACTCCAAGCTTTGGTTATAAGTCGTACATAAGTATAGGGAATATTCAACTGTCGATCCTACAAGGAAAGATGATCAACTACCTATGCTATTCAAATTTCTTTATTATCTAGTATAACATTAACAACAAGATAATCAAACTATACTAAGAACCATATATAAACAAAGATACAAACAAAAGAAAAACTCCAAGCTTTGGTTTTCTTTCTAACATTGCTAGATAAATGACCGAATTATCATAATTTATCACCTTGGTTAAGCATGGCATATTATCCTAATGTATTTGAAACATACTCTCATAGTGAATCAACTATACCTATAACTAATCCATATCTACTCTTGTGGTTATGAAATTACCTATAAGCTCATTAGTTTTTGTGAAATTACATATTAAAAATCCACAACTGTTATGAATGAACTCCGTAAGTTTAATATTTCCTTAAACTAGTATTAAATAACAACTCTCGTTGATCATCTAACAATTTTAGGTAATCACAATTAAGCATCAGTTAATAAACAAAAGTGCTAAAGACTTGCTCAAAGTATAAACACAACAACGAAGTCCATTTCATCCAATAAAGAAGAACTTAAACCTACCTAGGTATGAAACTTTAGAACAACATAATGATAGTTAAAGAAAAGGCCACACTTATTATAGCCAAACAAGAAATTAAATACAATAAGAAAGTGAAAAGAGAGAGGTCAGCCTTGTCACATGAGTTCCAACTCTCCATCTTTGTTCCTTAACTTTTCATCCAATTCTAGTACAAGTACAAGAATGGATAAAAACTATACTAACATATTCTACTCCTAAACTAATTATCAGGAGCTTATAGCTTAAGAGCTACTCTTTTAGTGTTTTTCTTCTCTCTAAGCTCCTAAACTGACGTCCCAAATGATGAGAACAAGCCCTCATTTGTAGAGAATTTTTCAAACTTCTTACGTGTGCCTTTCTTCTTCAAGACAAAAGAAGGCCTTTTTCCAAATGTCAAGAACTCCAAAAAGTCAAGAAAAGTTGCTAAAAGTCAAATCCAAATGAGAAGCCATGCAAAGAGACACTTTGATGCCTAGAACAAAGCTCAAGACATTTGGAAAAAGACCTTCTTTTGTCTTTTTCCTTAGAACCAGCCATGCAAAAAGAAACCATGGCTGGTTGTTTCTTGCTCTATTTTCGTAACCCTTCTGATCAGTAGCAGGCAGTAACTACTACTAGATTTGAAGCCAAATAAATCCATAAAGAAGGCCGAATCAGCTTTTGCACAAAACATAAAATTTGTAACCCTTGATTTAGCTTCCAATGGCAAAAGAATCAGGTCATTTGGATGTCTGGATGCTAAAATATGCCCAAAATACTAAGGACTAGTCAGAAGAGCATCACAGTAGAAATGTATTTGAGTACTTCAAATATTTGGCTATGAAAGTGTGAGACGTTCATAAGAATTGTAGAGTATCATCTCAACTTTAAACTGAATTAAAAATCATTTCAATCTGATCTTGTAGCTCAAGTTATAGTCAAAGACCCAAATGTGTTGTTTCCACTCATATTTTGCCTCCTTGTTGTAGACACCAAATTTTAAATAATTTGTATGTTGCATCTATTTTATGATTTTGTTTTAGATTGTTTGCATTTTAGTTCATTATTGTTTGTTTTGAACTTTTAGTTGTTCATTTTTGCCTTTTTAGTTTGTCTATTTCATTTGCTATTTGTCATATTAGTTTTATTCACTTTTTTTAGTTTTAGTTTTTAGTTTTTAAGTTTTTTTTAAGTTTAGCATGGAGTTTTTAGAAAAGAAAAAGGAAAAAAAGGAAGATTTGTTCACAAAAATATGTTTATTTCTTTCTTTTGGCACTTTAGTTATTTTTATTAAGTTATTTTGAGAAAAGAAAAGAAAAAGAAAAAAAGGGAAAAATGAAGAAAATTTGAAAAATGGACATTTTTGTTGTTTTTATTTGTTTAGTTTGTTTTTTTTATTTATTTATTTGTTTTCATTATTATTACATGGTTTTGTCATTTTGTTATTATTATTATTATTTATATTCTGTATTTATTAAGTTAAAAAAAAAAAGAGTGTGACCGCAACATGCAAGCTGCATTCTGCCGCAGCTTGCAAAGGAGGGCTTTGGGCAGCCCTTAACTGCAAATATAGGAGAGATGGCTGGGGTTTTAGGGTTGGAGGTCCGTATAAATAGAAAGAGAGCCAGCAGCCGCAGGGGGGAGACTCTCGGATAAGTTGAAAGAAAAACAGCAGCCGCACAGGAGATTGGGAGAGACTGGGAGAGAACACGGCCGGCTAAGGAAAACTGAGAGGGGGCAGTTAACGACGGTAGAAAGAAAACAAAAGAGAAAGGGGGGAACTTTGGGAAGAAGGGAGGATAGCAGTAGGATAGAGAGAGAGGAAAAGAGGGGCTGCGAGGCTGAAGAAGAGATCAAAGGAGCCAAATAAGAAAAGGAAGCAGCTTCGGGGGTTTGAAAGAGAACACCATTGGGCAAGGAAACAAAGAATACCAGTGGCGGCGGCGGAACGAAACAACACCATAGAAGGAAAAATCTGGTTGGGTGCTCCTCAAAGAGCAAAAGAATCACTGGAGCTGTTCATCCTCACGTCCGTCACTGCCTTCATCGAGGGAAAGCATCATCACTCGTGACTGGGGGATCCGACTGGCCTAGCTTCTTCGCCAAGCTCTGCGAGAAGAGGAACATCGAAGGTCCTATCGTCGATATTGGCTGTGGTGGTGGAGCTGCCGTTGCTGCTGCTGAAGGTACAAATTAAAAGGCAGCGGAACAGGTAACTTTCCACCCTTTTTCTTGTTTATTTCCATCTCTAAATGGAGCCCAACCTGCTAAGCGGGAATTTTGGTTTTTGGTTCAAATTGCTGGGTCTCTGCTAAGTCAATATGCATCCATCTGGCGTCTGATTTGGCTAAGCTAGAGTTTTGATTTGGTTAAGGTTCTCGTTTGGTTTGTTTTCTTTTATTTGGATCTGTTAGCATTTTTGATTGACAAGATTGCTAGTTTTGGTTTTAAGAATGAAAAGTCTGTTCAATGTTGGATGTTTGTGAGAATGAGAATGAATGTCTACATGGATTTGTGTTTCAAACGAAGCTTTGGTTCCTTTCGGTTTCATGATGTGGCGACTGCCATTCACACGGAACTTCTGTTTTGCTCACTTGCTGTTTTTGTGCCTAGTGTCGTTTCTTTTTATCATGTTCCTCTTGCTGTGCGCAAATCACCTTGGGCAGTAAGCTTTGACCAGCAATGCTGAAATGTTAGCTGCTCCAAGCAGGTCCTTTTGCTGCATTTTATGTTCAGTTTCTTATTAGATTTTTCGGGAGATAAATCATTGCATTTGGGTGATAATTAACAACACGGGTAGGGAGCTATAGCATGGAGGTGGTAGATAAATCAATAAGCATTCTTGCCCATTACTTCGCATGATCAGCTTTCGGCTTGCGGCAGAAAATTGCAGCAAGAATGGGCTAGTTTACTTAGCTGTTGCAGAAATTTCCACCGTAGCCTTGCATGAATGTATTGTTCAGGATTTCTTTTTTGCATCAGTTCTTCCCCTGTTTGAACTCCTTCCCATGTCTTTGCTTGTTGGGATATCAAAGTTTGGATCAAGAAAACTTTGGTTAAGGCATATGTTTGAATATAAATCTGGTTTTGGAAGGTGAAACTAAGAAAGGTTGCAGCAGTTTCGTTTTTTCAAATGTTTGCACTTTCTTTCCAGAATTTTTGCATGAGATCTTTTAAGTTTTCTGCCTCTTTGGATGATGATAATGATGTGGTTTCTGTCTAGTTTAAAGTTGAGTTGAGTTTTGGGTTGGCAAACAAATGGGTTTTTGTGCTTTTTCTGGTATGTGTTTGAAGCTGTCCAAGCTTGCGGCAAAAATTTGCGTAAGTAAAGAAGATTTCAGTTTTCTACGTAGCATGCATGAAATAATTCTTCAAAATTGCCTCTTAACCCCCTCAAGTTTCACCTTATGCTATTTTGACCTACAAAATTGAGAAAACTAATCAATTGGGTCCCTGTGATTTTTGCAGCAATGCATTAGGGCCCAATCACATTCCATGTTCTTGCAATTAGGTCCTAAGATATTTGCATTTGAGCTATTTCTCCATTTTTTCTTTGCCTTTGGACCTTTGAAGTTCCTAAAAGTGTTTGATTAAGCCTGAATGTTTGGCTAGTGTTCGCATTTGAGTCTTTGGTAGCATTAATGTTTCAATTCAATTGCTTACTTGCCTTCATTGGTTATCATGTTTTGCTAAGGTGATTCTTAATGCATGGATTGTGAAACTTGGTGTCTAAATGAGTATGTGGTTGCCTATTTTCTTGAATTTTCTGAAATAAATTGGTTACTTGACCATGTCTTGCTCATTGGACCTGTAAAGTTCCTAAAAGTGTTTGATTGAGCTTGAATGCTTGGTTAGCCTTCGCAATTGAGTCCTTGGTAGCCTCAACTTTGCAATTCGATTGCTCGTTTGCTTCCATTTATTTAGGTGGTACTTAATGCATGAATTTGTGAACTTTATGATCAAATGAGCTTGTGTTCACCTAATTTCTTGGATTTTCTGAAATAAATGGGCTTTGGCCCTTTTCTTGCTCTTTGACTTTCAAAGTTTCTAAAATGTTTCAATTGGTTTTGAATGGTTGATAAATGCTTGCAATTGGGTCTTTGGTGGATCCCTTTATTGGAAATTATGTATAGTTTGATTTCATTTAAATTGCAATTAAGAGAGTTTTGGTGACTTTGTTATACTTTACTATTTGAGGTACCCTGACCTTTTTGTTGTTTTGAAGCCATTTTTCTTTCATTTGGACATCGTTCAAAGGGGGCGGTATAATTTCTTTTCTCCCTTTTTGTGTCTCTCCTATGTGACTCAACGTGCTAAGTGAATTGCATGTCTACTTTGTTTTCCTAGCTTTTCTTTAATTCCTTTTACTTATGTCATTTACTTTTTGTTTTCATTAAATTATTCTTTTAATGGGGTATGTGTACACCTCTTGGCTTGTAATAGATAGGGCTGTGGCGAGCAATTTGGTCCATTTTCCCCTTCCCCTTTTGTTTTAGTTAGTGAATGTAATAGGTTCATTAGCTTGGTTGCATGCCTATGTGTTACGTGTTACTTGCTTTATTAGGTTTTGCATCTAGTCAAGCATGTTAAGTGCTACGTGCTACGTGCTACGTGTTTATGAGTGTTTGGCATGTCTACTAGCTTTCCGTAGTGTAGATGAATGGAATGGATGAATGTACGTTTCCACTAGTCCAACGCTAGTCGGAATTCATAGAATGGGCTAGTCCAATGCTAGACCCTTAGGGATTTCCCCTCGTTAGTACATGTTTGCATGTTCATTACATGTCATGCATTCTTTTTAGTTTTATCATTTTGCATGCTCCTCGATTCCCCTTTCCCCTCACTTTAGGTCTTACATCTCATGCTAGTTAGGGTACATTTGCCTGAAGAGTCCCCTTTTGATAAGGGAAACGAGCGAGTGTGGCTATTCGATAGCCTTAGCACGCTAGTTTTGCTTTCTAATCAAAGGGAAAATCGAAGTCGAAAAGTTAGGAGTCATTCCCACACCCGACCTGATGCATTCCTTTAGATTCATTCATTCTCATTTATCACTTACTCATTTTTCAATTCACATTTCCTCATCACTTTTTCTTTCCTTATTGTTCATTTTGATTTCTACTTCACAAAATTGCACTTAATTACACCTATATGCACTTATCACTATATTTCATACACTTGCACACAAACACTTGGATTTTTCATACAATTTCACACATGCACCTTTTTGTACACTTGCACACTTGCACTTGAATCATCATTTGCATTTATCGACCTCTATAAGGTTTTCTTTCATTGGCCGCCACAATTCATGTGGTTGGGACCAAAAACCTTACAAAAGACATCTTAGAATCTAGGGTTTTGCATTTCATGTAGCACATCCAAATGTAATAAATTCTTTGGTTAAAACAAGAAAATCTTTGATTAAATCACGCAACTAGCCTTGGCTAGGTCAAAGGGGTGCCTTGGATTGTATCCTTGCCTTCCCCTTTGTCAAATGTGACTCCCGAACCTTTTTCCTTGGTTTACGTGGACTAGGAGTCGTTTAAAAAGGGGGTTTCTTACTAATTTTTTCTCATTTTTCTTAAAAAATTCATTTTTTAGGTGACTTGGTACACCTTAACTCATTACCAAGTGGCGACTCCGTTCTTCATTTCAAAAACCCTTTTTAAACTATAATTTTGGGTCAAATCGTCGCATTTTCAAAACCCCATTTAGACCCATGTTTTTTTTAAATCACGATTCATTTTCCAATCACAAAATACATTTTTTAAACCATTTATTTATTTATTCAAAAATGGGGCGCGACAGTTGGCGACTCCACTGGGGACATTCGAGAGTCCGAGCAAATTTGATTTAATCAACCTTTTTCTTCTTTTAACCTTTTCATATATCACATTTGGGTGTTTTAGGGTTACATTTTTTTCCTTTTTTAGGATTTTGCATTTCACGCGTATCCAACTACTCCCTCGCTCGCGAATGTATGATTGGTTGATTGGATGTATGTTTACTTGTTTATCTCGCGCTTGCATTGCATTTGGGTGGGGGACATCACCTTAGAGCCTCGCGTTGGTTCTTGATCCCTCCCCTCCAAACGAGCACTAGCATACGTGCATACGCTTTAATTTTTCACCCCTCATTTATTTTTCTTTTAGTGGCTTGTCACGCCACTCCACCCTACTAGGATTAAGCGACCCACTTGGACATGTGATCACGACACGATGTGTGTGTAGCATGATCCAATGGGTCACTCAATCTTCCGCTTTAAGCTATGGGTTGATAACCTTTAGCTTTTAGTCGAAGGTTGAAGATTTTGATAGATTCACTCAAACACGTAGCCGCGACACGATGTGTGCGTAGCGGTGTTTGGAGAATCGCTCGAGCCACCGACAAAGAACCTTGGGATTGATGACCCTTGGTTTCTAAGTCTGAAGGCTCGGGGACCTGAGCTTATCGAGTCTAGATGCATTAGCGAACCCTAACCTCATGCATCCATTTTAGAATTGCCTAGGGTAGAGTCGACCTTATCCTATTAGGGACACGATTCACGAGGGGAGGGATCCATCCCCTCTTTCCCTTTTATTGCTTTATTTCTTTGTATTGATTTCGTTGCTACAATGTGTTATGTGTATTTATCTGGCTGAACTAACTTTTTCTTGGTTTTGTGTCCCCATTGCATTCACAAACCCTAGCAAATAAGAGGTCTGGCATGACCTTCTTTTAGAACCTACCCTTGTAGATAGGCTATTGCACGTTTAAGAAATTTTGGTATATTTTGTTCATGAATTAATAATGCCATGTCATTTTAGGCTTACCCTGGCAAATAAAGGGTTCCTTAGGTCACGTTTCATTTCGAATTGCATTTTTCCTGCTTTAATAAATGGCATCATGCATAAATCCTAGAAGGGAATGCCACTTAGGGGATCCCGTGTTTAGGAATAAGCCACCTTGTGTCTCGGATACTTAATCCAGTGAGACTTGCACGTTTACATTTTGTACCATCCAAAGGGGTAGTGCACAAGGTAAGGTAGGATCCGATCATTTTCATAGAAGTGATCTTTGGAATATGAGCATCTAATAATCACTTTTTGGCCATTTTATCAAAAATTGGCAAAAATCCCTTGCGTGAAGGACATTAATTTGAAGAAATTCACAAATGATTCCTCCTATTGAGACGATAAATAAATTGAGGCCAAAATTTGATTTTTAGAAGGTCATAGACTAATGCACTTCAATAATTTTGAAATAACCAATGGCCGGACAATTCAACCAATCCATTTTGTCAATTCATAATCAATTTTGAATAAACCATCTTTTGACCAATTTACCCTTTTTAGGGTCGTTTGACCAATTTACCCTTTTTAGGGTCATCCGGTCGATTTTGAATAAATCATCAATTCATTTGACCAAATTACCCTTTTTAGGGTCGTTTGACCAATTTACCCTTTTTAGGGTCATCCGGTCGATTTTTGAATAAATCCTCATTTCATTTCATTTGACCAATTTACCTTTTTAGGGCGATCTGGTCAATTTTGAATAAATTTTCGATTTCATTCAACTCATTTGACCAATTTCTTTTTAGGATGATCTGGTCAATTTTGAGTAAATTATCAAATTCCCATTCAATTTGTTTGACCAGTTTACCCTTTAGGGCGATCCGGTCTGTTTTGAATAAAATTCTCAATTTCAATCGATCAAATTCCTTTTTAGGATGATTCGGTCAATTTTGAGTAAGTTTTTAAACTTCACTTAATTCATTTGACCCGTTTCCCTTTTTAGGGTAATCCGGTCGATTTTTAAATAAATTGTCAATTTCATTTAACCGATTTGACCAATTAGGGTTTCAATGTCAATTTCAAATTGGGAAACTTAGTCGATTTTTGAGAAAGCCATCCATTGCGTCAAGCCATTTGATCAGTTGGGGTTTTGACCCGTGCTTCACTGAGAAAATTTGGTCAATGAATTCCGATGTCTTCGATAGGAAGTTCATCAAGGTCAAACCAATTTTTGCATCGATCAAAAGTGATCAATCCATTCGGACGTTGACCTCATGTTGACAAATGTCTCTCGTCACTCCAATTGACCAAATTTTTCAAAATCAATGAGTTGATTAGATCCATCAGGTATTGTATGGTGCCTACCCTAGAGGATTACATTTTCATGCTAGGCCTACCCTTGGCACAAAAAGGGTCCCCCCGTAGGACATGCATACCGATTTTATATTTTTTCTTACTAACTCGGGGTATTTTTCTTTTGTTTCCCCCCTCCCCTGCATTCATAAAAATGTTTCAATAAGATGAAAATATTTCCCTATATTGGATAACAATTTTTGATCCGATAAAGTTTGGAAAGTATTATTTGATTCTTGGGCAGATTCAACAATGGAAACTTGAAAGATCCATCTGAAAGCTCTAGGCTAAGAGCTTCTAAGAGATTTCATAATTGTTTTCAAGGAAAATTCTGTATATTTGACTTTTAAATATATTTTTGTGTCAAAAGAGAAGGAGACAAGAAGGGTATATAGGTGGAGCTCTTTAGAAGTTTTCTATTCCCATTTGTATCATAATTGAACGAGAAATTTTGTTTCAAACTTTTTCAGAAATAAAATTTTTGGACAATTATTGTTTTGTGTATATTCATGTACATTTCATTCTTTTGATCATTAGAGATTTCATGATGAATTTTAAGAAATAAGACCAAATTGTGATTTTTTCAACCTCTAGCCTGAAAATTCACACAAGTGTATGCCTTCTAAAATCCTCGTGTACACTAAATTGGCAATTCGAACTGCACAATAAGAGTGCTCAGAATTAAAAGAGGTCACTCAAAAGGCCTAATGAGATACCTTTTCTCCTTCACTTAACCCCAGAATAAAATCAGTCACATTGATTGATAAATTGCAAATTGGGGCCATCTTTGCTTGAAAATATCCATTGTGTAACCGATTCAATTCACATCTAAGTGAAAGCAAAAATGTGCATTATTCTTGTTTGTTTTGAAAATTTGGAATGATACTTCGAGCATTCTTTTCTCTACCCATACACATTTTATCATTTGCTCTACCATTTGAGCCTTTGAAAGAGTAATTTCGTTTCAAATAAGAGCCCTACTGATCACTACCTTTCATTGGAAGATTTTCAAATATCAAAAGAGGAATGGATTTTCAATGACCATTGCGTTACTTTGGTTGTCATGAGGCATAAGAATGATACTTTGGCCATCGTTCCTATAACCTAAACACCATTTATCCCTTGCATCCTTATTTGAGCCAAAAAATGGGTGGTTCTTTTCGAGTGCACACATGATCGCACCCCACATTGGGGAAGGAGATTGGGGAATTTTGAAAAAGAAAAAGGGAGAAAGGGAACCGCAAATTGGGAAAATTTGATTCCACTTGGGTTCCAATTTTGTAAAAAAGAAGAAAAGGAAGGGTTTTGTCCGACGAACCACTTATGGAGAGTCCTCCTCAGTCAATTAATTCAGATACATGCAAAAAATTTTCGCATTGACGAAAGTTTTCTTTCAGAGTTATTGTAAGGGACAGAACAAAGGTCAGGCCCTCTTCTTTTCTGATCAAGCATTCTATCCCTAGTTATCCCTTTTGAGCCATCAGAATAAAATACTTCATTTGGCAACCCCTGAGAATCGCAAACCCCACACTGGGGCAAGTTTGAGTTGAAAAGAAAATTTTCAAGAAGTGAAAAGTGAAAAGCCACCAAATCAAAAGACAAAAGAAGAAATGAGAACCTCAGTTCACAAATAAACTGGGGCAAATTTTGTGAAAGTTCAAAAGAATGGCAAAAGACCGAAAAAGTCAAAAGAAGAAAGAAAACGAAAGAGAAAAAGCCTCAATTGAGCATAAACTGGGGCAAATTCTGATTTAACCCTAAAATAGGGTTGGCACAACAATGTGATCTCAGATTCTTCAAACCACTTTTGAAATCCGCTTTCAAGCCTTAACTTTTTTAAGCACCCCACATGACCCCATTACAAAAGCCGAAAGTCCTGACTTCTGTTCTTTGCAATGGCCCTGTCAAGAAAATTTCTGATGCCGAAAAATTTTAGCTGTATTTCTGAATTGCTTGAGTATGAGGTTGACGCTACGGAAAACCTACCAGATCAAAGAAAAGAAAACGGAAAAGCAAAAAGGAAAAATGAAATACAAAGGATTTGATGGTGAAGTCCCTATTGAGTGATCAAACAAAGTTCAGAATCTTCGAGTTCAAAATAGGGGCAATTTTGGGAAAATGCGATCTTCGGTGCTATGTCCTTGAAAGTTTTATTCTTTAGCTATCGTTTTCAAGCCACATTACAAGCTAACAAAGTCCATCGTTGACTTATTCCTTCATGACAATCCAAAGTGAGTATTATGCTCATAAGAAATCCATCAATCATTTGTGATCATAAGGGTATAACCAGTTTTCGCATGTTTAGCTATCGTTCTTACCCATTTGTTGCAAACTTAAAACTTATATGTTGACTCAATTTTCTTAAGAAATGAAGGTGACAAACTATTTGCTTTCACTAAGATGTGACATTGAATGGGTTACATACAACTGGGGCACAAAAATGAGACAAATTCTGACCTCCCATTTCCTTAGCCAAATCGGAAATAAGATCACTGGTTTGCTCCTGAAAAATGAGCCAATAAATCGTGATCCATTACCCAAAGCATTGATCGTTCATAATTTGGCGTTATTTTGATAAATTCATCATGAAATTTCCTGTATGAGTTAAGCAAGACATTCAATTTCCTTCACATTGTATAGGAAACACAGTTTCTTACTTGGAAGGGCATCCAAATCAATTTTTGCAATCAAATGGGCCCACACTGGGGCAAAATTTTTATTTGCAAGATTGCGTAAAATAAACCCACACTGGGACAAATTTTTCAGTCACACTACTCTTTCTATGAATAGTAGTTGCAATTTTTTTGAAATTCAAGTGCATGTCATATTTTGGTGAGCCCCTGTGCAGGTATTCATAGTTGACATCGATGAAAGAGCATCTGGTGATGTGGAAGACCGATGCCGAAGAAAGAGAAGAAAGAAGGAAAAAGCGGCCCTATAATGGGGGCGAATTATTTTTGAAAAAGATTTTCTCCAAAAATCAGAAAAATTCAAAAGTCAAAATCAAAAATCAAATCAAGCTTACTTCGGCAGGACCGGGTTTTATCCCGCTGACCGCTTATTTCGGCAGGTGACCGCTTATTTCGGCAGGACCGGGTTTTATCCCGCTGACCGCTTACCTCGGCAGGACCGGGTTTTATCCCGCTGACCGCTTACCTCGGCAGGACCGAGTATAATCCCGCTGACCGCTTTTATCAATTGGGACCGGGTTTTATCCCGCCAATCTCGTCAGGATCGGGTTTTATCCCGCTGACCGTGCTTTATATTACGTTGGGACCGGGTTTCATCCCGCCAATCTCGGCAGGACCGGGTTTTATCCCGCTGACCGCTTACTTCATTGGGACCGAGTTTCATCCCGCCAATCTCGCCAATCTCGGCAGGACCGGGTTTTATCCCGCTGACCGTGCTTTATATTACGTTGGGACCGGGTTTCATCCCGCCAATCTCGGCAGGACCGGGTTTTATCCCGCTGACCGCTTACTTCATTGGGACCGGGTTTTATCCCGCCAACCTCGGCAGGACCGGGTTTTATCCCGCTGACCGCTTACTTCATTGGGACCGAGTTTCATCCCGCCAATCTTGTCAGGACCGGGTTTTATCCCGCTGACCGTGCTTTATACCACTGACCGATTCCCACTGACCAATTCATCATACTGGGGCAAATTATCTTTGGAAAGTTTCTCAAGAAAAAAAGTCAAAAAGTCAAAAAAAATCAAAAAATTAAAAAATCAAAAAATCAAAAAATCAAAAAAATCAAAAATCAAATCAAGTTCATCACGGCAGGTTCGGGTTTGATCCCACTGTCCGATTGTCAAAGCATGTTATTTTCATTGCTATTGGAGCTGGATTTGTCCCGCCAGTAAGCATTTCATTTTCTGTCCGGGTCTATCCCATTTAAATTTCTGTTTGGGTCTATCCCATTTACATTTTCTGTTCGGATCAGTCCCGTTTAAATTCTGTTCGGGTCAGTCCCGTTTTCAATTCCTGTTCGGGTCAGTCCCGTTTTAATTTTCATGTTCGGGTCAGTCCCGTTTTAGAATTCCTGTTCGTTGGAATCTTTTGCAGCCCAATAACACAGGTAAGTATTTGGTGTCTACTTCTTTGTCTCAAGTTTTTTCAAAACTCAGACAAAGAGGGGCAAACTGTAGACACCAAATTTTAAATAATTTGTATGTTGCATCTATTTTATGATTTTGTTTTAGATTGTTTGCATTTTAGTTCATTATTGTTTGTTTTGAACTTTTAGTTGTTCATTTTTGCCTTTTTAGTTTGTCTATTTCATTTGCTATTTGTCATATTAGTTTTATTCACTTTTTTTAGTTTTAGTTTTTAGTTTTTAAGTTTTTTTTAAGTTTAGCATGGAGTTTTTAGAAAAGAAAAAGGAAAAAAAGGAAGATTTGTTCACAAAAATATGTTTATTTCTTTCTTTTGGCACTTTAGTTATTTTTATTAAGTTATTTTGAGAAAAGAAAAGAAAAAGAAAAAAAGGGAAAAATGAAGAAAATTTGAAAAATGGACATTTTTGTTGTTTTTATTTGTTTAGTTTGTTTTTTTTATTTATTTATTTGTTTTCATTATTATTACATGGTTTTGTCATTTTGTTATTATTATTATTATTTATATTCTGTATTTATTAAGTTAAAAAAAAAAAAGAGTGTGACCGCAACATGCAAGCTGCATTCTGCCGCAGCTTGCAAAGGAGGGCTTTGGGCAGCCCTTAACTGCAAATATAGGAGAGATGGCTGGGGTTTTAGGGTTGGAGGTCCGTATAAATAGAAAGAGAGCCAGCAGCCGCAGGGGGGAGACTCTCGGATAAGTTGAAAGAAAAACAGCAGCCGCACAGGAGATTGGGAGAGACTAGGAGAGAACACGGCCGGCTAAGGAAAACTGAGAGGGGGCAGTTAACGACGGTAGAAAGAAAACAAAAGAGAAAGGGGGGAACTTTGGGAAGAAGGGAGGATAGCAGTAGGATAGAGAGAGAGGAAAAGAGGGGCTGCGAGGCTGAAGAAGAGATCAAAGGAGCCAAATAAGAAAAGGAAGCAGCTTCGGGGGTTTGAAAGAGAACACCATTGGGCAAGGAAACAAAGAATACCAGTGGCGGCGGCGGAACGAAGCAACACCATAGAAGGAAAAATCTGGTTGGGTGCTCCTCAAAGAGCAAAAGAATCACTGGAGCTGTTCATCCTCACGTCCGTCACTGCCTTCATCGAGGGAAAGCATCATCACTCGTGACTGGGGGATCCGACTGGCCTAGCTTCTTCGCCAAGCTCTGCGAGAAGAGGAACATCGAAGGTCCTATCGTCGATATTGGCTGTGGTGGTGGAGCTGCCGTTGCTGCTGCTGAAGGTACAAATTAAAAGGCAGCGGAACAGGTAACTTTCCACCCTTTTTCTTGTTTATTTCCATCTCTAAATGGAGCCCAACCTGCTAAGCGGGAATTTTGGTTTTTGGTTCAAATTGCTGGGTCTCTGCTAAGTCAATATGCATCCATCTGGCGTCTGATTTGGCTAAGCTAGAGTTTTGATTTGGTTAAGGTTCTCGTTTGGTTTGTTTTCTTTTATTTGGATCTGTTAGCATTTTTGATTGACAAGATTGCTAGTTTTGGTTTAAGAATGAAAAGTCTGTTCAATGTTGGATGTTTGTGAGAATGAGAATGAATGTCTACATGGATTGTGTTTCAAACGAAGCTTTGGTTCCTTTCGGTTTCATGATGTGGCGACTGCCATTCACACGGAACTTCTGTTTTGCTCACTTGCTGTTTTTGTGCCTAGTGTCGTTTCTTTTTATCATGTTCCTCTTGCTGGCAAATCACCTTGGGCAGTAAGCTTTGACCAGCAATGCTGAAATGTTAGCTGCTCCAAGCAGGTCCTTTTGCTGCATTTTATGTTCAGTTTCTTATTAGATTTTTCGGGAGATAAATCATTGCATTTGGGTGATAATTAACAACACGGGTAGGGAGCTATAGCATGGAGGTGGTAGATAAATCAATAAGCATTCTTGCCCATTACTTCGCATGATCAGCTTTCGGCTTGCGGCAGAAAATTGCAGCAAGAATGGGCTAGTTTACTTAGCTGTTGCAGAAATTTCCACCGTAGCCTTGCATGAATGTATTGTTCAGGATTTCTTTTTTGCATCAGTTCTTCCCCTGTTTGAACTCCTTCCCATGTCTTTGCTTGTTGGGATATCAAAGTTTGGATCAAGAAAACTTTGGTTAAGGCATATGTTTGAATATAAATCTGGTTTTGGAAGGTGAAACTAAGAAAGGTTGCAGCAGTTTCGTTTTTTCAAATGTTTGCACTTTCTTTCCAGAATTTTTGCATGAGATCTTTTAAGTTTTCTGCCTCTTTGGATGATGATAATGATGTGGTTTCTGTCTAGTTTAAAGTTGAGTTGAGTTTTGGGTTGGCAAACAAATGGGTTTTTGTGCTTTTTCTGGTATGTGTTTGAAGCTGTCCAAGCTTGCGGCAAAAATTTGCGTAAGTAAAGAAGATTTCAGTTTTCTACGTAGCATGCATGAAATAATTCTTCAAAATTGCCTCTTAACCCCCTCAAGTTTCACCTTATGCTATTTTGACCTACAAAATTGAGAAAACTAATCAATTGGGTCCCTGTGATTTTTGTAGCAATGCATTAGGGCCCAATCACATTCCATGTTCTTGCAATTAGGTCCTAAGATATTTGCATTTGAGCTATTTCTCCATTTTTTCTTTGCCTTTGGACCTTTGAAGTTCCTCAAAGTGTTTGATTAAGCCTGAATGTTTGGCTAGTGTTCGCATTTGAGTCTTTGGTAGCATTAATGTTTCAATTCAATTGCTTACTTGCCTTCATTGGTTATCATGTTTTGCTAAGGTGATTCTTAATGCATGGATTGTGAAACTTGGTGTCTAAATGAGTATGTGGTTGCCTATTTTCTTGAATTTTCTGAAATAAATTGGTTACTTGACCATGTCTTGCTCATTGGACCTGTAAAGTTCCTAAAAGTGTTTGATTGAGCTTGAATGCTTGGTTAGCCTTCGCAATTGAGTCCTTGGTAGCCTCAACTTTGCAATTCGATTGCTCGTTTGCTTCCATTTATTTAGGTGGTACTTAATGCATGAATTTGTGAACTTTATGATCAAATGAGCTTGTGTTCACCTAATTTCTTGGATTTTCTGAAATAAATGGGCTTTGGCCCTTTTCTTGCTCTTTGACTTTCAAAGTTTCTAAAATGTTTCAATTGGTTTTGAATGGTTGATAAATGCTTGCAATTGGGTCTTTGGTGGATCCCTTTATTGGAAATTATGTATAGTTTGATTTCATTTAAATTGCAATTAAGAGAGTTTTGGTGACTTTGTTATACTTTACTATTTGAGGTACCGTGACCTTTTTGTTGTTTTGAAGCCATTTTTCTTTCATTTGGACATCGTTCAAAGGGGGCGGTATAATTTCTTTTCTCCCTTTTTGTGTCTCTCCTATGTGACTCAACGTGCTAAGTGAATTGCATGTCTACTTTGTTTTCCTAGCTTTTCTTTAATTCCTTTTACTTATGTCATTTACTTTTTGTTTTCATTAAATTATTCTTTTAATGGGGTATGTGTACACCTCTTGGCTTGTAATAGATAGGGCTGTGGCGAGCAATTTGGTCCATTTTCCCCTTCCCCTTTTGTTTTAGTTAGTGAATGTAATAGGTTCATTAGCTTGGTTGCATGCCTATGTGTTACGTGTTACTTGCTTTATTAGGTTTTGCATCTAGTCAAGCATGTTAAGTGCTACGTGCTACGTGTTTATGAGTGTTTGGCATGTCTACTAGCTTTCCGTAGTGTAGATGAATGGAATGGATGAATGTACGTTTCCACTAGTCCAACGCTAGTCGGAATTCATAGAATGGGCTAGTCCAATGCTAGACCCTTAGGGATTTCCCCTCGTTAGTACATGTTTGCATGTTCATTACATGTCATGCATTCTTTTTAGTTTTATCATTTTGCATGCTCCTCGATTCCCCTTTCCCCTCACTTTAGGTCTTACATCTCATGCTAGTTAGGGTACATTTGCCTGAAGAGTCCCCTTTTGATAAGGAAAACGAGCGAGTGTGGCTACTCGATAGCCTTAGCACGCTAGTTTTGCTTTCTAATCAAAGGGAAAATCGAAGTCGAAAAGTTAGGAGTCATTCCCACACCCGACCTGATGCATTCCTTTAGGTTCATTCATTCTCATTTATCACTTACATTTTTCAATTCACATTTCCTCATCACTTTTCCTTTCCTTATTGTTCATTTTGATTTCTACTTCACAAAATTGCACTTAATTACACCTATATGCACTTATCACTATATTTCATACACTTGCACACAAACACTTGGATTTTTCATACAATTTCACACATGCACCTTTTTATACACTTGCACACTTGCACTTGAATCATCATTTGCATTTATCGACCTCTATAAGGTTTTCTTTCATTGGCCGCCACAATTCATGTGGTTGGGACCAAAAACCTTACAAAAGACATCTTAGAATCTAGGGTTTTGCATTTCATGTAGCACATCCAAATGTAATAAATTCTTTGGTTAAAACAAGAAAATCTTTGATTAAATCACGCAACTAGCCTTGGCTAGGTCAAAGGGGTGCCTTGGATTGTATCCTTGCCTTCCCCTTTGTCAAATGTGACTCCCGAACCTTTTTCCTTGGTTTACGTGGACTAGGAGTCGTTTAAAAAGGGGGTTTCTTACTAATTTTTTCTCATTTTTCTTAAAAAATTCATTTTTTAGGTGACTTGGTACACCTTAACTCATTACCAAGTGGCGACTCCGTTCTTCATTTCAAAAACCCTTTTTAAACTATAATTTTGGGTCAAATCGTCGCATTTTCAAAACCCCATTTAGACCCATGTTTTTTTTAAATCACGATTCATTTTCCAATCACAAAATACATTTTTTAAACCATTTATTTATTTATTCAAAAATGGGGCGCGACACTTGTTTCTATATTCATTTCTTCATCCTTTGATCCTTTTGCACTTCATGTCACTTAGAATAATTAAGAATTGTTCCAATTCTTCGTGTGCAACTCCATTTGATGATTCAAACTTTGAAACCTATAAAAACATGAATTTTTTTTTCTTTTAGTATCATACACTAAATGTAACATGAAATTCTTTTAATATAAAAAATGTAACTTCCTCATTTATACCTTAAAATGTAACTTTTGACTAGAAACCTAAATATTTTACTCTAAATTAACAAAAAAATACACTAAAACACACATATTTAACCACACAAAAGTACACAAATTAAACACTTATCATCTACCCCACCAGAAGTTAGTCATCATTGATTAAATGTCCGACAATGAGAAATCTAGAAACTTGAAAAATGATGTTGAATATGTTGGAATAGCTTGAACCATGGCCTTTAACATTATTTTTTTCTTGGCTTCAATAGTCATTTCTCTCATTCCGACGAAATTTTTGCCATGTTCTATCCCAAATTGACACAAATACTTCAATTTTCTAGCAACCCATGATTGTGAGAAGACCATTTGTCATGCACTGGAAATCTGTTGGTATTGAGAAATTTAGTGATGCTATGCCTTACTGATGAAGCAGCGTTGCTACTAAAGACAATGGCAAGTGTTTTTTTTTCTTTGTGACTTGAAGTAGCTTTGTATAATTGTGTGTTGGTGTATTTTAATAAAATCTTAATTTTTCCTTGACCAAATCTTTACAAGGAGTTCTAATAATTTATTTGGGATTTATGGGAATTATAATGTTGGGAGTTACAATACATTTTGAATGGAGTTATTATACAATTATTCGGAATAGTAGTTACAAATATATTATTTGGTCAAATGATTATTGAGTCTTTATAAGCCATTCAAATATGAATCAAATTTTAGGTTACAAATTCTACAAATTATCTACAATTTAATATGAAAAAACTATTATACATTGAACTTGGACATTCAACCTATTTTCAAAAGATTTTTTTTAGCTTATAAATAGTGAAGCCCTTTGGAGAATTTCATATATACACTCCTCTCAACAAAAGATTATTAAAAATATTATTTTTCCCTACACTCATTTCTTTCTCCCTCATTCTGATTTTCTATGGGCAAAATAAGATATTGGGAAGCTTCTGCTTCTCTTGGTTGTGTAGATCAAAGCGAAGCAACAACCATAGAGTTGGACTATTGTATCTTGGAGGCGGCACGCTAGACCTTCTGCATCGATTAAAAAAAAATACTGTAAGGGTGCATATCGTCTTAAAGAGGGCGTTCTATGTGCCTCAATCCTACAGAACTTCTTAGTAGCTGTCAAATTCGAGGTGGTTAGATTGAAGATCAGAAATTGTTGGTGTACTCTCCTCCAATAATTTTAAGACCTAATATGTGCCTCAACCCATGTCAAATTAACTTTTGATGGTACGAATTATTTGAATTTATTAATGCAATATTGAGGTATGAGATTTTTGTTAATTTTTCGTAAATTTTATTAGAGAAATTACTATTACTTATATGATTATTTGGGTCTAGAACCAACAACATGTAATAAAGCTTTTGTTATGAACTTCCTGAAGAGTTGCTTTGCCAAAGAATTAAAGTGTATCATTTGTAAATAATAGATGTGAGAGCTTTGGACCATTGTGCCCTACCTAGATTTCGAAAATATTATGACAACGTTTAGCTTCTTGAAATAATCAAGAAATGGCCTCTGTACAAGTTCAAAATAAGTAGGGGGAAATCAAATCTCCTTGTCAAATGCAACGTTAAGGTTGGACATAACCAATTTGAATATTTGATTATCATTAAGTAATACAACTAGGAGATAGTGGAAATGTAATGAAAAACAGGATTGAAATGAGATGAAAATTCCAAAGCAAACTTCGTATCTCTCAAAAAAGGCCATTCAACCCTGTCAAAAGTTTTGCCCTAGTCTAACTTAATATGCATGGAATCTTTTATATATATATATATATATATATATATATATATATATATAAAGGAAAGCATGGTTCCCTTAATCTTAAGAGAATTATTTACCCCATAGACAATGAAAATGTGCTTAATAATAAGATAATGATTTACCTTCTATGCAATTAGAATATTAAAATATAGACTTTTTGGGTTCAAAATCCCCTTGCTACTTCCTGTTGCTTAAATCTCACCCTTTCTCTACTAGAAAATAATTTTACGAAAAAACCAAAATGTTATGAGTAAATGAAAACATATTGGAAAGGTTAAAAGAATGACCAAAAAAAAGGAGAAGATAAAAGAAAAAATTAGAAAGGTGAACGGATTTTTTTTTAAAAAAAACTCTAATAAGCCTATAACTATAACATTAAATCCCTTACAATATTACAAAAACTAATAGAAGTAGGAAGAAATTGAGAAATATTGTATAAGGACTACCACTTCAGAATAAGAAGCTAAAATATATAGATCGGGGGCCTGTGTAATTGGCAGTGGCAATTGTATGGTGTAATGTAGGCACCAGATTTTTTTTTTAAAAGAATGTAGGCACTAGAATGACAAAAAGTAGACACTAAAATAAAAAATATGGACACTAAAACAATAACATGCAAAAACACAATAAATTTTTTTCTCTTGTTGAAATTTGTGCCTCAATTTAATTCTAATCATCTCATTTCAAGTTGACCCATCTCCAACCATGAATTGCTTTTTACAATTTATATTATGATTGTAGAGGTCCCTGATCCAAAATATACTAAACTGACACCAAGTATATTGAATGTGCCTAACCATAGTTATTAAATTTGATTGTTGAACCATTTGGCCCAGTGAATTGATCATTAAGTTGGGCCGAGTTTCTAGTTTGACCTAATAAGTAATTGACCCAATTAAATTTGATAAAACCCTCTTGACCTGCTGGTTCAACTAGGAACCTATTGGGTTTTTTGGTTGACTTTCCTTTTTCTAAATTTCAGATCTTTGTTTTAATTGAAATGTTTATATGATTTTGATAAGATTCAGACATTGGATCTCTCATTAACTCCTTGTTCTTACAAGAAAGTGAACAAAACTATTTTAGCTTTTCATGAGAATTTAACAAAAATTTGACATGGCTAATGAATTCTTTTTAGAGAATTTTGACACAGCTTATGAATTGTTTAGACATGAATCTTTTTGGAATTTTTTTATCTTAGACTCATAATTGTTAAGCCTAGTTCATAGAGGAATGTAGTAAAGGAGGTAGGTCAATGGATCATTGGTTCGACCAATGGGTGAGTGGCTGACCCAGTGGATCAATAAATATATTTAAATATTATGTCTCATAATTTTTTTTATATAGGGTATATAGTTTAAACTGTAATCAACTATACCATAGCAAATGCTCATTTGCTCTAATTTATTATAGAGAGATTAATTCTTATAAGAATCAATAAAATCTAAATTTAATTAGTAATCCACAAAACTTCAAGTGTAAAATTTTATCTATATTTGGTGCAATTATTTTAGTTTATTTACAAATTTTAAGTGCAAAAGGTTATTAGAATTAATATTTCCTTTTAAAATGAATTGTATAATATCTTATTTTTAAAATCCATTTCATAACTTATATAGCATGGAGAGTAATAAATTTCATTAAAAGATTCCAAATAAATTTTGTTTTACAAAAATAAAAAAAATAAAGAAACAATTGACTAATATATAATATAAGATAGGTTAATAACTAGCATGTGAGTTAGTGGCCTCGTGGTAAGTACTCTTTGCTTAATTGCATGAGGTCTTGAGTTAAAACGACTATAGGTTCTTGTTTAAATTTTTCCAACAACAACTAATGTTCTACCCAAGTCAACCAATCGAGTTTTCGGTTTAATCCAATTGAACCGTCGGTTCGTCGATAAGTCGACGAGTTTTGTTCATATCCGATCTAATTAGATATCCAACCCTATCTATTGATTAGTTCAGCGAATTGTCCGATTGAACCACCGGATTGAGCCATGTTTAATAACTATACTCAGACTTATTAGTAGACATGTTTCTCTACTACTACTTTATCCTTTCAATCACATTTTTTTTCACATACGCTATAGCAAAAAAATATTATACAAAAAAATCTTCTGAAGTAATTTTGAATACAAACTTAATTTTAAGAGTAAACTTTGTACTTTAAATAAAAGTAAATAGCCAATAAAAATTTTGCACAATTGCCAAAAATACTATAACTTATCAGAAAATAATTTCTAATTAAACTTCAGCTTGGCCAAAACAAGATAGGATATAAGTTTGGAGACATGTGGCCTTTGCTACCATAGTATACTCAGTTTGGAGTTGCAATATACTCACATTGAGACACAATGCAGAATTATATTTAGAATTAGTAGTTTCTCTTGGTATTCAGATTTTAGATATTTTTTTCTTTAGATTTTGTATAGTAATTTTGTATTGCTTTTATAGGGATTATCTACTTTACCTTGATCAATAAAAGACTAAAAGTAAACAATTAGTATTGAATTTTTGTACTACTTTCGTGGGGATTATTTGCATACTTAAGATCAATTAAAGTATACGGCTTACCAAAAAAAAAATGAGCATAATTGTATACTTAATAAAATCAGTGATAAAAGGCAGGAATTGTTGAGCCAAAATGTTTGTTAAAACTGAAATTTAAAGAAGCACAAAACTTTTATTGTGCCATAGCTCCTCTTCCACCGTATGTAGTTGCGTTTCAACTAGATCCTTCCTCTATGCTGCTGATCTCTCCCTCCTCTCCATGCACTCATTTCAAAAAGTTTTTCTACAAGGTTAATTGTATTTTCTTCATCCCTAATTTTGTTTTCCCAAATTTCAATGCCTAATTTTGGTTTGCCCAATTCTCTCTGCTCGAAAAAATTCTAGTTCTCTCTTCTTTTTTTTGTAAGATGATTTGTCTTATTTTCACCTTTTTGAAATTACTTGGTTACCATTTATTTTCTTTTGTAGATTAAAATCATTTAGAATGTAAAATAACCATCTCAATATTGATTATACTAACCTAATATTTTCTTTTAAAATAAATAACTTGTAAAAGTACTTAATGATAAAAGTTGAGATTGATAAGTATTCAACAGTTAAATCCTCTTTGAAAAAAGGGATAATTTCAATAATTACACCTAGTACCTATCAAATTCTAAATATTACACTTGCCCTCCTTAGTTGTTGAAATGATTACCATACCCTTAAGGGGGTGCTTGGTTCATGCTCCGGAATTGGAATTGAATATGAAATGATGTGCAAAAAATTAGTATGGGCATGAACTAGTGATATTATTGTAATGACTAGTGCTTGGTAAAGAATGCTTTGGAATAGGAATCAAAATTATTTTTCTTTTTTGTTTAACAACAAACGTGTTCTTCAATTTTCCAAATTGATAGTCATTTAGCTTTTCCTAAACAACCCCGGCCAACTACCATCGGACCACCACCAATCAAAACCCTTAATTTGTCCTTTTCTCTCCAATCACCAACCAGCACTCACAACTCACAAATACAAGAATCACCAATAACTTTAACCAAAAAATCTAACAACAATTTCCAAAAACTATATGAGAATTTTTGTCCATTGAAATTAAATTTGTAATTCAACCAATATAGTCCATCTAAGGCCATTACCCTTCTTGTCGTCAATTATTACTTGTGTTTCCATAAGGAGAAGAATGGCAAGGATAAATTAACTATGAGGAAGAAAGAGAAGTGATGTGTAGAGGGAGGTGGCTGGTGAAGACGGCATAAAAGAGGAGAGATAGGAGGAGAATGGATCTACTAGGAGAAGAGGAGAAGAAATGTTTTACTGCCATGGAAAGGAGAGAAGCAGCAGCCGATACGAGGCGAGAGAGGAAAGGGAGGGGGAGAAAGAGAGAACGATGATTAGAGATGGGAAAAGGAAAATGGATTGGAAGTGAGAAATTTTAATGGTTTAAAAAATTTGTTTAATAAAACCTATTTTAGAATCAAATTTAGCAATTGTTAAAACCTCCCAACTTACGTGGGGATAGAGAGCTACCACATTTTTAGAAATCATTCCACAATCTTAAATCCCATACCCATTTCCAAACAACAAGAAAGGAATATGATACCAAATCCAGATTTCAATATCCTTAGACCAAGCGCCCCTTAGTTTTCTATACTTACAAACAAAAATTCAAAATAAAACTGTCGCGCCCCCATTTTAAAAAAAAAATAGATTTATGTGTTAAAAAAATGTATTTATTGATTTTAGAAATAGAACAAATAAAGAAAAAAGATCTAAAATGGGACTTAAAAAGTGCGACGATTTGAGTTCAAAATAATAGTCTAAAAAGGATTTTTAAGAAAAAATAGGAGTCGCCACTTGGTTAGGTGTACCAAATCACTTAAAAATATATTTTTAATAAAAAATAGATAAAACACTTTTTAGACGATTCCAGATTTTTGAAACACAAGAGAAAAGAGTTCGCAAGTCACGGTAGAAGAAATGGAAGGCAAAGATTTGATAGAATCAAACCTAAATCACCATTTCAACCTAACCAAGGTTAGTTTCGAGATTTAGTCGAAAATTTTCTTAATCTAACCTATAAAATTTATCCCATTTGGATGTTTCTATATGGATGCAAATATAGATCTAAAGGATATGTTTATCTCAGTCCGTAACTTTTAATGATTACAAAACAAATGGATGTTACTAATGTTCCCTAAATAGACCTTTTCAGAAATGGAGCAAAACAGGGTCAAAGATTAAGCACAAAGGATGCTGAAGCTATTGTCAGACACACAAGAAAACTGGATCGGACATCCGACAACCTTTGCGCAACTTCGGACGCATAAAGAACTTCACTCCCGGATGTCCGAAGAGAATTGAAGAAGAATTCTCAGTTTCACCCCCTCCCCTCGAATGCATACATTGAAGGTACCGGACGTCTGAAATAATTCAAGAAAATTCTTGAACTCACTGCTTACGATGGAACGCAAGAAAATGGTCTACCGGACGTCCGACACTACCAACGGCTAGGTGACTCTTCAACTGCCTTCTGTCCATTGGAAGCATTAATTGAGGAACTTTTTGGTTCCATATAAATAGGACAAAGTCAACCACTTCAAAAAGATCTTTGTAGATTGAGACTACATCAGATTAAGAGTGATTTTAGTGAAAAATACTCTTCAAAGAGGATTTATACTCTAATTGTGTAATTTTCGATAAGCTTTTCTAGTGTGATTCAATTACTTCAATAGTGTAGTTTTGTGAGGGTTATCCTACTGATAGTAAAACTTCCTTACTTGATCAAGTGCGGCTTGGGGCAAGGAGAAAGTGATCCTTCCATCGTACACAAGAGATTGGTTGTAAGTTGATCAACTTGAAGAAACTTGCTCTATAAAGTGATATTCAAACTCTAGAGTTTGATATTTGGTTTAATACTCTATCTTTTTTACTTACTATCTTTATTTATTAATTACTCATTTTTCTACTCACAAGCACTTGTGCTTTCTCATCAATTGCTCTATTGTATGGTCTTTTAGAAAAAGATGGCAAGTACTTAAAAAAGGTGACTCATAACTTGGCCAGTTTTTGAAACTACCTAATTCACCCCTCTCTTAGATTGTTTTCGATCTTTACAATTGGTATCAGAGATTGGTCTCCTAAAAATTAAGCTCAATCGGCTTTGAAGTAAAAATGACAACCAACAATGTCATGTTCTTTGAAGGGCAATTAATCACTAGACCCCCAATTTTCATTGGATCAAATTATGTGAGTTAAAAAGAAATGATGATTATTTTCTTATAATCTATTGATATCGAGTTGTGATTTATTGTGAATGAAGGTCCATATGATGTCTCGATAGTTGATGAAGTCACTCATAGACCAAGACCAAAAATTAGAAATGAATTGACTGGTGATGATAGAACCCACCTCACTTTGAATGCCAAGACTATGAACGTGTTATATAGTGCTATAAGATTCAAAGGAGTCTATTAGAATCAAATGTTGTAAATCTGCAAAAGAGATTTGGGATACACTTAGAGAAATGTATGAAGGGAGTGAGAATGTGAGAGAACAAAAGAAGTCGATTCTGATCACTAAGTATAAATCTTTTAAGATAGAATCTCATGATAACGTTGATAAAATGTATTGTAGATTCAATGATCTCATTAAGAATTTAGAAGTGCTGGAAAAGGAATACTCTCTAGGTGAGAAAAATAAAAAAATTTTGAATGCCTTATCCAAGAATTGGGAGAGTAAGGTGACTGCCATTGAAGAAACTAGAGATCTAAATTTCATGCCTATTGAATCTCTCATTAATTCTCTAACATCTTATGAACTAAAACTCAAGTCCAAGGTACAGGAGGAAGAAGATGCAAAGGTGAGAAAAAGCGTTGCTCTAAAGGTCTCGCAAGATGAAGATGACTCAGCTTCCATAGATGGAGACGATATAGAAGGTGATGACAGTAACATTGCATTTATCACAAGAAGTTTCAAAAGAATTCTTAACAAAAAAAGATTTAAAAAAAAAGAGGACCTAGCAATCCATTCCCAAATCAGTTCAACAACTCAAAGAACAAAAGGAAACAAGAGTTCAATAAGAAGCAAACTGACAAATACTTCGAGTGCGGCCAACCTGGACACTATGCTAGCGAGTGTCCAATGAAGAAAAAGAAAGAAGAAAAAATTGAATGAAAACCAAAGTTCAACAACTTCCAGATCACATGGAATGACTGCAACTCAGAAGGTGAAGTCGAAGAAGAAGAGAAATCTGCCCAAATAACTTTCATGGTCATTGGTGATGAAGAGGTAGTTACTTGTAACTCTCAAACTGATAGTGATAATGAATATGATGATGTTAATTCTTTTATTCAAAGAATGCATAATAGCTTGAAAGAATCCTATGTTAGAAATAAGGAACTGAAACAAAAGATCAATTTTCTGATTCAAGACAATACAAATCTTTTTCGACAAAACAAGAATTTGAAAAATGAAAATGAAAACTTGAGAAGGATTGAAAATGATTTACATGCTGAACTCGATAGAAAAATCAACTTCTGTGACGTGTTCAAAAATGAACAAGGGAGTTTAAAAAGAAAAATAGATGATCTTAATCAGTTGCTTCAACATAAGAAACAAAACTACTTTCAAAGGAATGATACAAAACCTCATTTTGGCATTAATGAGAATAGGTTGAGTTCTAGTGCAAATGAATTTACCATTTATAAGAAAAAGTACATCACATTTATTAAACCTGTCCATACGAGCAACTCACTGATTATGTGCAGTTTCTGTTGTCAAATTGTCACATGAAAAGTAATTATTATGTGAGAAAGAATATGAGAAATGGTATGAAATACATGTAAATAATTAGGCATAATGCTAACTTTCAAGGATCCAAAATGTAAAGGGTACCAAATATTATCTTGTGAACTTTTGTGTAGGTAAACTTGGTGAATATTATCAAGGAATCTAAATGGTTCATAGATAATGGATGCTCAAGACATATGACTGGTGATCCATCATTATTCATCAAGCTCAAGCCAAAAGCAACCGGAAAGGTAACCTTTGGAGATGATAACAAAGTCAAAACTGTTGGAATTGGTGATGTTGGTAAGAATGGTCAGACCTTTGTTCATAATATTCTTTTAGTTGACAATCTAAGTTATAACTTGTTAAGTGTTAGTCAATTGTATGATAGAAATCTGCTTGTATTATTCAAGAAGCATGAATGTCTCATTCTTGACTCAAGATTAAATACAATTTTCAAAAGAAAAAAAGTTAATGACATCTATGTAGTTATTCTGAAAAATATGGATTCGTCTAGTCTTAAATGTTTTAAAGTTGTTAATGAAAACCCTTAGCTGTGGCATAGAATGCTTTGCCATTTCAATATAGATTTGTTAAAAGAGATTTTCAAAAAAGATCTTGTTAGAGATTTGTCAAAAATTAAATTTGAAAAAGATAGAATTTATGATGCTTGTCAATTTGGAAAACAAGTCAAAATTTCTTTTAAACCTAAGAAATGTGTTTCTACCACAAAACTTTTGAAACTTCTACATCTTGATTTATTTGGTCCTACACAAACGACTAGTTTAGGTGATAAAAGATATTGCCTTGTTGTTGTTGATGATTACTCTAGATACACTTGGGTGATGTTTCTTGCACACAAAGATGATGCCTTCAAAACTTTGTTTCACTATTTGCAAAGGTTCAAAATCTGATTGGTTTGAAAATCAACAAGATCAGAAGTGACAATGGCACAGAATTTCATTTTGTGACTTTCTAGAATTTTGTGATAACAATGGAATTACACATGAATTTCCAAATGCAAGAGTTCCACAACAAAATGGGGTTGTTGAAAGAAAGAATATAACACTTCAAGAGGCCGCTAGAACCATGTTAAGTGAGTGTAATTTGTCAAAATATTTTTGGGTTGAAACCATAAATACAGCCGCTATACTATGAATAGAATTCTTTTAAGATCAATTTTGAGCAAAACCTCTTATGAGTTGATGTTTGATAAAAAGTCTGTTGTTGGATACTTCAAAATCTTTGGTTGTAAATTTTTATTTTAAATATCAAGAAACATCTTGGTAAGTTTGATAAAAAATCTGATGAAGGAATTTTCTTAGGATATTGTGAGAATAAGAGAGGTTTTAGAGTTTACAATCGAAGAACTCTAATTATAGAGAAAACTATACATATTACTTTTAATGAATCTAATTGTGATATTTTCAAAAGTTATGGTGAATATGATGATACAGGTGTTCAAGAAGGTCTAAAGAAGCTCACAATCACTGAACAAGACACTGTTTCATCAGAAAATGACTCAAAGGAAGATGATACTCAAGACAGTCCAGCACTGAAAGATAATGACAGAGATGTTAGTACACCTAACAATCTTTCAAGGACCTGAAAATTTGTTCAAACCATCCTAAGGAGCTCATCATTGGTGATCCATTAGAAAATATCAAAGCTCGTTCCTCCTCTAAACCATTGATGGATAATTTTGCATTAGTCTCACTTTTTTAATCCAAAAATATTGTTGATGCCTTGAAAGATGAGAACTAGATTTTGACTATGGAAAAGGAGCCCAATCAATTTGAAAGGAACAAGATTTGGACATTAGTTGAAAGACTTCAAGATCATTCTATCATTGGTACAAAATGGATTTTTAGAAACAAAATAAATAACAAATGTGAGATAGTAAGGAATAAGGCCGACTTGTAGTAAATGGATATTCTCAAAAAGAAAGAAGAGATTTTGATAAAACATTTGCACCCGTAACTAAATTAAAATCAATTAGGATGTTCTTGGCATTTGCATGTTTTATGAATTTTAAATTATTTCAAATGGATGTTAAAAATGCTTTCTTAAATGGCTTTATTGATCAAAAAGCATATGTTGATTAACCTCTTGGTTTTGAAAATGCAATTTATTCTAATCATGTGTTTGAACTCTCAAAAGTTTTGTATGGATTAAAACAAATTCCAAGGGCATGGTATGAACGTTTAAGTGATTTTTTTATTGAAAATGGTTTTAAAAGAGACATTGTAGATATTACTCTTTTCACTAAAAAAAATTCACATGACCTTTTAATTGTGCAAATATATGTGGATGACATTATATTTGGTGCTACTATTGAGAGTTTTTGCAAGAATTTTTCCATAATTATGCAAAAAGAGTTTGAAATGAGTATGATGGGAGAGTTAAATTTCTTCCTTGGGTTCCAAGTGGTTCAAACCCGGGAAGAAACATTCATTAATCAATCAAAATATACCAAGGAGCTATTCAAAAGGTTTGGAATGAAAGATTCAAAACAAGTTGGAACACCTATGTGCACATCTACCAAGTTTGACAAGGATGAAAAAGGTACAAAAGTTGATGAAAAAAAGTATAGAGGTATGATTGGTTGTTTGCTTTACTTAACTGCTAGTAGACCAGATATCATGTTTGCTGTGTGCTTGTGTGTTCGTTTTCAGTCTTGTCCAATGGAATTTCACTTGAATGCGGTAAAAAGAATTCTTAGATACTAAAAAGGAACCTTGAACTTTAGCTTATGGTATCCTAAGTGTCATGAATTTTCTTTATGTGGATTCTTTGATGCTGATTTTGGTGGTTATAGGATAAATAAAAAAAGTACTACAGGTATATGTAACTTTCTTGGAAATTGCTTTGTGTCTTGATTTAGTAAGAAGCAAAATGCTATTTCCTTGTCTACAACTGAAGTAGAATATGTTGCCCCGGAACTTGTTGTGGTCAATTATTGTGGATGAAAAATACATTGAATGATATTGGATTAATATATGATTGTGTGCCTATAATTTGTGATAACACTAGTGCCATAAATCTGACCAAAAATCCTATTCAGCATTCTAGGACAAAACACATAGACATAAAGCATCATTTCATTCGCGATCTTGTCCATAAGGGTGAAATTTGTGTTCAATATGTCTGTTCAAAAGATCAAATTGTTGATATTCTCACAAAAGCCCTACCACTGGATCAATTTATTTTTGAGAACAAAATTGGGTGTTTCAGAAAAAATATTCTAAGAATTCTCTGATCACTCTTTATCGGACGTCCGATGTGTTAGAACGGACGTCCGACAGTGTTCATGATCATCTTCGTAGAAAGTTCTGGTTCTGACGGTTGTGTCCGACGCTTCACTTCGTTCGGCTGTCCGACATCCAAAAATCGCATCTTATAAGGAAGTTCTCTGCTTCATTCAGTTCATTTTACCTTTTGTCTCGGATACAACTCTTCATATTCTCTCATTTTCAAAATTTAAATTCATCTTTCTTCGGATCAAGTTCCGAGAATTACTCTGACCTACACCATTACATTCCTATTGCGCGTTTATTACTCATCATAACTTCTCCCAACTGCCAACTGCACTATAAATCCCAATTCTCACCCAAAATCCTAGCCACTCAAATTCACTCTCTGTGGATGGTTCAAGCATCCATTGTAGTTCATACTACACTTTCCATCCCATGTTACTTATTTGCATTACATTTTACAACAAAAAATACATTGCATTACAATTATGGTAAGGATTAGAGGAGGATCTATGAGTGCCGGACGCACCTTCAGGCTTAGAGATGAAAAGGATGAAGATGTTCAGGTTGTGGAACCTCTTACAAAATCACCCAAAAAGGGATCTGAAACTCGTGGTGGAAAAACGAAGCAATCTGAAAAGAGGAAGCAAACTGCTTGAACTAAAGAGCCCTCTGTTGAACAGATGGAGGAGCATCAAACTGAAGAGCATCCAGTCAGTGGCAGTGAAGAGGAATTGTTGCAGCCCACCAATATAGATGCATCTGTCATGAAATCACCCAGGAAAGGAAAAAGGACCGCCAAAAGGAATAAGATGACCCAACCTAAGGAACGGCAAACTGCTGATCCTTCTGGGAATCAGCAGGCTGCACAGAAAAATGCTGGGGTACAGCAAACTGCTGAACCATCTACCATGAAATCACCAAGGACAAGGTCTGGTGTCCAGGATACTGTGCCAATTCCTCAACGCGGTGGAGAGAAAAAATGCCCTGCAAATGAGCAACCTGAAGCGCAAACTGCAGAGCAACCTACCCTCTTGCCAAAGTTCATTGATAATGATGCCAGGGAGAGGTTCAAATGGATCTCGCAGAAAGGTTTCATCACTCAGAGGTCCGTCATCCCTTACAAATTTCGTAAGCTTGACCATGAATCTGTTATCAACCTTTTTGAATTTAAAAAATGGACCCATTTTCTGACTATTCCAAACATATTCTATCCTGATATGCTTCATCAATTCTTTGCCAATCTTAAGAAGAGTAGATCGCATACTGATCTAATATCACGTGTCAATTTTGTTAACATTAAGTTGAATCCTGACATTGTCAACACTGTTTTGGAAACCAAAATTGAAGATGATTTTAAAGAAAAAATTACAAATTTCTTTTCATACGAAGAATTTTCCTCTGCATACCATCACTTTCATGTTGTAAAAGTAATGACTTATTTTCAAACTCATTTTAATACTCCTGCTGAGGCAAGATTGGATGATCTCATCCCTCAAAACTTGATTATTTTTTCATAATTTCGAATCTATTGATGCCTACTGATGGTCATAGGACTGATGCCAACAAAATGAAACTTTATCTATTCTACTGCTTTCATGAAAAAATTAGAATTGATTTTGACTTTGTCATGTGTAAATTTTTGCTCAAAATCAGCATTGATAGCCGTATGAAACTTTTCTATGAAAAATTTTTGACTCCTATCTTTACTCACTTTAAAATTCCCTTAACTGAAAAATCACTAAAAGAAAGTGCATCAACTGTTTTTTCCAAGACTTATTTTGAAAGGAAAAATCTAAAATTTTTTTAGGGTCATTGGTGTTACAAAGAAGCTGTTTCGGAGTATAGGAGAAAGAATTTTCATGAAACTCCTGTCACCCCTAGGACTCCTCGAGATCAGTCCATGTATGTATTACCCTTCACTATCCATCCTAGAAGGTGAGCCACTAAGTCTTCTTCATCCAACTCCGAGGTCATTTCCTTGCTTGAAGATCTCAAACAACACATCCTACTCCTTAAAGATAGTCTGATGATGACCATGCCATCCGAACAACAAGCCACCTTCATTGACAAAAGAAATTTGCTTGTACCTCCCATTTATCAAAAAAATGAAAATGCACACCGAAAGGTGCCGAAACTGAGCCAACTACTGAAATTACTCCAGAATATCGTGCCTCCAGTTCTCAGCCATAGGACAAGGGAAAGACTCCAGCAACTGAAGAAGAAATTGATGATGATGATGATGAGGACACTAAAGAGGAAGAAGATCCTGCTCAGTTTCGCCTAGCAAGAAGAAGACCTGGATCTTCCAAAATCAACATTTAGGCACTTCTAGATAAATGCACTTCATGATTAGAATGGTAGTTCATAATAGACTTTTGGCACTTCTACATTTTAAACATTTCGTGTGTTCTATACTAATGATTCTATTTCCCTTTCTCTGTTGGTTTATAAAAACTATTTGATTATCTTTTGTAGTTTGAATTAATGTTGTTTTTATGGATTATCCCTTTGTCATGGATTATCCCTTCTGCCTAACTCTGTTTGGCCTCTAATTTCTGATATTGACTGCTGTTGGCAATTGCTGGTTGCTGCTTCTAATATGGACTGCTGTGTTTTGGTTTCTAATTTTTGCTGATAATGGTTGAAAATTGTTGATTGTATTGCTGATTGATTACTGGTCTCTAATGAAGTCAAGTGTAATAAAGGAAAATCATTCTGAGGGGGAGTATTCACTCCTCGACGCATTAAGTAAGGTGGAGTTGTGCCTAAATTATTTTTCTCCATCCATTGTTTTGTCATCATCAAAAAGGGGGAGATTATTTATCTTAGTTCGTAACTTTTAATGATTACAAAACAAATGGATGTTATTAATATTCCCTAAATAAACCTTTTCAGAAATGGAGTAAAACAGGGTCAAAATTTAAGCACAAAGGATGTTGAAACTACTGTCGAATACACAAGAAGGCTGGATCGGACGTCCGATAATCTTTGCGCAACTTCGGACGCATAAAGAACTTCACTCTCGGACGTCCGAAGATATTGAGTCATTATTTTTAAGCTTACTGATCTCGATCAGACGCACATTATCAGAGCACCGGACGTCTAACAAACGTTACGACACTTCAGACGCAAAACTTTTGAAGTACCGGACGTCCGAAGAGAATTGAACAAGAATTCTTAGTTTCACCCCTACCCTCGGACGTATACATTAAAGGTACTGGACGTCCGAAATAATTCAAAAAAAATTCTTGAGCTCACTGCCTATGATCGAACGCAAAAAAGTGGTCTACCGGACGTCCGACACTACCAATGATTAGTTGACTCTTCACCTGCCTTCTGTCCGTTGGAAGCATTAATTGAGGAATTTTTTAGTCCCATATAAATAGGACAAAGTCAATCACCTCAAAAAGAATTTTGCACATTGAGACTACATCAGATTAAAAGTGATTTTAATGAAAAATACTCTTCAAAGAGGATTTGTACTCTTAGTTGTGTAATTTTTGATAAACTTTTCTAGTGTGATTCAATTATTTCAATAGTGTAGATTTGTGAGGGTTATCCGATTGATAGTAAAACTTTTTTACTTCACCAAGTGCAGTTTGGGGCAATGAGGAAGTGATCCTTCCATCGTACACAAAAAATTGGTTGTAAGTTGATCAACTTGAAGAAACTTGTTCTATAAAGTGATATTCCAACTCTAGAGGAGTTTGATATTTGGTTTGATACTCTATCTCTTTTACTTACTGTTTTAATTTATTAATTACTCATCTCTTCTACTCACAAGCACTTGTGCTTTCTCATCAATTGCTCCATTGTGTGGTCTTTTAGAAAAAAAGAGCAAGTACTCAAAAAGGTGACTCATAATTTGGCCAGTTTTTGAAACTACCTAATTCACCCCCTCTTAAGTTGTTTTCGATCCTTACAGGATATCAGAGGGTTGAAATATCTCTTCAAAATTTTAATTGATACAAATCACATTAATTGTGATACTCAAAATGATTCTTAGAAGAGGTCTTAAATATGCAAAAAGATGAGACTCGAAGAAAAAAGGAATTATAATATATAAATATACTTGATCTAAAAGAGAGGAATGCAAAATAATGGATACGAGAGAGTAAAATTCATGACTCAATTTTTCTTTTTATAGAGAGGATGAGAGCGTGCTAAGGCTAAAAAGTTACACTCGTTTATTTTTCATATTTGAAGGGTGACTCTCTAACTTAGTCAAGCAAATGGACTAATCTAATTCTAATTTTCTAAATGAAATGAAGGTCTAAATGTCATGTTTTGCATACATAGGGATAAATGAGGTAATATATATAGGAAATATCATGCAAGATGAGAAAATATCCTAAAAATGAAAAATATATATAGATGAATGTCATGCTAAGGTTAAAAAGTCACACCCGTTCATTTTTCATATTTGAAGGGTGATTCTCTAGCCTAATCAAGCGAATGGACTAGCCTACCTCTAATTTTTTAAATGAAATGCAAGTATAAATATGATGTTTCACACACATAGGTATAAGGGAGGTAATATATGTAGGAAATATCATGCAAGATGAGAAAATATCTTTAAAATGAAAAATACGTATGAAATGCGATGAATGTTGTGCAAAAAATTTGAATCTAGCGCGAAAATGGTCTAAAGAATCTAAGATTAGACTAGACCATTTTTACAAGTTTTCACTAGCATTGGACTAATAAGAAATAGAGAAGAAAGACCACAACTAGCGTTGGACTAGTGTAGTGACGTTATGTATTTTTATAACTAAATAAATCATATAAAACATAATTAAAATGAATAAACACATAAAGTACATAGAACATATAACACGTAGGCATGATATCTAGATACGAAATCTTTAAAAAAGCAAATAAACACATAAAACACAAGCATGCAAGCATACAAGTAAAGAAATGCACATAAAAACCTAACTATTACATTTCGGACCCTAGCTTTAATTTAAAAGGGAAAATTTGAAAAAATAATAATCTAACCATTACATTTATCTAACTTATTACATTTTAACAAAACAAAACCTATCTATTACATAACCTAACTAAATATATGTTTTGAACATCTATCCATTACAAATTGACATTTAAATGCCTCTCGAATAATCATCCAAAATTAAATAGAATCAATGAAACTTAAAATAAATAAAATTGAGTAATTAAAAAAAACACTCAAAACATGCAATTACACACATAGGAGCACATAAGAGGATATAAAATAATAAAAAAAGATACTTTCCTTGAAGTAGTGGTTAAATGAGATTAGATTTATTCTATTTATACTCCAAAATCAACAAAATGGTCAAAACACTAAATTCCTATTTGTACTCCTATTTATAAGGGGGTCAAGGTCAAGTTTGCAAATTCAACTGAGAAATCCCGAAAGGTGGTGCAAGTGTGTTTGTATAGTTTGGTCAAGGTCGAGGATGGTTAACAGTAGTGTGGTAAACAAGTCAGAGGTTTGAGTAGTACAAGTAGGGAGATGAGTAAGCGGAGTGGTTTTGAAATTTGGGTCTAGTCGAGGGGCTGTGATTCCACACAATGGCAGCTTCTCCTTCCTTCTTGTTAAATTGTGGTTCTTTTCCACTGCTATTTTGACTCTACAGATCTTTTAATTGCATTTTCAACATCGATAAGTTAACAATTTTTCCTACTTTAACGAACTCTTCAAATTCTTCTAACTTGCTAACAATAGCTGGGAATGAGCACCTAGTCATACGAAAAATCTCCTCAAAGTATGGTGGATCATTGAGTTTTAATGAATATTCGGATAATTTCCTCCTCGATCAAGGGGGTTCAACTTTAGCATGCCAACTTCCTCTAACATTTAGCATATGTTTTATGATCTTTCGATGGTTTTCTCTTAGTCCCTTTAAATGTGGTCCTTGTTGGCGGAAACTCGCAATTATATTCATATTGTCTCACAAAAGCTGTAGATAGGTCCAACCAACTTCTTATTTCTTCTAGTTTCAGATTAGAATACCAGTCCAGGGCATCACCCTCTAAACTTTCAAGAAACAATTGCACCGGTAGGTTCTCATTATGCACTGGTTTTTCCAATTTGTTCACGAACATTCGCGGATGCATTTTCGGATTTCCAGTTCCATCATACTTGCTGAACTTAGGAGCTTTAAAACCCATAGAAAACTGCATATTTGGAAAGAGGCATAGCTCATCATAGTCTAATTCTCCATGCTTGTCCAATCCCTGACCCTTTTTCATAAATTCATCGAATCGCTCCAATCTCTTTAGCAGATTTTTGTCGATCGGAGCGAAGGGTTCATCTGCTTTGGTCTTCTTGTGAAAGGCAGTTTCTAACATATATAGCTCTGTGGTAGGGTGGTAATGTCCTTGAAGATTAGATGGAATGTTCATGTTGATTTGTGGATAACTTTGGAGAATCTGGTGGCTAATCGGGTTGACAAAAATATTGTTTGGGTATGTAGATGGTAAACTGGGGAATGGATAAGTAAAAGTGCCTTAGGTGGACTTGTGAAAGGTAGTGTCCAACATATATAGCTCTGTGGCAGCATGGTAAGGTCCTTGAGGATTAGATGGAATGTTCATGTTGATTTGTGGATGAATTTGGAGAATCTAGTGGCTAATCGGGTTGACAAAAATATTGCTTGGGTATGTAGATGGTAAACTGGGGAATGGATAAGTAAAAACGCCTTTAGGTGGACTTGTGAAAGGTGGAACGAAAGTAGTTTGATGATGTGACATGTGAGGTGGTGGGTTTTCTAACTCACGTTGGCTATCGTCGATAGGTACATGGTTATTTTGGATACCGCTAGTATTGTTCTAGACCAATTGGTCAATTATACGCTTTTGTGCTGCCATTGCTGCACTTAACTCGTTGAATCTGCTCAGTATCTCACTTAATTGGGCCCCCAAATTTGCAGCGTTTGAAGATAGAATTAGCGCAAACTTCTTCGATGATTCCGGATGGAAACTCATATTTTCAAGATTTCTCAAGATTCGCCTGTGGGACCGTGTAATAATAGGGTTTCTACGAATAGCTATTTTAAAAAGTACCTGATGATGAGGAAAAGAAATCGGCTCAGGAGTGCATTTTCTATCAAATTGTTGTAATTTATTCAAAAGAAAAAGACATGAGTTAGTAGATATCAAAAGACTAAACTTCCGAATTCCTTCTTGAATTTTTTCAAATGCATCCAATGTTTTTTCCAACTTTTCAATTTTTCTTGTCTCTCTCTTTAATTGCGATCGGATGTCTTACAAGGCATGGTCGGTCACTATAAGTTGTAATTGATAATGCTCTAATTCCTTCTTTAGCTTCTCTATATGCTCTTTAGGACTGGCGTGATGATCCATTTATCATATTTCGAAAAGACCTTAGATTCCAATTTGTTCACTTGATCCAAGTACAGGTTCTCTAAATTACGAAGATTTTCCCAAACTTCTAGTACCATGCTCCAGCTTACAGCAAATATGTTGAATATGATATTTCCAATTCCTTGTATTATTGGAACTCTTTGTGGATGCCCAAATGACTCGTTGCGAAACATATGCGACCAATCCATTGGTGCTTGCTAGAGGGATAAAACTGTGTTTGGTAGTTTGGAAAGCCACTCATTGTATTTTGTCGGGTGTCAAGCTATCGAACTTTTGAATAAACTGACTTAAATATGCTATTTGGTAATACCCTTTGACCCTTTCTAGATGCGATTCGATTCAATTCTCTGCTGGGAGATAAAATCCCAAGAGGTTGAGCTTCCTCTTCGCAAGCTGCTCCATTGCCCATAGTTAAAGTACCAAATTTGATGCATAGAAGAACCCCATTTTCTTTTGACATTCAGTAGCAGTTGTGAAGATGTGGGGTCGTTCCATTGACTCCTAAAAAGAGACTCTGAATCATGTTAATAGTTGAGAAAGTGACTTTTCCATGTCTTTGGGGGAACGCTAACAAATTGATCAAAACTAATCCTAATGCTTAAACTCGTTTCTCTTCCCATTGGTCCTTACTTATGAAGAAATCGGCACGACACTATTCATAGGATTCTCTTTCTCCAAATCGCTCATACAGGAACTCTAACGGGCATGACTTTGCATCCGAATGTTGGTCCATACTATTTTGCTTCAATCCTAAAAATCTACAAAACTGTTCTCTTGTTCCACTAGTCGGATATACCATAGGATGACCTTTTCCTGATACTTGCAATAGCCCTTCTATTTTTTTCAAAGTCAGTGTTAGCTCACATTCAGCAACTCAAAAAATTGAACCCTAATATTGACATAAAGTTTAGATGATTGCAACATTTGGTGTCACGTTTAGAAAACTTGACAAGTGCCCCATATATGAATAATTTTTTCACCTCATGCGATATGTAATTTTTCGAGTCGGTCAATTCTCGAGATATCTGATTTAGTACTCTGCAAGAAGGCATCTAAGTAGAAATTCACTTTTAGTACCTTACCTCGGAATTTTACCCCTTAAAAAACATAAAATTATAAACATGCAAGTTTCATTAGATTATATATTCGAGACATAAGGCGGCTTATTTCTAATGTGGGATTCCCTATGCGGCATTCCCTCTATGGTTGATGTATGATGAAAATTTATTAAAACATGTAAATATACAAAGCGATAATTAGAATATGACCTAAAAGTGTCCCATTTAAATGTTAGGATAAGCCTAAAATAATGTACAATGCATATACGTGTTATTAATGCAACAACTAAAATTTAAAGGTGTTTCTTATGAAAAGGTGGTTTGTCTTAAATGAGTACCATGTTAGGACTCTTATTTCTTAAGTTTGTGAATGCAAGAGGAGAGAAAAAAAAAGGAATTAGTTCAATTTATAAATAGTACATAACACGTTGAAACAATAAAATAATACATAAATATAAAAGAAGAGCAAAAGGGGTAGAATCCCTCCCTCTGTGCCTAATGTGCCTAATAGGTTAAGGTTGACTCTATTCTAGGCGATTTCTAGCATAGATGCATGAGGTTGGACTCACTAATGCATCTAGATTCAATAAGATTTTAGATTCTAAACTTTCAAACCAAGAGACGAAGGGTCATCAATCCCAAGACCTTCAGTTAGTGGTTTGAGTGATCCCTTAGATTTCATTATAGGCGCGAAGGATACTATCTACCTACCTAAGAAAATCGGTCTTCATCCTCTAAGAAAATGTGGGATGATGCCCATGAAAAATAAAATAAAATAAAAGTAATGCATGCACGTATGAAGTGCTTCCTTCGATGAGAGAGATTAAATACCATCAAATACGTGTGAAGGCTCTAGGGTAGCTATATCCCCCACCCAAAATGTAAAGCGCGATACAAGTGTTTAAATACAAGTAAATAAACAAAAATAAATAAATAAATCATTCGTCACATACACAAATAACGAGAGATGATTACGTGTGTGAAATGCAAAAAAATCCTAAAAAAGCAAAAAGAAAAAGAAAAAGAAAAATGCAACCTAAAACATACCAATGTGATATGTAAAAGGGTTAGAAAAAGAAAAGTATCGACTAAACCAAATGTTTGGACTCTCTAAAAATCCCCAGTTGAGTCACCAGTTCTCGCGCCTCATTTTTAAAAAATAGATTTATGTGTTTAAAAAATGTATTTATTGATTTTAGAAATAGAATAAATAAAGAAAAATGACCTGAAATGGGACTTAAAAAGTGCAATGATTTGGGTTCAAAATAATAGTCTAAAAAGGGCTTTTAAGAAAAAATAGAAATTGTCACTTGATATCGAGTTTCGGTATACCAAATCATCTAAAAATATATTTTTAATAAAAAATAGATAAAACCCTTTTTAGAAGACTCCATATTTTTGAAACAAGAGAAAAGAGTTCGAGAGTTACGGTTGAAAAAAGGGAAAACAAAGATTTGATAGAACCAAAGCTAAGGTACCCTTTCAATCTAACCAAGGCTAGTTGCGAGATTTAATTGAAAATTTTCTTAATTTAATCTAGAAAACTTATCAATGTGCATCAATATGAGGTTTGTTCTAAATCCATATAAGTGTATGGTGTACCCGCCTGGTCTAATAGTGGTTCAGTTCTCGTCAGGTTCCTCCGACTCAGTTGGGCCTTCCCATAGAGTAGATTCCCCCCTTCCCCATCCCCCTAGGAATAGGAGTAAGTTAGACATGTACCGTTATGACAAAAAAAATTTATAAAACTTATCACATTTGAATGTTTTTACATGGATGCAAATCTAGACCTAAAAGATATCGAGAAGGTCGAAATATCTTTTCAAAATTTTATTGGTGCAAATCACATTAATTGTGATGCCCAAAGTGACTCTTAGAAGAGGTTACAAATATGCAAAAGATGAGATTCAAAGAAAAGAAGAATTATAATATATAAATATACATGATCTAAAAGAGAGGAATGCAACATAACGGATACGGGAGACTAAAATTCGTGACCCAATTTTTCTTTTTATAGAGAGGATGAGAGCATGCTAAGGTTAAGAAACTACACTCGTTCATTTCCTATATTTGAAAGGTGACTCTCTAACTTAGTCAAGCGAATGTACTAGCTTACTTTTAATTTCCTAAAGGAAATGCAAGTCTAAATGTCATGTTTTGAATTTATCTTGAATTGGGATCTTTTGGCTCAACTTTATTCTAGTTTTGCCAAGGGAGCAACCCCATTTTTCACCTTGAATTGGTCAAAATATACGAAATTTCTTACCTTTCGTGGAGGATTAGATCCAGTAACTAAGGGTCTATGGCTGACCGATATTGCACACCACCATTTAGCTATTGCAATTCTTTTCCTGATAGTAGGTCACATGTATAGGACCGACTGGGGTATTGGTCATGGTTTAAAAGATATTTTAGAAGCTCACAGAGGTCCATTTATAGGCTAGGGCCATAAAGGACAATATGAGATACTAACAACGTCATGGCATGCTCAATTATCTCTTAGTCTAGCCATGTTAGGCTCTTTAACCATTGTTGTAGCGCACAAAGGGATAAGGGAGGTAATATATATAGGAAATATCATGTAATATGAGAAAATATCCTAAAAATAAAAAATATGTATGAAATGGAATAAATGTCATGCAAAAAATTCGAATCTAGCTCGAAAACGGTTTAAAGGGTCTAGCATTGGATTAACCCATTTCTACAAGTTTTCACTTGCGTTGGACTAGTGAAAAATCGGGGAGAAAGATCACAACTAGCGTTGAACTAGTGTGGTGATGTCATGCATTTATTATAACTAAATAAATCATTTTTTTTTGGGCAAAGCCCCAAATTGGGGTAGGGATGTCATCCCCTAATTTATTTATATCGAAAAAAAATACAGCGAATTAGAGGGGGGCCAAACCTGACCTCTGTTGAAGTAAAAAAGAAAGACAGTTATGGATCAAACATATGGAAAAAAAAAGATTAAAACACATAACAGATCAATCGAACGAAATCATCCACACGAGGGTGCCCCACATTTGTGGGATTGTGAGTGAGCATGGAACTTTAGTTTAACATCTTGACGTGTTTGCATTGTTTAACCTTGTTTTGAGAGCTGCTTCCTCGTTTTCTTGGACATCACTTGGATAAATTGCTCGTGAACTAGTTTCTGGTCGTGATATTTGTCTTTATCACGTTGTGAATAATCCTTTCCCTCTTCATTTTTGTTATCAGTGCATTTTGTACTTGAATGAAGAAAAGGTTTTAGATGAACGAGAGGAATCTTACCATGTAATTTCTCCCATTGAAACTCTTCGAACCCATCTTTAAACTGTGGCACATTTTCAAACCGGGACTTTTTCGTTTCTGTTCTTGTAATTGTACCCACAAGGGGTGTGTCTCCAACTAATACCACATTATGTGGATCATGACTTTTGTCTACCTTCTCAAGTGCATCGTTTCCCACTTTAGACGTAATTTGCTTACGTTGTTGCGAAGAGTCGCTAGTATCCATCGCCTTCTCTTTCGATGCAGCCTCTGTGAAGGTTCCATTAGCTGGTGAATGGCCATCCTCAGACTCCGAATCAGTGAATTCCCCCTCATCAAGTTGGTTCGTAGCTTGGGGCTTTACCGAACGCATCTCTTTGGTTTCCCGAAACACTTGATCAGCCAACTTATGAATGATTTCACCTGCGGTAGAAACAATGGTCTCCTCTACTAACGCAGTGACAGACAACCCAGGCTGCTGGGGTTGGGGTGAGGGGGTGCCGCTAGAGAGTATCCACCATCCATCACCTGCTGCACCCCAGGCAATAGGACAGTCCCTGCTGATGTATGCTCAACCCGCAACTCGCCCTCTTCCTGCGCGCTTTCCAGAGCTTCCTCTAAGGCATTGCCCCCAGGTCGCTGCACCTCCGGAGTCAGAGTAGGAGCCCCAAGCCTCTCCGTGGGAGTCACCGCATCTCCCATAGTTATCTTGTCCAACTCCTCACTGCCGTTTGTCTCCTCGATAGCTGCTGTCGTACCCTCCTTGTTGGTCGTAGCAGTGGGTTTCAGCCCATGAGTTCCGGCCTTTTTCGCTGGTTTGAGCGCAGGGTTCTTCCTAAAGCATTCCGCTTCCGCGTGGCCGGCGCGCTGGCAAAAGGAACAGAATGCAGGCCAGCTCTCGTAGTCGGCCTGCTGCCAGTGCCCATAGGTGTCGTCTCCTATCCATATACGCTTGACAGGTTCCATCACCAAATCTACTTGAACCAGAACCTGAGCCACCGACGACCGCTTGAAGGAGGAAGTCGCGGAATCTGCTTGCAAGGGGCGACCCAACAGCAACCCCAGTTTCATCAGGTACTTCATAGTGAAGAGTGGTAAGAGAAGGCCCGGGAAGTAGACCCATACAGGTGCTATGGAGAAGTCTTTGTTGGACTTGAAATATAGCGTCCATTTAGAAACAGTCATTGGAGCGTTGTGAATGAACCAGGTCCGCCGCACAAAGAGCCGTGTGTAGTCCTCCTCTGTTGAAGGTTGAATCAGCACGTGGTTCGCATCTAGTAATCCCACTGAGCACTCCCCCTTCAGACCAAGGGTCACAAAGAACTTCCTAATCACCTCCATGGATGGGCGGCGCAGGGCAAAACGCCCCACCAGTATGTTCTTGAAAGGCTCCGCCAGCAATGACAGTTCGCTTCTGGACAGGAGCAACGCCGGCTCGCCGCGATATGCATCCAGCCCACCTAGGTCTGGGCCCGTCAATGCGCTGCATGAGTTCCCCACCACTGCGGCAAAGGATTTTGCCGGCACGGTGCCCGTGCTGGCACCAATGTTCGGCGGCCAAGCGGCCGCCATGGCAGACTACCCTAGAAACTTTCGGAATTTTGAATTTGAGTTGAATCCACTAAATCGGATAAAACATAAGTAAAGCAAATAAACGCATAAAAGTACATAGAACACATAACACGTAGGTATGATATCTTGGTGCGAAATCCTAAAGAAAATGAATAAACATATAACACACAAGCATGCAAGCGCACAAGCAAAAAAACGCACATAAAGACGTAACTATTACATTTTGGGCCCTAACTACAATCTAAGGGGAGGACTTTGAAAAAATAATAACCTAACAATTACATTTATCTAACTAATTACATTTTAACAAAATTAAAACTTATCTATTACATAGCCTAGCTAAATACATGCCTTAAGCATCTATCTATTACAAATTGATATTTAAATACCTCTCAAATAATCATCCAAAATAACTTAGAATAAATGAAATTTAAAATGCATAAAATGAGTAATTAAAAAAAACACTCAAAACATGCAATTACACATATAAAAAAAAACACATAGGAGCACTGTTAGGCTCGAAGACAACCAATGAGACAATGAACAAGAAAGCAAAACTACTTGGGAGTAGAAGAGATAATCAATTTAAAGAACACAAACGTAACAATAAGTAAATAAAAAAGAAAGAATTGCAAACCAATTAACTACCCAACTCCTCTTGAGCTTGTAGGTTAATTCAAACAAGCTATTTCAAGTTGATGAATTACAATCACTCTTGTGTACAAAGGAAGGTTCACCTCTTCCTTGCCCCGAACTCCACTCGGTCAAGTCAGGACGTTTTACTATCCCTCAGGACAACCCTCACAGAACTACACTCATGAAGTATTCATTCACAAATGAAAAGATTACAATGAATCTCATACCACTAAAACTACAAATCTTCTTTGAAGAGTATTTTCTCACTAAAATCACTCTAGATCTTTTGTATCTTCAGTGTGTCAAAATTGTTTGAAGTATCTGACCAACCACTATTTATATAGGACCAAGAAAGTGTCTCATTAGTGCTTCCAACGGATAGAAAGTAGCTGAAGAGTCAACTAGCCGTTAGAGTGTCAGACGTCCGATAGCCCTGTTTTATGCGTCCGACAGCAGGTAGTAAGTTTAAGAGATTTTCTTTAATTCTTTCGGACGTCCGGTGCAAGTTTTTTGTGCGTCCGACAACAAACAAAGAGATTTGAGAAATTATCTTGTTTCTATCGGACGTCCGGTAGAAACATATTCAACGTCCGATAGTTTTGTCGACTTTAAAAGATCCTATCGGACGTCCGAAGCATGTGTCCGAAGTTGTGCAATGATTATCAGACGTCCGGTACTGTCTTCTTGAGCATCCGACAGGTTCAGCATACTCTGTCTTTTTCAAATGTACTTAATTTTTTAACCTGATTTGTTTCATTTCTGAAAAAGCCTTTGAGGAGATGTTAGCAACATCCATTCGTTTTGTAATCATCAAAAGCTAGGGACCAAGGTCAACAAGCACATAAGAGAATTTGAAATAATAAAAGAATATACCTCCATTAAAATAGTGGTTAAATGAGATTGGATTTGTCCTATCTATACTCCAAAATCAACAAAATGGTCAAGGCACCAATTTAATTAATAAATAAATTATAAAGAAGTGGAAATAATCATGAAATCTACCAATAAAAGCATTTAAATGAAGTATAATTAACAATTAAAGAAGATAAACAACTTATATTTAAGAAATCAAAGCTATCAGGCGCCTAATTGTAAAAATTATGAAAGCTTTTGGAGTCAAAATATAATTATTACAAATATGAGGGTCAAAATCAAAGAAAAATGAAGCTCAAGGACCAAATTGTAATTAAATTAAGGACCTAATTGAAAGAAATTCAAAGATTTTTTAGCCATAGTAAAATTACTCAAAAGCACAGGGACTAGATTTCAATTGTTGTCATCAAATTTCTTAAGAAATCAGGCCATTGGGCTATTTTATTATATCTTTTGGGCCAAAACCTCCTCACGCAAAGCCCTAAGAAAAGAAATGGGCTGCCCTGCCTTTCTATCAAGTAAAAATCCAACCAAAAGATTGGGCTTTACCCTCTTAACCTAATGCCAAACCCAAAAAAGAAATAAAACAACAACCCAATTAAAAATATTCCTTAACCCAAAACCTAATCCAACAAGACCATAAACCTTTTAAAAAAATTAGGCTCTATTCAACGCCAACTCATGTAAAGGGGATTGAAGGTAAGAATAAAGGGAAGAAACAGTAGAAAGAGGAAGAACAAGGGAATAGATACAACAGCAAGATCTTTGGTGCATTTAGGGAAGATCTGGGTTTGTGTGAGAAGGAAAGGGCGAAAGGGATTACCTTTGACGTCTTGTGGAGTCAGGCAGACATGGTAAAACACAAAAATAGATCTAGAGGCTGATGGATGAATTGGTGATATTTTTCTTCGAAATTCAAGGGCTGTGAAGGCAGCGATTTTCAGCCCCAATTCAACGCACTTAGAGGTGTTTTCTAAAAAATTTGTGAACGAAAGTTGTCCCTCTTCAAGCATAGATAGTGAAGAAATGAAGAAGTCACCTAAACGACTCAAATCGAGATCGAATTTCGCTCATGAAGGAGACAGGATGATCAACCCTGCCTCACAATTTTTCTGCTCTCTTTTTTTCATTTCTCTCTCTGTTTTCTCTTTGTTTTTTTTTCTTTTTTTGCCGCCTCCCCTTCTTCTCTTACTCTACTGCTGCGTTTTTTTTTATCCCTTTTATAGGAGTAAACCCCCCCCCTAAATCTAGGAGCAACAATGGAGATTTTGCTGCACTTTCTTGGCAATCTTTGGGCCATGGCTCTTAATTCTGGAACTATTTTGATGTTTCAGATTAAGGTCAAGTGGCCTTTGTACTAGGAAAGAAAATTGCAAAAAAAAAAGAATGGAAAAGGGCCAAAATGATGCCGCAACATAATTCCGTACTACTGTCCATGGTTTCTAGTACGAAACCAAGGAGAAGGATGGCGTGCGTGGGCCTTTTTTTTTCAAAAAACTGATTTGGATTTTTTTTTCTTTTTTTTCTTTCTAATTTTCTAAAAATGAATTGAAATGATTTTTCTTAAGAAATAAAAATATCATGAAATCAAATAAATAAATAGTTAAATAAATAATAAAAAAATAAAAAAATAATAATAATAAATGAAATAAGAATAAATGCAAATTTTGGTGTCTACAAAAAGTATAAACAAAAAGAAAAACCACTTATGCTTTACCATTTCTAGTTTTCTTATTCCTTATTCCATCTCTAACCTTGTCAACCCAAAGTCTCAAAATTTTTTCGTCAAGCCTCCACCATCTTCCTCTCAAATCAACACCACCACACTGTCAAATTTATAGCATAAATATAAAACTAACCTTCAAAACCACAATCTTTTCAATTCTCCCTCCCTCTTAGTTTCTTTCATTCAACAACACCAAAACTAGAACTTTCAAATATAATTTGAGAAATAAAAAGTAGAGTATAGTTTAAAAGTTGAAGATTATAAAGAAGGGCGATCGCTCTAACTTAGAGAAGTTTTTATTTTTTAAATTCATGTGACGATGTTCTTTTTTATGGGTTTTTTTTTTTAACTGCCCCTTCCCGAATTCCTCTCTACCCCTAAACATGGCAACCAAGTTGAAATCCTAGAGGCATGAAGCCCCTAGCCAATGGCCCTAATGGCTATTGACTTTATGGTTACGTGCGTGTGTGTGTGTGTGTTTTTTTTTTAAATTCACTTATAAAGGTAGATAGTTGCTTGAGAACGTTGTTTGTGCTAACTATGCTTGATATTTGATGTCCTTTTTAGTGATATTTTGTGGTGAATTTGCAAAAACTTTGGATAGTTTCAATTCATTCTTTCCAATCATTGGTGATTATGAAAAGGTTGGTCCAGAAGATTTAACAAAATACGGATGCCATAATGGGTGTGGGTTTCTTGGTAGCAAGACTAATGAGCTCTTGATTTGGGTGGAGGATTTTATTTGCAAATAGGGTTGTAAATGAGTTTAATCAAGCCAAACACTCTACTATTCAAGTTTGTTTAATTATTTTAAAGAGTTTGAAATTTTATTCAAGTTTGATTTGTTTATTTGCCTATCTGAACTTGAATGACATTTTATTGAGTCAAACTTGATTCAAGCTCAACTAGCTTGAAATATTTACATATAAAATTCAATTTTATACTAATCTAATTAAACTCGAGCCGAATTTGAAAGTTTATCAAAATATAAAACATTGTTAAAATTTGGTTTGACTAATTGGCGAACTAAGGTCAATCAAACTCTTACCAAACCAAGTTTGATTCGAAACTTAAATTGGACTTATAAACATGGGTTTATACCCAAATAGTTCCTTCTCTCTTTGCCTCTTCGTCATGTTTCACCTCTTGCATTGCTTCCAAAATCTTCTCACAAAAAAGAATTTCAAAAAAGTTCAAGTTATTGTGATTGAGGGAACCAGAAATTTTAAATTAGAAAAGAAATATTGCTTTTGGTTTTCATTTCCTAGTGCAATATTATACCAAAACTTTTTGTGCCTAGTAAGTGTCCATTATTTTTGGGATATCTGTTTCTTTTTCTTTTCCATTTTTTATGTTTCCAATATTAATATAGGTGGTGTGTTAATGTAAGAGGTGTATGAGTGTAAGTAAGATATACAGAGAGCCCTACCAATTGTACACAAGTTCATCTTTGCAATGATTAATTCAAACTTAAAGGATGCAATTTGACAGTAGAATTAGGATTTCATCATTTTGCTTTGATTTTTTCATTAGATGAAACAAAGACTCGTATTAAAAAGAGCAGTTGAGCAAAATATGTAGGACAATACTAATGAATTTTGTTGAGAAATTTGCTATTTAGGATAAGAAGATTTATGAGAGGAGGGAGTAGAACCTGAAGCAAAAAATGAAGTGTATTCTTTTCTTAATGGCGATTATTTTGGTTAACTCAAGAATTAAACCTAACTAGAAATCTTTATTGTGATAGTTTAAAGAAGACATATATCAGCACATAAAAATATTTAACATAGGTGTTACACATCAATTCGATTTTATCGGTTCAATTACCACCATTTTTATCTGCCATTTTGCTTTAAATCTATCTTATCTATTGTATTGAAACAAAAAGAAAAACACTTCTATTCTATTCTATATTTCTCTGTTTCCTGGTTTTCCTAATTTCCACTAGTATTTCTCAGTACTTGTCTCAGGAGATCAAGAAATCTCTTGCTTCCGGGTAATTGATACGTCATTGTATGTATCTGGCTTTGGAAGTGGGTTTGGGTTCCGTCGCTTTGTGTTGCTTCTGGAAGAGCAAGATACGGTAATTGTTGCTGTGGTTTGTCGGGCTATAAATTCAGAGCTCAAATGATTGGGTTTTCTTTATTTTAGGGGTTAATGTATAGTCAGTCCAAAATCCAAATGATCTCACCATCTAAAAGCAAACACTTTAACCCTTAAGCCAAGAACATTAACAAATAATAATAATAATTATTATTATTATTGTCACTGAAAAGTATGAACAATTGGCATATCATCTATCAAAGAAGTATAGCTTGATAAAAGGAAATGTCAATTGGTAACCAAATGCATATTCCTAAGTGATGAGCTGAATGTTGACACATTCGAGACAAAGTACTAATTCAAGAGTTTAAACTCAAGATCCACACATTCACCAGCCAATGGTATCTTCTTCTTCCTAATGAAATCCAATCTAACTCCCCTTTTCAAAATTGCAGAAAATAGAGCACTTGGTCCAGCAAAGTTGTGATCTATGGGTAGTCATGCAAATTGTCAAACACATAGCAGATTAAAATTACTAACATAAGAACTAATTCAGTTGCAATGGTAACAGACCATCATCATCACCATTCATTTGAAGAAGTTAAAACAGAGAGGTGTTTACTGAAGCAATCTTTCAGTATCTGTCACATTCATTGTAACCTAATTTATACATGTATAGCAGCACAGAGACGGGAGAGTTACACTAGAAATAGGGATCTACATCAGACAGAATCCTATATGTAATTAGCAACTAGAGTTCTACCGTCTATCTAGTACCAGTTGGGTGAGGATTCTTATCATGCTCCCGCAAGATAGATGGTGGTGAAGCAAGTCCTATCTTGAGCTTCATGGAATCAAAGAGAGAGCGAGCAAGAGGTTTGGTAAGAACATCAGCGAGTTGATCAGAGGCAGAGACATGGGACACACGTAGCAGACCATTTTGAACTTGGTCTCGAATGAAATGATAGTCAATGGCTACATGTTTCATGTGCGAGTGAAAGACAGGATTGGAGCATAGAGTTGTGGCACCAATATTATCACAATAGATGACTGGTTGATGCGGAAGAATGACACCGAGTTCACTAAGAAGAGAGCAAATCCAATGAAGTTCGGCAGCAGTGGAGGCTACTGACTTGTATTCCGCCTCAGTGGAGGACCGAGCCACAGTTCGTTGTTTCTTGAAACTCCAAGAGATAGGATTATGACCAAGATAAATGATGTAGGCACCGGTAGAGGTAAAGTCATCTTTGTTACCCGTCCAGTCAGCATCAGAGAAGCCATGTAATGCTAGAGGAGAGACGCGACGAAGGGTGATGCCATGGTTCAAGGTGCCACATAAATACCACAGAAGATGTTTGAGGGCAGTCCAATGAGCAGTTGTCGGGCAGTGCAAAAATTGAGAGAGCTTGTTCACAGTATAAGCGATGTCAGGGCGAGTGAAGGAGAGATACTGAAGACTACCAACAACCTTGCGATACTTAGTGGGATCAAATAGAGTGGTTCCAGAGTGTAGAGTGAGAGGCGGATGCGTTGCCAAAGGGGTAGAGGCAGGCTTTGCTTCAGTCATCTTGGTGAGATGAAGGAGATCAGCAATGTATTTGCGTTGGCTAAGAAAGAGACCACCTCAGTGAGAGAGAACTTCAACACCAAGGAAGTATGACAAGGGACCAAGGTCCTTGAGGGAGAAACGGTGAGACAGTTGCTAAATGAAGGTTTGCACAACCTGAGAGTTGTCGCGGGTGATAATGATGTCGTCAACATAAATCAGGAGATAGAGGACAATACCGTGACGGGAGAAGATGAACAATGAGGGATCGACTGCAAAGTTAGTAAAGCCAGAGGACAGAAGAAATGTGCGCAGCTCATAATACCAGGCACGGGGTGCCTATTTGAGACCATAAATGGCCTTGCGTAGCTTGCAAACGTGATGAGAATGATCATGATCAATAAAGCCTGGAGGTTGGGACATGAACACGTCCTCAGTGAGACTACCTTGAAGGAAGGCATTGATAACATCAAGTTGTTTGAGCAACCAACCTCGACTTACTGCAAGACTAAGGACTAGACAAATAGTTGTTGGTTTAACGACAGGACTGAAGGTTTCGGAGTAGTCAACACCCGGACATTGGTGAAAACCTTAGGTGACCAATCGAGCCTTGTGCCTTTCCAGCAAACCATCAGGCTTATATTTAGTGCGAAAGACCCATTTGCAGCCAACCACATTATAATCAGGATGGGAAGGGACAAGTTGCCAGGTTCCAATCTGAAGGAGAGCATCAAACTCTTCAGACATAACCTGTCGCCACTTGGGGTCCTTCAAAACCTGGGTAATAGTGGTGGGTTGGAGCTCAGCCGAGATATTAAGTTTTTGAATTGGTTTATGGATGTTATGTTTGGAACGAGTAATGATGACACGGGGAGAGTTCGGTTAGGGAGCTGCCAAAAAGGAAATGGGTCGTGTAGGAGGGGCGGTACTAGTTGAAGAAGGGGCAAATGTCGGGGTGGGCAGTGGGATGGCAGAAATGTGAGGCTGAAAATTCGGTCCTGAAGGTTGGTGGGGGTCATGGTAGGAGATGAGGAGGAGGAGGGACCAGAAGAGCCAACGGGTAGCGTAATAGAACATCACTCGGATATGGTTGAGAAAGAGCCACAAGGTAGGGAAGTATGAGATGATCCAAAGGGAAAAATGGTTTCGACAAAACGCACATGATGAGTAGTATAGAGACGATGAATGGACGTGTCAAGACAAAGATAGGCACTTTGAGTGGGAGAGTACCCAACAAAGACACACGGTACAGAACGTGGCGCAAGTTTGTGCGATGTATACGAGCGAAGCCAAGGATAGCAAAGGCATCCAAAGCTGCGAAGTTTATTATAGTTAGGAGGAGTACCAAAGAGTTTAAAGAATGGGGAGACGTTTTGTAAAGTAGGTGTAGGAAGGCGGTTGATGAGATAGACAGCGGTGGAGAAGGCAAAGAGCCAATATGAAAGAGGCATGGAAGCATGAGAGAGCAGAGAGAGACCAGTTTTAACAATGTGATGATGCTGGCGTTCGGAGTACCCATTGTGTTCAGGTGTATGAGGCGGAGTTGTAAGATAAGAGACCCTATTAATGGCTAGAAAGGAAGAAAGAACTTGATATTCCCTCTCATTATCGGAGTTAAGGGTGATGATTAAGCGAGCAAAGAATTTTCAACAAGAGCCTTAAATCTGATGAAGACATTACATGTGTCAGATTGCGTTTGAGGGATATAACCAAATATATTTGGTGAAATGATCAACAAAGATAATGTAATATTTGTAGTTATTGATAAAAATAATGGGTGATGTCCAGACGTCAGTGAAGACAACCTCAAGAGAGGAGAAAGTAGAGAGAGAAGAGGAAGAGAACGGTAATTTATGGCTCTTATTGCACTGACAGGAATTACAATTAAAATGGAGATCAGGTGGACAGGAGACATCCAAAGTAGGCATTGATAAAATATGCTTGAATGTGGACAAAGAAGAATGCCCGAACCGATGATGCCAAGTAGGCAAAGGAGCCTTGACACTAGAAAAAGCAAGCAACGGTGACTTCGAATGAGAGGCCGGCCATTCATAGACCCTATTCTTGGTCTGGCCTTCCAAAAGGAGTGCACCCGTGCGGAGATCCTTCACACAAAAGGAAGAGGGTAAGAATTCAATGAAAGTGTTGTTAGATATGCAAAATTGAGAAATAGAAATTAAGTTGCGTTTCATGGTTGGAACGTAGAGGACATTAGACAGAGTAAAGGAGGAGGAGAGAGTGTTGAAAGAAATGAAACCCGTATGAGATATGGGAAAACCAGAGCCATTTCCAATTATGATTTCATCCGTTCCATGATAAGGACTATGGAGGGAGAGGTTGCGGAGGTCAGTGGTGACATGATGAATAGCCCTACTGTTAAGGAGCCAAGGTGTGTTGGGAGTATCGGATGTGGGATGAGTTGCTACATGAGCTTGTGCCTGCCAAGGAGGAGATGCGATAGAGGAGGATGCAGCATTGTGACGAGAGGGTGGTTGCGCATGAGGGAATTGTTGGCGAAATAGGGGACAGCGGAAGACAACATAGCCTTGGGTGCTGCACCACTGGCATCGGCCAAGGAATGGACGAGCAGCATGGTTGGTTCGAGAGTTTGGCGGGCCTTGAGGCTGGGCAGGCGTTGGTGTAGGCAAGTTAGAAGACTTATTGTGAGTAGACCAGGGAGGTCGTTTGTTTCCATACCACGGAGTGGAACGAACAGCAGTTGCATGAGAGGATGCCGGTAGGAGCAATGAGCTTGACTGATTATGTAAAGACAGCTCCTTGTTTAAGAGTTTTTCATGAAGTTCATCAAATGAGATGGTGGAGTCTTGACCATTGACAGCATCAATAATGGACTGATAGGTTTCATCAAGGCCGTCTAGCACTTTTTCGACCAAATCTTCGTGATCAAGTGGCTTCCCAAGTGCAGCAAGTTCATCAGCTTGGGTTTTGATGGATTGCATATATTCTGTGATGGACTGAGTGCCTTTGGTGATGTGTTTCAGCTTGTCTCTAAGTTGCTTGATGTGGCCGCGGGATGGGCGAGCATATGTATTAGCTAGAGTTTGCCAGGCTTCAAGGGAGGATTAGGATTGAGTGAGAAGAGGGACAAGGAAGGGTGAAATGGTGCCTATGAGGGTACCAAACAATAGCTTATCCTGACGTAACCGGGTTTAGTATGCAAGATTGGATGCAACTGTATCATTAGTGTTGATGGTGGGAGGAAGGGAAGGATAGGAGCCATCAATGAATTTCTGAAGATCATATCCAATGAGGATTGCTTCCATTTGTGTTTTCCATGACAGATAGTTGGTGGGGGTAAGTTTGATTGAGTTGTGGATGGTGATCATGGTTAAGTGATTAGTGGGTTCCTGAGTATTTGGGATGACAACTTGAGTATTTTCCATAGCCATAGAGCTATATAGAAGAGGAAGAAATTGCTGGAGATGGAGGGGTGTGACCGAATGTTTAAAGAGCCCGGTATGGCTCTGATACCATGAAGAAGTTAAAACAGAGAGGTATTTACTGGAGCAATCTTTTAGTATCTATCACATTCATTGTTACCCAATATATACATGTATAGCAGCACAGAGACGGGAGAGTTACACTAGAAATAGGGACCTACATCAGACAGAATCCTATATGTAATTAGCAACTAGAGTTCTACCATCTATCCAGTACCAGTTGGGTGAGGATTCTTATCATCATCCACAATCACATCAGGTTTTGAAGACAGGCGGAGAAGATGAAACAGCAATCGAAAGCAATCACAAGTTACATACCCCACGTATGGTATGAGAATCTACTCGCATGATGTTAAGAGACACGTTCTCCTTTTGCAAAGTATCAAGTCCTCTGTAATTTATGCGGGCAAACAGGTAAGGTGAAAAAAATTTATAAAGACAAAAACAATGACACCAAAAGTAGAAGCAATTTTGAATCGCTCAGGGCAGTGCCTTACTTTGGAATGGCGCAGAGACAACAGTAGCACAGGAATATGTGAACTAGCACTTGAGAAGGGATTCTTCTAGTGAATGCCAAAAAAGTCTACAGGGCAGTGGAAAATGAAGGATGAGTTAACCATTTAATCTAAAGCCATTTATGAAAGGAACATAAAACCGGACTAAACACTATTACCATTTGGTCCCAAGTGCTAATGAGTGAGTAAGGTAGAAGCCACTTATTTGGACTACAGACGTAGAGTGCTGCTGCATGGTCTTCCAGTAATACTTCAAGAATCTACGTTCCAAGCTGTGATATAGAAGATACAGTTCATTGCATTACAAGCTAGAGAAACTTAATTAACGGCTTCGAGTTCGACTCTCTTGTGATGTTTTGAAAGCGAGCAAACTACTCAAAACATGATATAAAGGTTGAAATTGCTCGTTAATGGCACGAGCATATGTGGTCAGAAATCAGAGGTTCGTCAGTTTGGAGGACTCATGTCCATGTCTCATGCCAACGTCAATACAATCTATCACATCGTTCTTGAGAATCCACCAACGATTCTGGCATCTATAGCCTTTCAAATTGAAAGAAATAATTTGCAGTTGGAATAAGCTTATATAGAGTGGAGAAGCAGATAAATACAGGAAGTAGTTGTCTCATTTACTGATATTGATATGTACCTGGCACAAGAGATCAACCACAGCCAAGGCACCTTCTTGAATATCCTCGTGTATATCTTCTGGCACTTTTGTATCAAAAAATGCTATCATACGAGGCAGGTGGTCGCAATAGCCATCTGCATTAAACATGGAGCAAATTGTTGGTAATATGCGTTTGGATGGCAAACTGAGGAGTGAAGCACAACAGAATCAAAATGTTATCTCAGTCAGTACAAAATTTGGTCTTGCCATATCACTAGCTGCCATGCACTGAAATGCAACCAGGTTAATAATGTTAGTATAATGCTCAAAATTGGAAGTTGATGGACTAGTACATTGACAACTCTGCAACCTTGAAGATATCCAATACATGCATTAGACGTCGGCTTGATCTTGGACTAAGAATGAGAGCTTCCAACATTGTGATATATCTCGCCACTTCCTATTTCAATGCATGCAAAACAAACTCATCACTTATTGCGCTTTTTGTCATATATAAGAGAATTGGAAATCTTTGCCATTGGACAAAAGGTAGATTTTGGTTTCCTAGATTCTCAGTTGATATTAATAATGACTTCAATTCTGCAAATGTGGTTTTAATATCCCTTATTAATTTGGATAGAAAATACAAACTAAACTAACAACGGGGGACTTTCAGATTAATTGTTTCAAGGTTCTTTCAATTCCAACATTCAAAATATAAAAAAGCTGAACAAGAAATCTGTTGCTCTGCTAATGATCATATCTGCACTTTCTTGCATCTTGGTGCTTAACTAATATACTCTTGTCATTTTCATTAGTGAAACCTTCAAATCTCATTTTCACAACCAAACTTATTCTTTTCAATTTATACAGAAAAATCTACACGATCACAAAGAAAATGAAGCATGCATTGAATACTAATAAGAGGAATCAGTCGTACCTTTTTCAAGATACCCATTGTCCCGCATGAATAATACAAAAAACGACTAGTAAGAGAGTACATTTCTGCTTCTTGATTAGCAACAAGCTGTAAAAATAAAAATTCCAATCAAACTCAGATTGAGTAGCAAAACGATCCCTCTAAATTCAACAAGAAAAGACACAGTGCAAAATTAACCAAGAACATGCTACTAATTAGTAAAAAAGTTCAATAAAACCATAAATTGATGAACACCACTCTTTAAATAAACAAATGAGACGATATCCAACTCATGAAATTCCATCAAAGACAACAACAATGAGTTTCCTTGAGCTACAACCCCATATTCTGAATCCACATAGAAACATTTCACTCAATATTTGACAGTTAAGAGAAGAATATTGGAACCTGACGAAGGTAATAAGCAAGGGAAGAAAGAGCATGTTGTGAGAACCCGTGAATTTTCTTATTTTCTAGACTTTATTTTATTTGATTACACACCTTTTATGCATTTTCTTTATTAGGAAAAAATTTTCTAAATAATTTTTATGAGTAAATAGGGTTTTTAAATTATCTTTCTAGTATAAGTTAATTCATGCGGTTTTAAGAGTATATACCGGATGTGGGACCCACTAGTGCGTTAAGTGCGGTTAATTCGGCCAATTAGGTTAAGTTTTGCATTAAGGGATTCATTTACCATGTGTTAGGAGATAATTGGAGATTAGTTAGATTAATTTGTAAGGAGAGACAAAAGGATGAGATCAAGCACAGGAATGGATAAGTGTCAAGTAATTATTGGAGGATGACTTTGACCTACTATTCATCACCTTTACTAAATACCAAACATTGACCAAAATCATCTTCATTCTTCTAGCATCTTGGCCGAATTCTTGAGGAGGAAAAACAAGAAGAAAGCCTTCAACTCCAACTCCATTTTCTTGCTCAATCTTGTGAATCAACCGTTAAAATTCCAAATTCCTCCATAAAAGTCACTTGCTTAGGAAGATTGAAAGTAGTGGTGGAGTGATTAGAGAAGGGAAAGGACTAAGCCATCACTTTTCTTGAGATTTCAAGGTATCATGTCTAGCAATCCATTCTTTGTTCTTAATAATGGTTTATTAGTGACTTGTGTTGGCTTAAGAGGTGATTTTGTGGAAGATTTCATGTTTTTTGGTAGAGATTGATGAATTTCTAATTTTTGCATGATTTTTCTGATTTCATATGTTTAGTGTTGGTTAGTCATGGATTGATGGTTTGTTATAGTGTAAAATGGGGTTGGTATATGTTGGAAATGATTGGTTGTGTAAAATTTCTGGTTTGATACGAAATTCCAGATTAGGATTTCAATTAACCCCTGTTCTGCCTGGTTCTATTCGGCTAGGTTAGAGGCCGAATTAGCCTTAAGTTAAAATATAAAAGTTGTGGAAAATGGTGTTAGCTAGCCGCCTGTTCGATCCGAGCACTGTAGCATGTGAAATGACCGAAATACCCTTGACTGCCCATGAAGCCTATTTCGCGCCTAGATTTCTGTTTTCGTGGAATTTTCCATTTTTGACCCTGAAAATGCATGTTTTGACTTTGGAGGTCTTCATAAGCAATGCAGGTATATGTCTTGGCTTCGAAACGCCATAAGATACACCTCAATTGGACTTCGGTAGCCTGAGTTATGGTCGTTTTACGATAATGCGGTTAGCTAACTTGTTTGTGCGATTCTGGTTTGGTATATTGCAATTTTGACCTAGCTACACTATGAACTGGACTGAGTGGTCTTCATCAAAGTTGTAAGTCTTTGTCTTAGATTCGAAACGGTATAAATTGCATTCCAATCCGATAAGCGTAGCCTCAGTTGTGTCCGTTACGCATAACAATGTCAAATCTATCTTTTGTTTTCTGACTTAAAGTTCATTTCCGGACATTGTCCTAACTTGAATTTGTACTTGTACCACTTTGAGCCTATTGAACGGCTATTGAAATGAGATTATTTTGTGTGTAATTTTGGGATTGATTGAGGAAAACAATGAAACCATAAATGGCTGGAAAATAGGTAAATACAGAGGGTATGCTGCCCAAAATTTTAGAGCTACACGATTCTTTCAAGTTGAGCTGATCTTGGTAAAAATGATGGATTTTGAGAGTTGTTTGTAACCCTAGGACCAACTATTATCCTTTTTGCTTAAAAGTCATATTTTATTCTTTTGTACTAGTACTTAACCTGGAAAGGCGTACGACATGTAGTCGAGTCCCATTTATGCATTCCATGTACTGGATTTGTGACTGTGGTAACCATAATTGTTTACCTTGGTTATTTTAGGGTTTCTTGGTGATTAGAGCCCTACCTTGGTTGAAACTTTTGACGTATTCTTGCTTTAACTGGTGAGTGCACCACTCCCCTGAATTATTGCTAAACTGGTTTTCTGTACTTGCAAATTGCTATTTGAATGTTTTTCCTGACTGTTTATCTTTTATGAGACGAGTGTGTACTTTATCACACTCGTTCACTTGCCTATACTAAACGAACTAGAATCTATTACTTGTACTTGTTATGTACTTGAACTTGTTATGAGATCGTTTGGAAGTGTGTCCAACGATCTTCCTGTTAAACTTGAGCTCAACCTCATAGGGAGTTAATTAAATCGAGCCAGCAAGGGCTTGGTTGAGATAATTGACAATCCATGGGTACCTGTTCTAGAGAAATCTTTGGGTATTGACACTCTTGATTTCGGTATACTCGAGTATTACCATTCCTGTTCCTGTTTGGCGTTCGGGGCCGGTAAGGGATATATTTGGTGAATGGGATTTTGACGTTAAAGTGGTGTTCTATTGGATGGGTTTCTTTATTTGAACGTTGACGGAGGGTCAACGAGACTGGATCAAGTATTGCAACGGGGATTTGGCTCCTGAGAGCCACCTGTATCCTTTAAATTATGATGTTCGTTCATTTCTTTTACGTGATGTGTATATGTGTCCTATAAGTGTTTTCTCATGATTTCTACTGTTATACTTTTGGTACCTCATTGAGTTTCTAGCTCACCCCGTTCCGTTATCCTTGTTTTCCTTACAGGGAATCACCTTTTGGAGACTATGATGTTTTGAAGCATGAGTTGAGTTAGTTTTAATATTTTTTTGTATAGCTCCTCGATGGTTGGAAAACCATAAATGTATTTTAATCAAACAATTCCCTTTTGAATTGTAAATTTGCAACCATATGTATATAAAAGTGTTTAACCTTGTTCATGAGTTGATTTGGTTGGGAAATGTTCTTTTCTAGGGTTATATAAAGTTGTTGTGCTTGTTTGGATTTTCGGACAGTGAATGTTATCTTTTTGAAGTTCTTTTGAGCGGTTGGTAGGGTTTACGTTTCTTCCGGTTCCGTAGTCCCGACGAGAGTTGAGCAGGCGATCCGTCGAACCCTTTGGTTAGCCTTAGGGGGAGGTGGGGCCGTCACAGGTGGTATCAGAGCTGCTTCGCATGATCTTTGCGCGGAGTGAGCTTGGGGCCAAGTGGTGTTGTGGTTTCGCTCATGTGAATGAATGTAAGGGACTAAATACTCTTTTGAGCATAGGTTATGAATCACGGTGTACTATAGGGTTCAAAACATTAGTCTGGTACTTGGAGGCTATAGATCTGTATGTCCGGTAGGAATTACAAATGTAGATGATTTACTCTTGGGAATGACCAGCTCGAGTGGTGAATTATCTTATTTTGGATTCTTGTACCCGAATACGAAAAGGGATGACAGCCTAGGTTTTTTTTTTTTTTTTTTTTTTGGCAAACCCCGTATACGGGGAGGGGAAGCCAGCCCCAAATATTATTTCAAACAAGAACTACCAACCCTTGAGAGGAAATACATCCCCTAACTTTTAAAGTTACAACCAGAAAAACAAAAAAGCCCTAATCCTCTTCTATTACCCAACGAAGACCCGGCACTCCTCGTGAGTCAAGATTAATCGAAGCCCGAACTAACTGCGGAAGTTGATGAGCCTGATCATACACCCAGGTGCCCCCAGCCCCAACAGCTGCTAGCCTATCCGCAGATGAATTAGCCTCCCTGAAAACATGTGAAATAGACGCCGAAAACCCATCCAGTAAGTCTCTAATCTTCCGCAAAACATTACATAAAGGCCACTTCCCAATTACCCCCGATGCAAGCAGCTGGACCAAAGTTTTGGAATCCACCTCAATCAACGATGGACAAACCCCCCGTTGAGCACACACCTGCAAACCAAACAGCAAAGCCAAACTTTCTGCCTCCAATACATCTTGCTCACCAAATTCCTTGTAAAAAGCAAATATCAACCTCCCCTGACTATCACACAGTAGACCACCACCCGAGGCCCTACCACGATTCACGCTGGCGTCTGAGTTAAGCTTAAAGAACCCGAGTGGAGGTTTCGCCCAGGCAACCGCACACGGGACCCTCCTCCTTGGAGAGGCCTTAATGAATTTTAGCAAGTCACAATCCGCATCCCCTTTAAAATGCGCACGACAAAACTTACCCGCCCTCCCAAGCTGATCCAAAAAACAATCCACCTCGCGAAGTATTTTGTCTACCCCCCATCGCATGCCCTGATAGCGCTCCTGATTCCTGGCCAACCAAATGAACCAGCATACTATAATTGGCAAGACTGCCCGGATGTGTTCCTTCGCTGATGTAGGTGCAGTAATGTGCCAAGAGAGAAAAACCGACGCCATACGCGAACAATTACGCAACTGAAACCCAAACCGGCCAGACACCGACAGCCTAGGTTAGCAATGACTTGGGCGAATTATAAATCTGATTCTACGAAACTCTATATGATATGTAGAGATCACTAAGGATGATTAACCCTGCCTAAAATATAAATTGTGATATACTTGTAAATTATGGATGGAACCCTAGGGGGAAGGGGGAAAAAGCTTCTCGTTAGTTGGTTTTGTACTCTTGATCTAGTTCTGTGCACTATCGAATGACCTTCTCATTTCTATAGAATTTTTTTTGCTTGTATCTGACTGACTGTTACTGTGTGAATTATTGATATAGTCGTGTTATATGTATATTTACTTTTGAATTGATTCGGACGTATTATATATATATCTGACTTATTGACCTTATCAGTTTGTATCTTGTATTCGCGTCTCGAGTCTAGATTAGTTAATCCAATAGAAGGAATGCGTAGTGGACGAGACCGGGGCCGTGGACGTAGGCAACTCTCGAATGAAAGGAAAAATCGGGAACTAATGCCTGAACCCAATCCTGAACCTGGAGTGGATCCTAACATTCAGGTAGATACGGCTATCCAGCGTATGACTGATCTTTTAGCCCACGTAATAGAGTATCAGGGCCAAAATCCTAATTCTCAACCTGAAAACCCTGGTAACCATATAGAGGGGGAGGATAGGGCTCTCGAATGATTTCAGAAGTTCTCGCCACCGAAATTCCTTAGGGGATCAGACCCTGACGTGGCCGAGAGGTGGTTACAAAAGATGATTGATATTTTTGCCGCGTTACACTACACTGAGGAGCGACAAGTGACATTTGCCGTCTTCCAACTGGAAGGAGCGGCCCGATCTTGGTGGAATATCATAAGACTGAAATGGGAAAGAGAACATATATCGAGGACGTGGGTGAATTTCATGAGGGAGTTCAACACGAAGTATTTCCCACCTCTGATTCAGGAAAAAAAAAAAGAAGATGAGTTCATTAGGTTTCGCCAAGGAACTCAAACTGTCGTCGAATATGAGAGCCAATTCACCAAATTGTCTAAGTTCACTCCCAAACTAATTGTGACTAAGCAAAGGCGGATAAGGCGTTTTGTCCAGGGATTAAATGTTGAGATTCAGAAAGACAACTCAGTACCTTTAGTGATGCTATAGAAAAAGCTCAACGAATTGAAAATGCGAGATTACAAGTCAAGAACTTCCAAACCAAGAAAAGGGGATTTCCTGGAAGTAGTTCCGAGTAAGGGGATAAAAGTACGCCTCCTAAAATTGGAAGGGGAAACGGAGGAGTACAACTACTGAGAATATCAAGTGGTGCATCACCGAGAGGCTCAGTCTCCGCTTCCCGTGGTCCCTGCGGGTACTGTGGGAAGCCAAATCACACGAAAGATGTCTGCTGAAAGAAAGGAAGAAAATGCCTACGTTGCGGGAGTGCAGATCATCAAATTGTTAATTGCCCAGGCAGATCTCGAGAAGGCAGTGATAATCGACAATCAACCAAGACCAATTCTAACCAGTCGAAAGGGGAAATGACTGGACCAAAGGTGTCGGCTCGGGTATATTTCCTAGAGCCACATCAATCCCTTGACCCGTCTGAAGACGTAGAAGGTATGATACGCCATTTACATTAGATTTTATAGATCCTGGTGGTAAGAAAATTTCGAGAAAGAAATTTTTTTAAGGGGAAGAGAGTGTGAAAACCCGTGAATTTTCGTATTTTCTAGGCTTTATTTTATTTGATTACATGCCTTTTATGCATTTTATTTATCAGGAAAAAATTTTCTAAATAATTTTTATGAGTAAATAGGATTTTTAAATTATCTTCTAGTATAAGTTAGTTCATGCGGTTTTAAGAGTATATACCGGATGTGGGATCCACTAGTGTGTTAAGTGCGGTTAATTCGGCCAATTAGGTTAAATTTTGCATTAAGGGATTCATTTACCATGTGTTAAGAGATAATTGGAGGTTAGTTAAATTAATTTGTAAGGAGAGATAAAAGGATGAGATCAAGCACAGGAATGGATAAGTGTCAAGTAATTATTGGAGGATGACTTTGACCTACTATTCATCACCTTTACTAAATACCAAACATTGACCAAAATCATCTTCATTCTTCTAGCATCTTGGCCGAATTCTTGAGGAGGAAAAACAAGAAGAAAGCCTTCAACTCCAACTCCATTTTCTTGCTCAATCTTGTGAATCAACCGTTAAAATTCCAAATTCCTCCATAAAAGTCACTTGTTTAGGAAGATTGAAAGTAGTGGTGGAGTGATTAGAGAAGGGAAAGGACTAAGCCATCACTTTTCTTGAGATTTCAAGGTATCATGTCTAGCAATCCATTCTTTGTTCTTAATAATGGTTTATTAGTGACTTGTGTTGGCTTAAGAGGTGATTTTGTGGAAGATTTCATGTTTTTTGGTAGAGATTGATGAATTTCTAATTTTTGCATGATTTTTCTGATTTCATATGTTTAGTGTTGGTTAGTCATGGATTGATGGTTTGTTATAGTGTAAAATGGGGTTGGTATATGTTGGAAATGATTGGCTGTGTAAAATTTCTGGTTTGATACGAAATTCCAGATTAGGGTTTCAATTAACCCCTGTTCTGCCTGGTTCTATTCGGCTAGGTTAGAGGCCGAATTAGCCTTAAGTTAAAACATGAAAGTTATAGCAAATGGTGTTAACTAGCCGCCTGTTCGATCCGATCACTGTAGCATGTGAAATGACCGAAATACCCTTGACTGCCCATGAGGCCTATTTCGCGCCTAGATTTCTGTTTTCGTGGAATTTTCCATTTTTGACCCTGAAAATGCATGTTTTGGCTTTGGAGGTCTTCATAAGCAATGCAGGTATATGTCTTGGCTTCGAAACGCCATAAGATACACCTCAATTGGACTTCGGTAGCCTGAGTTATGGTCGTTTTACGATAATGCGGTTAGCTAACCTGTTTGTGCGATTCTGGTTTGGTATATTGCAATTTTGACCTAGCTACACTATGAACTGGACTGAGTGGTCTTCATTAAAGTTGTAGGCCTTTGTCTTAGATTCGAAATGGTATAAATTGTATTCCAATCCGATAAGCATAACCTCAGTTGTGTCCGTTACGCATAACAATGTCAAATCTATCTTTTGTTTTCTGACTTAAACTTCATTTCCAGACATTGTCCTAACTTGAATTTGTACTTGTACCACTTTGAGCCTATTGAACGGCTATTGAAATGAGATTATTTTGTGTATGATTTTGGGATTGATTGAGGAAAACAATGAAGTCATAAATGGCTGGAAAATAGGTAAATACAGAGGGCATGCTGCCCAAAATTTTGGGCTACGCGATTCTTTCAAGTTGAGCTGATCTTGGTAAAAATGATGGGTTTTGGGAGTTGTTTGTAACCCTAGGACCAACTGTTATCCTTTTGCTCAAAAGTCATATTTTATTCTTTTGTACTAGTACTTAACCTGGAAAGGCGTACGACATGTAGTCGAGCCTCATTTATGCATTCCATTTACTGGATTTGTGACTGTGGGAACTGTAGACACCAAATTTTGGTGTAATTTCATTTGCTGTTTATTTTTAATTTTTTCATTTTAGTTTTATTCGATTTTTAGTTTTAGTTTCTAGTTTTATTTTTATTTTTAAGTTGTTAGCATAGAATCTCTTGGAAAATGAATGAAAATGAGAAAGTGAAAAGAAAAGAGGAGAGAAAAGAAAAAAAAGAAAATTGCCCACAAAATATGTTTTATGTCTTCTAAATTCAATCTTTTGGCATTTTGTTTATTTTTGTTAAGTTATTTTGAAAAAAGAAGAAAAAAAAAAGAGAAAAACGATGAAAATGGGAAATGGAAAAGAAATGGAAATTGCACTCTATTGTTCTAGTTTATTTTTCATCAAATGTTAATTATTTTGTTTTGGTTATTTCTTTTTATTATTATCAATTTTGTTTGTTTCAAAAAAAACAAAAAAAAAAAAAAAATCTCCAATTCTGCCGGATGACATCTCAGTCACCACTCACCATTTCCTTTAAAAACACTCCACTACCCTTAAACCACGATTTTCTCTCCACTAGCTCACCTCAACCACAACAATACCCTCTGCCTTGGAACCATCGAAGAGAGGAAACCAGAGAGGTAGAGGGAGCTGCATTCTGCACAAAATCGAGAGAGTGAGAGTTGAGTTTCCTTCACCTTCTGACCGTAGACTAGAAAGAAAAGAGAGAGTGACTCGCAGCCTTCTTCACCCCATCCGTGAGCTGGTGAAAAGGCCGAGAGTTACCATTTCCTCCATTCCGTGTGCAAGCTTGAGCAAGAGAGGGAGCTGGCAGGCTGCAATCCTGTGCCGACCGAGAGTGAGCCGAGAAAGAAAAATTTGCAGTTTCTTGTTGCATGAGCTAAGTTTCAAACCGAGCAACCACAACTATCCCACACCATTCTCCCTTACCTTGTGACCATCGACAGAAAGTGCGAGAGAGAGAGAGCGGCAACCGTGCATCCGAGAGGGAAGAAAAGGATCCGCGAGCGGTAAAAATTTTTCTGGTTCCGTCCGTGAGTTGAAGTAAGACAGAGAGAAGCTGTGAGCGAGCTTCACCCTTCTGCACTTCTGTTCTACCAGCTGCAATCAAGTTTCCAGCCGCAACAACCACCAGTTCCATCATCTGCCACAGCCCACGCAAATCAGAATTTCAGCCGTGCGTGAGAGCCGAGAGGAAGAAAAATTTCCGAGTTTTTGTGCGTGAGCTGAGCTTCCAATTGAGGTAGATTCTATTTTAGATTAGCTTTCTAGAGGTTGATGATGGTGTTTAAGTACTTGCATGTGGGATTTGTATGTTCGGATGTTGAAATCTGTCTTGGTAGCATCTGGTTCTGCCGAGAGTAGATTAGGAGTTGCAGTTTTAATTCTTGTTTCCCTGACATCATCTGAGCATGAATCGATGATTAGCTAACAAAAACTGAGTGGATTAAGCTAGTTATAGCTTTGCATGTGAGTTTAGGCGGCCAGATTTGTAATTAAGAAAAGAAGAAAATTTCTGTGCGCTAGTTATGTTTTCTGCCGAGAGCTTGAGCTGGAAATTTTGGTTTTAATTTGCTGGGTGTGATGATTTGAGCTTAATCTTGAATCAACCTGATAGATAAGCTCCTTACTTAGTATTGCATGTGAACTTTATGGCTAGGAATTTCGGTTGCATGACTGGAAAACTTATTAGAAAATTTCTGGACTGCTGAACTAATTTTTCCAGATTAGCCGTTGAAGTTGTTTTGGAAATTGCTTGGGTATTTTAGCATGAATTTTGCTGGAACGTGTTTGATTTTCACTTGGTTAGGTGTTTGACTAATTAAAATTAGATGATTAAGCTTTGCAGGAAGTTTATTGGTCCGGCTAAGCAAGAAAAGAAATGAAATAGTGAACGGCTACATGCAAGTTCATTCAAGGATGGTGAACAGAATTTCTGGATTTGTGGATGTTTATAGTAGCTGTCCGAACTGGATCTGAACTAGAAATGATAGCAATTTCATTAAGTAGCCTTGCATGTTAGTTTTGGGTACTTAACACAATGATTCAACCGAGGTAAATTCGGATTCATGCCCAAGCACTTGCTGGAAAATGCATTTCAACTTGCCAAATCAGTTTTATATGTTCCAGATTTTTCAACTTGCTGAACGTATTTTATTTTTATTTGCACTGGATTCTTTGGCTTGCTGCCTAGTTTAAAGCCTTGTGTTTGGACTTGATTATGCTTGAGAGCCGGTTTGGCAAGGTGCCGAATTGCAGAAAGTCTTCATCTGAAAATTACAGAAGCTAAGAATGCTTCGGTTTGACGAGAGTTTTCTAGTTTGCTGAAACTTTTGCTGCATTTTTTCCTCTTACTGATCTTTCCATGGTTGCGTTCTGAGTTTGTACTTCAGCTGCATGTTTAATTGTGTTTTGAAGGGAGGAAATGGAAGGTTGAGTGTTGAGTTTGAGTGTTTAAACATCTAAAATATTTGAGCTGGAAAGTGGATTTCAGATTGCCAAAGTATTCTACACGAATGTCTGTCCAGATTTTCTGTAATGCATTAGCTCCTTCATTGTTCTTGTTTGTTTGGAGTTGAGTTAAGCAGCTTGTTGTTTAGTTAGAGTTAAGATGCTGGTTTGAGAAATATCTAATCAAAGCTTTGTATTTGAATTAAAAATCTGGTTTGCATGATGAAAAGAAATGCTGTGGCTGAAAAATTGTAGAATGCTGCAGAGAAAATTTTCCAGATTTGCATGCTCTCTTTCCTTGAATTGTTGTGTTTACACATAAGAGTTTTATGATTAAAAAGTGGAAAGAATGTTTGGTAATCTTGTCCAAACCTTTGTTGCCTAAGTTGTTCCTTGCGTTTGAACTGCATCAGAAACCCTGAAAGTTGCAATAAAAGAAAACGCAGCATAGCTTCAGCTGAGTTGCATGAGTTTTTGGGGGTGTTTTTCTGCTTTTTTTTGTTGCATGTTCAGCTGTGTTGTGTTAATCAAAGTGTTTAGTTGTTAAATGGTGATTGAGTGAGGGTCTTTGGTGGCTTTTGTTTGAAGTTTTCTATGAAACCTGCAGTTGAGAGTTTAAAGTTGCAAAAAGGAAAAATTCTGGATGAATGTTGCAGCAGAAAATTTGCTTCATCATTTTTGCAGGCTCTTTTTGTTTGATTGATTGTTTTGTTGCATTATAAAGTGGGTAGATCAAGTGGTGTTTTGTTATTTTGTGCGAACTGCATTTGTTTTGGTCTAAAAGCCTAAGGAAGTTCACAAATTATGAAGAAGTGCAGCTGGTTTGGCATTGCAGAAATTGTTTGTTGCAGAAATTCTTCTTCTACGTGATTTGCATGCATGGAACTTTCAAAAATTTGCACTTTGGCCCCCAAGTCTCTCCTTGTTCCACTAGAACCCAATCAATTAAATAATTTCATCAATTTGGTCCTTGGCAATTTTAATTTGTGCAACATCATGGCTTGTTTTGTTTCAATTAACTACCATGTTTTGTCAATTGCACTTAAGTCATGATTTTAGGGGTTTCATGACCGAATGAGCTTGTGTTTGCCTATTTTTTTTAATTTCCCTAAAATAAATTGGTTGTTTGACCTTTTCTTGGCTCTTGAGACCTTTGGAGTGCTTAAATGTTTCGATTGAATTCGAATGGTTGACTAAGGTTTGCAATTGGGTCTTTAATTGGTAATTGGGTCCTTGGTGGGTCCTTTTTCTGAAACTTATGCATTATTTGATTTCATTTAAATTGCAATTAGGAGAGATTTGGTGACTTTGTTATACTTTACTATTTGAGGTACCTTGACCTTTTTATTGTTTTGAAGCCATTTTTCTTTCATTTGGACACCATTCAAAGGGGCGGTATAATTTCTTTTATCCCTTTTGTTTCTCTCCTATGTGACCCAACGTGTTAAGTGAATTGCATGCCTACTTTGCTTTCCTAGTTTTTCCTCAATTCCTTTTACTTATGTCATTTACTTTCATTTTCATGAAGTTATTCTTTAATGGGGTATGTGTACACCTCTTGGCTTGTAATAGATAGAGCTTTGGCGAGCAATTTGGTCCATTTTCCCCTTCCCCTTTTGTTTTAATTAGTGAATGTAATAAGTTCATTAGTTTGGTTGCATGCCTATGTGTTACGTGTTACTTGCTTTATTAGGTTTTGCATCTAGTCGAGCATGTTAAGTGTTACGTGCTACGTGTTTATGGGCGTTTGGCATGTCTACTAGCTTTCTGTAGTGTAGATGAATGGAATGGATGAATGTACGTTTCCACTAGTCCAACGCTAGTCGGAATTCATAGAATGGGCTAGTCCAACGCTAGACCCTTAGGGATTTCCCCTCGTTAGTACATGTTTGTATGTTCATTACATGTCATGCATTCTTTTTAGTTTTGTCATTTTTTGCATGCCCCCGATTCCCTTTCCCCTCACTTTAGGACTTGCATCTCATGCTAGTTAGGGTACATTTGCCTGAAGAGTCCCCTTCTGATAAGGGAAACGAGCGAGTGTGGCTACTCGATAGCCTTAGCACGCTAGTTCCGCCTTCTAATCAAAAGGGAAAATCGAAGTCGAAAAGTTAGAAGTCAACCCCCGTACCCGACTTGTTGCATTCCCCTAGGGTCATACTTTCATTTTTATCACTTCCATACTCTTTTAATCACATTTTTCTTACATTTCGCAATCCATATTTTTCACTACATCTTTATCATTTATTTACTTTACTTCACAAATGAAATTCAAGTTTCACTTATATATGTACTATTCTATCTTCATTCATTTGCACACACAAACACTTTGATTTTTCATACAAATTCACACATGCACTTTCTTTACACATTCGCACACAAACACTTTGTTTTTACATGAATCTTTTCATACACTTGCACACTTGCACTTGAGTCACCATTTGCATCAATCGACCTCTATGAGGTTTCCCTTTATTGGCCGCCACAATTCATGTGGTTTGGGACCAAAAACCTCACGAGAGACATCATAGAATTTAGGATTGCATTTCTCATTTATTAGTCTTTGTCCAAATTGTAAATACATACTTTGGGTAGGAAAAATTAGGAAAATAAGGGTTAAATCACGCAACTAGCCTTGGCTAGGTCGAAGGGGTGTCTTGGATTTTTATCCTTGCCTTCCCCTTCGTCAAATGTGACTCCCGAACCTTTTTCTTTGTTTGCGTGGACTAGGAGTCGTTCAAAAGGGTTTCTTACTTTTTTCCTTAAAAAATTCACTTTTTGGGTGACTTGGTACACCCTAACTCTATACCAAGTGGCGACTCCATTTTTCATATAAAAAACCCTTTTTGAACTATTTTTCTTGGGTCAAATCGTCGCATTTTCAAAAGTCCCATTTAGACCCATTTTTATTTTTATCAAAAAAAATTCACTTTTTCCAAACCAATAAAATCACAAAAACAAGTATTTATTTTTTACCAAAAAGTGGGGCGCGACAGGAACCATAATTGTTTACCTTGGTTATTCTAGGGTTTCTTGGTGATTAGAGCCCTACCTTGGTTGAAACTTTTGACGTATCCTTGCTTTAATTGGTGAGTGCACCACTCCCCTGAATTATTGCTAAACTGGTTTTCTGTACTTGCAAATTGCTATTTGAATGTCTTTCCTGATTGTTTATCTTGTATGAGACGAGGGTGTACTTTATCACACTCGTTCTCTTGCCTGTACTGAACGAACTAGAATTTATTACTTGTATTTGTTATGTACTTGAACTTGTTACTTGCACTTGTTATGAGATCGTTTGGAAGTGTATCCAACGATCTTACTGTTAAACTTGAGCTTAACCTCATGGGCAGTTAATTAAATCGAACCAGCAAGGGCTTGGTCGAGATAATTGACAATCCATGGGTACCTGTTCCTGGAAAATCTTTGGGTATTGACACTCTTGATTCCGGTATATTTGAGTATTACCATTCCTGTTCCTGTTTGGCGTTCGGGGCCGGTAAGGGATATGTTTGGTGAATGGGATTTTGACGTTAAAGTGGTGTTCTACTGGACGGGTTTCTTTATTTGAACGTTGACGGAGGGTCAACTAGATTGGATCAAGTATTGCAACAGGGATTTGGCTCCTGAGAGCCACCTGTATCCTTTAAATTGTGATGTTCGTTCATTTCTTTTACGTGATGTGTATATGTGTCCTATAAGTGTTTTCTCATGATTTCTACTGTTATACTTTTGGTACCTCATTGAGCTTCTAGCTTACCCCGTTCCGTTATCCTTGTTTTCCTTACAGGGAATCACCTTTTGGAGATTATGATGTTTTGAAGCATGAGTTGAGCTAGTTTTAATATTTTTTTGTATAGCTCATCGATGGTTGGAAAACCATAAATGTATTTTAATCAAACAATTCCCTTTTGAATTGTAAATTTGCAACCATGTGTATATAAAAGCGTTTAACCATGTTCATGAGTTGATTTGGTTTGGAAATGTTCTTTCTAGGGTTATATAAAGTTGTTGTGCTTGTTTGGGTTTTTAGACAGTGAATGTTATCTTCTCGAAGTTGTTTTGAGCGATTGGTAGGGTTTACGTTTGTTCCGGTTCCGTAGTCCCGGCGAGATCTGGGCAGGCAGTTCGTCAAACCATTTGGTTCGCCTTAGGGGGAGGTGGGGCTGTCACACATATTCTCTTGTTTCTTCATCTTGAAGTCGAAGAACCATGGGTTGCAGAGCCTGATGCAAGTTCCCCAGCATTTCTTGATTTTTTTGGTGCGCCATTTCTCTTAATTAAACACTTCTCTAAAAGCTTTGAAGAGATGAATAGGAAAGAGGTGAAGAAAGAAGTACTGGATTTCCTTATTTAAAGAGTAAGTTAGTCAGAGCAGACCATTAGTTATTTCGTTATTCTCCCGCTCAAACTAATCGACTGCTAGTAAGGCTAGTTCCGGGATTTCAAACAACAAAATTACAGAATTTTTTTTTCTTTTGTAAGCCAAAAGGGTAAATTACTAATAACCCCTTGTAATTTCATCTATTGCCATATAATCTTCTAACGTTTCAAAATATCCACATAACCGTTTATGGTTTCATATAAACTAGAAATTTATCGAAATATAGTCTATGTAATGTTATTAGTTGAAATACTAGCACTGTCCTTACTTAAATGCTAGTATATCAAATGACAATTTAACCATCTAGTACAAAACCATAAGAGAATTATGTGAATAAATGCAAAAATTATAAGGAGGTAAAGTATATATTGATATAAATCATATGAAATTAAGTGGATACTGTGATTTAATTGCCATAATGAATTATGCATTTCATCAATTTTTCACTTTACATAAAATCATAGAGGGATTATTTGGGTATTTTGAAACCTTTTGAGATCATTTGGCACTATGTAAAACCACAGGGAAATTATACGCAATTCACCTCCCAAAAAAAGAAATGTTGCATGTTGTTAGATGAAAGTATGTTATATTAGTTAAGGTCTTAACTTGGAACTTATTGTTATTTTCTTTGGGTAAAATACATTTATTCCCCTGTGATTTAGCATTTTTCACATAACACCTTTATAGTTTCAAAATCTATATATAACCCCTTATAGTTTAGATTAAAGTGTCAGAATAACAAAAATAAACCTCTATACCAGAACTCACAAAAATGTTGAGATTATCATTGTTTAAAAACTAAAATAGTTGAATTGAACAAAATATATAAATCTAATATGCATGACACTTTAAGTTCTTGTGGTTTTGTATTTTACCATATATTTCCCTTATTGTTTAGCGTTGTGCCATATAACCTCGTTATAGTTTGCAAAATGCATACACACACTTCCCTGTGATAATTTTCAACTTTACATAGGAGTACTTTTGATATTTTAGTTGATTCTGTTAACACTTTAGTCCAAATTTTTTGGGGGTTATATATAGTTTTTAAAACCATAGGGGGGTTATACAAAAGAGTGCTAAACCACATGATAAAGTGTAATTTATCCTACATTTTTTTGAACTGTAAAACAGACACTTTGCTAGTGAAAACAATGGCTTCTCGTCGTCAACTCCGACCCCTTTTTGCCCTCAACCCTTCTTCTCAAATTCTGATCATACCGCATTGCCATGGAGCTGCTTCAAATACTGGAGATATTTCATTCTACTGGGGTTAAGGCGACACTGAAGGCAGCTGGAGAGAAACTTGTGACACCAAATTATGCCAAATCGTCATAGTTACTTTCCTGAATAGATTTAGAAACGGCCAGAAATTAGGATTGAACCTTAATAATGTCATTGTCGTTGCAATAATTGCACCAACTTGTCAGAGGAGATAAAGCATTGCCAAGCTGTTGGCCTCAGTGTTCTCATCTCCATTGGAGGCTTTGGAGCAGCCTATACTATTTCCTCACGTCAAGGTTCTTTGTAAATATTCTTTCTTTATAATTATATTGACATTCAATTCAAACTAATCAAGATTATATGAGTTTTTTTTCTTTTGTTGACGAAAACCCATGGAATTCTTGATCCAGGGACTTGACCAATGAAATTCTTGGTCCAGGGACTTGACTCTAATCAAGTCTACCATTTTTTATTCTTGAAAATGGAAATGAACCCTTATATCCTGCGAAGCTGATTTAATTAGACAACCTAATTAAGTCATATAAAAGAAGAGTGTAAAATTCTTGGGGGAGGGCTGGAAAAAGGACCAAAAGATCAATGGAATGATTAATTGTTTTCTACACTGACAGTGCGAACAATTTTTTGATTAAAATTAGAATTAATTAGGGTAAATGACCTATAATTGTCCTGTGATTTTATCTATTATCACATGATCTTTCTAATGCTTCAAAATGTGCACCCCTCACCCCCTTATTTAAATGCTAAATCAATCGACGGCTTAACTACCTTGTTTAAGAGTATAGGAATATTATGTGAATAAATGCAAAAATCACTAGGAGATAAAGTGAATATATTTAAATAAACCATAAGGGGATTATATGAATATTAAAATTTTATCACACATTCCTTTAAAGTGCGTTTGGTATAAATGTCATAATTGATTGTATATTTTATCTATTTTTCACTTTACATAAAACTACAGGAGGGAGGTTATGTGACTATTTTAAAACCTTAAGAGGTCATCTGACATTACATAAAATCATAGGGGATAATAAATAATTTATCCAATTAATTATTTGGCAGGAATGTGGCTAATTATAAGGTTAATCACATTTTATCCCCTTAAAGAATACCTCATTTTTCAGTTTATCCCCTAACCTTTAATTTTGCTCACTTAACCCCCTTTAGGACAAAATTTCCCTTGCATTATTTTGACTTTTCATTTACCTTGTTTTCCTTTCTTTTATTTGTTTTTCTCTTTCTTCTATATTTAATTCTTCTTCTTTCCCACAAAAATCTTCACCTTATTGATTGAAATTAAAAAAGAGGAATTGCAAAGATCTATCTTCTCCTTAAATAATTAAAACAATATTCAAATCACTTTCCTAAAATACAATTTTTTTAGCCTTTCAATTATTTTAATTTTGGATTTTTCTCTTTTCTTTCTAGTTTCTCATTTTATTTCCAAGAAAATATTTTAAGATGAAATTGTGACCTGATTAATAATCATCAATTGAAATTTGTGACACGTGGCATCATACAAAAAATCAAAATTAGTTTTTGATGTCTTTTTAAACCTTCACCCAGAAATATATAATTACAAACTCAAAATAAAAATTTTCGTTGAAATGGAATTTCTATTAGGAAGGATGGAAGAGAGAAGAAAGAGAAAAAGAAATAAAAGAAAGGAAAACAATTTCATCTTATGATATTTTCTTGAAAATAAAATGAGAAACTAGAAAGGAAAAAGGAAAACCCAAAATTAAAAGAATTGAAAGGCTAAAAGAATTGTTTTTTAGGAAAGTGATTTGAATATTTTTTTAATCATTTAAGGAGAAGATAGATCTCTACAATTCCTCTTTTTTAATTTCAATCATTAAGGTGAAGATTTTTGTGGGAAAGAGGAAGAATTAAATAAAGAAGAAAGAGAAAAAGAAATAAAAGCAAAGAAAACAAGGTAAATAAAAAATCAAAATAATGCAAGGGTAATTTTGTCCTAAAAGGGGTTAAGTGAGCAAAATTAAAGGATATGGAGTAAGTTGAGAAATGGGGTATTCTTTAAGGGGATAAAATGTGATTAACCCCTAATTATATGTGGAATACTTTTCTAAACGGAGTTTCCAATTAATTACTTGGCAGGAATGTGGCCGGATGTTATCATCCTCCAGGACCAGCAGAATTGGATGAAGTTGATTTCCATATCAATCAAGTCCGTCCACAAAATTTCTAGGGTTACCTTGCAAGTGAGCTGCAAAGAAGCGATTGAAGTAGAAACGATTCTCGCAGCAGCCCAAGTGTAGCCCAAGATGACACTTTGTCGAGCCAATACTTGGTCCAACAGTTGAAACCTTTAAGTTCAATTACATTCGGAATCGATTTTTTGATGATAGCTCTTGTGAATGTGGCACAGATGGTTCCAATATTTTGAAAACATGGAGAAAATGGGAGGATTCTACGCCAAGTGAAAAAACTGTTTCTGGGCATTCCTGCATCAGATGCTGCAGCTAAATCTGGATACATTTCCCCTGAAACACTTTTTGCTTTCTTGCCAAAAGTCGAGGCGTTCAAATAATATGGAGGACTGATGATTTGGAACAGACAATATGACAAGGCATCTTCATTTACCTCACGCCCTCCCACTGGCCACCGCTATTGAAATGACACTAAAGATAAAGTTATCCCCAATCAAGATTGATGTTCCATAATATGAAGTTTGTACTTGGAATAAGACCAAAAATGGTAAGGCCAAAAAGTTGTAGCTGTAAGTTGAATAGGAAAAGCTAAAGGCAAAATAAAACTGAAATGATTTTACAGTTGCATTACCAAGTGTTCCTTTTTGTTTTTAAGGTCTTTCTTTCCTTTTTACTGATGCATTGCCAAGGGGTTTTTTTTTTTTTTTTGGCATTGACAAGTGAAAATGTTACACTATGAAATTGTCATGATGGAAAGATACTTCAACTAAGTGAAACTGGGAAAGAAATTGTGGATTATTGAAGCATTAGATTGTGAATTAGAGGCCCCTGAAAAGGAGGAAAGACATAGGATTTCAGTGATAAATCGTAATTTGTTAGGAGAAAATTTTTGTGCTAACTTGTCAACAGGTTAAACATTGTTTCATAGCATAATCTAGAATGCTTTTTCGGGATTTTTTCCTAAATATTTCCCAGTTTGGAGATGCATATTAAATTAAAAAAAATTGTATGGTGGAACGGCTCAGTGAATAATATTTGGAAGAATTTCATTTAACTGTGGCCAAAAATCTCAAATCTGGGGCCGACCAACTTTTGCTGCAATTATTTCATAACTACGATGCAAAGTTTAAAAATGAATTACAGTACATTTTTGTTGTTTATGAATGTAATTATTCAAAAGCTCCACATGTCTGGACAAGAATATTATGTATGTACTCCTAATCAATGTAACATGTAGACATTTGCGAAAATGACTCTTTATCTCTACTTTTTTTTTCAATTCTGATCTTCCTGGAAATAATTGTATGCAACAAAATTTCGAATCTACAAAAAAACTACAAGACAAGAAGAATAAAAAACAAATATGAAATATAAAAAATTTAAGTAGGCAACGAGCTACAATCTCCGAAATTGTCTCGGTATAGTAGAGAGTATCCTTCTATTTTACTCCTTGAACGTTGGCTGATGAATGAGCTCCACAGCTTCTTAATGAATCAGTTTGATAAAAATTTTGAATCTGCTTGTTAATGAATCAACCTTTGTTTTCTTCAAATATTGGTATGAAAGAGTTGAAGATATTGACGAAGATTTTAAGTCTCGATAGACTTGAAGAAATTAATGAAGATTTTAAGTCTTGATATGATAAGGACTTGAAGAATTTGATGAAAATTTCAATTCTTGATATGATCAGATTTGAAGAAAATTTGGACACACAGAGCCTTTGCAGCCTTGGGATTTTAAGAAAATATGAATATGAATGTGTCTACTCCTTTGTGGAGTCTCCTATTTATAGTTGTGGGTAAGGGATGGAGGTCATAGCTACTTGTATTACATATGCATTTCGTTACTTGCTTCCAACAAAAGAAATTCTATCTTGAACACGTTCAAACATAAAAGGATACACCTCCTTAGATATTATCTTTTTATTTTATATTTACTATTAAAGAGATAAATATTGACATTTACATCTTTAATTGGCTAGATCGCGGAGATATATGATGTGGCATAATTTGACTGGACGAAACATCTCAATATATAGGACATATATGAGGTTCATGATACCTTACATATTATCTCTTAAAGAAAGAAATAATATTATGACATAAATCCTCATATGGCCAAGCTGTAAAGATTTGTGGCATGTCACAATTTAACTGATGGAGAAGCCTTAACATATTTAATTGACTGAAATATTTCATCTTGACGCATGGAGAGATATAATGTAATTTTTATTAAAACTTCAAAGTAGTCTAAATTTTTTAGTTCTTCCAAACGTAAAAAATTTTGTCATTTGAAAGAGTAACTTCATAGTCACTATTTCAGATGACAACTTATCATTTGAGAAGGTGATATTAGGATGTTCGTTTTTAATCACTATTTGTTTCTAGTTTGCTTGTCTTAAAGTAACCTAAAATCGCCATTTCAAACGACAACTTTAAAGTAGTTATCTAAATTGGTGCTTTGAAGTTACAATTTAGGGTTAATTGCAAAAAACCCTCACAAACTATATACCCAGTTGTAGTTTACCTCATAAACTATAATAATAGGCATTTTGTCCCTTTGAATGATATGTTTGGACAAAACTACCCCTTTTATTTTAAGCATTGTTATTTTTCTTTTTTCCCTATCATTTTCTTTTTAAATTCTTCCTTTTTTTTTCTTTAAACATTGTCTAATTTGTTTATTTCTTAATTTCGTATGTCAATATTTTATTTTAAAAAATCTATGGAATACAAGATTTTTTTTCCAAATGTTGAAGTCAATGTCATTTAAGAAACTGAACTTTTCAAATATATAATAACAAAATAGAGAAATTGATTAATCAATTATTATTAGTATCAATAACAAAAAAAAAATGAACTACTATTGTTTTTTATTTCACTACAAATAACAATTGCTAACTTTTCTTTTTTATGTGATATACAATATGTTACTTTTATTATAAGTAGTTGAGTAACTGTGAACTCTTACTTAATTTATAGGTACTTAAATTGTTGAATTACTAGATTAATACACTTTATAAATATAAGCTACATATATTTTGTAATGACAAAGAGTTTATGACAAATTATTAAGAATGAATTTAACAAATAAACAAATTTAAAAAGTAGTTTAAAAAATATTAAAATTTTTGATATAAGTCTTTTCACATCGGAGAAAGATATTGGCTAGTTCCATGAGAGAAGGAGAACAAAAAGAAAATAAAAGGAAAAAAAAAAGAAAAAAGCTAATAGAGAAAAAAAAAAAGGATTTAAGATAGTAGGGGTAGTATTGTCTAAATATATTATTCAAGGGGGCAAAATGCCTATTATTATAGTTTAGGGGATAAACTACAACTGGTATATAGTTTGTGGGGTTTTTGCATTTAACCCTACAATTTAAATGGTAAATCTCTACTGTTGAGAATAATTTAAAAGTTTGGGCTAATTTTGGAGTTTCTAATAAACATTGGGTTATTGAGTAAAATCTCCCCTTGCAACTTTTATTTAATTTCAATCTCTTGGCCTTTTATAGAGCAGAAGGCCAAAATAGTCCGTATCCTATTTATTAGAAGATGACATATTCCCTTAACTTTTATTATGACCAATTTAGTCCCTCAACTATATGTGCCTATCCAATCTAGTCCTTTTTGGGCTAAGTCACCAATGACACAAAATTTTGCCAGTGGACAAAGAGGCAAAAAAGGAATCTCACATTTTAACCCTTTTAAAATAATTTAAAAAGTTTTGCCAATACAAAAATTTTTTAAAAATTTGAGCAAAATTTGACCAGTATTACAAGCATTCCAAGACAACAATCCAACACAATGTCACTAAATTATAATATTCAGCAACAATTATGAAGAATAATTGCATCCGCCACCAAATTTAGTACATAATTCATTCATCAATAAAATGGTTGATAAAGCAAAATTCTAATGCCATCAAAATAAATTCTAGTTACCAAAATACAAGTCTAACGCCACCAAAATGAATTCTACATTCAATTTTAGTCAAAAGCCACCAAAAATATGCATAGATATAGTGAGTTACAAGGCCACAAACATGTGTCAAATGTTTATAATTAAAATAAAAGTTTTTGCCCAAAACTAGTGTCGGTTTAGACTTCAACTTCTTCAGCAACCTCTGTAGCAGCTGGATTAGAGTCCATTTAGTCATTCCCTAGTGGCATTTTCCAATTTATCAACTAACATAAAAACTAAATTTTGTGGTTGATGCAATTTTTCTTCATAATCGTTGCTGAATGTTTTAATTTAGGGACATTGTGTGTTGGATTGTTGTCTTGAAATGCTTGTAATGCGGGCCAAACTTTGCCCAAATTTTTTTTTTAAATTTTCCTACCAGAACTTTTTTTTAATGATTTTAGTGAGTGCTAGAATGTAAGCTTCCTTTTTTGCCCTCTGTCCTCCAGTGGAATTTTGTGCCATTGCTGGCTCAATACAAAAAGGACTAGATTGACTAGGTAAATATAGTTAAGGGACTAAATTGGTCACAATAAAAATTTAGGGTTACCTTCTGATAAATAGTTTAAGGACTATTTTGGCTTTTTGCTCACCTTTATATAACAAAGTTGGTACCAATGCAGGCTTTTAAACAATCCTACTTTAGTTTGGAATACCAAAACTAGTCCAATATTTTCAAGTTATTTCAAGTTGTCATCTGAAATATTTTAGTCACTGTTCCATACGGTGACTTTTGTAGTGTTGTGTTCCTTAAATAAGAGCTCAACTAAAATTTGATTTAGTTTATAAGGATTGGCTAATTTATAACTGAGTTAAAACTAGGCCTACTTGATTAATACTCACATGATTACCCGTACTCAAAACTGCGCAAGACCCGGTAAGCGCTTTTTTTTTTTTTTTTGGAAGATAGTTTGTTTCGTTATGAGCAATTGATGTATCTTTTTCATAATTTAGTGTATTTTCATAACTTTTGTTGTACCCATAAATTTTATTTACACATATCAATTCCATGTATAGAAATAATAAATCATACATATGTGTGTATGTGTGTACATATCCTTTATATATATAAGAAGCACTTGGCTTCTACTGTTGGTGGGATTTCGAGTGCATCTCCGTGCTTGAGGATGTTGTACATTCGAGTGGAGTGCACTTTTTGATGGTTGTACGTTACTTTTGTCCTTCACCTTGTGATTTCTCCTGGACCCCACATTCATTGCATGTATAGTTCAGGCTGATGATGGATGTTCCTAAATTATTCGATTAAAAAATATTTATTCCACTCTTGAATGAAAAGATTAGAAATAAACTTCAACTGAAAAAAAATTTAAGAGTTATGATAGGCATAATAAAAGATGGATTTAGAAATTTTACTTTTCAATTATCTTTTTAGACATAAATCTTGGCATGAAGATAAAGATCACATAGATTTTACTTTTCAATTTTGACGAAGGAGTTAAATTATCTAGCTGGAATGTTAAATCAATTGTCTGCCACTACCTTTTGTTTTTTACTCTTTTGGTCATTTATATGCTTATTTTCTGGCCTTCTGTGGTTCCAACCGTCCCTATTTTTGTCATTTGCACTTGTTTTGTCTCGGTTTTCCACATTTCTTGTTTTTTAACTGATACAGCTACAATACAGAAGTACCACAGATTTATGCAAATAGTTTGCTACATGCACAGAACCACTTCACATGCAAATTGGCTTGCATTTTATTACTACTATATATTTCTTTGATACTACTATATACTTCTTTGATATGAATCTTTGCTCAGCTGTTGGAGGTAAATTTTGCATCAAGTGTTTCATATCAGCAACGATTTGCTATCTTTATGGAGGTCTTCTTCTGTTTATATATATATATATATATATATATAAGAGAACCACTTGGCCCTTCTACTGTTGCTGGTATTTCGACTGCATCTCCGTGCTTGAGCATGCTGTACATTCGAGTGGAGTGCACTTTTTGATCGTTATACCTTGCTTTTGTGCTTCTCATTGTGTTTCAGCTTGTGAAATAACAATCACGCGAAAAAAATGATTTGGAAATATTAAATGCACGGTTGATTTATTGCTTTTGGAATGTGCTTCTCACTTCTCGCATCGTGTTTCAGGCCAAGATTTTTCCTTCTTTCCTTCTGGCCCCTGGACCCCAAATTGATTGTGTGTATAGTTCAGGTTGCTAATGATATTTTTACACAAATATAATATAGGTCATAAAGATGTATATATATATTAATATATACAATAAGTAAAGATATTTTTAGATAAATCCTAAATATATTTTTAGACATAAATCTTGGCATCAAGATAAAGATCACACAGATTTTACTTTTGAATTTTGACCAAGGAGTTAAATCATCTAGCTGGAATGTTAAATCAATTGTCTGCCACTACCTTTTGTTTTTTACTCTTTTGGTCATTTATATGCTTATTTTCTGGCCTTCTGTGGTTCCAACCATGCCTATTTTTGTCATTTGCACTTGTTTTGTCTCGGTTTTCCACATTTCTTGTTTTTTACTGATAGACCTGCAATACACAAGTAGCACAGGTTCATGCAAATACTTTACTACATCCACAGAACCACTTTGCATGCAAGTTCCCCTGCATTTTACTACTTCCTTGACATCAGGTATTCTTTCATCTTCAACCCAATTTATTTGGATTAGGTTTTCATTTCTTTGATACTACTATATATTTCTTTGATATCAATCTTTGCTCAGGTGTTCCAGCTAAATTTCCCATCAAGTGTCTCATATCAGCAGCGATTTGCTATCTTTATGGAGGTCTTGTTGTCTTTTTCCTTACTTTAGTTGCTTTCTACTTATGTATTCCTTAGCTTCCTGTTGTTTACGTTGGTAGTTTCTTCCTTACACATCAATATATATGTGTTTTTGACGTAGATAGTTGTTTACATCCAAATATACAAAAAATACCTATCTGTGCATACGTCTGCATTTTTTTTTCTCTGCCTTTGTTTCCTGCTTGGTTTCTGTGTATAAGAAACATGAGCTGCTCTAAGCTCTTCGTAAGGGATGATCCTCATAAACTTCGTGACAAAAAGGAAAATCGAAATCGTAAAAAGAGGGAAAAATTTGCTGCTCTTTCGCCTGAAGAAAAAGAAGCCTGTCGCAGAAAGAATAGAGAGGCTTATCAAAGAAAAAAATTGGAAAAAATGCTTTCCAAGTCCTTGCCAGAGCAATTTGAACAGGCTTGCAAATCACCAGCTTCTACGTCTGTCATGCGTCCCTTTGCTGCTCAACAATGTTCTCATGGTACATCCTAATTCAAATACTCTCATTATATTTCCATTATCTGTTTATTCACCATTCACTATTCCCGTTACGTTCTTCATGTTCATCTTTGAATGATAAAGTTAGCAGAGTAACTGATTCTCAGAATTTCAAACACCAAGAGAAGTTTGATCGAATTCTTGATTGTAATGAAGATTAGCCATACTATTTACTGTTCTGTAAGGAACATATTTAGCTATACTAAATTCACATTTCTCTTAAATCATTTGTAACTGCTTCTTCTAATCAGTTGTTATACTCTCATTTTGCAGGACACTGCAGAGGTACTATTTCTATATAAGCTACTATATTCTGATCACTTACACTTTTGATTGTTCCTTATGCTAATCATTGATTTTAATAGGTGCTCTAAAATGTGGTGTTCAAATTTCTGAGTCTCCAAACAATAGTGGTGAACTATCTGATAGTCACTCGAGTAAAAAGTCAAAGCAACAGATTTCTTCATTCTCAACGTATCAGAAAGGTAGATTACATGATTCATTTGCCATGTAGTGTTTGTAGTCAGATTATAAGCATGATTCTATTCATATAATGATCTATTTCCAATTTTTAAACGCAGGATCTACATCTAATTGTAAGACAAAACATACATGCCTAGCTTCTACAGATAGTACAGGTCATTTAGAGTTCAAAATTCATTATTGATTGATGTTCATTATATATAATCATGAACATTATGATCAACACTCATATTGGTTAACTTTTTTGGTTATCAGATGAATCATTCATATGTATGAACTGCTACCAATTTCTGACAGACATTGCTGAAGAGGCTTCAGGTGATAAATGTTCCTTGGAGTTTTTAACAAGATTTTTGATATCATTATTCATAAGAATTTTATCAACTTTATCTCTAATAGATCTGTCAGTTATTCTGCCAACATACCAAATGTATCAACTTCCGGACAGTGGCTCTATTAGAACAAAGACAAATGCAGGTTACTACCTTGAATCTTAATTGCTTCTGCTATCTGTCAAAATACTTCAGTTCAATGATCCAAATCATATTATGATTAGCACTCACATACATTCAATCTTATTACAACTCATTTTTTCTGATAGTCTTGCTAAGCCTCAATATAAGCATATCTCATGAAATCACTTCTGATTATAGATAATTGAATTATTCAGGTACAACACATTCATCAATGAAACAAATGAAAGGCATGAGTAACAGAAAGAAAAAAAAAAGAGGTACACATTGCAGAGCATTATTCCTTACTTTCCTACATAATTATTTTGACTCTCAACTCTTAGTTTCACTCAAGTAATGAATACTTTTACAGGTAATCAAGTTATTCATGGAGTTCATACACTGCAGTCTATTAATGACAATGCAGATAGGTTACCTACGAAAGCTGATTGTCAATACTGTGGGGCAAAAAAGATGCATTCTGAGACACCTAATTTCTGTTGCTCTGACGGACAAGTACTTCTACATGAAAATAAGCTTCCAGATATTCTTGTAGAACTATTTACTGGTCACTCTGATGAAGCTTTATCCTTTCGCACATATGTCAGAACATATAACAATATGTTTGCTTTTACATCTTTTGGTGTACACTATGATAAATCGCTTTGCAAGAGAACAAATGGTATTTACACATTCAAAGTTCAAGGACAGACTTATCATTTCATCAAAGACCTTATTCCGCATGGAGGATGTGGATTATATCTGCAGCTTTATTTCCATGATACAGAGCATGAGCTTCAAAATAGAATGGCAGTTTCTGAAAGGTTAACAGAAAGCATAGTAATGAGAATCATGGAACTGATGAAGTCAAATCCATATGCATGCTTTCTGCGAAGTCTCAGAAATGTTCCGAATTTAGATTCATATCAAATAGTCCTCAAATCACATTCAGAAAATGATCAACGAGTGTTCAATCATCCAACAGCCTCTCAAGTTGCAGCTCTTTGGACAGAAAGACAAAACTCAGAACCAAGTTATGCCAGACACATCCAAATTTATACAAAAGAAGGAAATGATCACCTTGTGCAGTACTATTATGGCTGTTACGATCCTCTACAATATCCACTATTGTTTGCACTTGGTGAAACAGGCTGGCATCCTGGAATCAGAAGAATGACAAGAGACAATCCAAAAAAGAGAAAAAGATCTATTCAGAAAACCAAATCTACTGCTGTTCTGACCAATTACAAATCTGCTGAAGAAATGATATCTGCTGAAGAACAAGGTACTTCGAACCTCTAATGACTTATACATCAATGATATGCTGATGACTTATACATTACCTATACACATTAGTTATGCACTACTTATATAATTACACATATCCACTCACTTATATGCAGAATACAGTACATCCATTGGTTATATATAGGAAACACATTACTTATATTTTCTCAATTTATCCAGCCTGCAATGATCCTGAAAACAACAGCGAATCTGTGTCAATGCGAGAATATTATGCTTATAAATTGCAGATGAGAGATAAATATTGTCCAAATATACTGAACACTGGAAGGTTACTTCAGCAGTATGTTGTTGATATGTACATAAAAATCGAAAGTCAGAGACTAGATTATTATAAGAGCAAACAAGAATTCATAAGGAGAGAGCAACTACAAGGTGTTATGGATAGCGTGATAGCAGGTCAATGCCAAGGTTCAAAGGTAGGGCAGAGAGTGGTGCTTCCAGCTTCATTTATAGGAGGTCCTCGTGACATGAAAAGGAGATATGTTGATGCTATGGCATTGGTACAGAAATTTGGTAAACCAGACTTATTCATTACCATGACTTGTAATCCTTCATGGCCAGAAATAAAGGATCATATGCTGCCAACAGACGAAGCACATAACAGGCCAGACTTAGTGACTCGAGTCTTTCATGCAAAGCTTGATATACTGAAGCAAGAGTTATTCAAAAAAGAGATATTTGGATCTGTTGCTGCTTACACCTATGTGATTGAGTTCCAGAAACGTGGTCTTCCTCACGCTCATTTCCTCATTATCTTCAAGCCAAGTTCAAAACTTTACTCCACAGATTCTTATGACAAAATAGTTAGTGCAGAGATTCCAAATCAGAGCAAAAATCGACATCTTTTCAACATGGTTCGCAAACATATGATTCATGGTCCTTGTGGAAAAAAAAATCCAAAGAATGTCTGTATGCAAGGAGAACATCAGAAAAAATGCAGAAACAATTATCCAAAATCATTTGCTGACAAAACGTTCCATGGAGATAATGCATACCCCATTTATCAGAGAAGGAACAATGGATACAAAATCATGGTTCGTGGACATCAACTAGATAACAGATGGGTTGTTCCATACAATCCTTATCTTCTTGCAAAATTCAACTGCCATATAAACGTCGAAATCTGTTCTACAGTAAAGGCAGTCAAGTACATATACAAGTACATCTACAAAAGTCATGACAAGATCCACTTTCGAGTGAATTCAGACGATTCTAATGGCTCAAATCCTGATGCTCATCTATCTGCAGTCGATGAAATCAAAGACTACCAATCAGCTAGGTGGGTCTGCGCCGTCGAAGGTATATGGAGAATATACAGATTCTTGTTATTTGAAATGCATCCTGCTGTTATTCATCTGCAACTTCACTTAGAAAATTGTCAGCCATTGAACTTCAGACAAGATCAAGATTTGCGCGATGTAGTAAGGAATAGATTTGCTAAGAGAACTATGTTAACAGAATTCTTTTACATGAACTCTACTCATTGTCTAGCTCAGAATCTCAAATGCACTTACAAAGAGTTTCCTGAACATTTTGTGTGGTATCCAGGAAGGAGAACTTGGGAGCCAAGAAAACAGAAAAATTCTATAGGCAGGATAGTAACAGCAAGTCCAATGGAAGGAGAAATATACTTTCTGAGATTGCTTCTTACACATGTCAACAATCCAACTTCATTTGATGATTTGAGAACAATAAATGGAGCATATGTCCACACTTTCCGTGAGGCAGCAATTCTAAGAGGTTACTTTGAGTCTGATAAGTCACAAGAACAATGCCTCGAAGAAGCAAGTTTGTATCAGATGCCATATAGTTTAAGAAGATTATTTGCGACTCTGCTTGTTCATTTTCCTCCTTCAAATCCCAGGTATCTTTGGGAGCAATTTGAGAAGCCATTATCTGAAGATATGAGCAGAATTCCACAACTATCAGTTGATCAGATTCGTTTCCAGGTATTATACCAAATAAATGAGTTTCTGCAATCAATGGGAAAAGACATTAATCAATATGCTTTAGTTCCAAATACCATGTGCTTTGACAACTTGAACAAAAACACTCGTGATACAATAGCTGAAACAAGAATCTGTGTACCAGAGCATGACCTACTAGCAATTAAACAACTAAATGCTGAGCAGAAAAAAGCTTTTGACATTATCATGAATGCAGTTTTTGTTCATAAGAAAGGAACCTTCTTCATTGATGGACCAGGTGGAACAGGAAAAACATTTTTGTATCGAGCACTACTAGCAGAAATCAGGTCAAAAGGATACATAGCTCTTGCTACAGCATCCTCTGGAGTTGCGGCTTCGATTCTGCCAGGTGGAAGAACAGCTCACTCAAGATTCAAGATACCAATTGGTGCAACAGCAGATAAGCAATGTAGAGTTAGTAAACAGAGCTCATTAGCAAAACTCCTTCAATCAGCCATTCTGATCATCTGGGATGAAGCTCCAATGGCGCATAAAGCGTCAATTGAAAGTGTCGACAAACTTCTGAGGGACATAATGGACTCAAACGATTTGTTTGGATCAAAGGTCATTGTTTTTGGAGGTGATTTTCGTCAAGTCTTGCCAGTGGTAACAAAAGGATCAAAATCTGAATTTATTGATGCAAGTATAGTCAATTCATATATATGGCCAGAGCTGCATAAGATACATCTGACTGAAAACATGAGAGCAAGGCATGATCCAGAATTTACTCAATATCTACTTCGAATTGGAAATGGAACAGAGCCAATTATCTTCAACAATTCTATCCAGATACCTCTATCAATGCTAATAAGATATACAAATGAGGAAGATTCAATGACTGCACTGATGAGGACAGTATTTCCAGATTTCAAAGCTTTTTCCAAGGGAGATTTATCTGCAGTTAACCGTGCTATACTGACAACAAAGAATGACTTTGTGGACCAGATTAATGAGAAGCTCATTGTACACTTAGAAGGACAAGTGCAAGAATACATCAGCCGAGACAAGTGTATAGACAACTCCGACCAGACAATCATGGAGGACTTGCTAAACAGTTTAACTCCAAATGGTTTCCCACCTCATAAGCTGCTTCTGAAACCATATTGCCCTATCATGTTACTCAGAAACATTGATGCACCTCAGGGATTATGCAATGGCACTAGACTCATATGCAAATCATTGAGCTCAAACGTCATACATGCAGCAATAACATGTGGTGAATTTGCTGGAAAAGAGGTCTTCATCCACAGAATTTGTTTCAGAGCAGAGAACAATTCAGACTCACCAGTATCATTTGAACGCATTCAATTTCCTATCCGACCCTGTTTTGCTGTGACAATTAACAAAGCTCAGGGCCAAACGCTTGATTTTGTTGGCATCTATTTGCGTGAACCAGTTTTCTCACATGGACAACTATATGTAGCATTGTCAAGAGCTAAAAACAGTACCTCTATCAAAATTCTTATCAAACCATCCATATTTGATGACCAACAAGACTCAATTACTGAAAATATAGTATATAGAGAAGTACAGTATCTAGCTTATCAATAACTGCTCTAAGAATGTACATGTCACTTATTTATCTATGTTCATAGTTCTATATTTCTTATAGTGCTTATCAGTAACTGCTCTAACCATGTACATATGACTCATTTGTCTATGTTCATACTTGTATATCTCTTATAGTGTTCACCCAGTACTTATGTATTGTTATTATGAGTCACAGGAGGAAAAAAATATCATTCCATTCACTGAGATAATCCCTGGACTGCAAAACTGGACAACTGTGGTTCAGGTTCTGGACAAGCAAAAGGCATTGCTCTCAAAAGCAGGAAACAGATATCAGAAGCTGATATTAATTGATGAGCAGGTAATCCGTATTCTCAACTGCACTCTATATGCTTTGTTCCTCAACCTTCATGCTCAGCTGAATATAACTATAATTGTTATCAGGGTACAACAGTTGAAGCAATGATTTATAAATCAGACATTGATTTCTTCAGAAACCATTTCCAGCTGTATAAACGATATATTCTCTGCAATGCTAGAGTTGAGTACACAGCATCAGAATATCGCACTCATCCAAATCAGTGTACATGGTACATAGACAATTCTACTGTTGTTCAAGCAATAGATGAAGTTGAGCCGCCTCAGATTCCACCTGTGTTCAAATTCTCACCCTTCAGAAGATTTCATCAGCACATTGATGATAATACAGATATAGGTAAATGACAAATACATTTCCTGAAGTCCTAATACATATAATTCTCATAAAAATTATAACTTAGCACATCCCAAAATCAGATGTCTTAGGCATTGTCGCTGAAGTCCATCCTCGAATACAGAGAGCTACTACTGCTACCAGAGAAGTGGTGATTATAGATAAAAGGTATGTAAAACCATCCATTTATTCTAAATGAACTCAAAACCATTATAGATTGATCATCAGCTTTCTCCCATCATAAACTCAAAACCATCATTCTATATGAACACTAAACCATATGAACTCTGAAACACAATGCAGCATGATGCCAGTGATTCTAACTCTTTGGGGTGAGCATGAGACAGATGAAGGCCAGATGATTGCAAATGTCATTGACACAATGCCACTAATTGTTGCACTTCGAATTAAAGTGTCATCATATCACAGTGAGTACATCAAAAATTTCCCATCCTGGACATATTTTCTCACTTAGTATGTATTCAAAATATTATGTGTCTGATGACAAAATTTGCAGCTCTAAACCTTTCAACAAAATTTGGATCAAGCATTCTGGTTAATCCTCCAATACAACAAGCTGCTGATCTCAAACACTGGTACTAATCCTTCTCATAAATAACTATGTCAGAACATTCTCTATGAAATATATTCTGAGGCTTAGAAATAAAACTTATATCTTCACTTACAAGGGCTACCGAGACTGAAGCAGACATCAAGAAACTGATGACAGAAAAAGCATATCACAATCGAGCCAAGCTTTTGCCGCAACCAAGAGATGATGAGCTCACCACTATCCAAGACTTTCTTGCATTTCCTATGGTAAATTTTACTTCTGATGCTTTATTACCAACAACAATTCACATATATACTTTCTGCTTTTATCCTGTACAAAATATATGTTTTTTTATGCTCTATAAAATTCTTGCCTTTATGATTTGCTTCTTTATTCTTCATCTCTTCTACCTGTAAGTTGGCCAATAAGTTTTATTCCATTGTCTTTTTATTTCAGCATTTCCATCTTCTTCTTAAACATGTTCAATATTAAAATCTACATCTGCATTTAGTCATCAACGTAACTAAAACAATAGTGACTTTAATACAGAAAAAAGCATACTGGTTGCGTGGTACTCCAAGATTACTAGACAAGAGCCAACGATTATGGTATAATGCTTGTCCACAATGCCATAAATCATTCAGAGGAAAGCCTGTGTGGAAAGTTGTTTGCACTTCATGCAACAAACAAGTCAATATTGCTGCAAGATGCCGATTAACTATAGAACTTGCTGATTATTCTGGAGTTTTGACGCTTGATCTTTATGACAACGATGCTCTTCAGTTGCTTCCCTTCACCCTATCAGAGATGCAGGACTTAGAAAACAAGGTAACAAATTCAGTTTTCATACACATTCAGAACACTCTCACTAAGAACTAAGTTTACTATATTTAATGCAAATTCGTTTATCTTACTTCTATAGCATGAACTCAACTATGAGGTCATTGAAGAAGCGATAAACAGCACCGTCATAACATGCTTTGTGAAGAAAATGATAAACACCTATGCTTCCACCACTACTGAGAAATACTCAGCGATTATCCTACATAAGACCTCAATGGCAGAGATTTTATCACAAGTTCCTCCCACCATTGGTTACTCAGGGTCAAGTACACAACCTCCAACCACCAGTCCACATACCAATGAAACTGCAGTCACTACTTCTGCAAAAGATACAAATGTCCACACCAGCTTGCTCTCAACTCTCAAAATCACAGAGAGCCCAACTAAGAAGCAACGTACCGAAAAGTCTGAAAAGGAGGACTGAAACTGCCATATGATACTTTTTGTTAGCACATATTTGTGCATATCTACTACTGTTCCATAACTTTTCATCTCTAACCTTTGGCTCCTCAGCTATCTATTCCTTAACTTTTTGTTGGTGAACTTTTACTACCCTTCATCGTTTGTATACTTACTGAAGTTTTTATCAGTTTTTGCTTAGAAATAGCTAGCTGAGCTTTGTCAAACTGGAAATAGACCAGAGTTATATGTACAGTTATTGCAACTATTTTCCCTTCACTTCCTCTAATTGATTTTGTGCTCCTCCCAGAAATACATCCCAACTTTACAATAGTTTATTCAATTTACTTTCATTTGAAAAAAAAAACAGAACAAACTCCAATCAAACCAAATATTAACAAACGATAAAACATAAAAACATTCGCATAACCTAAGAAGCTTATGCATCTAAAGTTGCTCAATACAAAATCTAAACACAAACTTTTACATATAATACACTAAACCACAACTGGAAACAATTCCAGCATAGAAATTATACAAAGCAATGAAAACATGCATACGAACAGCCTACAAATTCCTTCCAGAGGAATCAGCAAACCCACTCATTGCGCTTTGAATTGCTTTCCTCTGTTCTTCAACTTCTACTTCCATACGACCAGCAATAATTTGAAGAAATGGAAGCTCTCCAATATCTCCTAATACACTTTCCAGTACAGAAGCCTTCTCTGGATGGCGATAAAAAGATTTGAACAACTCATATATCTCATTCCTGAGCAGAATATTATTCGCTAAAACCCGATCTGCACCACTCAACATTCCATTATCTCCGCTATGGCCAGCCAAATTTCCCAAGACGCCACTTAGTGACATTCGATTGAACATAACCTCAACATCTGGATGCAAATCACGTAATACTGCAGTACGATTATGAGTATAATCCATCTTCAACTCACAAACAGGCAAAGACTATAGCAATACAAGAACTGAATAAGCAAATCACAGAACTGATGAATTTATACCCACCAACTAGCCAATAAAGCAAAAACAAACAAATACAAAAAACAGAATGACACTATACACATGTGAGGTAAACAATCCGGACAAAAAGATATGTGCCACACAAAAAAGTGCTGTACGCACGTGAATTCTTTTGGTCTGTTTAGTCTATCAATACTTATCTGAAATCTGCTACAACTATCCATTCTTGACTCATTGAACAACGTCCTATATGTCAGGAAATAGTTGAAAACATCAAATAAATTTTATTCATTGTATTATCTATTCAATCAACTTTTAAATTTTTAGACCCCTTCATGTATTTTTAGACACACTCATCCAACATTGGATTCTTGTAGAAAACTATACATTAAATTCTCATTCACTTTCGAACTTTGCTACAAATTTCAATTGAACAATAATTCGCTGTTCAATAGTTCCAAATATCAATACCTCAAAAAAATACAATTGAACAATTTTCATTTTATTATGCATTTAATAAACATTTAAACTTTTAAACACGTTCATGTGTTCAAAAGTTCTGCTCTGGGCTTGATTTCTTTTCTAACATCTCATCTTTTTTACCAAAAACATTACATTCTTAAAATTTTTAATTCATTCATAAATTCTCAAATCCAAAAAATAATACACCCGAAATCTCAAAGTTTTGTACAAATTTTCATTACATACCGTCGAATCACAGTTATACAAACAAAAACTTCACCACTTTACATGATCCTACCTTACATATCAAGTACAACAGTATCATATCCTTAAGAAATTTAAAAACACATCTTAAAGCCTAAACAGCATACACCAAAAACCATACACCAGAAACCAACAATACACAAAGTAACCAACACATCTTCGCAAAGTTAGAATCTTTAATCACTTTCGCCACCCATGTCGCTAGAAGATGGCGGACTGGGAAAGTAATACCTTTCTTCTAACACCTCCAATCTCATTCTACTAGCAATCAACCCCAAGATCGGATAATTCCTTCCAGTCCTAAACGCAGCCTCCAACACCAAAGCCCAATCATCATGCCTATAAAATTCTTTGAACAAATTACATATCTCATTTTTCAGCAACACGTTTGCCACTTGAGCTCGCGCAACAGGTTCAGCTGGACGATTTCGGCAACCATTCCCCATAGGATACGCAGCTCCACGAACAACAGCCAGTTGATTCACCTCTTCATCCACCTCTGGATAATACAATTGAACAGTTGGAAATCTCGCACTTCCACCCGCCATCTCCAAATCTTAAATATCTGCACACATATATCAAATATACACTTCTTACCCCTATCTAATCTTCAACTATATAACCCAGAAAGATTACTAGACACACGTGAATTTTCTGTACTTCTCACTGTCCTTCCACCCAAGAAATTACACGTCTCATGCTAGCTGCACATGCAAACAAATAACTGCCATGCACACGTGAATACACAATACATTCTGATAAGGTCAAGACACAGAAACTTTCTTGCATATATAACACCAATATACGATAATAAATATAAATAAAATACTAATAGATATACACATATCTATAACTAATACACAATAAAACTCATTTATCATAATTGCGCATATACAAATATATACATATATGTAGATATATAGATATATATTAATTAATATTATACAAATATATCATAACAAATACACAACATATAAGTATAATAAGTAGTCTACAATAATACAGATATATCATAATTATAAACATATACAAATACATACATATATATAGATATATAATACTAATATTAATTCATATGTATATAATAATTATACATATGTATGCAAATATACCACATATACTAATATATGTATAACTAATATACAGTAATACACAACTATATACATACAAATACATTAGATCATTTATCCTTTATATTTTCTTTTCCTTCATATATAGATATCCCCAAATCATTGAATTTCAAAAAACTATTAATTTTTAAGAATTCCCATAAGTTAATCTCCATCATTTAACCTAAAAAAATGTATAGGGATACCAGATATATCATAATTATAAACATATACAAATAAATACATATATATAGATATATAATACTAATATATCCTTATAACAATGTAATAACAGAGATATATATATATATTAGTAATACATACTAATAAACATATATTAGCCCTATACATATATATTCAATACTAATACTTATACACATTACAAACATATACATACATATATTAATTAATATGTATATAACAGTTATACATATATATGCAAATATACCACATATACTAATATATGTATAACTAATATACAGTAACACACAACTATATACATACAAATACATTAGATCATTTATCCTTTATATTTCCTTTTGCTTCATATATAGATATCCCCAAATCATTGAATTTCAAAAAACTATTAATTTTTAAGAATTCCAATAAGTTAATCTCCATCATTTAAGCTAAAAAAATTTATATAATAACCCATGCCATTTACAAATACACTGTATTTAACTACAATTGTAAAATTATCCATCAAAAATCCAATTTATTCAATTCAAAACGTTTCACCACACATTCACAAACCAAAAACCAAACTTCGCCGCACTTATGACCTACTACCCAGCGCCCGCGCATTGCGCGGGAAATCCACCTAGTATATATATATATGTGTGTGTATATGTACACAGACACATGCACACATATATATATACATATGTTTGCATATATGTGTGTGTGTGTGTGTAGATATGTAAACGGGCCTCTTTGATTCCATTTTGGTTGATCATGCACACATTGTGATGATTTAACAGGAGAAAATATCAAGATTGATTCTTTGATTGACATTCCTGTTGACTTATTGGTTCAATAGCCACAATTGTTGATTGTGCAAAGTCACAATTGTTGACAATTGTGCAAAGCTACAATTGTTGACAATTATGTACAAATCCTAAATCCCACATCAGTTGATTAGCCTTGAGGAGAAGTTGTTGTTAGTTATAAATTAACAACCTCTCTTCTCAATTGAGGTACACCAAGCAAGAGTTAATAACTTGTTTCCTTCTGTCTCTTTATAATATTTCTTCTAGTGAAATATTAAATTGTCGGTAGTGTCCGAAGACGTAGGCAAATTAGTCGAACCTCGTTAAATTCTGGTGTTCTATTTTATTATCTATTTAGTAGCTATATTTGTAGGTATATTTGTTGTGACGCCCCCACTTCTCCCTAAGGCGAACCAAAGGGTATCCGCGGGACGCCTGCCCATCTCTCGCCAGGACTCACTACAATCCTTAATTCAAAAGTTCGGAATACTTCACATAATTTCAATACATAATTAAAGTACTCCAAAATATCTCACACTTACAATTAATCAGCTCTCAAACTTAATACAACCCAAAAGAATATTTACTACATCCATCTGTTGTAATATAACTTAAAGTCTTCAAAAGAAAGCAATCTAGTACTATTCACGAGCACTCTTGGTCTCGAACCCTGTTAAAGAAATCCAAAACGTGGGATGAGCTACATAGCCCAGTGAGATTCCAAGACACTCTAGCAGTTCTAATAAATCAAGTAATTGAGCATACTGCATGTATGGTTCAGGGTTGCACGTTGACATATGAATATGAGACAATTATCATTCTACGAGTAATTTGAGCATATCACAAGTATAGCACATTTGCGTGAAACGGTTATCATTATACAAAATAAACACACATTTGAAGGATACGGTGTTCCAGTGGAACCATTTCGGTCATCTGCACCTTATGACTTCCGATCCCCACGGTACGGTCTGGCCATCGCTCTATCCCTCTGGTGGTAATACTCGAGTATACCGAAACGGTGGCCCAGGGTTCCAACCTACCCGACCGACCCCAGTCCTGACTCGAGTAGGTCAGTAACCAAGGGCAGGGCCCAAGTTCAGTTTAGAGTTTACAACATGCACAAATAATCAAATAACTTGGCGAACGGTACAAATTTATTCTTTTGGTAGATCGAGTGAGATAAAGTACACACTCGTCTTAAAATGGTGGACAATTTCATATGAGCAATTACTAGCAACAATTAACACATAAACATGTAAGTAATATTTGATAATTTCATGTGAACATGTAATTTACGGTAATCAAGTATTAGGTAATCAAGTAGATAGGAAAACGGTGAGTAATTACGGTAAACGGTTAACGGTTGACGGTTAACGGTAGTAATTACGGTTAATTGATAGACATTAGTCATTTTAATAGGCCGCCATTGGCCGTTTCCCACTTTTACCACTTAAGAGTCGAGAAGATTCACTCCAACCGACTTATGCAGCCATAGCATAATTAATCATTTAAACACATCACGTAAATATGCAATTCAAGTATTTCATGTCGAGTTATTCAAGTATACATTATTTAAATATGTATGAGTGTAGTAAATACTTAACATGTAGCACTTAACACTTAATGATCATGGATTAAGCATGCCATAGACTTATTCAAATTACGTACTCCTATATGGATCACTCACCTATTGAAACAAGAGAGTAAGTGTGTAAATAAGCCTTTAGGTGTTCCCCTCGAGATCCTCTTGAAGGTCTCCTTGAGCACTTGAGCAAACAATAGTTGTCTATTACACACTATCGCTTAAAATTCCTTACTTATCGAGAAGGTTATACTAGTGTTCATTCTAAGGAAAATTCATAAATTAAGCCTTAATTATTTATAATCGAGGTTCAGAAGTGGGTTTCAAAAATACAAGAGAAATCTGATTTTCACCTTTGAAATCAAGTGTAAAACGGTATAGCAATATCGGAGGAAAATGGAGAGTTTGAAACCCTCAATTTCCTTTAAGTTTGGAAATTTCAGATTCGGGAAGCAAACTTTGAAAATCAGATCTCACTCTTTATGAGTCCAAAATTGGAAAAATTGGTACCGTTGTAAACTAATTCCAAAGTACTAAAAGTTTCTAGAAGACACTTTTTCATGATTCCAAACGGAAGGTATTCAAAATTCGGCTCAAAGTTTCTGTTCTAGACTATCGAGGCAGTTCCGGGATTGATTTTTCGCCAACTTTGAAAATTCGAAAAAATTCACAGAATTGGGACTTGCCTCTGAAATTTGGAACTCTATTAGAGTTGTAATCCAAGTTTAAAATGGAATAAGTGGAATGAGAATTGAAGCTTTGAGCACCAAGATATGGTAGCTCAAAGTTACCCAAATTTCCTTGTTAAACAAGGGTTTTCCAAAATCAAGTCATGAACTTTGGAAGTTTAGTTGATCAGCGAAATGAACTCGGAATGGCACCAAAATTATCAGTATAATACTACCATATAAGGACTATTTCTCTGCCAAATTTCATGGATAAATAAGCATGGGAAGTTTATTAAACAAAACACCAAAGTTCCAAAAATTCCAAAGCAAATCTACCTTATGAGTTCCATTTTCCGTTTTCAAAATGTTTAGCTTATAAAGTACCTCAAACGCGGTCCATTAGCATAGAAAATGTCTAAGAGGCATCCAAAACAAAATTTGTGGGTGATTAACACCAAGAATTTTGAGTACAAGTCCCAAACCAAGATTAGTTAAAGATTTAGTCCAAAATAAGGAATTTCCTCATTGAGTCAGTTTCAAACTTTCGTTACAACTCACTCAATTCAATTTGGAATTGAGCGTGGTTGGTGGTGTTGGAAAACACATTCATAAAGCTACAATTTCTCAAAAAAAAAAACCATTTTCAAAATCCGTCCACAACTAGCCCACGTTTGAGTATTAAGTTGTAGTTCATGTTCTGCCCTGTAGTGAACCAATGAAACAGGACAGCAAACTTCAAACGAATGGTTTGGTTCACACAAGTGGAACCAGGATGTACATTTTATACCAATAGAAAGATGGAAATGTCTAGTTTCTAGTTCCATAAATGGCACTCGATTTCGACATCGGAGTAAAAAGTTATAGCCGAAACAACAAGACTGCCTGGGCAATCCGCGAAAATTTTCCAGTTCTACCATACTTTGGAAATCAACACATTTGATCAACCAAATCATGTTATTTTTCAATGAAACTTTCTACACAACTCATATAACATGTTTACATCATAAACAAGTCATTAGAACCTCAAAAACTTGCACTAAAGTGCATGAAATTTATAAGGACAGAATCGGAATATTTTTGCTCTTCACCTCCTTTGAGTTTTCTTTCATCAATACAACTTATTTCCACTAATTTAAGTACTAAAGCAACATTAATAACATCAAAACTCATGAAATCAGTTCTCAAGTCATTGTGGGAGTTCATAGAGCCCACACACCAAAATTCAATATAAATAAAGCTACCCACACGAATATATGAACTTATAAGTGCAATATAACTTCCATGAACTAAGATTTGAGAGTTTGATCGTCATATACCTTCTTAGATGATAAAGGTCAAATTTTTTGTGCCACAAGAAAGCTCCAAGAAACCGTGGAAATGTAGCTCTTCTCCTTGCCTAAGTGAATCTCCAAGTAGTTTTGAGCTTGTGGTAGAAATTTCAAGTGATTTGGCGCAAGTTTGAGAGGTGAAATGAAGAAGGAACTTTGGTCTCTTTCTCTTGGTGTTGCACGGCTGGAATGGAAGCAAAAGAGGCGGCAATTGAGGTAAGTATATGGAGGGTTTTAATCTAGTGTGATGCTCCCATGTGAAACTAAAATGTGTGGCTCTCATTGATTCAAAGGTCAACTTTTTTTCCCGCGTGCACGCGCTCATTTCGTACTCGATTCCTCTCGAATTTGTTTCACTTGTGCACTAAACCTCCAACGCACTTGTATTCATACTATTACTATTCACTCTTAATAGTCTAGAATAAATTCCTTAATTCTCCAATTAACCGCTCCGATTCGATATACGTGAATTTTCGATTTATACGCGCTACGGCGAAACCTCTAAGAAATTCGTATAACGATAGTACTACTAGTACTACTTGAGTACTTAAACAAAAAAATACCTATTTTTAAAACTGATGTGTAAGTCTCCAATTTTCCAAACTCACTGTATCGCCAAATCGATCGCTGTCTCGAAAATGCGTATTCACTATTCTCACTAAACGAGTTTCCAAAAATTAATTTTCATAACAAGTCATTTTAAAAATACATGAAAGTCATAGTTCTATGTAATTGGGTCTAAAAAGATTAGAAAATAATATTCGGGGCAAACAGGCAATTAAATATTTAAATAAACTTGTAACAGGAGTTTAAAATAAATAAATTCTTTTCGAGTCCTCACGACTTTTCTTAATCTACTATTGATCATTCTTATTTTTTTTTCAAAATTAATACACTCTCAATTCAAATATAGTCTTGAAAAATATGTACTCGTTGTTCTGAACTGAACGAGTTTTTAAAAAGTAACTTTTCTAACAAAACGCTTTAAAAACATAAGAGAGGCGTTTTTCCATATAAATGGATTTTAAATAGTCGAATTAAATAATTAATTAAGCCAGTAAAATAAAATAAAATTCGGGTTTTCACATTTGTAGTGAGTTATTGTGCAATTAATTGCATATATAGGTGATTCTATCTAGGAAATTGATATTTAAGCAGGCCAGTGTGCCTCACTAAATATTTTCTGGGAATTACCATTTTACAATTTTAGATACAATAATTTACTCGTTATACCTTAATTTGGTAGAGTTTCCGCAACAATTGGTATCAGAGCTCATGGTTTCTTCGTATGCTCTGTGGTTGCAGCATAGTATGATCTTCCACATCAGAAAAGATTTCTTGGGCTATTGTTATTCTACATTTAGGAGCTACTAAATATAATTTGTAGAGATGGCCGAAAGTAGATTTTCATCTACAATACAAGCATCAACAAGCTCGTCATTGTCTATTATGGCGAGAAATGCTATGATGAATGCAAAATTAAATATGGAGATATTTGATGGTACCGGTCATTTCAGTATGTGGCAAAGTAAGATTCTAGACGCGCTCTTTAATCAAGGTCTAGACATTGCCATCGAAGAAGAGAAACCAGAAGAGATTGAAGAGAAGGAATGGAGGACGCTAAATCATGTAGCGTGTGATACAATTCGATCGTGTCTTTCAAGGGAACAAAAGTATGTGTTCTCAAAAGAAATATCTGCAAATAAATTATGGATTGGATTGGAGGAGAAGTTCTTGAAGAAAAATTGTCAGAACAGGCTCAATATGAAGAAGCGTTTATTTGCTTTACTTATATTCCTGGCACAATTCTAAGTGATCACATCACTAATTTCAATCAGTTAATCACTGATCTGATGAATTTAGATGTGACATTTGAAGACAAAGATTTGGCTCTCATGTTGTTGGGATCTCTTCCTGAGGAGTTTGAGCATCTTGAAACAACTCTACTCCATGGAAAATGTGACGCCCCCACTTCTCCCTAAGGCGAACCAAAGGGTATCTGCGGGACGCCTACCCAACTCTCGCCAGGACTCACGCAAAACATTCAAACTTGTTACTAATCTAAATGTCATAAGTACAACAACATAAATATAATGATGCGGAAGCGTTCAAGTTAACCATGGTCATCCATTATCCACCCTGTACATCGGGTGTTCAAAATACAATCTTAAACTCAAATTTACCTCATGCTCAAGTACTACCTTCCAATTACAAAAGTACAGCCCAAAACTAGGAGTCATAGTCAAAAGATGATAGAAACCCTAAACAAAAGTACATTAGGAGGGTTTCTCCAATACGTCCCCGGATCCAGTCCTATTAAGGAAAACAAATCTATAGGGTGAGCAAAACGCTCGTGAAGCCAAGAACACACATGCAAGCACATTGCTCAAACAACAATCTCAATTTACAAGTCAAGCAATCATATTTTAGTAATTAACAATTTACTGGAAATTTAACCAGAAACAATTCAAGGATACTGGAGCTCTCAGGAGCTATATCCCACTTGCACATTCAATAACCTCCACGAATTGACACTCCGTCAATCGGATAGGTTTAGTCCGTAGAACTCCACTTAACCTGTCCCCTTTCACCTTACATACCCCTGTATCGGGCCCGCCTGTCATTTGTTTGTGGCGATACTACTCGAGTATGCCAAGCAAGACCTCTCATTAGGTCAAGCTTATATATCTCATGGCTCGCCAAGGTTCCCGACCAAGCCCATGCCGGCTCGAGTCCAAGGTCAGCCAATGAGATTTGGGCGTCCCCATATGCACTTGTGTGTCGAGGAAATTCACTCCAACGACGTATGCAGCTATAGCATACCATTACATTTCATTCATTCATTCATTACATTTCAATCATTCATTCAATGCATTTCAATCATTCATTCAATATATTTCAATCATTAAAATTTCATTTCTAATGAGAACGAGTGTGGTAAAGTACACACTCGACTCCACTTTCAACATTTTCAATCATTAATAACAATTAAACATGTAACAAGTTTACATACACCTGGCACTCACCAAGTATTAGGTGTAAGTAAGGTCAAAGAAAGTTCAAGTGTCCACCGTGGGATTCTCTTGAAGGTTCTCGTGTGCGCTTGAGCAAATAATAGTGAATTATCATTCATATTCCAAATATCGAGGAATACTTCATTCACTAGTATTAATCTAGGAAATTCCGTGAAAATGAACCTCAATTACTCGTAAATCAAGATTCGAGTGGGGTTTGATAACATTCAAAAGTATTTAAGTCTTTATCTAGGAAATCGGAGATAAAACGTTTAGATAATATCAAAAGAATAAAGAGTTCTTGAAAACTCTATTTCCATGAAAATTGGAAAATTTCAGTTTTGTTATGAATTTTTGAAAAATCGTAACTCACTCGGCATAAGTCGAGAATTGGAAAACTTTATACCGTTGAAAATCTCTCAGAAAGTACTACAAGTTCCTAGAAGACACTTTTCCATGAATCGAAGTGGAAAGTGCTCAAAAATGAGCTTGAAGGTACTGACTCGGTTCACAAGGTAGAATTAAATTGGATTTTGGCCAACTTTGAAAATTCGGCACGATTCACACGTTGCGAATCGGCCCCTGAAATTTGTAACTCAATTAGAGTTGCAAGTGAGGTTTATAGCAGAGCAAGCGGATCAAGAATTGGAGTTTCGAGTACCAAAATACGGTAGCTCGAAGTTGGAGAAAATTCAAGACTGAAGAAGAATTTCCAGATTTGAACTTCCAATACTAGAAGTTTAGTTAGGTATCGAAACGAACTTGGATTGGTACCAAAATTGGCAGTATTTTACACTTATATGAAGGGTATCTCTCTATCAAATTTCGTGGAAAAATACCTTCGGAAAGGTGGTTAACCAAACAACCAAAGTTTGGAACAATTCTTAAGGCAATTTGCCTTTAATCCTTTTCTTCCCAAATCCAATCGTTTGGCTAAGAAAATCCTCCAATCATGGTTCATATGTGAAAGGAAAGTCTAAGGATCACTCATGGTACATTTGGTAGGTGTTTAACACCAAGAATTTCATTTAGTAAGACCACAACAAGTCTCATCTCAAATCTGTCCAAAACTAGGTTTTTCCAAAACAGAGCAGTGTTCTTGTTTTGATCACAATTCAGTCGACCTAACTCGGAATTGAGCATGGTTTATGGCGTTGGAAAATAAATTCATAGGGCTAAAAATTCACAGAAGGAAAAGTTCTGAAATTTGGCAAACAACCAGCTCGAAATTGAGCCTCAAGTTGCTGCCTCTACAAATCATTCCAGCAGGACAGAGAAACAGGACAGCTATCTTAAAATGAATGGTCCGGCTCCTACACATGGAATCAGACTACACATTTTATACCGTTGGAAAGGTATGGATGTCTAGTTTCAAATGCCACCAACGGCACTCAATTTTGATGTCGGAGGACAAAGTTATGGTCAAAATACTACCACTGGACAGGGTTATCCGAAAACAGTTTTCCAGCTTGACTAGTTCACAAATAAATTCATTTGCCCATCCAAACGTTAATGTTTTCCAATGAAAATTTTTACACATCTAATACAACATATAAACATCAGGTCCAAGCCATTAAATCATCCAAAATTGGCCTTATCATTGCCGAACAAAGCAGGGGCAGTTTTGGAAATTTTTGTCATGACCTCCACTTTGAGTTTCCAACAATAATACTCCATAAATCTATCATTTTAACCACTAAACTACCATTAAATCCAACATTAAACCTCTTATCAGCAACAACCCAAGAGTGGGAATTCATAGAGCCCACTTTTCAAATTCCAACAATATCAAGTCATCCATATACATGCAATTGCTTAGAGATGCACTTCTACTACCATAAACCAAGTTTAAGGTGTTGGATGATGTCATACCTCCTTAGTGCTTTAGATCAGAAATTTTCGGTCCTCCAAAGGCTCCAAGAAACCGTGAAATGCAGCCCTTTAGTTAGCTAGGTCCAACCTCCAAGTAGTTTGCTAGTTGGTCTACAAATTTGGTGAAGATTGGTTGGAGTTTTGTGGTTGATTTGATGAAGAAATTTTTGAAACAATGGAGTTAGAGAGGGAGAAGGCTGGCCGGCTGTAGGAGAGAGAAGAAAGAGTGAAATTTGATCAAGGTTAGCTTCCAAGAGAAGATTAAAATGAGTGGTGTAAATTCACTCCAAGGTCAACTCTCATTAGGGCTCGTTTGGTGCGTTTAGGACTCGATTTTCTCTCGCGTTTGGTTCACTGGTGCACTAAATCTCTAATGCACTTATGTCCATATAAATATTATTCGCTCTTAATTGTCCCGAAATAAGGGTCTAAAGTCCCTCAAATAAAGTCGCGCGTGTGAAAACGCATACCGTCAATTTTAACGCTATAACGCGAAACCTCCGAGAAATTCTTGTAACGATAATACTATTAACTGTCACTTAAATATTTAAATCTAAAATTACCTATTTTAAACCGTTGTACATATCTCAAATTTTTCCAGCTAATTGTACTCTTTATTAGCAAAAATTTTCCAAACGCGTTTTCACCTTTTCACTAAACAAGCTCCTAAGAAAATAATAAATTTTTTTTTGAAACGAGACACTTTAAAAATATAACTAAACTATAAAACCATGTACTTAGGTCTAATGAGGCTAGAAAATAATAATCGGGGCAAATATTTGAATAAATAATTAAATGAACAAAAATTAGGGGTCGAAAAATAATAATAATTTTATGAGTCCTCACAGAAAAGCTGAGGTGTCCCTCAGTGAAGTTAGCTCTGCTTGATACAACTACGAGCTCAGAAGAAAAGACAAGCAAAGTAGCAGAGATGGAGCAGCAGAAACTCTAGTAACTAGAGAGCGCTCACAAAACCAGAGAAATGGGACAAGAGGTAGATCCAAATTGAGAGTTAGACTAAGCAAAGATGAGTGTGCCTTTTGCAGAGAGAAAGGGCACTGGAAGAAGAACTACCCAAAATTGAAGGGTAGACCTGACAAGCAAAAAACTGTTATGGATTCAAATGTAACTGAGTACATTGATCAAGAGTCAAACTTTTCATTAGCTGTCATGCCTACTAGTCATTCTAGTACATGGCTATTGGATTTAGGTTGTAGTCATCATATGACGTTCAATAGGGAATGGTTCTTTGGTTTCAAGGAACAAGAAGGTGGAGTCGTCTACACAGCAGATGAGACCACATTAGCAACAAATGGGGTTGGTTCAATTCGGCTGAGAAATCAGGATGGATCAATTAGGATTCTAACTGATGTCCGATATGTGCCAGAATTGAAAAAGAACCTCATTTTTGTGGGAGTACTAGAATCAATGGGCTACAAGGTATCGACATATAATGGAGTGATGAAAATCATTTCAGGTGCATTGGTGCTAGTGAAAGGAATCTGAAAAAATAATAACTTGTATTACTATCAAGGTAATGCAGTTGTTGGAGTAGCGGCAGTGGTTTCCAGTGATGATCGAGAATTGAAAATAACCAGATTATGGCATATGCGCTTAAGGCATGCCGGAGAAAAATTCTTGAATCTTCTGATGAATAAATAACTATTAAAAGGAGCCAGTGTTTGCAAGTTATATTTTTCCTAGCATTGTGTCAAAGGGAAGCAAACAAGGGTAAAATTTGGCACTGCAATTCACGATACCAAGGATATTTTGGATTATGTGCATTCTGATGTGTGGGGACCTTCTAAAACAATTTCTCTGAGAGGCAAAAATTATTTTCTTACCTTTGTCGATGACTTTTCTCGAAGAGTATGGGTGTATACTATGAAGGCGAAAAGTGAAGTATTAGGAATTTTTATCAAGTGGAAAAAGATGGTGGAAACTCAAACAGAAAGAAAAATCAAACGCCTTTGAACAGACAACGGAGTCGAATACACTAGTGATCCGTTTATGGAGGTCTGTGAAAATGAAGGTATTGTTCGGCACTTCACAGTCAGAGATACACCATAGCAGAACGGGGTGGCAGAGCGTATGAACCGGACATTGGTGGAGAAAGTTCGATGTATGTTGTCCAATGCTAGGTTGGGCAGACAATTTTGGGTTGAGACTTTAGCATATGCAAATCACCTTGTTAATCGCTTATCATCAACTGCTATTGGCGACAAAACGCCATTAGAGAAATGGTCAGAAAAACCTGCTACAGATTATGATTCCTTATATGTGTTTGGTTCTACTGCATATTATCACGTTAAAGAATCAAAATTGGATCCAAGGGCGAAGAAGGCGCTCTCTATGGGAATCACGACAGGCATTAAAGGTTATCGCCTTTGGGGTCCCGAGACAAAGAAGATAGTTTTTAACAGGGATGTCATCTTTGATGAATCTACCATATTAACAAAGGTAGGTGTACAGCAGAATGATGGTACTCCCTAACAGGTGGAGTGCACTTCTAAGCAGATGGAGTTTGAAAGAAGCATTATCGGACCAGCAGTGGATATAGGAGCAAATGAAAGGACTCCTACGATAGAAGAAGAATCAACTGAAGAAGATCTTCCAGTTGAAGAACTTCCACAGCAACATGAATCAATTGCAATCAGTAGGCCAAAGAGGACAATCAAAAAACCTGCTCGTTTTGCTGATATGGTAGCCTATGCATCCCCAACCATAAATGATGATATTCCTGCCACTTTCAATGAAGCAGCTCAAAATTTGGATAAAGAAAAGTGGAGGATTGCAATGGATGAAGAAGTACATTCCCTTCATAAAAATCAAACATGGAGGCTAACTAGTCTTCCAAAGGGAAAGAAGGCACTCGGATGCAAGTGAGTATATGCAAAGAAGGAAGGATTTCCTGACAAGTCTGGTGTTCGTTACAAAGCAAGATTGGTGGTTAAAGGCTACGCTCAGAAGGAGGGAATTGATTACAACGAAGTGTTTTCTGTAGTCATAAAATATTCCTCTATCAGAATTTTATTGGCTTTGGTAGCACAATTGGATCTGAAACTTGTCCAATTAGATGTAAAAACTGTATTTTTACATAGTGACTTAGAAGAGGAAATCTACATGACTCAGCCAGAAAGATTCAAAGTTGCTGATAAAGAAAAGATTGTGTGCAAGTTAGACAAATCGTTGTATGAATTGAAACAGCCTCCAAGGCAATGGTACAAGTGATTTGACAATTTTATGATGAGGCAGAAGTACACAAGAAACAAATATGATGACTTTGTATATTTGCACAAGCTACGAGATGGATCCTACATATATCTTTTTCTTTATATTGATGATATGTTGATAGCTTCCAAGGATCAAGATGGGATTGAAAAATTGAAATCTCATTTGAGTCGGGAGTTTAAAATGAAGGATCTCGATGAAGCCAAGAAGATTCTCGACATGGAGATAAGCAGAGATAGAAGATTAGGAAAACTTTATTTGACTCAGAAAGAGTATCTTAGTAAAGTATTAAAAAGGTTTGGCATGAATGAAAATACTAAACCTGTTAGTACTCCACTTGCTCCTCATTTCAAACTTAGTGCATCGTTATCTCCAAAGAATGATGTAGAACGAGAATATATGGCAAAGGTACCATATGCAAATGCAATGGGTAGTTTGATGTATGCTATGGTGTGTACAAGACCTGACATTTCACAAGCAGTTAGAGTTGTGAGCAGGTACATGCATGATCCTGGCGAGTATTGGCAGACTGTGAAATGGATTTTACGGTACATTTTGAACACCGTAGATGTTGGATTAGTATTTGAGCGTGATGAGAAAATTGGTCAAGGCGCAGTTGGATATTATGATTCCGATTACGCAGGTGATCAAGATACACGTCGATCAACGACTGGGTATATGTTTATATTTGCTAAGGCACCAGTCAGTTGGAGGTCTACCTTGCAATTAACGGTTGCTTTGTCTACTACAGAGGCAGAGTATATGGCAGTTACAGAGTGTTTATCTCAATTCATATCTTTTGATGATTACAAAACAAATGGATGTTACTAATACTTTTTGTAGAGACCATTTTCAGAAATTACACTAAACAGGTCTGTGGACTTAAAGCAAAAAAAAAAAGATAAAAAAGGATGAAAAGTGCTGAGGAAGATGTCGGACGCACAAAAGGAGAGTATCGGACGTCCGATATCCTTTGAGTATCTTCAGACGTGTGAAGAACTCAGACTCGGACGTCCAAAGAAGACAAGCCAGGGCTTCTACGATTACTGATCACTATCGGACACTCAACACCTGAGTATCGGACGTCCGACAAGCGTTTCTGCACTTCGGACGCAACACTCTGGACGCATCGGCCGTCCGAAGGAATTGAAGAGAAAATTCCAAGTGTGCATCTTACCCTCGGACGCATGGTGATAAGGGATCGGACGTCCTAAGAGATTCAAGAAAACTTCCAAAACTCATTGATCTCGTTCAGACGCATAAAAACTGAATATCGGAAGTCCGACAGCACCAATGGCTAGTTGATTCTTCAGTTGCCTTCTACCCGTTGACAGCATTAATTGAAGAATTTTTTTGTCTCCTATAAAAAGAACAAAGTCAACCACCTCAAAAAAACTTTGCACATCAAGTCTACATCAGATCGTGAGTAATTCAAGTGTTAGAATACTCCAAAGGAACATTTGTATTCTTAACTTGTGTAATTTTCTTGTAGTTTTTCAAGTGTGACACAGCTTCTTCAATAATGTAGCATTGTAAGGGTTTTTCGAGTGTTTGTAAAACTTTCTTGCTTGACCAAGTGTGGTTTGGGGTAAGAAAGAAGTGATCCTTCCCTTGTACACAGGACATTGGTTGCAAGATTGTTCAACTTGAAGTAACCTGGTATATAAAAGTGTTGTTCAAACTCCAGTTGAATTTGAAGTCTGGTTTGTTTCTCTATTTTTGTTTACAACTTTTCTATATAAACTGTTCTTCTCTTCATCTTACGAATACCTGTGCTTTCTTGTAATATGATCCATTGGGTGGTTTTTGAGAAAAGAAAGGTAGATTTTGAAGAAAAGTGACCTATATCTTAGCTGGTTTTTTAAAAACCTAATTCACCCCCCCTCTTAGGTTGTTTTCGATCCTTACAATTGGTATCAGAGTTTGGTCTCCTAGAGATTAAGCTCAATCGGCTTGGGAGTAGATATGACAACCAACAATGCCATGTTCTTTGAGGGACAATCTGTTACTAGACCTCCAATGTTCAATGGATCAAACTATGTGAGCTGGAAGGACATGATGATTATATTTTTACAATCTATTGATATTGAGTTGTGGTTTATTGTTAGTAAAAGTCCATATGACGCAACTATTATTGATGAAACTACTCATAGGCCGAGAAAAAGGCCAGAAGTGAGCTGACTGCTGAAGATAGAACTCATCTCACTCTAAATGCCAAGGCTATGAACGTTCTATACAATGCATTAGACTTAAATGAGTCTATTAGAGTCAAATGCTATAGATCTGCAAAAGAAATTTGGGATAAACTTAGAGAGATCCATGAGGGAAGCGAGAATGTGAGAGAACAAAAGAAATCCATTTTGGTCACTAAGTATGAATCTTTTAAGATGGAGCCTCATGAAAACATTGACAAAATGTATTGTAGATTCAATGATCTGATCAAGGATTTAGAGGTGCTTGAAAAGGAGTACTCTCTAGGTGAGAAGAACAGAAAAATTCTGAATGCTCTATCAAAGGACTGGAAAAGCAAAGTAACTGCCATTGAGGAAGCCAAAGATCTAAATACTTTATCCATTGAATCTCTGATTAACTCTCTAACTTCTTACGAACTGAAACTTAAATCTAAGATGCAGGATGAAGAAGACACAAAAGTAAGAAAGAGTATTGCTCTGAAAGCTTCACAAGACGAAGATAAAACAGCCTCACAGGATGAAAATGATTTGGAAGGTGATGACAGTGATATTGCACTCATCACAAGAGGTTTTGTCGCGCCCCACTTTTTGAAATGGTGTGTGTGGAGTGTGTGAGATATGTATGTGAACGTGTGAAAGTGAAAATAAAGGCCGTGGGATTGTGAAATGCGACGGTTTGGCCAAATAAAGTTCAAAAAGGGTTTTTGGATGAAAAATGGAGTCGCCACTTGGTATGGAGTTAGGGTGTACCAAGTCACCCAAAAAACGATTTTTGTTTTTGAACGAAAAAGTAAATAAATCCTTTTAAAAAATTTTTAGGTCTACGCAACCAAAAAAAGGGATCGGGGGTCACATTTGATAAGGGAGAAGGCAAAGGCAAAGCCTAAGGCACTCCCTTACGCTAGCAAGAACTAGTTGCGTGACTTAGCCCCACTTTTCCTAATTTTTTACCCAAGGTATGTATCGCATGTTGGACATGACTACATGAATGCAAAACCTAGACCTAGGAGGACATGGGGGGTAAAATTTCTCTCCAAAACTTGAGTGATGCCAATCACATTAATTGTGAAGCCCAATAATGATCCTTTGGAGAGGTCACACATAATCCTAAATGACGTAAAAATGAGTGAAATGAATGCATGCCATGTGAAAATATGAGTTTGTGTGAAGTGGAAAAGTGATAAAAACAAGAGTGTGTAAGTGGAAGTGTGCAAATGGATGTACAAGATAAGGTGAGTAAAGTAATAATGTGAAAATATATGTGAGATAACATAAAGTGCATGTGTGTGAGTGATATTATAAAGTGTAAGTAGTTGAGTGAAAACGTGCAAAATTAAAGTAGTGTGAAATGAGAATGTGAAAAAAATGGTTAGAATATAAAGTAGAAGTGTATGTGATAGCAAATGAGTAAAATGCATGAATCCTATAGGAATGCATCAAGACGGGAACGGGGAGTCCTAACTTTGTGACTTTAATTTTCCCTTTGATTAGAAGGGAGAACTAGCGTGCTAAGGCTATTTTGTAACCATACTCGCTCGTTTCCCTTATCGAAAGGGGACTCTTCAAGCAAATGTATCCTATAACTAGCATGAGGTGCAAAAACCCTAAAATGAGGGGAAAAGGATTGGAGGAGCATGCCAAATGATAAAACTAAGGAAAATGCATGAAATGTAGTGAACATGCAAGTATGCACTAGTGAAAGGGGGATGGCCTATTGGGTCTAGCATTGGACTAGCCCTTTCTATAAATGAGCCACAACTAGCGTTGGACTAGTGTGGTGACGTACATTCATCCATCACATTCATCCATGGCTATAGAAAGCAAGTAGACATGCCAAACACTCATAAACACATAGCACATAACACTTAGCATGCTCGACTAGATGCAAAAACCTAATAAAGCAAATTAACACATAGCAACAAAAGCAAGCAATCAAGCTAATGAACCTATTACATTTGCTAGCTAGGCACACGTCTTCAATAGGTCTTCATCAAGTGCTTTCCAAACCCTATCTATTACAAGCCAAGAGGTGTACATATACCCCATAAAGAATAACTTAAATAAAAAGCAAAAGTAAATGAAGTAAATGAAAGGAATTAAAGAAAAACAAGGGAAGCAAGTAGACATGCAATTTTCACGTAGCACGTTGGATCACATAGGAGAGACAAAAACAAAAAATAAAAAAAAAATAAAAGAAGTTATACCTCCCTTGAGTTGGAGCTCTAATGGGGTGAAATCACTTATTTATCCTCCAAAATAAAAGAAATGGTCAAGGTACCAATTTATTAAGAAAAATTAAAGAAATGTGCAAAACAAAGCTCACTTGATCGTAAAGCCCCTTAAAGTTATGACTTAAGTGCAATTGATAAAGCATAGTAGTTAATTGAAGCAAAGCAAGCAACGCAATTGCAAAAATTAAAGCTGCCAAGGACCAAATTGAGGACATTATTCAATTGGTTGGGTCATAGTGGCATAAGGGAAAACTTGGAGGGTCAAAATGCAAAACTCAGAATTTTTCCATGCATGCATACGTAGGAAACACAATTTTCTGCAATGAACATTTTCTGAAATTAAAACAACTACTGGCTGCATTTCCATCTCATAAACAAATTCTAAGCAGCTTTGACTAACCCTTTCATCTATCCCAACTTTGGATTAAGCAACAAAACAAACCAGCTCCACATCTAACAAGCAAAACATTGAAAAGAAATTATACAAATACTTATGAAGCCTTTATGCAAGAGGGAAGAAGATTGCTGCAATCAAAACAAACTTGCTGCAATTTACGTTTCCAAATGCAGCTTTCTTCATCACAACTGAGATTATATATTTCAAAAACCAAACCTACAACTTTAGGCTAAGCAAAACACATAACCACCACTATAAAAACAAGCAGAAGACTTAGGACAAGATCATGCAAAAACTCTAGAAAATATACAAGGGTGGTTCAGCAATTTGGTTGTTCATTTTGCAGCAAAGCATTGGAACGCGATTCAAAGGTTTTAAGAACCCAAACATGCCAACTCAAAACAATCTTCACCCAGCCAATTCTTCTCTCCACATAAGATCGGACATCAAGTTGGATGGCCGAAATTTGGTGAACAATTTGCAGGAAAGAAAACAGCAAAGAGTAAGACCGAATGCAGCAGCCTTTACTTCTCTTATCTTAGTTCAAATGTGTTGGCATGCAAAACTCAAACAAGCTCTACCAACTTGTCATCCAAAAACCAAATGTAAGGAATTCACCCTCATTATCATCAAATACCACCCAAACATAAACTGCCTGGAAGATTCAAGCAAAGCCAAAGGACAAAAACTTGCAACACTGAATCAAAGACAACCACAACTCGACAGGCCCACAACTAAAAATGAAACTTATGCGAATTCTGGCAATAAGTCTGCTTCATTGCAACAGAAAAGAAGAGAGTTTCAATCTTTGTTATGGTAACTCTCGGACCTTCAAAATGATTTTAAATATTTAGACTAGACACGACTCAGACAACGCCTAAACTCATTCAAATGCAACAGGTAAGAGTCTGAAAATACGGAAGGAACAAAGATTCGGCCAGCTTTTCGTCACATAAAACAACCAAATGACATGAAGGCCGGCTACATTTTTATCCAACATTTCCAGTCAAAACAGCACATACGGCAAACACAACTTCAGTCATCATGAAGTAAGACTTAGAACAAAGGATAGCCATGTAAGAGGATCAAAAGGAGAAACTAAAGTTACCTGAGGATGATTTCGGTGCTAGTTGAGCGTGAAAGATGCCAGGAAGCATATGCTGATGCCGAAACGACGCCAAGAACTTCGGTGCCGTAAGTTCTCGTAATGATGGATCCGGAACTTGGGGCTTCAATTTGGCCTTCTGAGATTTGTTTTCTTTAAATGTTTTCTGCACAAAAGTTCTTCCAATACGTCTCAAGATAATGCAGAAGTGAAGAAACTCTCCTAAAAAACACAAAATTTAGTCAAAATCCCCTCTGAACGTGGCTGCCTCGTCAACCCAAAAAATGGATTTTTGCAGGAAAATTTTTTCTGCAATTTTCCTGAATTTCTCCGTTGCCCAGATCTCTTTTCTCTTTCCGTTTCTTTCCAGCTCTCTACTTCCAAAGACCCTGGCTTTTCCTTCCAATTTTCTCTCCTCAAACCCGTCAACCCCAGCTCTCTCTCGCTCTATCTCTCGGTTGTTCTTCCTCCAAAACTCTCCTCTGGTTCCATTTGGCTCAGCCCGTAACTCCCTTGCTATTCACTCTTTTGATTTCCTCTCCCTCAACCAAACTCTCCCCTTTTTAACCCTAGCCGCTACTCCATACAATCTCTTATTCTCTCACAATCTTCAGTCGTCTTCAAACCTCGCTCATAGCTCTCTGTATCTTTTCCTTTCCACCGCCGCCAGTCAGACCTCTCTGATTTCTTTTTTCTTATGCAGCCGTCCTGCCTCTCCCCCTCTTGCGTCTCTTTCTTTTTATACCGGCTCTCTACCTTAAACCCTCAGTCCTTTCTTCTATATTTGCAGCCAAAGGGCTGCCCAAGCCCCTTTCTTGCAATCTGCGAAAACACACAGCTTGCATGCCGCGACTTCTCTTTTTTTTTTTAAATTAATTAAAACAAAATTGATAATAATTCAAACAAGCTTAAACTTAAATAAAATGTACAAAATTAATAACCAAAAGATAAAAAATAAAAAGCTAAGATTTTCCACTTTTTCTTTTCTTCTTTTTCCTTTTTTTCATTTTTCAATTTTTCATTCATTTTTTTTCTTTTTCATTTTTAAATAATGAAACTAAATATAAAACAATTAAAACATTTTTTTTGAACGCTTTTCTTTTTCCTTTGAGAAATTCTACGCTAAAATGGCTAAAATAACTAAAACTAAAAGTAAATAAAACTAATTATGACAAATAAAAATAGAACAAATAAAAAATGAATAGTAAATAAATAAATAATAAAACACAAAAAATTTGGTGTCTACAGTTTGCCCCTCTTTGTCTGAGTTTTGAAAAAATTTGAGACAAAAAAGTAGACACTAAATACTTACCTGTGTTATTTGGCGGTGAAAACGTCTCAAACAAATGGACGCTTTAGAAACGGGGACTGACCCCTTTATCAAACTGTGAAATGGGATTGACCCAGACAAGAAAATTAAACAGAAAATTTAATCGGGACTGACCCGAACAGAAATTTAAACGGGACTGACCCGAACAAGAATGTAAACGAGATAGGCCCGGACAGAAATGTAAATGGGATAGACCCGGACAGAAATTTAAATGGAATAGACCCGGACAGAAACTTAAATGGGATAGACCCACGGGATGACAGAAATTTAAATGGGATAGACCCAAACAGAACTGTAAATGGGATAGACCCAAACAGAAAATTAAATGGGATAGACCCAGACAGAAATGTAAATGGGATAGACCCAGACAGAAAATTTAAAATCGGGGAGTGCTCACTAGTGGGACTGACCCACGGCTAGTGGCTAATGAAAATGAAATGCACACTAGTGGGACTGACCCACGGCTAGTGGCAGATTAAAAGGAAATGCTCACTAGTGGGACTGACCCACGGCTGGTGGCTAACGAAAAGAAAATGCTCACTAGTGGGACTGACCCACGGCTAGTGGCTGTGAAAATGAAATGCACACTGGCGGGATTAACCTCACGCTCCAGTGGCGATGTAAATGAAATGTCTTGACAATCGGACAGTGGGATCAAACCCGAGCCTGCCGTGATGAATTTGATTTGATTTTTTGATTTTTTGATTTTTGATTTTTTGATTTTTTGAGACTTGTCGAAATAATTTGCCCCAGTGTGATGAATTGGTCAGTGGGATAACATCTGAGCCTGACGGGGTGTGGACAGTCAGCGGGATAGAACCCGGTCCTGCCGAGATTGGCGGGATAAAACCCGGTCCCAACGAAGTAAGCGGTCAGCGGGATAAAACCTGGCCCTGCCGAGGTAAGCGATCAGCGGGATCAAACCCGGTCCTGCCGAAGTAAGCGGTCAGCGGGATAAAATCCGGTCCTGCCGAAGTAAGCGGTCAGCGGGATAAAACTCGGTCCTGCCGAGGTAAGCGGTCAGCGGGATAAAACCCTATCCTGACGTGGTTGGTGGGATGAAACCCGATCCCAACGTGATTTTGAACAAGAAATTGAATTTGATTTGCCAAGAAACAAGAAATTAAACTTTGATTTTTTTATTTTTGACCTTTCTGATTTGATTTGATTTTTTTTTTAGAGAATCTTTTCAAAATAATTTATCCCAGTTTCCACCAATTATTGTACAACCGACCAATTGATTCGCATCATGGCATGGTTGCTCCTTCTTGAGGCCTTAATTCGTACGATTCTGACTTGTACTTCTTCATCGATTTCAGCCATGGATACCTGCACAGAGGCTTGCCAAAGTACAACATGCACTTTATTTTAAAATATTGCAACTACTACTCATGGAAAGAGCAGTGTGATTGATTTGAAAGTATATTACTTGGCTCTTTGACGAAATCCTCAAATGGACTATAAAAAATTTGCCCCAGTGTGGGCTTATTTTGCGAAATCTTGCAAATAAAAAATTTTGCCCCAGTGTGGGCCCCCTTGATTGCAAAAATTTGTTCAAATGATTTCCCATTTATTTGAACAAAGAAAAACCGCACTTTCTAAAATTTAGAAAAGAATGCACATATACAACAATGAGAAGAAACTTTAAACGTCAAGTTTGAACCCATGCAGAAATTTCATGATGAATTCCTCGAAGTAACACCAAATTCAAGAAGATTTCTTCCTCACTTTTAGCATTGGTGCTTAGGGTAACGGGTCACCACTTCTGGTTGACTCATCTTTTAGGACCAATCAAGTGACTTTATTTTTGAAATGGCTAAGGAAATGGGAGGTCAGAATTTGTCTTATTTTTTGTGCCCAAAATTGTATATAATCTCTTCAATACCACATCTTAGTGAAAGAGTTTGTCACTCTTATTTCTTAAGAAAACTTAGTCAACGTATAAGCTTTATAGGCTTGCAACAAAATAGGTAGAAATGATAGCTAAACATGTGAAAACTGGTTATACCCCTATGATCACAAATAATTGATGGATTTCTTACGAGCATAATCCTCACTTTGGATTGTCATGAAAGAATAAGTCAACGATGGACTTTGTTAGCTTGTAATGTAGCTTGAAAACGATAGTTAAAGAATAAAACTTTCAAGGACATTGCACTGAAGATCGCATTTTTCAAAATTGCCCCTATTTTGAACTCAAAGATCTTAGACTTTGTTTGCATTTTCCTTATCATTCACCAGGGACTTCAGCGTCGAATTTTTCTGCATTTTCTTGCATTTTACTTTTCTTGCTTTGCTTTTTACCTCTTTTTCTTTTCCCTCAACTTGGTGGATTTTCACATGGTGAGTAGCGTCAACCCCATACCCACGCAATTCAGAAATACAGCTAAATTTTCCGGCACCAGAAATTTTCTTGACAGGGCCATTGCAAAGAACAGAAGTCAGGGCTTTTGGCTTTTGTAATGGGGTTTGGTGGGGTGTTTAGAAAAGTTAAGGTTTGAAGGCAGATTTCAAGAGTGGTTTAAGTAATCTGAGATCGCATTGTTGTGCCAACCCTATTTTAGGGTTAAATTAAAATTTGCCAGAGCTTGTGCTCAATTGAGGCTTTTTCTCTTTCATTTTATTTCGATTTTTCGGCCTTCTGCCATTTTTTTGAAATTTTTGAAATTTGCCCCAGTTTATTTGTGAACTGAGGTTCTCTTTTCTTCTTTTGTCTTTTGATTTTGTGGCTTTTCACTTTTCACTTCTTGAAATTTTCCTTTTCAACTCAAACTTGCCCCAGTGTGGGGTTTGCGATTCTCAGGGGTTGCCAAATGAAGTATTTTATTCTGAAGGCTCAAAAGGGATAACTAGGGATAGAATGCTTGATCGGAAAAGAAGAGGGCCTGACTTTTAATCCGTTCCTTACAATAACTCCGAGAGGAAACTTTCATTAATGCGAAATTTCGTGCATGTATCTGAATTAATTGACTGAGGAAGACTCTTGCTCATTCATATCTATGAAACATAAGTGATCCACCAGACAGAACTTGTCCTTTTTCCTCTTTTCTTTTCTTTTCAAAATTGAAACCCAGGTAGAATCAAATTTCCCTAATTCGCGGTTCCCTTTCCCCTTTTCTTTTTTCTTTTTAAAAATTTTCCAATCTCCTTCCCCAATGTGGGGTGCGATCATATGTGCACTCGAAAAGAACCACCAATTTTAGCTCAAATGAGGATGCAAGGGATGATCAGTGTTTAGGTTGTAGAAACGACGGCCAAAGTATCATTCTTACACCTCATGACAACCAAAGTAACGAAATGGTCATTGAAAATCCATTCCCCTTTTTGATATTTGAAAATTTTCCAATATAGGGTAGTGATCATTAGGGCTCTTATTTGAAACGAAATTATTCTTTCAAAGGCTCAAATGGGAGAGCAAATGATAAAATGTATATAGGTAGAGAAAAGAATGCTCAAAGTATCATTCCAAATTTTCAAAACAAACAAGAATAATGCAAATTTTTGCTTTCACTTAGATGTGAGTTGAATATAATTAGACACAGTGGACATTTCTCAAGCAAAGATTGCCCCAACTTTCAATTCATCAATCAATGTGACTAATTTTATTCTGGGCTAATAGAAGTGGGCAAAAATATGAATTGTACAGTGAAGGAGAAAAATGTATCTCATTGGGCCTTTTGAGTGACCTCTTTTAATTTTGAGCACTCTTATTGTGTAGCTCAGATCACCAATCTAGTGTACACAAGAATTTTAGAAAGCATACACTTGCGAATTTTCAGACTGGAGGTTGAAAACAAATCCCAATTTAGTCTTATTTCTTAAAATTCATCATGAAATCTCTTAATGAGCTCAATAAAGGATGAAATTGTACACGAGTATTATACAAAACAAGTAATTGTCTGAACAAAAGCTTTATTATTGCCAATGTTTGAAAAATTTAAAGAGCAATACATATGAAAAACATTTTAAGGAACTCCTTTACACATGTATACACACTTCTCCCTCTTAATATCCCCCTTCTCCCTTTGAGCAATGAAATCTCTTAAATGTTTTACACAAGCGTTTTCAGATGAATTTTCAAATTCACATTACAGGGCCTGCCCAAGAATCATGTAATTTTCAAACTTTATCAGATCAGAATTGTTTTCATACTTTATTTCATATTTTCACGTTTTATGAAATTTTTATGAATGCAGGGGAGGGGGAAAACAAAAGAAAAATACCCAGAGTTAGTAATCAAGACTATAAAATTGGTATGCATGCCCTATGGGGGAGCCCTTTTATGCCAAGGGTAGGCCTAGCATGAAAATGCAATCCTCTAGGGTAGGCACTATACCATACCTGATGAATCCGATCAATTGATTGAGTGAAAAATAATTTTGAAAATTTGGTCAATTGGATTGACGAGAGACACTTGTCAAAAGGAGGTCAATGTCCGAATGGATTGATCACTTTTGATTGATACAAGAATTTGCAAAAACGCACGGGTTTGAACTTGACGAACTTCCTATCGAAGAGATTGGAATTCGTTGATAAAATTTCTTAGTCAAGCACGGGTCAAAACCCCAACCGATCAGATGGCCGGATGCAATGAATGGTTTTCTCAAAATCGACTAGGTTTTCCAATTTGGAATTCGACATTGAGACCCTAATTGGTCAAATGGGTTGAATGAAATTAACCATTTATTTGAAATCGACCAGATTACCCTAAAAAGGGAAACAGGTCGAATGAATTGAGTGAAGTATAATAACTTACTCAAAATTGACCGAATCATTCTAAAAAGGAACTTGATCAAATGAATTGAATGAAATTGAGAAGTTTATTCAAAATCGACCAGATCGCTCTAAAAAGGGTAAACTGGTCAAGTGAATTGAATGAAAATTTGATAATTTATTCAAAATTGACCGAATCCTCCTAAAAAAGAAGTTGGTCAAATAAATTGAATGAAAATCGAGAATTTATTCAAAATTGACCAGATCGCCCTAAAAGGGTAAACTGGTCAAATGAAACGGACGAAATTGATGATTTATCGAAAATCGACAAAATTGCCCTAACTAATCAAATGAATTGAATGAAATTGGTGATTTATTCAAAAATCGACTAGATTGCCCTAAAAATGAATAAATTGATAAAACGGACTAGATGAAATTGATGAATGAAATGGTCCAATGGATTGAATGGAATTGGGAGCTTATTAAAAAATCAATCTATCCACTGGTAATTTCAAAAATTTATTACGATGCATTAGCCTATGAGCCTTCTAAAGTCAAATTTTGGCCTCAATTTATTTATCGTCTCAATAGGAGGAATCAATTGTGAATTTTTTTCAAATTAATGTCCTTTTACGCAAGGAAATTTTACCAATTTTGATAAAATGGCCAAAAAGTGATTATTAGACGCTCATATTCTAAAGATCGCTCTATGAAAATGATCGGATCTTACCTTACCTTGTGCACTACCCCTTTGGATGGTACAAAATGTAAACGTGCAAGTCTCCTGGGATTAAGTATCCGAGACACAAGGTGGTTTATTCCTAAACACGGGATTCCCTATGTGACATTCCCTCTCTAGGGTTTAATGCATGATGCCATTTTATTAAAACAGAAAATATGTGATAAATATGGCCTAAAGGACATAAATAATGCATCGAGGGGAAAAGGTCTAAAAATGAAATGTACTTATTGAAAAATAAGTGTAATGACTGAAATTTAAACATGTGAGTTATCTAGTGGGTAGGTCACTAAAAGAATGCCGAAGAGGCCTCTTATTGCTAAGGCACATGAATGCAAGCCAAGAAAACAACGAAATGGTTAGTACAATTGCTAGTACGCATAACATATTGGGAGCAAATAAGAAAGGAAATACAATAAATAAAAACAAGTAAAAGGGGTGGAACCCCTTCCCTCGTGCCTAATGTGCTTAAAAAGGGTGAGGCTGACTCTAACTTAGGAAAACTCTAACATGGATGCATGAGGCTAGAGCTCACTAATGCAACTAGACTCGATAAGGCTTCGGCTCCCAAGCCTTCAGACCTAAAGGCGAAGGGTCATCACTCCCAGGGCCCTTGGTCGGTGGCTCGAGTGATCCCTTAGGTAGCGCTATGGGCGCAGTGCACACCATCCGCCTACCCAAGAGGATCGATCCTAATCCTACAAGGCGGTGTGGGAAACGCCCATGTAAATAAAATAAAATGGGATAACAATAAATAAACGTGCACGTATGAAGTGCTCCCTATTTTGAGGGAAAGGGTTGAGAACCAACACGAGACTCTAAAGGTGACACACACCCCCCCAAATGTAATGCAAAGCGCGAGATAAAATAAATAAAACATACATCCAAAAAACCAATCATACATACATGAGTGAAGGAGTAGTTTGATACGTGCGCGAGGCAAAAAGTCCTAAAATGGAAAATGCAACCCTAATATCCAAATGCTATGCATAAAAAGGGTAGAAAAGGGAAAAGAATAGCCAAATCAAATGTTTGGACCCACTTAGAAAATCCCCAGTGGAGTCGCCAAGTGTCGCGCCCCACTTTTTGAAATGGTGTGTGTGGAGTGTGTGAGATATGTATGTGAACGTGTGAAAGTGAAAATAAAGGCCGTGGGATTGTGAAATGCGACGGTTTGGCCAAATAAAGTTCAAAAAGGGTTTTTGGATGAAAAATGGAGTCGCCACTTGGTATGGAGTTAGGGTGTACCAAGTCACCCAAAAAACGATTTTTGTTTTTGAACGAAAAAGTAAATAAACCCTTTTAAAGAACTTTTAGATCTACGCAACCAAATAAAGGGATCAGGGGTCACATTTGATAAGGGAGAAGGCAAAGGCAAAGCCTAAGGCACTCCCTTACCCTAGCAAGAGCTAGTTGCGTGACTTAGCCCCACTTTTCCTAATTTTTTACCCAAGGTATGTATCGCATGTTGGATATGACTATATGAATACAAAACCTAGACCTAGGAGGACATGAGGGGTAAAATTTCTCTCCAAAGCTTGAGTGATGCCAATCACATGAGGTGCAAAAAGCCTAAAATGAGGGGAAAAGGATTGGAGGAGCATGCCAAATGATAAAACTAAGGAAAATGCATGAAATGTAGTGAACATGCAAGTATGCACTAGTGAAAGGGGGATGGCCTATTGGGTCTAGCATTGGACTAGCCCTTTCTATAAATGAGCCACAACTAGTGTTGGACTAGTGTGGTGACGTACATTCATCCATCACATTCATCTATGGCTATAGAAAGCAAGTAGACATGCCAAACACTCATAAACACATAGCACATAACACTTAGCATGCTCGACTAGATGCAAAAACCTAATAAAGCAAATTAACACATAGCAACAAAAGCAAGCAATCAAGCTAATGAACCTATTACATTTGCTAGCTAGGCACACGTCTTCAATAGGTCTTCATCAAGTGCTTTCCAAGCCCTATCTATTACAAGCCAAGAGGTGTACATATACCCCATAAAGAATAATTTAAATAAAAAGCAAAAGTAAATGAAGTAAATGAAAGGAATTAAAGAAAAACAAGGGAAGCAAGTAGACATGCAATTTTCACGTAGCACATTGGATCACATAGGAGAGACAAAAATAAAAAATAAAAAAAAAAAAAAAATAAAAGAAGTTATACCTCCCTTGAGTTGGAGCTCTAATGGGGTGAAGTCACTTATTTGTCCTCCAAAATAAAAGAAATGGTCAAGGTACCAATTTATTAAGAAAAATTAAAGAAATGTGCAAAACAAAGCTCACTTGATCGTAAAGCCCCTTAAAGTTATGACTTAAGTGCAATTGATAAAGCATGGTAGTTAATTGAAGCAAAGCAAGCAACGCAATTGCAAAAATTAAAGCTGCCAAGGACCAAATTGAGGATATTATTCAATTGGTTGGGTCATAGTGGCATAAGGAAAAACTTGGAGGGTCAAAATGCAAAACTCAGAATTTTTCCATGCATGCATACGTAGGAAACACAATTTTCTGCAATGAACATTTTCTGAAATTAAAACAACTGCTGGCTGCATTTCCATCTCATAAACAAATTCTAAGCAGCTTTGACTAACCCTTTCATCTATCCCAACTTTGGATTAAGCAACAAAACAAACCAGCTCCACATCTAACAAGCAAAACATTGAAAAGAAATTATACAAATACTTATGAAGCCTTTATGCAAGAGGGAAGAAGATTGCTGCAATCAAAACAAACTTGCTGCAATTTACGTTTCCAAATGCAGCTTTCTTAATCACCACTGAGATTATATATTTCAAAAACCAAACCTACAACTTTAGGCTAAGCAAAACACATAACCACCACTATAAAAACAAGCAGAAGACTTAGGACAAGATCATGCAAAAACTCTAGAAAATATACAAGGGTGGTTCAGCAATTTGGTTGTTCATTTTGCAGCAAAGCATTGGAACGCGATTCAAAGGTTTTAAGAACCCAAACATGCCAACTCAAAACAATCTTCACCCAGCCAATTCTTCTCTCCACATAAGATCGGACATCAAGTTGGATGGCCGAAATTTGGTGAACAATTTGCAGGAAAGAAAACAGCAAAGAGTAAGACCGAATGCAGCAGCCTTTACTTCTCTTATCTTAGTTCAAATGTGTTGGCATGCAAAACTCAAACAAGCTCTACCAACTTGTCATCCAAAAACCAAATGTAAGGAATTCACCCTCATTATCATCAAATACCACCCAAACATAAACTGCCTGGAAGATTCAAGCAAAGCCAAAGGACAAAAACTTGCAACACTGAATCAAAGACAACCACAACTCGACAGGCCCACAACTAAAAATGAAACTTATGCGAATTCTGGCAATAAGTCTGCTTCATTGCAACAGAAAAGAAGAGAGTTTCAATCTTTGTTATGGTAACTCTCGGACCTTCAAAATGATTTTAAATATTTAGACTAGACACGACTCAGACAACGCCTAAACTCATTCAAATGCAACAGGTAAGAGTCTGAAAATACGGAAGGAACAAAGATTCGGCCAGCTTTTCGTCACATAAAACAACCAAATGACATGAAGGCCGGCTACATTTTTATCCAACATTTCCAGTCAAAACAGCACATACGGCAAACACAACTTCAGTCATCATGAAGTAAGACTTAGAACAAAGGATAGCCATGTAAGAGGATCAAAAGGAGAAACTAAAGTTACCTGAGGATGATTTCGGTGCTAGTTGAGCGTGAAAGATGCCAGGAAGCATATGCTGATGCCGAAACGACGCCAAGAACTTCGGTGCCGTAAGTTCTCGTAATGATGGATCCGGAACTTGGGGCTTCAATTTGGCCTTCTGAGATTTGTTTTCTTTAAATGTTTTCTGCACAAAAGTTCTTCCAATACGTCTCAAGATAATGCAGAAGTGAAGAAACTCTCCTAAAAAACACAAAATTTAGTCAAAATCCCCTCTAAACGTGGCTGCCTCGTCAACCCAAAAAATGGATTTTTGCAGGAAAATTTTTTCTGCAATTTTCCTGAATTTCTCCGTTGCCCAGATCTCTTTTCTCTTTCCGTTTCTTTCCAGCTCTCTACTTCCAAAGACCCTGGCTTTTCCTTCCAATTTTCTCTCCTCAAACCCGTCAACCCCAGCTCTCTCTCGCTCTATCTCTCGGTTGTTCTTCCTCCAAAACTCTCCTCTGGTTCCATTTGGCTCAGCCCGTAACTCCCTTGCTATTCACTCTTTTGAATTCCTCTCCCTCAACCAAACTCTCCCCTTTTTAACCCTAGCCGCTACTCCATACACTCTCTTATTCTCTCACAATCTTCAGTCGTCTTCAAACCTCGCTCATAGCTCTCTGTATCTTTTCCTTTCCACCGCCGCCAGTCAGACCTCTCTGATTTCTTTTTTCTTATGCAGCCGTCCTGCCTCTCCCCCTCTTGCGTCTCTTTCTTTTTATACCGGCTCTCTACCTTAAACCCTCAGTCCTTTCTTCTATATTTGCAGCCAAAGGGCTGCCCAAGCCCCTTTCTTGCAATCTGCGAAAACACACAGCTTGCATGCCGCGACTTCTCTTTTTTTTTTAAAATTAATTCAAACAAATTTGATAATAATTCAAACAAGCTTAAACTTAAATAAAATGTACAAAATTAATAACCAAAAGATAAAAAATAAAAAGGTAAGATTTTCCTCTTTTTCTTTTCTTCTTTTTCCTCTTTTTCATTTTTCAATTTTTCATTCATTTTTTTTCTTTTTCATTTTTAAATAATGAAACTAAATCTAAAACAATTAAAACATATTTTTTTTGAACGCTTTTCTTTTTCCTTTGAGAAATTCTACGCTAAAATGGCTAAAATAACTAAAACTAAAAGTAAATAAAACTAATTGTGACAAATAAAAATAGAACAAATAAAAAATGAATAGTAAATAAATAAATAATAAAACACTAAAATTTTGGTGTCTACAGGTTTCAAAAGATTTTTCAACAAGAGAAGATTCAGGAAAGGCAGATCCAGCAATTCCTTCCCAAATCAGTCTAATGACTTCAGAAACAGAGGGAAACTGGAGTTCAACAAGAAGCTGACTGATAAGTGTTTCGAATGTAGCCAACCAGAATACTATGCAAAATGAGTGTCCAATGAAGAAAAGGAAGGAGAACAAGGTTGAACGAAAACCAAAGTTCAACAATTTCCAGATTACCTGGAATGATTGCAACTCAGAAGGCGAAGTTGAAAAAGAAGAGAAATCTGCTCAAGTGGCTTTCATGGCCATTGGAGATGAAGAGGTAACACAATGCAACTCTCAAACCGACAGTGATAGTGAATCTGATGATGATGTTAATTCTTTTCTAGAAAAAATGCATAACAGCTTGAAAGAATCCTATGTTAAAAACAAAGAACTAAAGCAGAAAATTAGCTTTCTAATACAAGACAATGCAAATCTTTTTCGACAAAACAAGTGTCTTAAGCATGAAAATGAGAACCTGAAAAGGACTAAAACTGATGTGCTTGCTGAACTTTACAAAAAGAAAAATTTCTGTGACATATTCAGAAGTGAGCAATGTAGCTTAAGAAAAAGGATGGATAATTTATGTCAATTGTTACACCATATCAAACAGAACCGTCTTCAAAAGAATGACACTGAACCTTATGTTAATACTCATCAAATAAGACTGAATCAAAATGCAAATGAGTTTGCTATCCACAGGAGAAGACAAGTCAGATTCATTAAATCTGTTCATTTGATTGATCCAATGTCAGTATGCAACTTTTGTTGTCAATTTGGTCACATGAATAGCAACTGTTATGTTAAGAAAAACATGAGAAATGGCATGAGATGCATGTGGATAGTTAGACATAAGACTAACTCTCAAGGACCCAACATATAAAGGGTACCAAGTATTATCTTGTAGGTTTGTGTGTAGGTGAACCAGGATAACATTGCTAAAGAATCAAAATGGTTCATTGATAATGGATGTTCAAGACATATGACTGGTGATGCATCACAATTCATTAAACTCAAGCAAAAAGCAAGTGGAAAGGTAACGTTTGGAGATGATAACAAAGCCAAAACTGTTGGTATTGGTGATGTTGGTAAAAATGGTCAAACCTCTATCCACAATGTTCTTCTCGTTGACAATCTGAGCTACAATTTATTAAGTGTTAGCCAACTGTGTGATAGGAATCTGTTTGTATTGTTCAAAAAGTTTGAATGTCTCATATTTGACTCAAAGTTCAACATTGTTTTCAAAGAAAAAAGGGTTAATGATGTCTATGTAGTTGTTCTTGAAAAAATTGATTCCTCCTATCTCAAATGTCTCAAAGTAGCAAATGAGGATCCATGGTTATGGCATAGAAAACTGTGTCACTTTAACATGGATTTGCTAAAGGAAATCTCTAAAAATGATCTTGTTAGAGGTCTTCCAAAAATCAGATTTGAAAAGGATCGGATATGTGATGCTTGCCAATTTGAAAAACAGGTCAAGGTATTTTTTAAATCCAAGAAATGTGTTTCTACTTCAAAACCACTTGAACTTTTACACCTTGACCTGTTTGGTCCTACACAAACTACAACCCTTGGTGGTAAGAGATATTATTTTGTGATTGTTGATGATTACTCTAGATATACTTGGATGATATTTCTTGCTCATAAAGATAATGCCTTTAAGAATTTTACTTCATTGTTTGCTAAAGTGCAAAATCTGCTTGGCTTGAAAATTGTTAGGATTAGAAGTGATAATGGGACAGAATTCAAGTTCTGGGGTTTTCCAGAATTTTGTAATCATAATGGCATTACTCATGAATTCTCTATTGCTAGAGTCCCCCAACAAAATGAATTTGTAGAAAGAAAAAATAGAACTCTCCAAGAGACTGCTAGAACCATGTTTAGTGAATGCAATTTACCAAAATATTTTTGGTTTGAAATCATAAACACAGCCTGTTATACAATGAACAGAGTTCTCCTAAGATCAATTTTGAACAAAACCTCCTATAAGCTCATGTTTGACAAAAAGTCTGTTGTTGGTTACTTCAAAGTATTTGGTTGTAAATGTTTCATTTTAAATATTAAGGAACATCTTGGAAAGTTTGACAAGAAATCTGATGAGGGAATTTTTTTGGGATATTGTAAAAATAAAAGAGGTTTCAGAGTTTATAATCGTAGAACACTGATTATAGAGGAGGCGATACACATTACGTTGATGAATCTAATGGTGACATTTCTATGAGTTGTGGTGAAGATGATGATACAGGTGTTCAAGAAGAACTAAAGATGTTAGCAATCAATGATCATGACTCTGCTTCACTAGAAACTGATTTAAAGGATGCTGATACTCAGGATAGTCCAGCTGGAGAAGTGAATGATAGAGATACCACTACTCCTAATGATCTTCCAAGAACCTGAAAATTTGTTCATAACTATCCCAGGGAGTTTATAATTGGTGATCCATCTGAAAAGATCAGAACTCGTTCTTCTAGACACCTAGTAGATAATCTTGCTTTAGTATCACATATTGAACTTAAAAATGTTGTTGATGTATTGAATGATGAGCACTGGATTTTAGCTATGGAAGAAGAGTTAATCCAATTTGAAAGAAACAAGGTTTGGACCCTGGTTGCTAGACCACAAGACCATCCTATCATTGGCACAAAGTGGATTTTTAGAAACAAAATGAATGATAAAGGGGAGGTTGTTAGAAATAAGGCCAGGCTGGTGGCTAAGGGATACACTCAAGAAGAGGGAATAGACTTTGATGAGTCCTTTGCACCTGTAGCTAGGCTGGAGTCCATAAGAATGTTTCTAGCATTTGTATGTTTCAAGAATTTTAAATTATTTCAGATAGATGTTAAGAGTGCTTTCTTAAATGGTTTTATAGATCAAGAAGTCTATGTTGACCAACCTCCTGGTTTTGAAAATGAATCTTATCCAGATCATATTTTTAAACTCTCAAAAGCTTTATAAGGATTAAAGGAAGATCCTAGAGCATGGTATGAACGTCTGAGTGGATTTTTGATTGAAAATGGTTTTAAAAGGGGCATTGTAGATACTACACTTTTCACAAAACACAGCTCACGAGATCTTTTAATTGTGCAAATATATGTGGATGATATCATATTTGGTGCTACTAATGAGAGCTTGTGCAAGGACTTTTCCATCATCATGCAAAAAGAGTTTGAAATGAGCATGATGAGAGAACTAAACTTCTTACTTGGACTCCAAGTGGTTCAAACCCAAGATGGAACATTTATAAATCAAACAAAATACACCAAAGAACTGCTGAAAAGATTTGGAATGGAGGATTCAAAGCCTGTTGGAACACCTATGTACACCTCTACCAAACTTGACAAAGATGAGGAAGGTACAAAAGTTGAGGAAAAGAAGTACAGAGATATGATTGAAAGTTTACTTTATTTAACTGCCAGTAGGCCTGACATCATGTTTGCTGTATGCTTATGTGCTCGATTTCCATCCTGTCCAAAGGAATCACACTTGAATGCAGTAAAAAGAATTTTTAGATATCTTAAAGGAACCTTAAACTTTGGTTTGTGGTATCCAAAATGTCATGAACTTCCTTTATATGGATTCTCTAATGCTGATTTCGGTGGTTGTAAAATAGATAGGAAAAGTACTATTGGTATATGCAACTTTCTTAAAAATTGTTTGGTATCTTGATTTAGTAAAAAACAAAATGCTATCTCATTGTCCACTACTGAAGCTGAATATGTTGCTGCTGGTGCTTGTTGTGCTCAATTTTTATGGATGAAAAACACATTGAATGATTTTAGTTTAGTGTATGAATGTGTACCTATGTACTGTGACAACACTAGTGCAATTAATCTGACAAAAAATCCCATTCAGCACTCTAGGACTAAGCACATTGATATAAACCATCATTTCATTCGCGATCTTGTCTCAAAGGGGGTAATCCGTGTCCAGTTTGTTTGTTCTAAAGAGCAAATCGCTGATATTCTCACAAAATCTCTTCCACTGGATCAATTTGTGTTCCTGAGAACAAAACTGGGCGTTTCAGAAAAAATATTCTAAGTTTCGTTTCTGGTCAATCTTTATCGGACGTCCGATGAATTGGAACGGACGTCCGACAGTGTTCTTCGTCCAGTTTCAGAAAAACCCTGGTTCGGACAGTTGTGTCGGACGCTTCACTTCGTTCGGATGTCCGACACTCAAAAATTGAGCACTATAAGGCAGTTACCCATTCTTCCCAGTTCATTATCTTCCATAGTCTCGGACGCAACCTTTCAGTTTCCTCTCATATTTGAAATTCAAATTCCTCTCTCATCAAACCAAGTTCCAAGAAATTGACTCAACCAACTCCATTACACCTCTATTGCTCATTAACCACTCATAAAAATCACTCCTAACCCCTAACTACCCCAAAACTCCCAATTTACATACGAAACCCTAACTTCACATAACTCTCTCCTTGCGACATTTTAGTGCATTCTAGTTGGCTCACACTGCATTCCTCCTTTATATACCACATTCTGCATCAGAAATCATATCCACATTGCATCATGGTTAGAATCAGAGGAGGATCTACTAGTGCCGGACGGTCCTTTAGGCTTAGAGATAAGGACATTGAGATTATGAAACCACCTCCTGTGGCACCTAAAAAGAAGATTGTGACCCGTGGTGGTAAAGTGAAGCAAACTGCCCAAAGAAAATTGGTTACTCCAACTGCTGAATCATCTGATGAGCAGATAGAAGGGCAGAACTCTGAAGGGAACATTATTGGTGGAAATGAGGAACCAAAGCAGGCTACTCAGGGTGATGAAACTGTCACAAGGTCATCTGGTAAAAGAAAGAGAACTGCAAAGAGGAAGAGCACTCCTTAATCCAAGAAAAAACAATCTGCTGATCCCTCTGTTGATCAGCAGGATGAAGGAAACATTACTGAGAATCAACAAACACCTGAACCCTTCACCAGGAAGTCTCCAAGGACAAGGACTGAAACTCAAAATGTTAGGGCATCTGCCACACAAACCTCAAATACGAAACGTTCTGGAAAGGCTCCTGTTTCTCAGCCCGTAGAAGAACCCACTCCTCTCCCAAAATTCATTGATGATGAAGCCAGAAACAGATTTGAGTTAGTCTCTCAAAAAGGGTTCATCACCCAAAGGCTCATCTTCCCTATGAATTTCGTAAGCTTGATCTTGAACCTGTTATTAAACTGTTTGAATTCCAGAAATGGACTCATCTTCTGACCATTCCTAATGTCTTTTACCCTAACATGCTTTATCAATTCTTTGCTAACCTTAGGAAGGGTAAATCATACACTGAACTCATCTCTAGGATCAACTCTGTAGACATCACATTAACTCCTGACATTGTGAATTCCATTCTGAAAACTAGTATTGAATCTGGTTTCAAAGGAAAATTACAAATTTCTTTTCGTATGAGGAATTTCCTTCTGCCTACCATCATTTTTACAATGCTAAACTCATGACCTATTTTCAAACCCACTTTAATACTCCTGCTGAGGCAAGATTGGATGATCTCAGTCCTCAAAATCTGATCATCTTCACCATCATTTCGAATCTGTTAGTGCCAACTGATGGCCACAGAACAGATGCAAACAAAATGGAACTCTATCTTTTCTACTGCTTTGTTGAAAAAATCCGCATTGACTTTGGATTTGTAATGTGCAAGTTTCTGCTCAAAATTAGCACTGACAGTCGTAGGAAGCTCTCTTATGGCAGATTTCTGACCCCTATCTTTGATCATTTTGAAATACCTTTTTCTAGAAAATCTCCCAAAGACAGTGCTTCATCAGTTTTCTCAAAAGCTTACTTTGAACGAAAGAATTTAAAATTTTTTGATGGCCATTGGTGCTATAAGGAGACTGTGACTGAGTCTAGAAGGAAAAACTTTCATGAAACCCCTGTCACTCCTAGGACTCCTCGTGATCAGTTAGACTATGTCTCTCCCTTCACCATTCATCCTCGAAAGTCTGCCAGCAAGTCCTTCACATCCAATTCTGAAGTCATCTCCTTGCTTGAAGACCTCAAACAGCATGTCTTGCTTATTGAAGATGGTCTCATGATGACCATGACCCCTGCCCAACAATCCTCCTTCATTGAAAAAAGAAATCTTCTTGTCCCTCCAATACCTGAAAACAATGCAAATGTTCATGAGAAAGAGCCAAGACCTGAGTCCACAGGGCCAACTACTGGTACTGAGACCACACTAGCTTCCAGTTCTCAGTCCAAGGATAAAGGCAAGGCTCCAACAACTGAGGAAGCATATGAAGATGATGATGAAGAAACTGAGGAAGAAGAAGACCCTGAACAGTTTCGTCTGGCCAGGAGGAGGCCTGGATCATCTAAAATCACCATCTAGGCACTACTAGGTCACTGCACCTTAATGTAGGACTATAGTTCATCTTTTACATTGCAAAACTTTTGGCTAAGTGTTGTACACCTGGTCTATACAACTGGATATTTTCTACTGTTTATGGATGTTACAACTAAGTGTTTGTTATGAATGTTTGTTATGAATGGTTGTTTGTTATGGAATCTGCTGAATGAATGTTTCTGTTGATTCCAAATTGTGCTGAACATGAATGAATTTTGCTGATATTATTTGATATTGCGTGTTATTGATAATGTTTCTGATGGATCGTACTGATGTTATCTGATACTGCTGGTATCAAAACTGATACTCACTTTTGTGATGACAAAAAGGGGGAGAATTGGATTAGCACTGATGGTGTAGAGTAACTAGTTAGGGGGAGTCAGTTTCAGGGGGAATTGCGTTGGATTAGCACTGATGGTGTAGATTGCGTTTCTTCCTGTATACTCATGCACTTCGTTAGGGGGAGTTGTTATATCCTAGTTCGTATATTTTTGTTCTATCCAAATGTTTTGTCATCATCAAAAAGGGGGAGATTGTTTATCTCAATTCATATCTTTTGATCATTACAAAACAAATGGATGTTACTAATACTTTTTGTAGAGACCCTTTTCAGAAATGACACTAAATAGGTCTATGGATTTCAAGCAAAAAAGAATATCAAAAAGGATGAAAAGTGCTGAGGAAGATGTCGGATGCACAAAAGGAGAGTATCGAACGTCCGACATCCTTTGAGTATCTTCGGACGTGTGAAGAACTCAGACTCGGACGTCCGAAAAAGACAAACCAGGGCTTCTACGATTACTGATCACGATCGGACGCTCAACACCTGAGTATCGGACGTCCGACAAGCGTTGCTGCACTTCGGACGCAACACTCTGGACGCATCGGCCGTCCGAAGGAATTGAAGAGGAAATTTCAAGTGTGCATCTTACCCTCGGACGCATGGTGATAAGGGATCGGACGTCCTAAGAGTTTCAAGAAAACTTCCAGAACTCATTGATCTCGTTCGGACGCATAAAAACTGAATATCGGAAGTCCGACAGCACCAACGGCTAGTTGACTCTTCAGTTGCCTTCTACCCGTTGACAGCATTAATTGAAAAATTTTCTGGTCTCCTATAAAAAGAACGAAGTCAACCACCTCCAAAAAACTTTGCACATCAAGTCTACATCAGATCGTAAGTGATTCAAGTGTTAGAATACTCCAAAGGAACATTTGTATTCTTAACTTGTGCAATTTTCTTGTAGTTTTTTAAGTGTGACACAGTTTCTTCAATAGTGTAGCATTGTGAGGGTTTTTCGAGTGTTTGTAAAACTTCCTTGCTTGACCAAGTGTAGTTTGGGGCAAGAAGAAAGTGATCCTTCCCTTGTACACAGGACATTGGTTGCAAGATTGTTCAACTTGAAGTAACCTGGTATATAAAAGTGCCGTTCAAACTCCAGTTGAGTTTGAAACCTGGTTTGTTTCTCTATTTTCGTTTATAGATTTTCTATATAAACTGTTCTCCTCTGCATCTTACGAATACCTGTGCTTTCTTGTAATCTGATCCATTGGGTGGTCTTTGAGAAAAGAAAGGTAGGTTTTGAAGAAAAGTGACATATATCTTAGTTGGTTTTTTGAAAACCTAATTCACCCTCCCTCTTAAGTTGTCTTCGATCCTTACACAGAGGCTGTTAAGGAAGCAATTTGGCTTCATAGGTTGCATGATGAATTGGGAATCGGACAGAAGTCCATCAAAGTTCATTGTGATAGTCAGAGTGCTATTCATTTAGCAAAGAACCAAGTTTATCATACAAGCACGAAGCATATCGACGTACGGTATCATTTTGTGAGGAAGATTTTGAAAGATAGTACGATACGGTTTCAAAAGATTCAGACCAAGGAGAATCCTGCTGATATGCTTATGAAGGTTGTGACAACTATCAAATTTCAACATTGTTTGAATTTGATAAATGTTGTACACAACTTGAAGATTGGCGCTTGACAGCGTATTTGAAGACACCACCGAATATTGGGAGAAGAGTGAAGCATTGAAAATGTAAAGATTTCGCCAAAGTGGAGATTTGTTGACTTATTGGCACAGTAGCCACAATTGTTGACAATTGTGCAAAGTTACAATTGTTGACAATTGTGTACAAATCCCAAATCCACATCGGTTGATTAGCCTTGAGGAGAAGTTGTTGTTAGCTATAAATTAACAACCTCTCTTCTCAATTGAGGTACACCAAACAAGAGTTAATAACTTGCTTCCTTCTCTCTCTTTGTAATATTTCTTCTGGTGAAATATTAAATTGTCGGTAGTGTTTGAAAACGTAGGCAAATTAGCCGAATTTCGTTAAATTCTGGTGTTCTATTTTATTGTCTATTTAGTAGTTATATTTGTAGGTATATTTGTAGTGAGTTATTGTGCAATTAATTGCATATATAGGTGATTCTGTCTAGAAAATTAGTATTTAAGCAGGCCAGTGTGCCTCACCAAATATTTCCTGGAAATTACCATTTTGCAATTTTAGGTACAATAATTTACTCGTTATACCTAAATTTGGTAGAGCTTCCGCAACAATTCCAATTAAGTAGATTGTGGTAATGCAAAAAATTATCAACAGAAAACAAAAAAAAAATTCTTCAGCTATAACAATTCAGGAGCATACAAATTGTTAAGCCAATCCTATTCGTAAATTATAAATGAAAGTAGACATCACAATAATTGCATGAATATTGAAAAGCAATATTATAGCCATCTAAATCGAGCCACAATTATTTGTTAGGTTTTTGTCATTAACTTGACAAAAAGAATTTAATAGATAGTCACTATTTAACCTAATCAATTTTGACACAATTTTGCTTGCTTAGTCGATTAGTTCTACATAATCCAGTTGGCTAATCAAATCTTAAAATATATAGCAATGCCATTTATTAGGACAAGTGATCCTAACATTTGTGAAGTAGGCATGGACTGGTTGTAATTTTTTTGGTCCAGCAAAAATAGATCCTCCCATAATTTTATGGAGATAACAACATAAGACTTTTCAGATCTTGTATGCTATTGGACTATAAGCATACAAAACTTGAATTTGATTTTCTACTCATTTAACTGCCTAATTTTGATACCAATTCTTTTCATGACAAGTACCCTTTTCTCTAACTAAAGCCAAAAATTCTCAAACATCCCCAACCTGCTCTTTGCACCCTTACCCCCTCCCCCCCCCACACCAAAAAAAAATCCACCAGCAGCCTAATGGGATCAAGAAGTAGTTCATGCAACAAAATTGTATGTCATGAAGAGCTACAATTTATTCAATAAACATGGAAAGTTCGTTCTTTGCTTTCAACAATTCATGCAACTGATGCTGATCTAAAATCGTAAGACTGAATTAGTATTGCAAGATGACTATAAATCTCTTTAGTCCTTGAGCATTTTTCAACTGCAAAAAAAAAAAGAAATAGAAAAAGACAATTTTGCTAGTGAAAACAATGGCTTCTCATCATCAACTCCGAGCCCTTTTGCCTTCTATGGCTCTAGCATTCTTCTCCTTATGATCCTAACCCATTGCTCTGAAGCTGCTTCAAATATTAATACTAGTGATATCAGAACCTACTGGGGTCAAGGTTATAGCGAAGGCAGCTTGAAAGAAGCTTGTGATTCCGAACTTACAAATATATCATGTTAAGTTTGTCTTTGTGTTTCACATTGAAAATTTTACAAAGAAATATCTCATCTTAGTGGTTATAAATAGAGTGGGCTTAAATGAGTTTAAGTGTGCTCAATTGTCGTATGTACCAACCCAAGAGAGTTTTAGGGGATCTATGTTTCAGTCTAAAAGAGTTTTAGTTAAACATCAAACAAAAAGAACAAGTTATGGGCCTTTAAGTTGTTAAGTATTTTGTACTATTTAAATTCTTTTGTATTTTGAGCTTTAGGTGCTTTTGGGTCTAGGAATACTTTTCTAGCGTTTTGTACTCTCTCTTTTGTCCTCTCTTTCTATTATAGTAAATCTGCCACCCTTCGTCCTTGGATGTAGATCAATTCGACTAAACCACATAAAATTTTGTGTCATTCTGTTTATTTTATTTGTTTTGTTATTTTCTTTATTGGGTTGCCAAGAACCCTATTGTTTTTATTCGTTAATTTTCTGGGATCAGACCTAACAAATTGCTATCAGAGTTTCAGACTTTAGGTTGTTGATGATAATAATAAGCTATCAATATCAATTTTTGGACATCGATTTAGCGCTACAGAGAGTAAAAAAAAAGGATTCGTTTGGACTTTTATGGAGAAGATAGAGATTGTTTGCTATTTGTCTACTATTTCTCGATATTGGATACACGCCAAGGAGGAAATTTGTTAAATTTATCTTTGTATCCCACATTGAAAATTTTACAAAGAAATCTCTTCTCTTGGTGATTATAAATATAATAGGTTTAACTGAGTTTAAGTGTGCTAAGGACACCAATAAGTGAGTTTAACTGAGTTTTGGTTAGGTATCAAAACAAAAGAGCAAGTTAATGGATTTTGTGCCATTAAGTATTTTGTGCTATTTAAACATTTTTATGTTTGCGGTTTTAGGTGTTTTTGGGCTTAGGAACACTTTCCTAGAGTTTTGTACTCTCTTTTGTTATAATAAATCTGTTACCCTTTCACTCATGGACGTAGGTCAATTGGATCGAACTATGTAAAATTCTTTGTCTTTATGTTTATTTTATTTGTTTTGTTATTTTCTTTATTGGGTTGTCAGGAATCCTATTATTTTTGTTGGTCAATATTCTAGGACCAAACCTAACACATCGTAATTGCTTTCCTAAATTCATTTAGAGACCGTCAGAAGCTGGGATGGAACCTTAATAAGAATCATTGTCTTCACGACAATTGCTACTACTTATCTACTGAGATTAAACATTGCCAAGATTCTGGTCTCAAAGTTCTCATCTCAATTGGAGGGCCTAGAGTAGCCTACACAATATCCTCAGAGCAAGATGCTTTGTAAGTCTTAGGACTTCTTGTTAATTATGTATCGCTATTAGATGCAAAAAAAATTCTGATTAGATAACTAATTTTCTTTTCTTTTTGTAACAAAATTCTTGCTCTAAGGCATTGCTCTAATCATGTTTACAGTCTTATCCTAGAAAATAGAAAAGAACCACCAAATAGAATGAAAGTAATTTATTGCTTTATTATTTTGTGGTATGGCATACTTAAATTTTACGGCCATGACATTAGAAAAGGTCTCTCCTATTAATTGCTGGTAACAGGATTGATTTTTTATTTTTCTACACTAATTGTGTAAAGATTTCTTGAATTAATTTTAGAATTTGGTTACTACAATAGGAATGTAGCCAGTGATATATGGAATGCTTTTCTAAAGGAAACTTCAAGAATTCCTTGACAAATTTCTAACTTTGTGATGGATTTCAAAAAAATTTTGCAAAAGGGATGATTTTGGTGTGGAATTCTGACCAGGGATCTAACTTTGTGATGGAATGCGAGCTTACGTGGAAAAAAATTGTTTTATTATTGAGTTGAGCTCGTATTTTCTGAATACGAGCTAAAAACTTTTTTTTAAACATATTTTTTTTATGTTAGAGCTCACAGAAAATTTCTCAGAGCTCGTATTTAGTAAATATTTAATAAATTAATTTTTAAATATTTGTTTTCTACGAGCTCGCATTTAGAAAATTAAGTTTAAAAAATATTTGTTTTGCAGAGCTCGCATTTATAAAATGCAATCTCTAGTAAAATCTTATTTTAAAAATTGTTTATTATGGAGCTCGCATTCATCAAATGCGAGGAGTAAATGTTATTTTGGACCTCGCATTCGATAAATGCGAACTCCTAGAAAATTTTATTCAAAAATTGCTTTTTTGTTATTTAGGAGCTCACAATCATTTTTGTTTTTGCATTGACATTTATCAAAAGCAAGGTGCAAGAGAAATCTTATTTAAAAAATCTTTCATTAGTAGAGAAATAAATCCTTTTTATTTTTAAAACTCGAACAAGTTTGAAGTTAGCAAATGTGAGCTCCCAAAAAAAAATTATGTTCAAAATAATTCTTTATATAGAAATAACTACTCATGTATACTTCTTCTATATTAAAAGATTTGATAATTATATGATTGGAAACACCTAATTTTATTATAATATATTTTTGTAAAGAAATAACTATACATGTATACTTCTTTATTTTCACAGGTCAATATAAAATAAAATGAAATTGTTAACATGTTAGGTCTTAACTTTTCATGAATAAAATTTTCTTTTTTTTTTTACCTTCTCATAGGAGAATATTAAAAATTTTTTCTCCTATGTTCAATAGGAAAAATATAAATAAGAAAGGTAAAGGATAACTATATATAAATATATTATCAATAGTAGGTCTATGTTTTTTTTGCAATGCCGAGGGGAGGTACCTAACTTTTTGTATGAATTAGAGGAGAGGTTAGTGTATTTTACCCTTTTTATATTGTTTTGTTCATTGGAAAAGGGCATTTCTTTGTAATTTTATGAAAGTTTCTGGTTTTGTCAAAAATGAGAAATAAGATTTTCAAGATTGAGTTGTTCTGCAAACATTCGAGAAAGTACAGAATATAAATGAAAAATGACACCAAAAAGTATGTAATGCGGATTTAGGTTATTTATACAACTACATAATCGGTGTATCATCAATGATGTCCAAATTTTTCATGAGTACCATATCCTCTGGATTTGCATATTCTTTTTGTTCGACGTGACTGATCTGACATTACTGTACTGACTTGAGTAATCTGTAACTTCAGTGTAGTATCATGATGTTGGTTGCTCTGATCTTCATTTGTACCTCCTGCATGTTATTCAGAAATGTCATGATGTAAGTCACCATCGAACATAAACTGTGAAAAAGTTACTGGGGATCTAGAATGGCCAATGAATGCACTATGCAGTTGCATGACTTCGGTTTGAGGTCTGACTAGAGCACATGTGACAACATGGTGCTCAGTAGCCTATGACCCTTCAGTTTGGATAGTGGGTTCCAGTGATCGGACACTACGACGTCATCCACAACCATGCTGACCTCCGTGAACATTTCTAGAAGCTCGCTGAACATGACATGGTCTGCATGTTGTGGAATGTCTAGTGGTACTTGTGGAGGGCGAAATGCAAGTCGTGGTGACTCTCCTACATGATGCAATATTGTAGATGCAAAGTCCTTCATTGCATGAAAATAATTCCTGTGTTGTTCGTCACTATGTGCCAAAAAGTCCTCTGACATGTACTAAACCTGAGACATAGCATCCATCTCGAATGTAAATATTGGAATGAATAAGGATTAATAATGTCAAATCTTAAAAAATTATTTCAATAAACATGCGTGTCAAGCAGTGGTTATATTTGAACTTACAAAATATTGTACCCTAACGCTATCACCCGAAAGCCCTTCGAAAAAGTGAGATACCTACTTGGATTTGAAACATAAAGCACTGTCCGCTCTAAATACCATTGACGTTACTCATCTAATGGATATGTAGGATCTTCAACTACAGTATCATCTTATGCATGCACACATCAATCAATCCAAACATCAATATATGCTTTATGCGTAGTTATCCAGTTTTGATTCCCCTTATCACGATGATCTAGAAAATGTAGGACTGCTTGACTTTCAGTCAATCTAAGATCTGGTAGGGGCTGATGATACCTAAACTATCGCATAACCCGATAAAGATGCGGCTCAACAATTTCCTAACATATGAGATGCATGACAAATCTCCAAATGTCACGACCTGCAATACAATATGCAAGCAAAGAAGCGAGAATGTTCTCCAAATATGGCTGTCACGTGAACTGCAAAAAAAGATAAATGAATATGCACTGACTCATACCTTAAATTGGTCTCCATAGATAATTTACCATATCCATCATTCAACTTTGTCAAATGAGAAAAATATAACAAATCCAAGCAAATTTCTGTCATTTTTCATATTTTTTTAAAAAATTTCGGTAGTATCTCGCCTATAACTAGAGGAAACCTCCATGCCAATAAATCTAATTTTAAAAGAATAAAAAACAATTAGACTATTCGAACAAGTTTACATATTTTATTATCTTACTCAAAAAAAAGGGCAAAGTGTTAGACGTTCAAAGTCATTGCATAGTTACAATACCTCTTGAGGATGTAAGCCTGTCAACTGATTTTGAAATACAGGCACGACATGTCGTGCAACTCTGTATAGATCAAACTCAACATTCCACCTAAATAGAATAAATGAGGGGTATTTTTTTAAATCAAATGATTGTTATTTGAATTACAAATTATGATCATAACTGTAAAAGATATATGCGCACCGAACTCCATATGATAGGATAGTGTCCCAACGGCTGCACTTGGTCAGAGCGCATTGTAAGTATACGTTCCTATACCCATAGTTATAAAAAAATTGAATCATTACATAATTGCAATAATATAATAGTTAAATCACATCACTTTTGTTGAGTGTAATGTACCTGTAGCAATACTAATGCTCCTGCAATAGTTGATCTAAAGGGATGTGGTTGTACACAGGGATCGATAGAGAATCGCCAAAATCACACTATCCTAACTGTATTGCCCAATAGTTTTTAAATTTCGAAACAAGGGAAGATACATTAACAAGACTTTATTTTTGGACTTATTGGACAATAAGTGGTCACCTAATATCAGAAGGAGGTAGATGCATATCCACTGTCTACATTTGACATCCGAAGTTTCGACTGGTAGGTATGTATCTAATACTCCGGATAAACACCCCAATTTTAACCTTTGTTCATCAAAGTATAATGGCATAGGAAAAAAATCAATAAGCTTCTCACATAAGAGTCCCCATTCCTGGATAGTACGAGATGTATCTATTCTTGTTATTGGAGGACTATCGATGTGTAGTATCCATAGGATCTCTACATCTTACAAAGTCACCTAACCTTTCCAATGGATAGATGAAAGGTATGAGTCTCGAGCAGCCATTGTTCCACCAAATTGGTGATCAGAGTATGATCAATCATCATATATTCACTCTCAAACACCCTTTCAAATCCTACCAATCGAATATAATGCCGAACCAGTTCGGTATAGATATATTCTCCTAAAAATCTTTATCATATCGTCTGATATCAAGTTGATTGCCTAAAATACATCCATGAAATATGGAATGTGCTGATGTGCAGTTCCTATCGAGATAATATCATACACGTATGGTCCTGGATGCAAGTCTGATTGTGCGAGAATGTCAGACATAATGATGGAAATATCTGTAACGACAACTACAATAATGCAAAATTTGTCATTCCAGATTTTGATAACTTTACCAAAATGTTGAACAAAGACTTCATTTTCAAAAACCCAAAATATGAGTTTAACAACTCATACTAATTTGATAATTTAAGAACTAAGCCAATACACAAAGTGGTGTATTAACAAATTGAAAGTATTGTCCATCAAAATAGTAACTTTATAATGCCTGTCCTGTTAGGATTATATGGAATTCCTATCTCTAAATTATTTCATTCAAGATCTATAATTTGGATAGTTTGTTTTGTTATGACCCAATTGATAACAATTTGTACAACTTGGGTTCTCTAGGCCTCTCTCATCCATCTTATTCTGAATTCTTCTAACTCATACCCGACATACATATATTTACTTTTATCTACCTGTATCTCCCAATCAGGATGGAGCCAAGTATCTGGATGTGGTAAAGGGTTAAATCTTCCTGAATATTGCATTGACCATCTCCTTTTTATAAACTAGAGATCCATAAGCTAACTTGGATTGTCCCCTCTATTCCTGCACACTGCCATGACGTGTGAACAAGGAAGCCTGTACTGCTGTCACTGGCACCAGGAGCATATCTTATTAAAGTACTTGATCTTTTGTGTATTACTCTCTTTGCCATCTATACATCGACTTGTGACAACCTTATACACCCTTGATGAGTCATAAAACTCCAAAATCCTATGGAGTCCAGTTTTTTTTTTTATCAAAATTCTTAAACTGCGGCCATATCTGTGGGGGGAAAGGATTACAGTAATGTCTAACATCTTTTTTCCTCATTTTAAATAAATCAACTATCCGATGAAATGTCATATCAATACAAGCCTGAATTGGCAAATGGCATGCCCCTCTAAATATATTATTATAACTCTCAGATATGTTGGTGATAAGAATACCTAACGATGCCTACCATCATGTGTTAGACACCACTTTTCAGGTCCAATATCAAATAGATAAGCCCACGTTTTTTAAAATATGATTGTTAGTTCTCGTTTGAATCCCCATCACTTGCGCAATTGTTTAGTCTTTCCCGTTGCCCAACATAACCTTTTAAGGTGCAAACCTTTGAAATGTGTCATCAAATTGCTCCTAACATGTCGTAGGCAAAAATTATAAAAAACCAAAGGTTCCTTCTAATAGTCAAAATCTGTCTTAACATGGATAGTACCATTATGGTGATAAAAAATGACAAAAATAAGATATCGATCATAGGCGACTTAGTATCTAAATTGCTTCATGAATCACAACCAACAAGAAATAGTCTCCTCATCGACTATGGCATAAGCAATTGAAATTATCTTGTTGTTTGCATTTTACATAACTGCAATAAGTAGTTTACCCTTATATTCGCCACTCAAATAAGTCTCATTAACACATATAACCGGCCTACATATGTGAAAGGTATCAATAGCTAGTCCAAAAGCTCAAAATACAAACTTAAATATTTTGATTCGATTTGTACTCTTTGAATGGTAGAACCACTTCACCACAATTCTTGGATTGAATCGCACAAGTGCATCAAGATACTTTGGTAGTTCGGCAAAATTGGACTCCCAAAAGCCAAACACAAGTTCAATTGCTTTACGTCTGGCATACCAGGCTTTTTGTAAAAAACATCCATCTTTAAGATTTTCTTAACATGGTTTATTATGTTCTTGACTTTAAATTTAGGATCATTTTCAATGTTACGAACTATGTGCCTAGCAATCACTAAAGAAGTAATGTTTGTATTACTGCTACTCACCAAGTCACCCAAATCGTTATGGTCATTGGCCTATTTGATTATTTGCCACAATTTATGAGTCTTCTTTTTAACTATTCCGACACACCAGTTACATGTTCGATACGATGGGGTGTTTGCAATAGTAGTGCTCTTATCAAATGCTAACTTGCATTTGGCAACCCATGTGTTACTCTTGCTTTCAATAATCTTGAATTCCCTATTACGATTGATGGACCACATCCTAATAGCCCTATTGAGTTGTTGCTTGTTTTCAAACCTCATATGCAGCTGTATGTTATTGTTCTCCTCATTGAATGTGATAATGCGCTCTAAGTCACCTTCATCAGTAAGGTCATCATCATTTGTGCTTCCAAGTTTTAAGAAGAATGCTTATCCCCTTGAAACATACCAGAGGCTGCCAATCGCATTGTGTCATGCACTATCTCCTCGCTCACACGTTGCATTTATGTTGTCATTAAAAGGGCTGTTGGGTCTCGAGGTCCATTTCAAATTCACAAGTTTCATGCTCCCCATCTGAGTCATTAGCAGACATATTTCGTGACTCAAACTCTTCTACATCTTCAGCATCAATCTCTAAATCATCATCTCCCTCTGAAGCAAGGAGCCTATCATACCCACTGACAGACACATTATATTCATTTGTTAAGGGATGACTTGGATCTGGAATGGACTCAAAGCCATAATAAGATAAAAGATACAAGAATTCCAGATCTTTAAAACTTGGAATCGAATCAAGGGTGTCAACATATTCAACATCACTCCTAGGCCCTGTTGTGATCCTTGGCTTTGACGAGTCCCTACCAGATCTCTCTACGTATATTGGGATGCCGATCTATCTCCAGAACTATTGTACTAGAATGGGATCGCAACCTTGTTGGATTCATACATGCATGGACAAGCAACATCATCGGACTAATATTGCTTGTTGGTGGAATTAATATGCTACTAACTCTAGAAATTTGAACAATTTCATCCTTCTCGATATATAGCTCTGCTATGTATGGAACTATTTTGTTCCATAGATCGTGCATTATATCTAGAGTTTCATCATCCACTACTATGAAACATTATAAGAGGTATGACCACACGATTGACGAAGAAGCAAATTCATGTTGAATATCCCCCTATCGACCCCCATATATTGATCAATTCTATTAACCAACTCCTCATATCCAATTCTATGTCTTAATGTGATTGTACAATTGGAGGTATGAGACAAATAATAAATTTATCCATCCTCATAATGTATTTTACCGCCCCAATAAAGAGACACTAGCAAAGGTCTTTATATAGACATATATGAAATGTATCGCTAAATTGGGGAAAAATATTAGAATTAGTAGTATAACAAATCCAAACTAGTTGTTGGGTTATGACTCTCTAATCCTTTTTTTCCCAAATCCGATAAAATTAGAAAAATGTTGACAGCATCTTCCCTAACAAACGGCTAAAACTCTCTGTAAACAACTCCAAACTTTTTTAAGTATCGATGCATTGTGAATCATTACCATTTCTTAGATAGCTGAACAAAAAATTACAATAATAATATCATGTATATAGTAGAATGTGAAACTACAATAATTTTGTGCATAGTCCCCTCTCCTCCACATGCATGCAATTAAAAGATTCACTACAAGAGAGGGCCTAACTTTAATTTCATCAATTCACCATAAAATAAATTCAAATATATTCAAACGGCCTCTTATACCAACAAAAATTTAAAAAACTAGAACATTAATTTGATAGCAATTACATGTAGTTGCAAACTTACAAACTTACCCAATGACTTATCTCAGATTTCAAAGATGCATTTTGTGAAGTTGATCCTAGTGGTACCAACCCAAGACTCTTCAAGTGATGTCACCAACTTTGTACGCACCTATATGAACACAAAGGAGATAACGGAGAACCAAAAGAATTTAAAAAATTTAATTGCAGCGTGTATTTGTCAAAAAATTTTGACAGAGTCTCCCCTATAAATGAGTTAAAACTCCTTGCCAACCAATATAAGCATGTATGAATTTTGAGAGCTACTTAATTAATTGCCTAAAAGATTACAATACATTCGCCAAATAATTCTACATTCATCAATTTTATGGTTCAAAAGTAAGAATGCAAGAAAGATGATTCAAACAAAATAATAAAGCCAAAACAAAATAATAAATCCAAATTTCCAAGTCCCCTGTAATTTGGTCAAAAAAAGATGTATCTCTCAATTTGTCATTTCGAGACAATTGGAGGGGTCAAATAAAACCTACTTGTTCAAGTAAAATGAACTTGTTCATATAGTTGGACAAATATCGTAAACGTAAAGAGAGATAACCTTGTTAAAGTTCTAAACTTATAAACTTACTTAATAACTAGTCTTAGATTCCAAAAATGTACTTCTATGGATTTGATCCTATTGCTACCAACCAAAGCCTCTTCAAGTGATAATGTGCTCGTGTCACCAACTTTGTGTGCACCTGTATGAACATGATGGAATTAATGACGAACCACAAAAAATTTAAAAATTAATCGTAGCCAAATATAGCCCAACTCAGTAGTCATGACCTTTTAAACGACTTTCCAAGCTAGAATATGTTGCCAAAATTAATGATACCAAAATAGAGGGAATATATTAAATGTCAATGTTGCTTTGTGAAATTTTCTCCACCAAGGCAGATTATGCATCACAAAATTCATTTGTGGCTCGGACAATTATCTTTTGATGGGACCAAATTATTGTCAAGAATTGAAATTCTGAGTCAAATTAATTGTCGTGATTCTTGAGAGGGCAGGCCATTAAGGATAGTGATTAAGAACTATAAATAGGTGGGATTTTGTAATTTTAACTCCACAATAAGAACTTTTGTATTCTCTTCATGTTCTTAATTCTTACTTAATATGACTGCTACAATTCAATCATTTCTCAGGAGTCAGGACTCAACAAGCCTCGACCAGGGTTCTCATCAAGCACTGTCATAGATTTGTTAAAACCAATTAAACTCATTAGTAGGTTGTGGCTTGAAACTAAGTATTGCATCTTTTGGGATCCATTCTAATTTAGGTTTGTGGCTTGAAATTTGTTACTCAGTTGGTAAATATCTAGAGCACTACAAATGAAATTCATGATCAATTAGTACTGTTTTGGTTAAATAAATAGAGAAAAGAATATAAAGGTTATTTAGGAATGAAACTTAGTTTTGAGAAATCCTAAGGTTACAACTGAGCATATCGTGCCAAAGTTTATTTGGAGGTTGTGTTTCTGCCATTCTACATGGCTTAGGGCAAAGAGTAACCACAACATACCAAGTTTAGTTTGTAGTTTGCTGGTGTTCTGTAGAGTTTGGTTCTTTACAAGCAATTAGAGGACTGATATCATGGATGTTGCACTTTAGGATTTAAATTGAAAGTCCAAATGGTGACACAGGAACTAAGTATTGCATATCTAAATCTAGGTGAGTTACTTGGGATTTTCTGTGGCTTTGTTCAAATTTGGAATATTACCAATGATTTTATGGTAGGTAAGAAGTATGCTGGTGCAACAAATGGAGAAAAGAAAATTGGTACTTACAATCTGAAAGTGACCTTCTAGAACCAAATTTATGTTAGGTGATTGTGCTTAGCGAGAAGTTAGGTCAATTGTCCAGAGTTTTGTCCTTTGTAGGCAATTATAGGACTTTCACTGCACTTTAGCATTTGATTTGAGTATTCAAATGGGTGATAGGTGGAATAAAGGCTAACTTCTCGAGATTGGTTTTTTAACATTCTATAAAGTTAATGGCAAAAAGTAGCAAGAACATACTAAGTTTAGTTTGAAATTTTTTAGCCTTATACCCTTTGTTGGTATACATAGGACTCGTATGTAAGTACGTTGCACTTTGGGCTGTAAATTGAATATTATGGGAGGAACAAAGTGTATGTGCATCTTGTTGCAAACTAATTGTTTACTTGGAATTTATTTACGAGTTGTTAGATATTTGGAGTATTGCCTATGAATTTTATAATCAATTAGTAGTGCTCTAGTTAAACAAGTGGAGAAAAGAAAAATACGTTTGAGAAAAATATATGAACATGATGGAGTGAATGAACAAAAAAAATTAAAAATTAATTGTAGCATGTGTTTGTTAAAACTTTTTAAACAATTTAGTACAATTTTTTAAAAATTTTTGACAGAGTCTCCCCTATAAATGGGCTAAAACTCCCTGTCAACCAATCCAAATACATGAATTTTGAAAGCTACTTTTAAGTTAATATTTTAAGTCAATATTCCCCTAATCACTCCAGTAGTAACTCATAAGGAACTAATGGGTACAATGAGAAGTCAGTGGAGTGAGAGTTAGGCTGTTTAAAAGTTTGGTGGATTTGAATATAAAGGACACTTCAATGACATGTGGTGTTTGGATGAGAGTTAGAACTAGCAATTTCAACTTTTACTGAAATCATATGTGATATTACTAAAGTGCTGGAAATACTAACATCATTATCAATATCATTATCATTGCTATATAAAAAGTATAAACGTTGGTATTGGGGAGTGCAAGTGTAAGCACTTTTTTATCTTAGTTTTTGTTATCCCTAAATTACCCTCATGTCTTTTAATTAGAATTATTGCATTTTAATGTGGCACTAATTAAAAGAAATAAAAACACTCCAATTGATTACATTTTAATGGTATTGGTAATTATAATTAAAAATTCCTCATTAAAAACTATTTACCTACCCTTGGATTCCATCTCCTATTATTATATGTATCAAAATTTCTTAATTGAAGCATGAAAATTTTCTCATTAGTTATTAGTTGAGATTGTTAAAAAAAAATTAATTTCAAAAAATAGCTACTCTCTAGAAAATGGAGAAACATACAATGACAAGAAAACCCTTATTCATCTGTATATCTTCACACAAATATCACGAGCAAATTTTACAATTATGCACTTTTACCAATATGAAGAATTTTTCATGTTACACCCAATGAAATTTCAATATACAAAAAATGATGACACCTTTATAATTGAAATAGCAATTTTAAACTAGAAAAAAGAAATCTAAAATAGCACCATACAAACCACTATTGTCATTAATAGCAACCGATCAAAACAAGAAAAACTAAAATAAAATTGAAAACTATTTATAAAATAACATAAAGTAAATAGCAAATGAATTAAAATGCTAGAATACAATTCAAGTAATACCAAAGACAACATCCAAATCACTGATATCCAGGAGAAGATAAACATTGTTATTGACAATAATATAGTAATGCTTCATTTGTATTGGTTTGAGCAAACCAAATCCATCCGTCAAGTCAGAAACCATCTCTAATGATAAAATAAGAATTATAATAAGAGTAAATATAAAATGAAGAATGATAAAATGAAATAATATCCAAATTGTTTTTGGTGATATCCAAAATACTCTTATTTTTCTAATAATTACATATATTTATTATATTGCAATATTAGTGAAAAATGGAAGCAGTTATGAAATGCAAAGTTTTAAAATTAAGTAAATTTCATTTATAGTGACAATTGTAATTAGACAGATTTAATGCATTCCAATAATTGATAATAATGATAGTGGTTATGGATTAAAATTGGCAATTAAAAACTAAAACACGGCAATATACAAAAAATTAATATTAAAATTATTAATTAGCCACAATTCTCATTCCAATTTCATAATCATCAAAAAAACTAATATTAAAACAAAAAGTATTGTGCTCATATGAAAAAATGGACTTGTTGTTGCTCTTGCTTCACATTGGATTGTGCTAAAAACATGAATAAAAGAAAAGAAAAATAGAAAAACTCCAACTATCTCTATCTATAAAATTTCAATTGTTAGAATGCACAAGCCAAAAAAACTTTACGTGGTGGATCATTTATACTCCATTATTGACAAAAATATAATTAACATAATACAAAGAATTCAAATTATATTAATGTTTATTTTTCTAACTTAATTATATTCTTCGTTTATAAAAAATTGTGATGATTGTGGTTTATATACAATAGAGTCATGAATATATAATAATTTTGGTAAAACATGATATTATCAATATTTGATATGTTGGAGTTCAAGCTATAAATCAAAAAGTATTTGGTTCATGATTTTAAATTCAATTCTAAGGGATATGTCAACTACATTGGAATGCTTTCTGCCTCTTTTCATTTCATAAAATTTTTAAAAATAACTAGTTTAAAAAAATAAATAGCATAAAATACTATATTATGATGTTGATGATCAAAATTTCATAAAAAATTTTTAGTATCTGAAAAATAATATATTTTAAGATATTACAATCACGTGCTGTTAGGATCCAGGTGCGAAATAAACAATATTGAGATATCAAATGCACAACAATTTAATAGCAAATAAGCCACAAACATGAAAGATAAACGACATACAATATTTAACGTGGTTCGACTCCATCATTGAACCTACGTCCACGGAGAGAAATCTGTTCTTTATTATCAGAGGAAAACCCTATACAAGAATACAATTTGAATCCAAGCCCAACCCTTATATACCATCTCTCATCTCTTAAAAATCCTTTCTCACACCCCATGTATAAGGCTACATGATGCCCCTTGTGTCTCCTTGTGTGTCTCTGTAATATGCCAATCTACCTATTTATAGAGAACATTACTGCCAAAAAAATTAAATAATAATTGGAAACCAATACTATTTCCTAAACTCATATAGAGTAGAAAATAGCATCTAATTCTAGCTAAATAGGATTTTACTTGATTGCTACTTCAAGTAACTAAATTCAATTAGGAAATTAGTTACTTCCCACACAAAATAGGAATATTGACTAAAAGAAATTAAGCCAATTTCCTAATAAATTTTCACCTTGGCAAAAAAATTTTTTAACAACCATTTGCCTTCAACTACCAAATAATATGGTATCAAACTACACACCCGAATCAATACAGTCCTGACGATTCAATCAGTAAACGAACATGTGTAGTTACCCTGACTCCAACTTCCAGTTGACTCGTGAGAAGGTGCCTCAATTCATCATCTCCCTTTGCAGGATTTATTCTCACCACCACTTGTAATCCGGGATCCCCTTTTGTGAGTTCTAATCCTAACCATTGAGGCAATCAAGTGGTAAAATTACCATACTTTTTCCCATTCTCAGGACTGTCTTGTCATGTGTTGTTTTCAAGATTCCACCTAAAACAAAAAATTCATAACTGTCAGAGTCTTCTGGCGCATGAAAATTTAGATCTCCTTGTTTCTTTGGAACACGTGCCACACCACCAAAAAAATATAATTGAAATCTAAAAATCTACCGGGATGAAGTATCAACCATTGGAGGTGTAAGAAAGTCTCCACCGATTCACGTCCAAAATCAAAATTGGACTCCACTTTTTCCTTGACCCTTGAATCACCTGTCTAAATTCACCGTCAAGTATTTTCGTGCTTTTTGACTTCTCATCCTTCACCATCAATACTTTTTGCCAAGCCATTGAAACAAAGATACTACTCATTAAATTGTTCAATTAGTAACAACTACCAATCCACTTGATCTCAATAGTTAACCAGGATCCAACTACGAACCTCGAGCAGTCCAGTCTCACAACCAAACTCTGATACCACTTGTTAGGATTCAGGCGCAGAATAAACAACATTGAGATATCAAATGCACAACAATTTAATAGCAAATAAGTCACAAGCATAAAAGATAAACGACACACAATATTTAACGTGGTTTGACTCCATCATTGAGCCTACGTCCACGGAGAGAAATCTGTTCTTTATTATGAGAGGAAAATCCTATACAAGAATACAACTTGACTCCAAACCCAACCCTTGTATACCATCTCTTATCTCTCAAGAACCCTCTCTCACACCCCATGTATAAGGCTACATGATGCTCCTTGTGTCTCCTTGTGTATCTTTGTAGTATGCCAATCTACCTATTTATAGAGAACATTACTGCTAAAAAATCAAATAACAATTGAAAATCAATACTATTTCCTAAACTCATATAGAGTAGAAAATAGCATCTAATTCTAACTAAATAGGGCTTTACTTGACTGCTATTTTAAGTAATTAAATCTAATTAGGAAACTAGTTACTTCCCACACCAAATAGGAATCTTGATTAAAAGAAATTAAGCCAATTTCCTAACACGTGCAAAGCACGTGAACTATTACTAGTATATGAAAATACAAGAAAACAAATGATAATCACCCTGGCCAAATGATATAGATGAAAAAATATAAATCAATAAGGACAAAGTACATAGAACTAAACCCAATTAACACATTGATTTTATCAGACGCAGATGACAGTTTTAAATATGATATGTTGAAATTTGTTATTAAATTTATAATTAATTTTTCCTTTATTCTTGCCAAATATTATTTTAATTGTCAAATTCTATTTATATTTGATTTTTTGTGTTAATTATAGGGCGTTGGAGTGAAAAATTGCAAAAAGGGGCAATTTTCTTAAAGTTCGTTATCAAGCGCGAGTTTCCAAAGCCAAGATGGAGTTTACGTAGGGAGTCAAGTAAAGATTAGAAAATTGCCATTTTTCTTAGATGTTTTTATTAAGGAAACAATTAGGATTATTTTTTGAAATTTCCTTTTTCAATTAGAATCCTATTTTTGATTAGCAATTGGAGGCCAAACTATTAGTATAAAGAATAGGCAATCGGTCGAGTGACTACTCACGGAAAATGCAAAAAGTTTTTAGTCGCCTTCATCATTTTTCTTTTCTTACGTTTTGGACATTGTCGGATGGTTATGAAAAACACTCCAATCAATTCGTGTTGTTCAATTGCAATGATGTGCAACTAAATTCTCTATTTCTAGCCGAGGAATAAACAAAAGGCTTGGTTTATCAACATCTATGAGATCTAATCATTTTTTATCAAATTCTTTTATTCGTTAGTATTTGTATGTCTTCTGCTTAAATTTCTTATGGTTGTTAGTTGTTTAAATATCAAAGGCGCCTGATATTTAATTCAACCTAACGAACTATTGTCAATTAGAACAGTTAAATCTGTAAATGTTTAATTATCTTAAATTAGTGACAACTAATATGATTGGGGTCATGTTAGGGAGACATACGATCTAATTTAAACAAACCCCGGAAGTGTGTTTGTTAATTAGAACAGGATTTTTCTGATTTTTAATGCAATCAAAAAATTAAATTTTGTCGGCATACCTAGGGTTATTTCTTGATTAAAGAAGTAGTTAACGGATGTACCTTAACTATCGAGACACTAAGGAAAAGTTGGTTGTTTATCACTTGTATAACAACTATAACCTATTTATTAGTAAATAATTGAAATAATTATTGCATTGATGATTAATTATTTGAACCACTCCCAAAGTTATTTCCTTGACCAGACCTCGTTTATCCTTGAATTAAGTTTAACTTGTTTTAGCTTAATTATTTTTAATTTGCATTGATTGTTTATTTTTATTTTCAATTGTCCAAATTCTCCCAATTAATTCTCACTTGGAAAGAAACAAATTTTCCTCCCAATTCCTGTGAAAATGACCCTACTTGCCATTGTACTCGTTTACATATTTGAAAGTATGATTTTATTATTGTACAAGCTCGATACCTGTCACTTTTTTACACCATTGCCGAAGATCGGCGTTAGAATATTTGTTTCTTTTCTTGATTTTATTTTATTTTTTAATATTTTTGCTAATTTTTTCCTTGTTCTTCTCGTACAGGTGACTTAATCTTTGATCCCGAGATTGAGAAGATAGCACATAGATTACGAAAAGAAACCTGAATATGAAAAAGAGAGCTGTCATTTACTGCATCTCCAGGGCTTAATTTGGCTGTAGATTTATTGGAATCTGCAAGTGACTACTCAAGCGATTATGAGCATGAGGAAGTTATAATGACAAATAACAATCAAATCTTGAGAGAGTTGGCTGCTCCAAATTTAAATCAGCAATCTCTTTGCATAACTTTTCTTGATTTTGCTGAAAATGTAACGTTTGAATTGATTTCAAGACTAATACACCTTCCCTCCAATTTTCAAGGTTTGCTAGGTGAAGAACCCCACAAGCACCTGCATGAGTTCATAGTAGTTTGCACAAGTATGAAATCACCTGGCGTCATTGAGGAGCAAATCAAGATAAGGGTGTTCCCTTTTTCATTGAAGGGTGCTGCTAAAGATTGAATATACTACTTGCTAGTAGAAAGTATCACAACATAGATAGGCATGAAAAGAAAGTTCTTTGAAAAATATTTCCCTGTGTCTCGGGCTACTGGCTTATAAAAAGAGATCTGTCGAATCAAACAGAGCCATGAAGAGTACCTTTATGAGTACTGAGAGAGATTCAAGAAATTGAGCACAAGTTGTCCCCAACATCAAATTAGCGAACTACTCCTCATCCAGTATTTCTATGAAGGCCTGCTCTATAGAGATAGGAGCATCATCGACACTACAAGTGGAGGTGCTTTAGTGAATAAAACCCCTTGAAAAACTTGGAAATTAATTGAGGGGATGGTTGAAAAACTCCCAACAGTTCAGCGCAAGAGAGGATACTCCAACTTGTCGCATCAATAAGATAAGCATTTCATCGGTGCAAGAACAATTGGCAGAGTTGACTTCTATAGTTTGCCAAATGGCAATGGGAAATGTATAGCAAGTCTAAACCTGTGAAATTTGCAAGGATGTTAGTCATCCAACTGATGGGTGTCTAATGCTACAAGATGATAGCACAGAACAAGTAAACATGGATGGACACGTGCCTGTGCCCCATAGACAGTACGATCTTTACTCCAACATGTATAATTCGGATTAGAAGGACCACCCAAATTTTAGCTACGGGAGGAATAAGCAAAATTCTGTCCCTAAGAGACAACAAGGGTTTCAGCCACAACATCTCTCAAGACCTCAATCCTCTTCATCCAACACAGGCACATCTCTTGAGGATATGATGAAAACATTGGTTGCGAATACCACACAACTACAACAAAGCACCTTACAGTTTCAGCAGAGAACGGATGCAAGTATACAAGATCTGAGAAATCAGGTGAATTAGTTAACCTATGTGATAAACCGTCCATAATTTCAAGAACTGGAGAGACTACCTTCTCAACCTAAAGTGAATCCAAAGAATGTAAGCACCATGACCCTTAAAAGTGGAAAGAAAATTGAAGAGCCAAAACCTGTAGTTCAAAAGAACAAGAGCGATGATTAGATTAAAAAGGAGCTAGAAGAAGAAGACAGAAACAAGACAACTCCTGAGGTAACCCTCTACCTTTCAATTAAAATTAATACTAACGCACCACTTTTTTCAAACAGGTTGAAGAAGCCAAAAAGGGAAGATAAGGAGAAGGAGATCCTAGAGGTATTCAGAAATATGGAGATAAACATTCCTCTGTTGGATGCAATAAGCAGGTGCCCAAATATATCAAATTTTTGAAGAATTTATGCATCAATTGAAAGAAATTGAGAGGCGATGAAAGAATTGTAGTCGAGAAAAATGTTTTAACTATGCTACAAAAGAAACTTTCACCGAAGTGTGGAGACCCAGATATATTTTCTATCCCCTGTCATATAGGAAATACCAAGATTAGCAATGTTATGCTCGATTTAGGAGTTTCTATTAATATGATGCCGAAGAGTATTTATGCTTTCTTAAATCTAGGACCCTTAAAGGAAACAAACATTATAATTCAATTAATCGATCATACTAATGCATACCCCAATGGATTAGTTGAAGATGTCTTGGTCCAAATTAATGAATTGGTGTTTTTAACTGACTTTTATGTACTTGGCATGAATAATGAGCGTTTACTAAGTCCATCACCGATTATATTAGGGAGACCCTTTTTTAGCACAATTGGGACAAAAATAGATGTTATTTAGAGCACATTTACAATGAAATTTGATGGGGAGGTGATTCATTTTAATGTATTTGACGCTATGAAATACCTATCTGACTCTCATTCTGTTTTTACTATGAGCGTGATTGACTTTGTGGTACAGAAAATTTTTAAGATTGATGGCAGGAATGAGCTAGAGATCACTCTTACTAAACATCTCGAGTTGAGAGTCATTCTTACGAAACATCTCGAATTGCAAGCAACTTATGATGTGAAATTAGGAGACGAGTTTCAATGCATGATTGGAGTACTGCAGCTGTTGGCATCTATTAAGACAATGTAAGAACTTTTTTTCCTTTTTACACTAAAGTCTCATCAAAAGCTATTGTCTTCTGTGGTGCAGGCACCTAAAGTAGAATTGAAGTCTCTACTGGAGTACTTGAAGTACGCATATCTAAAAGATAAAGAAACGCTCCCAATCATCATTTCTGTAAAATTAGACTCCAGTCAGGAGGAGAAATTGATTCGCATTCTAAAAGACCACAAAGAGACAATAAGATGAAAATAGCTGACATCAAAGGCATAAACCCCTCTATGTGCATGCACAGAATACAATTTGAAGAAAGCGCAAAACTTGTAAAATAAGCATAGAGGAGACTAAATCCTCTAATGATGAATGTTGTAAAAAAGAATGTGAGGACTCGAAATTTTACTTATTTTAATGTTATTTTACCGGTTTAATTAATTATTTATTCACCTGTTTACCCCTAATAATTTATTTTAACCATTTTAAGTCCATTTGTATGGAACAATGTCTTCCTTGTGTTTTAAAACATTTTGTTAGAAAATTTTATTTTTCAAAATCTCGTTTAGTAAGGAATAACGAGTATATGTTTTTTGAGGTAAACTTCGATTTGAGAGTGTAATTACCTTGGAGAATTAAGGATAAGCAATAGTGGACTAAGAAGAGTTAATTGAGAGATTCGATATGATTAAGTTAATTAAATCTCTTATTGCTCGCGCGTCGATGGTTTCTCAAAAGTCATACCGCGCGACAAATTGGAGACTTGAGGAAGTAATATTTGTGAGAACTCATGTTTTATTTCTAAAATAATTATTTTATAATTATTTATCATAGTAGTAGTTAATTATACTATCGTTATAGGAATTTTTGAGAAATTTCGCTTTACCACGCGTGAGTCGGGAGTTCACATTTTCGCGCGCGCGACTAATTGAAAGACTTTAGACCTTTATTTTTAGACTATTAAGAATGAATAATAATAGTGTCAATGGAAGTGCATTAGAGGTTTAGTGCACAAGTGAAACAAACCCGAGAGGAAACGGGCACGAAATGCGCCCGTACGCGCACTATTTTTGGTTGACTTTTGGAGTAATTCTAGCCACAAACTCTTAAGCTTCTCAAGGAAGCCTTATTCATCAGCCAACCGTCTCTTTCCTTTCTCATCTAGCATGGCTGAACACTCCAAGGAGAAGAGGAAGAATAGCTTCTTCATTTTTGCTTCAATCTTGCACCATTTTGCTCCAATCTTTCACTCCAAACTCACCATACAAACTCACAACAACTTGGAGACTATCTTGGACTAGGAGAGGAGCAACTATCCACGGTTTCTTGGAGCTTTCTAGTGGCCAAAAATCTGGTCTTCAACATCCAAGAAGGTAGCAAATCATCCAACCCTTGAAACTTGATTTTTGTAAGTTAGATTGGACTTAGAAGCCTGTAGCTTTAGATGGTTGAAAATAACTTGACTGGGCTCTATGAAATTCCACAATGGACTTGATGATCTGATTTGATGATTTTGGATGTTATTTATGTTGATTAAGTGTTAAACTAGTGTATATAAGTTGAAAAAGTGGAAAGAAATCAAAGGAAAGCTTGCACGGGAGAAGGGCCGATTCTGCCCTGTTATTGCCGCACCCTTGGTGCAAATTTTTTGTGGTCAAATTGCCTTGATTTTGATATAGATATATTGTATAGGTTGTGTGGACAGTTTCCACCAAAAACTCACTTGATTTGGTTGGGTAAATGTTTGGATTTTGAAAATTCTTCATAGCTGGAAAATGTGTCCAAAGGCACTCTGGCAGTGAATTTTAAATGACCATAATTCTTTACTCCGACGTCGAAATCGAGTGCCATTTGTGGCATTTGAAACTAAACACTTTCAATTTTCTAACGGTATAAAATGCATCCTCTGATTCCACTTGAGTGAACCGTACCAGCCTTTCAAAGTCACCTGTCCTGTTTCTCGGCTGTGTTGGAAAACCTGTTATGTGCTGCTAGTTGTTGCTCGAATATGAGCCAGTTATGGACAGAATTTCAAAATAATTTCTTCTGAGAAATTGTATCTTTATAAATGTAGTTTCCAACGCCACCAACCGTGCTCAATTCCAAGTTGAATTGAGTGAGTTGTGGCCGAATTGCGAAACTGTCTTAGTGATGGAAAACCCTCTTTTTGGCTAGTTGAATGCCTTAATTTGAATTGGGACTTGTTATTTTGAAATTCTTGGTATTAACTGTGAGGACCCCAAAAATATATATATAAACCTGTGCATATTTTATTTGCATTTTCTTTAATTCTTTAATAATTTCTAGCATTATTTTCACTTGTTTCCAAATAAGTTCGTAAAAACACTTTTCATGTGAGAAATAATATAATTTTCCTAAGCTGTGAAATTTCTTGGTTTTGCTAGACTAAATTAATACATTTGGAGTTAGAATAATTTATCGCCTTAACATAAAATGCTAAAATACTTAGTCTTCTCTATGTTAAAATTAATACTACCTGAGTAGATTAATTATATAAAATTTCTTGAATTTCAATAATTAATTCCAATTAGTTGCTACCATTAAATGTTAATAGGAATTTCTGCGTTAAGATGAAAACCAATGAGTTTTAGATAAACATGATACTAATATACTAAACATACTTAAGGCGTGAAAATTACAGTCTTGTAAGATTAGTGTATGATTAGGCGTTCAAATCACAATTGGGGATAATTTTTAGAATTAAGTTAGAACCAAGGACTTAAGTGGAGGTTAAGAGGACAAGTGAAATGACTAAACTACCCTCCACTATCACAAATTATCATGCAGCCAAAACCATTTGCGGACAACATCATAGCCAACCTTCTCATTCGGCCAATGCAAATCTTCTCCAGTCCAACACGCAAGCCTCTCAAACACACAACCTCTTCCTACACTCAAACCCTTCTCAAAACCGCGGCACCACCTTTCTCCCTCCTCATTTCTATATCACAAACCACTACCGCAACTCCATTCCACCTCCTCTGCAACAATTCACCTCAGACCACACTCCACCTTCACCTCGTTAACATCGACTGAGATAGAGAGGGAGAGACTGAGCCGCACTCTGCAATCCGAGAGAAAAGAAAGGAAGCGTGCGAGCTGCGAGTCTTCTATTCTGTCCATGAGCTTGAGGGAAGAGACAGTGCGTGAGCTGCTGCTGCACTCTCCACCTCCACTTCAACCAGCTGCAATCCATCTCCAACCGCAACACCACCACACCTGCAACCACCGGCAACCAAGACAGCAGCCAATCATCCATCGCGTGCGTGAGATAGCCGTGAGGAGAGTAAGACAACTTCAGCTTCTGCCGCGTGAGTAAGCTTCCGGTAGAGGTAATCTCTGGGCTGAAACCAATAGATTATAGGTAGATTAAGCTGTATATGGACTTGCATGTGAGGTTGGAGTGTCCGGATGAGGAAATCAAAGAAAAGGAAAATCTGATTTTTGATGGAAATAGTTTTGCCGAGAAGCCGAAACAGAAATGCAGCTTTAATCTTGTTTCTTTGGAGTAATCTGAGCTTTTAAATGTTGTTAACTAACTAAGAACTAGGTGATTAAGTCTTGCCTGAAGTTAGTTAGTTCGGATTAAGCTAGAAAAGAAGAGATGAAACAGAATCGGCTTGCTTGCAAGCTCATCCGAGAGTGGCCGAACAACTTGCTGGTTGATTGATGAATTTTTGGTAACAACCGAGCTGAATCTGGACTGGAAATGCTAGCTAATTAGTTCAGTAGTTGTGCATGTGAGATTTAAGTGCCAAATACAAGGTTTTAACCGAAGGAAAATTTTGTTTATGACTGAGTAAATGCTGGAAAATTTACTTGACTTGCAAAGGGAGTGAAACCAGAATTTGCAGTTGTTTCTGGAATTTTTTTCATTAGCAAACAATGTTTAGAAATGCATGAAATATATGTGTCTTAAGTCTTGTAAGATATTCAGTTGTAAAGTACTTGATCCGTTGGATAAATTGACCAAAAATGTTGAAACATAGCTGCTGCAATTTTTTTCCAGCTTAGCCGATGGTGGCTCTTTTGAGTTTTAATGGAAACTTGGTGAGTGGGCTCTATGAATTCCCACAATGACTTGGATGATCTGATTAGCTAGTCAAGTATTTGCTTGTCGGATTTGAGTACTTAATATCATGTATTAGCCGAGTAAAAAGTTGGATTTATGATCAATTAGCTGCTGGAAATTCTGTTTAGCCGATGACAGATTTATTGTGGTGGGATTATTTGCCAAAATTACATGTTATTTGTTTTATTTCATGTCGGAAAATTTTGATGGTGGGCTCTATGAACTCCCACCCTTGGATTAACGATTGATGATGGATATAATGCTAGTTTAGTGCTTAAATGGGTAGATTAATGATACCTAGCTAGTCTCGACTTCAAGGGATGTGTAGTTCAAAAATGTTCAGGTTTGCCCTGTTTCAATCGCACCCCTTTTTGCAGAATTTTGAGGGTTTCATGACTTATACATCATGTTTATATGTTGAATATATGGTGTATAAAGTTTCATTTAAAAATATTGGGGTTTGGTTGGTCAATGGGATCAATTTCGTGAAGCCAGTAAATCTGGAAAACTGTTTTCGTAATACTCTGACCCGCTTTTGTATTTCGGCCATAACTCTGTGCTCCGATGTCAAAATCGAGTGCCGTCAGCCGTATTTGAAACTAGATATCCCAGCCTTTCCAACGGTATAAAATGCATGTTCTGGTTCCATGTTCGTGAGCCAAACCAACCATTTTAAGTCGGCTATTCGGTTTCTCTGTTTTACAAGAACAAAATGCTGAGGCTGCAACTTGTGGCTCGAATTCGAGCTAGTTGCGCGCCAAATTTCAAAATGATTTCTTCTGTGAAATTATAGCTTTATGAATGTATTTTTCCAACGCCTTAAACTATGCCCAATTCCGAGTTAATTTGAGTGATTTGTGATCAAAATACGGAACCTGCCCTGCTCTTGAAAACCCTAATTTTTAGACAGATTTGATGCAAGGCTTGGTTTAGACTTGATAATTAATTTCTTGGTGTTAAACACCCACCAAAGGTACCATGAATGTTCTTTAGATTTTGCCTCAACAAATGAACCATGTTTAGAGGATTTTCTCTTGGTCAAAAGTTTAGAAAAGGAAATTTTCATACACAAGGCAGCCTTGCCTTAAAATTTTGGAAACTTGAGTGATTTTGTTAAGTGACTTTCCGTGCATATTTTTCTATGAAATTTGACAGAGGAATAACCCTTATATGGTAGTATTATACTGCTAATTATGGTGTTATTCTGAGGCTGTTTCATGGGTCAAATAAATTACCAAAGTTCGAGACTTGATTTTGGAAAACCCTTGTTTAACAAGAAACTTTTAGTAACTTTGAGTTACCGTATCTTGGTGCTCGAAACTCCGTTTCTCATTCCGCTTGTTTTACTGTAAACTTGGATTGCGACTCTAAAAGAGTATCAAATTTAAAAGGCTAGTTCCAATCAAGTGAATTTTACCGAATTTTCAAAGTTGGCCAAAAACCAACTTAAATCTGCCTTATGAACCAAAACAGTAACTTTGAGCCCATTTTTGACTATCTTCCATTTAGAATCATGGAAAAGTGTATTCTAGGAACTTTTAGTACTTTCAAAGAGGTTTTCAATAGTACCAAGTTTTCCAATTTTGGGCTTGTAGAGAGTAAGATATGATGTTTCAAAGATTACTTGTTAAATCTGGAATTTTCTAACTTAAAGGAAACTAAGGGGTTTCGAACTCTTCATTTCTGTCAATATCATTTGATTGTTTTACATTTGAATCCAGAGATGGAAATCAGATTTGTCTTGTGTTTTAAAACCCCACTTTTGAATCTCGAGTTACACGAATTCTTAGGCTCGTCTCCGCGTTAATTTCTTAGATTGCACTAGCGTACAATCTTCATCGAAAACTAGAGAATTCGTAGCGATATTGAGTGGTACTTGAATTATTGTTTGCTCAGGCAATCGAGGAGATCTCCAAGAGGAACTCGGAGCGGACGCCTAAAACGCTTGTTTGAGACCTATTGCGCTTGTTTGACTAGGTGAGTGTTCCATATAGGAATACGTAATGGAATAAGTCTAGAACATGCTCATTTCATGATTTCTAAGTGTTAAGTACTGTGTGTTAAATATCTACCATACCCATGCTTGAAAATGCTCGAATAACATGGCTTGATGTGCTATGGTTGCATACGTCGTTGGAGTGAATCTCCTCGACTCTCACATGGTAAAAATGGGATAACGGCCAATGATGGCCTATTAATATGGCAAACGCTTGCCAAATAACCGTCATTACTCAACCGTTAACCGCCAACCATTAACCGTGAACCGTTTACCAACCCACATGACTACCTGATTACTTGACTATTTGCTCACATGATTTCTAATCTATATGATTATTCGATATCCGTGAATTACATGCTCCCATGAAATCAACTTGTATTGCTTACGTGCTTACGTGCTAAGTATCCACTTGATTACTTGATTATCATGAATCATATGTTATATGAAGTTGTCCATCATTGTTAGGGGTGCAAACGAACCGAATCGAGTCGAGTTTTGAGCTTATCGAGTCGAGTCAGGCATATTTATATGAGAGCTCGAGCTCGGCTCGACGTAAGAAAAGAAAAACTCGAGTTCGACTCGTTTATGACTCGCGAGCTTAGCTCGAAATCTGGCTCGTGAATAGCTCGAGTTTCGCTCGATTTTCTAGCTCGCGTGAAGCTCGAAAGCAGCTCGAATTCTAGCTCGTTTGGTGCTCGAGTTCGAACTCGAAAATAGCTCGAAAATTTCTGAAACTTTAAGCAAGAATACAGCATTTTTTCCCCATTTTTTGACAAAATTTGCGCATGAAATAACTACAATTTTTCACATATTCTTGATTTTGAGGCCTACAAATTATGCACTAATACAATCATAAATGTCCAAATGTCCACTAATACAAATTATCCAAAAATTATCCACTAATACAAATTATCCAAATGTCCACAAAAATCCATTAATACAAATTATGATAACTTCACTGATTAGGAATATATTTAGCATTGTCTCAGCACATATTTGAAAAGACACATCCCTTCAGTCTCAGTAGGTTACCTTTGTAATCTTCCCTAATGCCAGCAATGGATCTACGAACCAACCTGCAGGCAACATGCAAGAGCTCCTTCAATCCATCAAGAGCTTCAAAAGATAGAAATATACTCATTAAAATGAAATTATATGAGGAAATACAGGTCTTTTAGTCCAATTTTTCAGCCAAAGCTCAAAATATTACAAGCAATCACAAATTTACAACACAAAATATTTGTTGTAGACAGGTTGATACATCCAATTGAAAAGATATATAGGCACGAAAGTCCATCCCCAATTTCGTTAAGCTGTTTTAGTCTCCCTCTACCCATTTTACAGAGAAAGCAAAAAAAAACTTGGGCAAAAATTAATTATCTTTGCAGAAGAACCTGCCCGGAAAAAGAAAATCAGATAACTTCAAACAACTCAACAAATTTCACGACTTTCTATTGAAACTATAAATACTGAGAAGGATCAATCACAATAACTCAACAAATATAACCACACACTAGTGTAAAAGCATCATGTGTATTCGGATGTTATAAAATAGTGCCTAACTAATAAGCAAAGCTGTACAACCGAAACTTCAGAGCCTAAAGAAAACAAGCCAATGGCAGTTTCAAGAAAATCACTACATAATCAATCCAATACATCAATAACATCCAAGACAAAAGGCAGATTATCCTATGATTGAAACCATATACTGAGAAAAACAAAGTCTGCATAGCAACCATACAACAAAAGAACTTAAGACTGCTTTACTTAAACATGCTTGAAAACAATCTTTGAAGCTCAAAACAGACCACCCAAACAAACTGAAAAAGATCAAATCTTTCCAATAAATCCATTGCACAACCTTTCATACAGAATGAAACATACCAACTGAAGCAGACCTCATAAGAAACGGAAACAGCCACCATTTGCATCTTCAACCAAAACCCTCCTTTTCAGCACATCTTTATGACAATTCCAATCAAAGAAAACCAAAGTCTAAATAGGAAATTAAAGGTAAATTACCTCAAACATCTCCAAAGTCAAGAAATAGGCAACACAATCTCTTGTTTATCCTTCAATTTCTGAAAAAACAAAAAAATAAGATAAAAAAATTAAGAAATTGTAAGACCGAATTTAAATATTATGTGTGATAATTTTATTTTTTTTGTTACCTTTTCCCTTTTCTTCACCCCGTGTACCTTACGACACCAATCTCCAGCACACATCAACATTTCTACAGTTTCTGGAGCCAAGGAAGCACGGTAAGAGTCGATTACTCTGGTTCCAGCACTAAATGTAGCTTCCGAAGCTACAGTGCTTATTGGAATGGCTAAAATGTCAGCAGCCATCTTGGGAAGAATCTTGTATTTTGTTGTGTCTTTCCACCACTTCAAGGCATCCAAATTCACGATATCTACCGTTGAATCATCTGCAGCTGTGAGGAGACCATCTTCAAAGTAGGTATCCAACTCATTCTTGATGGGTTGAACACTCTCAACGGTGGCAATGTGGGTCAAAAATTCACTCATACCCGAAACATGGGACACTGATGAAGATGCACTACTGCTGCTCTTGGTTGGATGATCATTGCCGACTAGTAGTTGAGAAGATGATCCACTTTGGCCTGAAACATGTATCTCCACATATTCATCATATAGGTCATACAAGGCTTGTCGAACCTTGCCTATGTTGCTTTGCACTTCATGTGGAGGATAAAGCAATGGAAAACAATAGTTTATAACTCTCATCTTGCATCTGGGATCCAAAATAGCTGCTATAGACATTAACAAGTTACACTCTCCCAAGTACTTATCAAATTTCAACTTCATCTTTTGCACCATTGACCGGACAAAATCATCTTCATCATCAACCTTACTATCTAGTAGTACTTTAATCCGACAAACTTCATTTAGATATAAATTTGCAGTCAGATAATCACTACCAGATATCACATGAGTTGCTGTCCAAAAAGCTTTTAAAATATTGCACACTTTTGTAACCTTTTCCCAATCTTCCAAAGTTGGACAGAAATCATAATTTGGCTCTCTATCTCTGTACCTGGGAAAAACATCTTGAAACTCCAGTGCACAAGTTAGCATCTCATAAGTAGAATTCCACCTTGTTTTGCAGTCATAAATTAGTATTTTTTCTGGCAACTGCAGCTGGCGTACAATTTCAGCAAATTGAAGGCATCTTCCATCTGTCTTATTGATAAACTCCACACTGTCCCTGATTGTTCCAACTATTTCTTTGATTTGACTGAGTCCATCTTGAACCATTAAATTCAGTATATGCGCACAACATCTCACATGAAACAACTTTCCTTTTGCTAATAGACACTTATTTCGGGAGAAAGTGTCCTTTAAACATCTCAGTGCACTGTCATTATTCGAGGCATTATCGACTGAGACTGTATAAATCTTGCTCTCAATTCCCCAATCCGTTAAACACTTGAAAATAGCATCCGTAATTTGGATGCCCCGACGTGGAGGAGGGACGTGCACAAAGTTGAGAACCCGTTTCTGCAATCTCCAATTGCTATCAATCCAATGTCCGGTTATGACCACATACTCATTTTTTTGGTTCTTGGACTTCCAAAGATCTGTAGTCAAGCTAATTTTCTTGACTTTCTTTAATTGGTTCTTCAATTTTGTCTTCTCTCTTTCATAAACTGATGTGCAGTCGTTTTTGTTCATAGTCCGACTGATTCTTTGCCATTCCGGCATCCCTCTTTTTTGCATCAAATTGAAGCCTTCTTCCTCCACAATTGAAAATGGATGCTCATGCATAAGCACCCATTCAGCAGTAGCCTCTCTCATGACCGCCATATCAAATCTCCCGGAGTGAAGGTAGGTTTGAGAAGCTTCGGCAGAATCAGTAGATGGGAAATTGATCTTTGTTTGTTGTGTTGCTTTTTTGAGTTTTTGCAATCGGATAGCACATGACTTCCTATGCCTCAGCAAACTTGAAGTTGTACTAGTTTTCGTCTTCTTGAACTTTGCATGGCAATGAATACACTCCGACATAAGAATTTTTTGATGGCCAACTTCAACATCTTTGAAGTCATCCCATGCTACTGATTTTTTTATCCTCTTTTTTTTCCGAAAAGCATCCAAGCCATCATCCGCATCAGCTTCTTCCACAACTGTTTGAGTGGTTGTATGTGTATCACCTTCTAATGCTTCATCTTCACTCCCTAATTCTTCATCACCAAGAGATAATTCCAGCTCTACATCAATGTTAATAGCAATAGCCTTGTCAAAAATATTCACCGGACTAGCGGAATCACCAACTGATCTATTAATTGGTGAAGACTGCTCTTGGTTGGACGTATCCATCTTATATTCTCAATTTTTTTTAACTATGCCAAAAGAAAAAAAAGGAACATGAGCAGCATTCTCTAGTCCCAAAACAGATTACTATTACTAGTAAACAAGTTAATAGTAGTAATTATTTTCAAGAAACAAGAGGACAACAAGGCTCATAATGACAAGAACATACATGACCATGGAATGATAATAAGTAGCTTGTACTGTCAAGTGTCAACACAGTTTTCACCCCCAAAAAAATAAGTAATTAAACAGATGTCTCCTTAAATGCCACTATCCCATAGTTACTACAAGATCTGGAGCAATATCAAGCCTCTTAGCACTGTCTCCATTTCATTTTAAGCATTTTTATTATCAGAATCCAACAAATTATAAAATTGTAAAATCTTAAAACTTTGGGGGAATTGTAAAATCTTAAAACTTTGGGGGATAAATAAATAAAAATAATAATAATAAAGTAAAATGAAGGACCAAAATCATGATCCTAGGAATGGGGTCGTCTTTTCTCCTCTGTGGACAGAACATCAAAAAGCTCAAGTCTGATCATTTCCAATCAAAATGAAAATCACAAGATCCTTCCCATGCCATTTCAATTCAAATTCATACGATGGGAGGCATAAAGCAACAACAAAAAAATGCAAGACTGCAATACATCAAAATTTCTCAGGTGCGAGGAAATGAACCTGCGGACTTAGCCGGTTCTTTAACATGAAAGAAAAAATGCAAACGAATCTTCTTTCAATAAGAATTTTCAGCCAGGCATTTCGTCGAACAGGTTAGGGGCATCACAAATTTCACTAATTTTCTACTCAATTAAATCTATATTCAGCCCCCACAATGTACAGCAAAACCAAAAGAATACAGTCTAATCAACACACAGAAAAGGCCACGAACAATCGACGTAAAATTTGAAACAACATGCTAACGGCGGACATGGCACGTTCATCAGCAAACATGCTCTGAAATCTTTCAAAGCTTATGTTCGAATGAAAACTGAAATATAATGGAGAAGATTAACTTACAGTGGTCTCTCGCGGTGAAGGTTCGTGGATGACAGTGGTGGATTCCGACGGGATGGTGGTGCCGGCTATGAGCGGCGGTGGTTCCGGCAGCTCTTCAGATGAACCTTCCTTGCTCTGTTTTTTCGCAGCTTTGCTCCTCTGCCTTTCCTTGGAACTTGCCTTTCTTCCCAACCTGCCCTTAGCACTACAAGATCTTGGAGGTTGCTGAAGTGGAGATGGCGGAAGCGGTGGAGATGCAGCTAGCAGTAGCACCGATGACTGTGGCTGAAGTGGGAGGAAGTGAAGAAACTCGAGATGCAGCTAGCGGTAGCAGCAATGGCAGTGACGGAAGTGGAAATTGGGAGTTTGGGACAGTCGGTGGCGAAGGAAGAAGATCAATCGAAGGAGTTAGCAGAGCAAACAAGTTAACCTAAGTGAAGGAAGGAGGAAAGTTTACCAACAGTGGCTGAAGTGCTGAACATCGATTATAGCTTAGGGCGCAGAGAACATGTAAATTTTAATTGAATCAAGGGTATTTTTGTAATTTCACACATACTCGAGCCCAACGAGCGGCTCGTCGAGCTATCGAGCCTAAGAAACGAAGGTTTGAGCTCGTCTCGTTTATCTTAACGAACTGCTCGAGCTCGGCTCGAGCTCGGTCAACACGAGCTTGAGCCGAGCTTTGACTCGAGCTGCTCGCGAGCAGCTCGCGAGCAGCTCGAGTCGTCACCAGTCCTAATCATTGTTAGGCGAGTGTGTACTTTACCTCACTCGACCTATTCAAATGATGAATTTTACTTTTTGTCGAATTACTTGATTACCTGTGCATGTTGTAAGCTATAAGCTGAACTTGGGCCTTGCCTCGGTTACTGACCTACTCGAGCTAGGACGGGGCTCGGTCGGGTAGGTTGGAACCCTGGACAACCGTTTCAGTATACTCGAGTACTACCACTGGAGGGATAAGGTGATGGCCAGTCAATCGAAGGAGTTACCGATTGGAGTTATAAGGACGGGAAGTGGACCGAGTACTGCATCCTTTTGTGCTTGCTTTGCTATTAATAATGTTATTGCTCTCCTAGTTGACATTTCTCGGGTAAGACTCCTCATGAGCATTAATCTCTGAGATGAAGCAATCCTTGTAATGTTCTTCTAGTCAGACGAGCCACTATTTGTTTGACTAAAAATTCATGAATATATATTTATATGGTCATTCATTCCAAAAATTACGTTAGTGATTTTAGATAATTTACGAGTTGTACTCATAGTAAAGTTACCAGCAAAATGTACTATTACTACATGTGTTTTCAAAGTAGCAATTACCCGAGTAATGATTATCACCTCATGATAACCTGCCATTGTGTAACCTCGAACCATGCATATGACATGCACAACTTTCTTGATTTGTTTGAACTGTTAGAGTGTCTTGGAACCTCGCTGGGCTGTGTAGCTCATTCCACGTTGTGATTTTCTTTTACAGGATTTGAGACCAAAGGTGCTCGGAAGTAGTACTAGATTGTTTACTTTCATGAATGTAATTCGAGTTAAACATTGTAGTTTTGCCTTAGGTTGCCACTTGAAACTGGAAAAGTGTAAACCCTGGATTTGTATGTGGCTTGTATGAATTTGTTACTTGGCTTGTAAGGATATATTTGAATTGATGTTTTGTTTCTTGGGTTGTATTCGGGAAGATATTTTAAGAATCGACGTTGGCTATCTTAAGGCACTGTTATTTCTGAAGTTAATGTGATTCTAGAAACCGGCTTATTTGGAGGGAAACGATGTTGTAATAGATTAGGTTATACTTCGGAAGGATTTTTGCTAGCTTGCTTGCGTCAGTCCTGGCGAGAGCTAGGCAGACTGCCCGCCAACCCTCTGGTTCGCCTTAGGGGAAAGTGGGGTCGCCACATTAACCACCTACCAAAAGTATCTTGGATGCTTATTAGACTTTGTCTCTATAATTGAACCATGTTTGAGATGATTTCATTGACCTAAAAGTTAGAAAAAGGAAAATTCAGGTACAAGGCAGATTTGCCTTGAAAATTCTTGGAACTTTAGTGGCTTTGTTAACTAACCTTCCACATGAATTTTGCATGAAATTTAACAGAGGAATAGCTCTTATATGGTAGGGTAATACTACCAAATTTGGTGCCATTCCAAGTCCATTTTGATGCCCAACCAAAGTCTCAAAATTCATGTTTCAAATCTGAAAAACCCTTGTTCAGTAAGAAATTTTCAGCAACTTTGAGCTGCTATATCCTGGCGCTCAAAACTTCGATTCTTGTTCTATTTGTTGTGTTTTAAACTTTGATTATAACTCTAATTTAGTTCCAAATTTCAAAAGCTAGTTCGCATTCTATAAATTTTGCCGAATTTCTAAATTTGGCCAAAAACCAACCTCGAAACTGTCTCGATAGCGCAAATTAGTGACTTCAAGCTGAAATTTGAATGTCTTTCATTTGGAATTATGAAAAGTGTCTTCTAAGAACTTTTAGTACTCTGGAAGTAGTTTCCAACGGTTCCAAGGTTTCTAATTTTGGACCTACAGAGAGTGAGATACGATTTTTCAAAAATTACTTGTCAAATCTGAAATTTTCGAACTTAAAGAAAATTGAATCCTTTGCACTCTCTATTTTCCTTCGAGATTGCTTGACCGTTTTACACTTGATTTCTAGATAAAAATCAGATTTTTCCTTGTATTATTAAACTTCACCTTTAAGTCTCGATTTACGAGTAATTAAGGCTCATTTTCATGATATTTTTCTAGATTGTACAAGTGTGCAATCTTCCGTGATAATTGGGGTTCTAAGTGGTAGTTCATTATTAATTGCTCAAGCACTCAAGAGAACCTTCAAGAGGATCCCACGGTGGATGCCTGAACTCTCAATTGTGCTTTACTTCTTGAATAACTTGATGAGTGTCAAGTATATGTGAATTTGATACGTGCTTAATTGCTATTAGTGATTGGAGATTTTGAAAATGCTGAGTTAAGTTTATACTTTATCGCACTCGTTCTCATTTAAGTGAAGTGTATTTGAATTACTTGACATGAAGTGCTTGAATTGCTTGAAATGACTTGTTAAGTGAATTACGTGAAGTATTTACGTGACTATTTATGCTATGGCTGCCTAAGTCGATTGGAGTGAATCTCCTTGACTCTTAAGTGTAAGCGTGGGGGGCACCCAATTCTTACTGGCCAACCTTGGATTCAAGCTGGCATGGGCTTGGTCGGACTCCTTTGTGAACCATGAGAAAAAAAAAGTTTGACCTATTGAGAGGTCTTACTTGGCATACTCGAACAGTATCGCCTCAAACAAATGAAAGGCGGGCCCGGTACAGGGGTATGTAACGGTGAACGGGGACGTGATAAGTGAAGTTCTACCAACTATAGCCTACTCGATTGACGGAGTGTCAATTCGTGGAAGTTCTTGATTGTGCAAGTGAAAAATAGCTCCTGAGAGTTCCTATATTCTTGAATTGTTTCTGTTTACTTTTCTAGCTCGAATTGTTATTTACTTGAATATTATTGGTTTACTTGTCAATTGAAATTGTTACTTGAACAACGTGTTTGCATGTGTATTTTCTTGGTCTCTCAAGCGATTGCTCACCCCGTAGGTTTGTTTTCCTTAACAGGTATGGACATGGAGCGAAACTCAGAGAAATCCTTTGGATGTACTTTTGTATTAGGGTTTTAAATATAATTGACTAGACATTGTGGCTGTTATATATTTTGGGAATTGATGTATCTTTTGGGAATCTAATGTAAGAATTGGATAACTGATGTATCTTAAACTCGTGATGTAAGACTTGGATATTCGATTATGGAAGCGACTTTCCTTTATTAGACTTGTATTAATTGTTATGTATCGTTAATCTTGAATCGAATTGTCTTGAGTCCTAGCGAGAGTTGGGCAGGCGTCCCGCAGATACCCTTTGATTCGCCTTAGGGAGAAGTGGGGTCATCACAAAGAAAATACTCAAATTGTTGGATATGGGAATGATTTATGCCAAAGCAATTGATAGTGTTGACCTCTATGGTTAGCCAAACAATAGTGAAAAATGTACATCAAGCCAAAACCTGTGGAATTTGCTAGGATGTTAGTCATCCAACTGATGGATATCCAATGCTATAAGATGATGGTACGGAACAAGAAAACATGGTTGGATACACTTCTACATCCCATAGATAGTGCGACCCTTACTCCAACACGTATATTTCAGGTTGAATGGACCGCCCAAATTTTAACTACGGGGAGGATAAGCAAAATTCTGTCCCTAATAGGCAACAAGGGTTTCAGCCACAACACCCCTCGAGACCTCAATCCTCTTCATCCAACACAAACACATCTCTTGAGGATATGATGAGAATATTAGTTGCGAACACCGCGTAACTACATCAAAACACCTTGCAGTTTCAGCAAAGGACGAATGCAAGTATATAGGATCTAAGAAATCAGGTGAATCAGCTGACCTCTGTGATAAATCGTTCGAAATTCCAAGGACTGGGGAAACTACCTTCTTAACTTGAGGTGAATCCAAAGAATGTAAGCACCATAACCCTCAGAAATGGAAAGAAAATTGAAGGGCCAAAACATGTAGTTCCAAATGATAAGAGCGACGATCAGATTAAAAAAGAGCTAGAGGAAGAAGTCAGAAATAAGACAACTCCTAAGGTAACTCTCAACCCTTCAATTAAAATTAATACTAACCCACTACCTTTCCTAACAGGTTAGAGAAACCAAAAAGACAAGATAAGGAGAAGGAGATCCTAGAGGTATTCAAAAAGGTGGAGATAAATATTGTTCTATTGGATGCAATTAAGCAGGTGCTCAAATATGCCAAATTTCTAAAGGATTTATGCATCAATCGAAAAAAAATTGAGATGCGATGAAAGAATTGTGGTGGGAAAGAATGTTTCAATCGTACTAAAAAATAAACTTCCACCGAAGTGTAGAGATTCTGGTATGCTTTCTATCCCGTATCGTATAGAAAATACCAGGATTAGGAAGGTTATGCTAGATATAGGAGTTTCTATTAATGTCATGTTGAAAAGTATTTATACCTCCTTAAATTTAGGACCCTTAAAAGATACAAGTATTATAATTCAATTAGCCAATTATACTAATGCATACTCTGATGGATTAGTTGAAGATGTCTTGGTCCAAATTAATGAATTGGTGTTTTCAACTGACTTTTATATGCTTGACATGAATGATGAGTGTTCACTAAATCTGTCACTGGTTATACTTGGGAAGCCCCTTTTTGAGCACAGTTGAAACAAAAATAGATGTTAAATAGGACACACTTACAATGAAATTTGATGGGGAGGTGATTCATTTCAATATATTTGATGCTTTGAAATACCCATTTGACTCTCATTCTGTCTTTATTATGAGTGTGATTGACTATATGGTATAGAAAATTTTTAAGATTGATAGCAAAGATGAGCTAAAGGTCACTCTTACTAAACATCTCGAGTTGGGAGCAACTTATGATGTGAAATTAGGAGAAGAACTTAAATGCATGATTGGAGCACTGCAGTCGTTGACATCTACTAAAATAAGGTATGGACTTGCACCCCTTTTTACACTAGGGTCTCATCAAAAGCTGTTACCTTCTGTGGTGTAGGCACCTAAATTAAAACTGAAGTCTCTACTAAAGCACTTCAAATACACATATCTAGGAGATAAAGAGACGTTTCTAGTCATCATTTACACAAAATTAGACCCTAGTTAGGAGAAGAGATTGATTCACATTCTAAAAAATCACAAAGAGATAATTGGATGAATAATAGCTGACATCAAAGGCATAAACCCCTCTTTGTGCATGCACAGAATATAGCTTGAAAAAAATGCAAAACCTATAAAACAAACACAGAGAAGACTAAATCCTCTTATGATGGAAGTTGTAAAAAAGAAAATACTCAAATTGCTGGATATGGGAATGATTTATGCCATCTCTGATAGCCAATAAATGAGCCCAATACAAGTAGTTTAAAAAAAAGCCGGAATCACAGTAGAAACTAATAACAATAAAGAGCTTGTTTCTGTTCGCAAACCAACGGGCTGGCGGTAATGAGTCGAATATCGGAAGCTAAACGATGTTACCAAAAAGGACCACTATCCTCTCTCTTTCATTGATCAAATGGTTGAAAGATTAGCTTGTCGTGCTTACTACTGCTTTTTGGATGATTTTTCAGGATTTTTTAAATTGGAATAGCATCGGAGGATCAGGAGAAAACTACTTTCACATGCCCATTCGGTAACTTCAGGCATAGAAAAATGTCCTTTGGATTGTGTAACGCTCGTGCAACTTTTTAGAGATGTATAGTAAGTATTTTCTTCAATTATATTGAAAAAATAATATAGGTCTTTATGAATGATTTTAGTGTGTATGGAGATAATTTCAATGAATACCTTGAGAATACTCTAATTCTTAAAAGATGTATTGAACCCAATCTCGTACTTAATTGAAAAAAGTGTCATTTTATGATTGAATATGGGATAGTTTTAAGTCATGTAGTGTCATTTAAAGGTATTGAAGTCGATAAGGCAAAAATAGATCTCATATCCTCCTTACCATACCTAGGGGTGTGCATTCGGTACAAATTCGGTAATTCAGTTATTTGAATTCAGTTTTTTTTGGTTATTTCACTTGTAAAACTCTAAACCACTTTCAATTTCGAATTGAAAATAACCGAATTCATTCGGTTACCGAATTGAATTCGAAAACGATTATGAAATCGATTATAACTGAATTGGATAGTAATTTTCACATAATTAAAGGGACTCATTTGTGTAGTTGTATATATTTAGTCACTTATAATTTACTAATGATGTATTGCATTACACTTACATTTATTTTTATTTTTTATACAGTTTAAATGTTTATTTTGCAAATAACTTGATTGCTTTCAACTAGGCCTGTCAATCGGGTCTAATAAGCCGAGCTTTCATAAGCCCAAGTTCAGCTCATTTAATTTGGAATAATTTCGGATTTCAGGCTATGAGTTTCGAGTTCATAAATGTGAAATTTATATTCAACTCACATAATATTCGGGTTGTGAGTCTTAATCAGGTTTAGTCCAAACTCACTTATTACTTCTTAATTTTCTTAATATAATTTCTATAACTATTAAGTTGTAAAACTAATTTAACATTTACAAGACTATATTATTAAAACTAAATATGAACAAATAATAGTTCTTAAAAATTATATAAACCAAAATTTTTTCAACAATATTTATATTTAATTCATTCAAAATGCATGAAAAATAGTAATAAAACATGCAATCATAAACCAATACATCTTTAAAAGTTGAAACTTTTTTTTTATAATCTTGTGATTTGAATCCAAACATATTTGATGATTTGTGTTTGTAGATCAAAAAGAAATCAAACAATATTATGCCAACACAAAAATTTATTCAACCAATAAAAAAAAATTAGAGATTCAGTTATGCATCACTAATATTGGCTCTTAAGAAAACTCATGAAAGAGTCTTTAAATGTATTTTTATATTTTGTAATATATATATTTAGTATTTAATAATAATATATTTGGATATATAATTATACATAATATCAAAATATAAATATTATATATATATACAGATAATTAAAGGGTCAGGCTTATATCGAATTTGAGCCTAATAGGACCCAAGCTCAGCTCATATTTAATTCGGATTAAATTTTTAGATTCAGGCTCAGACCGATTCACTAAAATGTCGGGCTTATCGAGTTTTTTGTCGGGCCGAATGAGCCGAGCTCGGGTTGGCCCAACCCCATTGACAGTTCTAGTTCAACGATGAATGCTAATACACTAATATGTTGATATACAATTCATATATATTCGCTTAAACTGCTTAATCACACTGCTTAGTTGTCTTTGTTTAAACAATAATAGTGATTAAAGAATATAAATTCACATATTGTATATGTAATGTAAATTTAGAGTATACTAATACTTGCAAGTTAAACATTACACATTCAAATATTTAATAAACCAAATATGAATGATGAACCAATGTTTAAATTCTAATTACTAATTATGTTTAATATTTAGTACTATATTTATACTTATTATCTAATTCTAGTTATGTATAAAAGGGTAAATATTATAGTTATGTATTATTGTATATTTGTATTATTATAATCATATAACAAATACTAAAATAGTATATTTTACATCATTATATATTTTTATTATTATAGGTACATGATAATACTATATATTATCTATTATTAATAGACTTACCTATATAATGTATTAATAGTAAATAGCATTTATCTATATAATACATAAATTTATAAACTAATTTGGTATTGGAATGCAGTAATACGGTACTCTATTTCGTTTTATCAAATTTGAATTTGAAATCGATTATTATCAAATTGATAATCTTATTACCTATTTCATACCACATTAGAATTTGGTGAATTTGGTAAATACCGTTTATGTACCAAATTACCAAATACCCGATTTCAAATTACTAAATTGAATTTGAAATCGGGTATGAATTCGATTTTTACCAAATTTGCTCACCCCTAACCATACCCCACTGGTGTGCAAAAAGTGTGCTTTTTTTTAGAACATGCAGGCTTTTATCGCAGATTTATCAAGAATTTCTCTAAAATTGGAGCACTCCTGTTTAAACTCCTGCAAAAAGATATGACATTTGATTTTGATGAGGAGTGCAAGAAGGCGCTCGATTACTTGAAGGAGTTATTGACTTCCCCACCCATCATATAATCTCCGAACTGGAATCTCCTGTTTGAAATCATGTGCAACGCAAGCAATAGCGCAGTAGGGACTGTATCGAGCCAAAGGACTAGAAATGCTGCACACGCAGTCTATTATGCGTCTGTAGTTTTGAATGGAGTACAACTCAATTACACGACCACTGAAAAGGAGCTTTTAGCAGTCATTTTTTCTTTAAAAAAAATTTCGTTCTTATTTGCTAGGGGTTAAAGTGTGTATTCTAACCATACAGCATTGTGGTATTTGTTGACCAAGAAGGATGCTAAATCAAGATTGATCAGGTAGATTTTATTTCTACAAGAATTTGATTGGTAGATTCATGATAAGAAAGGAGTTGAAAATTTAGTTGCAAACCATTTGAGTCACTTACCCGTTGCTCAAGACGATTTCGTAATAAGGAAGACTTTCCCTAATGAACAACTATTTTCTACTCACTCTTCTCTCCCTTAGTATGCAAATATTGTGAATTATTTGATCACTAATCAATTGCCTACATGTTGGTCAAAGGCAAAACGAGATAAGTTTCGAACTGATGTCAAGTATTACTTGTGGGATACCCCTACTTATGGAAGTAATATGCGAATCAAGTACTGCGTTGATACGTAAGTGAGAGTGAATTTAATTCAATTTTAATATTTTTATCACTCTTATACATGTGGAGGTCATTTGGACCGCAAAGGACGACTTGCAAGGTGCTAGAAAGCGATTTTTACTGGCCACCATCTTCAAAGATGATGCGTACTTGTTCTGTAAGTCATGTGATAAATGTTAAAGGGTAGGAAACATATCCCATTGAAATCAGATGCCCGAAACCCCTATGATTTTTTATAAAAATTTTGACATATGGGGTATTAATTTTATGGTCCTTCCCTTCATCTTATGATTTTCTTTATATCTTGTTGGCTGTAGATTATGTGTTGAAATGGGTGATAGTAAAAGCCACCCGCACTAATGATTCTAAAGTGGTTGTAAATTTCATTTGATCACATATTTTTGTTCGTTTTAACCTACCACAAGCTATAGTCAGTGATAGAGGAAAACATTTCTGCAATAAAGTGCTAGCAGCTCTATTCCAAAAATATGGAGTGACTCATAAGGTTTCTACGTCATATCACTCCCAAATGTATGGCCAAGTAGAGGTCTCGAATCGAGGAATCAAATTTATATTGGAAAAGAAGGTTCGCCCCAATAGGAAATATTGGAGTTCTAGTTGGAAAATACATTATAGACTTATAGGACCGCCTACAAGACTTCTATAGGAATATTTCCCTATGGGTTGGTAATTGGAAAGCCACATCAGTTGCCAATTGAATTCGAGCACAAAGCATATTTGGTGATAAAGAAATGTAACATAGATCTCGACAAGACCAGGGTGCATAGAAAACTCCAATTGCAAGAATTGGAGGAGTTGGGGAATGAGACTAATGAGAATGCAATCATTTATAAGGAGAAAACAAAGATTTTTCATGATCAACAAGTTGCAAGAAAATTCTTTATAGTTGGGCAAAAGGTTCTTTTTTATTAATCTAGTTTGACATTCTTTCCAAGTAAGTTGTGTTCTCGTTGGACTGGTGCATTTGTTGTGAATAATATCTTTTACTATGGTGCAATGGAAATTCAGAGTTTACAGACGGATAAAAAATTTGTGATCAATGGTCATCGCCTTAAGCCCTATCATGAAGGTGTTTCAATAGAGAAGGTGGACATAATACATTTTGAAGATCCCACCTATATTGTTTGAGCGATATTCGGCCCTGTCTAACCAAAGACGTTAAAGAAAGGCACTTATTGGGAGGCAATCCAATTCATTTTCTATTAATTATCCATTTGTATTATGTGTTTTATTATGTTTATCCTAGTTTTCACATAGTTGGTAGGTTTAATTTTCATTTTTTGATGATTAGCAAACGTCAACCCAACAAGACGTGTCCGCCTCTTGGGGGCATGTGCTAATGTAGAATTAACCAATTCTACGGTCAAAAGACTATGAACCAACATGACGTGCCCACATCTTGTTGACGGAGAGCTCATATTTCAATTTTAAACATTTCAACGAATGACAAGGCGACAAGACGTGCCCGCGCCTCGAGAGCATGTGCTAATAAGGAATTACTCAACCTCAACATTAGAAGACTGTAGACCCACAAGACGTGCTCACGTCTTGTTCCATCAAGGGAGGGCAAAAAATAAAATTCCCACTTCTTTCTTTTTCTTTTTTCTTTCTTTCTTTCAAAAAAAAAAACTAACAAAATAGTTACTTGCATATTCCTTCTAAAATATAAAAATTTCACTATCAGATTGAAAGACTTCAATTTCTAAGATAAACAACATAAGTTCCATGTCTGTCATCCCAAACTGCTTAATCATGGCCTCTTTGAAATCTATAATCATCTCTGAATTATTTCCTGTAAAAATCAAATCATGTACGTACAAGCATACAATGAGTATATCACCACAGACGAAAAATTTAATATATAAAGTATTCTTATACGGACATCTCTGAAAATCACAAGTTAGAAAATAGGAATCAATTCGGATACACCACACCATTAGTCCTTGTTTCGATCCATACAACGCCCTTTTCAACCTGTACACCTTATTTTTTTAATCACTTTTGACAAAACCTGCAGGCTACTCCACATATACTTCTTCATTGAGAATTTCATTCAAGAAAGTCGACTTGACATCCATTTGATAAATTCTCTAATTATTTTAGATAGTTAGAGAAATTATCATACAAATTGTATCAAGCCTGGCAACAAGGAGCAAACACCTCAAAATAGTCAATTTCGAATTTCTGCTTGTATCCCTTCACCACTAATCTCACCTTGTACCTATCCACCTCTCCACTGGCTTAAATTTTATCTTACACACCCACTATCACCTTCTCTGACATAGGCTTATACAAAATGTAAGCTTGAGAAACTTCACTATAACTAATAAATACACACTTTTCCCCTTTATCATCAAGTTGTTTTCTTAACTGATCAAGAACATAGGAATAAGCAAAGCATCCAAAAACTTTGAGATGCCAACAAAATATCTTCTACTAATCCAAATTTCTTTAGGAGTTTTTTGGAAACATTTCTGGTAGAACGCCTATTCAACAGATAAATTGTGCAAGAAAATACCTCTGTTCAAAAAGATTTTGGCATATCTTTCAATTTTAACATACACCTCACCATATCTATAACTGTCATATTCTTCCTTTTGTCACTACATTTTGTTGTGGAATATACTTGGTAGTCAATTGATGTTGTATCCCATTTTTCTCAAGAAAATCATCACACACCAAATATTTCTCACTCCTGTTTATTCTCAAAATTTTAATATGAAAGCTATTTTGCCTCTCAACAAAAGTTTTAAAAATTTTAAAAGTTTCAGAGGCATCAGATTTCTATTTAAAAAAATACACCCACACTTTTCTACTAAAATCATCAATATAGGAAATAAAATACCTGCAACCACCATTAGAAGAAACCTCTATAGTGCATAAATTTGAATGAATAATTTTCAATGATCTTTTTGTGACGCCTGAAGGAAGAAGAAAAAGGAAAAATTATGGTTAGAAATGTTTTTGAAGAATCCGGCCGGATGCCTGGCCGGATTGGCTGGAGTTTTGGAAAAAAAATTTGTTTTGCCACTGCCTGGAATCCAGCCGGAAATCCGGCCAGATTCTGGCAGAATTGTGACGTGGCACCTTTACAGCCAGGTTTGACCGGCTAATTTCTTACATTCTTATCTTGCTTTTGGGCTAAAATATCTTCCATTCTTGCTTCTTCTTGGCCGAGTTTCATAGAGAGAGAAGAGAGAAAAAAACCTTCATCTTGTTCTTCAATTTCTTGTCCAAATCTTGAGTTTCAACCGATTAAATTGCTAACTACTCCATAAAAGTGTTAGTTAAGATAGTTTCCAAGGTGTTTGTGGAGTTAATTTGGGAGGAAGAAGCCAAAGCTACCATCTTTCTTGTGATATAAGGTAAATTTGCTAAGAGATCCCTCTTTACATCTAAAACTAGGATATTTGTGGTTTAGGGTTACAATATTTGTGATTTTATGAGAAATATTGTGATTTGAGGTGATGATATGGAATTGTCAATTTTTATGATGTAATTTCTGCTCACATGTAATGATTGAGGGTTGGCCATGTTTTGCTAGTTTGCTATATGAAAGATTGAAGGATTATGGAGTAGATTAACTTGCCTAAAGAAATTTTCAGCTTATGTACTTAAATTTCAGATTTAGGGTTTCGAATTTGGCCTTGAAGATGGTTGATGTTGGAGCTATTAATTGGCTTTCTATTAAGGGTGTTATGGCCCTATAAGAGTGTTTTTAATGACTTGCAATTTGTATGTGCAATTGAGATGAAATTAGTGGTTGTTTGTAGGAGGGAAAAATAGAGATTTTAGAGGGAGGTGCTGTTGAAATTTTTTCGCAGGAACCCTTGAGCAATCTTGAGAAATTTGCTATACCTTCTTGTAGAAAAATCCAAATTTAGTTCCGTTTGTTGTCCTTCAAACTAGATTCCTAGAGTTATATACCATGAAAATTTCAGACCCTGTTTCTCTCCGTACGATTTATGGTGGTTTTTCAAAGTTAACTGAGATTGCATACCTGTCCTGTCATTTGCTAGATGAACCGACAAATTGAGACTCGAATATGACTGACTTGTGTTCTGAATCTTACCATAGTGTCTTCTGGAAAGTTGTAAATCGTTGAATCTATTTTTCAATGGTATAAATTTTATCAATTTTGAACTTAAGAAACTTGAGATATGATTTTTCAAATAGTGTTGCGTAAAAAGGGTAAATTTTGTTTTCTTAGAACTGGTCTTACTTTCATTTTCCACTTCAAATTTGGAAATGGTGAACCATTGTAGGTAGGGTTTTGGGGAGAGGTGAAGGGCTTTAAGGTCGTTCATGTACCTAGGACCAACTATTACCTTTTCACTCAAAAGTCACATGTTAGCTCTTTGCATTTGTAGTTCATTTGAATAGGCATATGACTCATAGTCGAACCTCATTTGTATATTCCGTTTACTAGGTTTTGAATGTGGAAACTTCAATTGTTTTACCTTGGTTATTTTTAGGGTTTCACGGCGATGAAAACCCTACTTTGGATGAAAACTTGTGAAGTTATCTTTGCTTGAACTGGTAAGTGTACCATTACCCTAAATTGTTGCTTAATTGGGTCATCTATACTTGAAATCTGTGACATAAATGACTATGAACTCTGTTTAGTCTAAATGAGATGAGAGTGTACTTTATCACTCTCGTTCTCTAGCCTGTGTGATTGTTTACTGTATAATCTGGAATCTATTACTTGTACCTGTTATGAGCTTGAATCAGTTACCTGTGCCTGTTATAATATCGTTTGGAAGTGTATCCAACGATCTTTCTATTAAACCTGAGCTCAACCTCATGGGGAGTTAATTGAATCGAGTCAGTAAGGGTTTGGTCGAGAAAATTGACAATCATGGATGCCTGTTCTTGGGAAATCTATGGGTATTGGAAACTCTAGATTTTCGGTATACTCGAGTATTATCATTCCTGTTCCTGTTGAGGTGTTCGAGCCCGGTAAAGGGTATGTTTGGTGGACGAAATTTGGTGATAAGTGATGTTTTACTTGATTGGTTGCTTTATTTGAAAGTTGACGGGGTGTCAACTATTATTTGATCAAGCTCTAGTGAAGAAAAGGGAATTTGGCTCTTCAGAGCCACCTGTTTCCTTTCCATTCGAAGTGTTTATTCATTTCCCTATCTGATATGTATAATTGCATGATTGAAATGTGAAACGTCATTATTCTTGACTATTAGTATTTTGGTACCTCATTGAGCGTAAGCTCAACCCCTTCCCATCATATTTGTTTTCCTTACAGGGGCAAACTATGAAAGCATGATTTTTTGGAAGAAAGGGTCGAGCTAGAGTAAACGATCTTTTGTTAAACTCCTTTGTAATAGAAAAATCCTAATTGTATTTTGATCTTGTATCACACTTTGACTTGTAAAGTTCCACCGTGGGTTTAAAAGTGTTTATTCATGTCTCTTGTGTATTTGATGGTGAATGTACGTTCGATGGATTTATATGATTTTACTTGTATTCGTTGGAGATTTGAACGAGTGTGTGATTTGTTTCTGTAGTCCCGGTGAGAGCTGGACAGGCAGTCCGCCGAACCCTTTGGTTCACCTTAGGGGAAGGTGGAACTGTTACAGGTGGTATCAAATCCGCTTCACGTGGTCTCTGCGCGGAGTGAGTTTGGGTCAAGTGGTGTTATGGTCCTGATTTCATGAATGTGCCTAAGTGCTCATTTGAGCATAAGGTATGAACCGTGTACGTTATAAGTGTAAAAATTTTTATCATGGAACTTGAGGAAGATAGATATGTATGTCGGGTAGGAATCTATAATATGAATGATTTACTCTTGGGACCGGCCGACTCGAGTTATAAATTATTTTATTATGGATTCTTGTACTTAAATACCAAATAGTGGAGAGTGCGAGAATAAGGGTCTGTATCTTGATTAAACATGAGATATGTCTAGATGGCAAAAGCCAAGGCATGGAAGATTTTACATTGGACTTAGTAATTAGACTGATCGAAGGGGTTTGATATGGAAGTGTTATCATAGACTATTCTTATACTAGTTTGGCTCGGGTTTTCTAGAGGGGTGGCTAGATTGTGAGGGAATTCACACCTAAGACTTGTTCCCTTTTTGCTATGACCGTGAGGACTTGATAAGTGTTTACGTGACTTTGAGTTAGTCTAGTTACAACCATAGAGGTATTTTCTGCCCCTCTTGTGAGATTCGATACCCGTAGTTGGCTCTTGATAAACTACCCTTGCCTATACTTTCTTGATATTTATCCCTTGATGTCAAAGTATGGACCTAATTTGATTATTATTGTATCGAGATCGAGAGTTTGAAATTAGGTATGAAAATTTGAGAGAAAGGATTTGGCCTCTATACCTGTATACTTCTAAGTTTACTTTTCCGTGGTTGGATTGGGAGTGAGAGGGAACTTAATAGTTATATGGTTAAAGTTCCGAGTGTACTTAGTTACTTATTTTGCTTCTCTAATTTGTCTGGCAGGCTATCACCTGAGTCGAGCGAATCGATAAGATGACACGTTTGGCTGACATATATAAGGAGATAGAGATTCTTCAAAAGAAAGTAGAGTTCCAAAAGAGATTAACTGAACATTGGAAAGGGCAATAGAAACTGGAGTATTCAGAGAAAATTGAGCTACTGTACAAGAACATAGAACTGAAAAAGAAATACAAAAGAATTCCGGAAGAAGTACGAAATAAGTTTGAGTTAGTGCCTTCGTCTAGTCAAATGGCCTCTCAGGACATTCCTAGTAATAAAGATGAAAGACGTGAAGGAAGTGCTCGCGACAACAAAGGGAAACGTAGAGAGATGGATGGAAATGGAGTTGCTATGAAGGATAAGGGGAGGAAGAAGAAAAAGAATGGGCACTTCAAGAAGAAATGTGTGGCTGCTAAGTGTGAAACATGTAACAAAACTCATACGGGAATATGTTATGTGAAAATTGGTGCATGCTTTAAATGCGGCCAACTAGGACATCAAATGAGGAACTGCCCAGAATAAATGAATTTTGGGATGGTGAAGCTGTTGTAATAGTTAAAGTCAGCAAGTAGTGATATATTAACTGAAATAGTTGTATTTATGGAACTGTGTATGAAACCCTTATGTAATGAGTATATTCTCGATAAAAGAAGTAGATCTAGTACCTGATATTTTGAGTGTATTCTTCCTATGTCTTCACTGATTTTGTTAGCATGGCATTTTAGTCATAACATTATTACGATTTCTCTCTAGATAGATTGTGTATGAGGAGAATTTCGAGAACTATTTGGATCTGGTTAGTACAAGTTGGAATGCCGAGGAAAACATTCTTTTAAGGGGGGAGTTTGTCACGCGCGAAGGAAGAAAAAGGAAAAATTCTAATTAGAAATGTTTTTGAAAAATTCGGCTGGAAATCCGGCCAGTTCTTGGCCGAATACCGGGTCGGATTGGCTGGAGTTTTGGAAAAAAAATTTGTTTTGCCACTGCCTTGAATCTGGCCAGATTCTGGTCGGATTGTGATGTGGCACCTCCGCAGCTAGGTTTGACCGGCTGATTTCTTACGTTCTTTTCTTGCTTTTGGGCTAAAATATCTTCCATTCTTGCTCCTCCTTGGTCGAGCTTCATAGAGAGAGAAGAGAAAAAAAAACCTTCATTTTGTTCTTCAATTTCTTGTCCAAATCTTGAGTTCCAACCGATTAAATTGCAAATCACTCCATAAAAGTGCTAGTTAAGGTAGTTTCCAAGGTGTTTGTGAAGTTAATTTGGGAGGAAGAAGTCTAAGCTACCATCTTTCTTGTGATATAAGGTAAATTTGCTAAGAGATCTCTCTTTACATCTAAAACTAGGATATTTGTGGTTTAGGGTTATAATATTTGTAATTTTATGAGAAATATTGTGGTTTGAGGTGATGATATAGAATTTTCAGTTTTTATGACGTAATTTCTGCTCACATGTAATGATTGAGGGTTTGCCATGTTTTGCTAGTTTGCTATATGAAAGATTGAAGGATTATGGAGTAGATTAACTTGCCTAAAGAAATTTTCAGCTTATGTACTTAAATTTCAGATTTAGGGTTTCGAATTTGGCCTTGAAGATGGTTGATGTTGGAGCTATTAATTGGCTTTCTATTAAGGGTGTTATGGCCCTATAAGAGTATGTTTAATGACTTGTAATTTGTATGTGCAATTGAGATGAAATTAGTGGTTGTTTGTAGGAGGGAAAAATAGAGATTTTAGAGGGAGATGCTGTTGAAAATTTTTTGCAGGAACCCTTGAGCAGTCTTGGGAAATTTGCCATACCTTCTTGTAGAAAAATCCAAATTTAGTTCCGTTTGTTGTTCTTCAAACTAGATTCCTAGAGCTATATACCGTGAAAATTTCAGACCCTATTTCTCTCCGTACGATTTATGGTGGTTTTTCAAAGTTAACTGAGATTGCATACCTGTCCTGTCGTTTGCTAGATGAACCGACAAATTGAGACTCGAATATGACTGACTTATGTTCTGAATCTTACCATAGTGTCTTCTGGAAAGTTGTAAATCGTTGAATCTATTTTTCAATGGTATAAATTTTATCAATTTTGGACTTAAGAAACTTGAGATATGATTTTTCAAATAGTGTTGCATAAAACTGAAAAATTCTATTTTCTTAGAACTGGTCTTACTTTCATTTTCCACTTCAAATTTGGAAATGGTGAACCATTGTAGGTAGGGTTTTGGGGAGAGGTGAAGGGCTTTGAGGTCATTCATGTACCTAGGACCAACTATTATCTTTTCACTCAAAAGTCACATGTTAGCTCTTTGCATTTGTAGTTCATTTGAATAGGCATATGACTCGTAGTCGAGCCTCACTTGTATATTCCATTTACTAGGTTTTGGATGTGGAAACCTCAATTGTTTTACCTTGGTTATTTTTAGGGTTTCACGGTGATGAAAACCCTACTTTGGATGAAAACTTGTGAAATAATCTTTGCTTGAACTGGTGAGTGTACCACTCCCCTGAATTGTTGCTTAATTAGGTCATCTGTACTTGAAATCTGTGACATGAATGACTATGAACTCTGTTTAGTCTAAATAAGACGAGAGTATACTTTATCACTCTCGTTCTCTAGCCTATGTGACTATTTACTGTATAATCTAGAATCTGTTACCTGTACCTGTTATGAGCTTGAATCAGTTACCTGTGCCTGTTATAATGTCGTTTGGAAGTGTATCCAACGACCTTTCTGTTAAACCTGAACTCAACCTCATGGGGAGTTAATTGAATCTAGCCAGCAAGGGCTTGATCGAGGAAATTGACAATCCATGGGTGCATATTCCTGGGGAATCTATGGGTATTGGAGACTCTGGATTTTCGGTATACTCGAGTATTACCATTCCTGTTCCTGTTGAGGTGTTCGAGTCCGATAAGGGGTATGTTTGCTGGACGGAATTTGGTGATAAGTGGTGTATTATTGGATTGGTTACTTTATTTGAAAGTTGACGGAGTGTCAACTACTATTTGATCAAGCTCTGGTGAAGAAAAGAGAATTTGGCTCTTGAGAGCCACCTGTATCCTTTCCATTTGAAGTGTTTATTCATTTCTCTATCTGATGTGTATAATTGCATGATTGAAACGTGAAATGCCATGATTCTTGACTACTAGTATTTTGGTACCTCATTGAGCGTAAGGTCACCCCTTCCCATCATATTTGTTTTCTTTACAGAGACAAACTGTAAAAGCATGATTTTTGGAAGAAAGGGTCGAACTAGAGTAAACTATCTTTTGTTAAGCTCCTTTGTAATAGAAAAACCCTAATTGTATTTTGATCTAGTAATACACTTTGACTTGTAAAGTTCCACCGTGGATTTAAAAGTGTTTATTCATGTCTCTCGTGTATTTGATGGTAAATGTACGTTCGATGGGTTTATATAAACTTTACTTGTATTCGTTGGAGATTCGAACGAGTACGTGATTTGTTTCCGTAGTCCCGGCGAGAATTGGGCAGGCGGTCCGCCAAACCCTTTGGTTCACCTTAGGGGAAGGTGAGGCTATCACACTTTTGATCCTCTAGGATTTACCTGTCTGAAAGACATTCCCATGTTGTTTTTCCAAAATATGCATATCACAAATTCTACCAAGATTTCTAATACTAGACAACCCACCAACCATTCTTCTATTAGCCAAAAATATTCATCTGTCAAAATTTAAATGACCAAATGGCATATGGTATAACCAATTACTGTCATTTATCACCGTGTTCAAATAGGAAAAATTAACAGCACTCAAATTCAGTGAAAATAAACCATTTAAAATAATTGACACACTGATAATCATTTCAATATTTTTATCAAAAACTGTACAAGTACCATTTCTGATATGAATATCACACTTTTTTTTAGACAACTGATCCATACTCAACAAATTATGGTACAACTTAAGAACATAGAAAACATCAGAAATGAAAATAGTAGACCTATTTTTCAGACTGATAGGAATTGTTTCCTTGCCAAACACTGATAAAATAGTGTTATTCCCAAATTTAACTTCACTGCGGACAGATTCATCAATTTTAATAAATAATTTTTTCTTACTAGACATATGGTTACTGTAGCATGTATCTAAGTACCATTTATTTTTATCAACGAATTACAAGCTAATAATAAATTCCCAATTTTTTTGTTATTATTTAGAACCTGATTGTCGCATCATTAGCCTAAAAATTCCTGCTTTCATTTTCTCCGAATCTATATTCAAACTATTTATGGCCAAATTTTTCACAATTATAACATTAAATCCTCTGCTCAAAATTATTCTGATTAAAATTATTTCTTCTACCAAAATTACCACATCTGTCTCTGCCAGGATCACCTCTAAAATTAAAATTAGTATCTTTACTGTGTCCAGGATTTGATATACCTCCTATGCCTCTATTGTTGTTACCACGACCACCTTTGTTATTGTAAACACTTCTATTATTGTAGCCTGGATTCCTCTGACTAGATTCACCTTACTCCTTGACATTGCTATTGTTTCTCAAATTCAACGACAAATTACATCGCTATTGTTTCTCAAATTCAATTGCATTTGCAATGCCTTCTCTACTGTATCCTTGTTTAGGGTATCCTCCAACTTCCCATTAATTCTTTATTCATGCAGAATTAATCATCCCTATAAATATTCAATATTCAAATTTTTTAAATCTTTTGCCTCCTAGATTAGCTACCACATGATCAAATTTCATAGGTAGGATGTTGAAAATTTTCTCAACAAATATTTTGATAGAAAGGTTGTGCTGATTAAGTGGCATCTATTTTTTAATATCTGACAAACGAGAATATATTGTACTGATACTATTTTCATAAAGTTAAGTGAAATAATTTTATTTTCTGTTTGATTACATAATTTATTTGTGTATGAGTATGATAAAATGAAAGTAAGCCTTCTATTATTGTTTTATATATGGGCAAATTATATTTTACCTCCATGTGGTTTAGTGTTTTTGTACATAACCTTCCTATGGTTTCAAAAACTATACATAACCCCTTCAAGATTTAGATTAAAGTGTCAAAGTGACGGAAATTATCATTCGTAACGGAACCTTTAAACATGTTGAAATTACCTTTGTTTAAAAATTAAAATAGTTAAACTGATCAAATATATAAACATAATATGCGCACTAAGCCCGCATGATTTTATATTTTACTATATAACTCATTTATGATTTAATACTTTACTATATAATTCCCTTATGGTTTTCAAAATACATGCATAACCCTATGTGATTAATAAATAATTTTCAACTTTACATTGGGGGTATTTTTTATATTTTAGGTGAATCCGTTATTGATTGCAAATTCCATTACTTTGAAACTTTAATTCAAACTATGCGGGGGTCATATATAACTTTTGAAACTATAGGTGAGTTATGTACAAAAACACTAAATCACAGGGGGGTAAAGTGTAATTTGCTCTTTATACATTTATCATATATCTTTGCGCAAAATACACTTTACCCCCTATGGTATAGCTATTTGTCACACAACCCCTCTATAGTTTTAAAAATTATATATAACCTCCTTATAGTTTGGATTAACGTGTCAAAGTGACAGAAATTGTCATTCGTAGTGAAGCTTATGAAAAGGTTGAAATTACCCATGTTTAAAAAAGTAAAATGATTGAAACTATCAAAATATATAAACATAATATGTATGAAACTCTAACCCTATATGGTTTTATGTTTTACTATATAACTCCCTTGTGATTTACTATTTTACCATATAACCCCATTATATATATATATGACTCTCCCTGTGGTTAATAAATAATTTTTGACTTTACATATGGGTATTTTGGATATTTTAGTTGACTTCGTTATGGATTGTAAATTTCGTCACTTTGATACTTTAATTCAAATCATGAGAGAATTATACATAACTTTTGAAACCATACAGGGGTTATGTAGAAAAAAAAATCACAGGGAGGTAAAGTATAATTTGCGTTATGTCTTTTTAAGTACAATAAATAGTACATTTTATATATATTAAAGTTACTACTTTTGTATTTATAAAGATTATTTTAGTTATTCATTGATAAAAGTCACCTATCGATTGAATCAGTGAGTCATTGACCCAGTCCATCTGTCGAGTTTCTCGCTTGGCCTGGTTTAACAAGTATGTCTAAACACTATTATTTAAAATATTATTTGAAAAAATTACTGTAGCACTTTTTGTGATATGATGTATGTGAGATAAAAAGTAGGTGGGATTATAAAAAAGTAAATTGAAAAATGTATTTATAATGCAAGTAAAATATTATTTGGAATAATTTGGTAATCCAAACACACTACTGGTATTTATGGGTTAATTACAATTTGCTTCCCTACGACTGTATAGGGACTGTGTCTACCGTGATTTAGCATCGAGTATCACTAATAAGTAATAAGTGCACCCAAAAAAAAAAAGATAAAACATCTTTTCTCCATTTTCAAAAAAGAAGGGAAGGAGGGAAAGTAAGAAAATGGCGGCGGCGACTTCTGATGAAGAAATGGATTCCTTGCTTTCTGCCTTCGATCAAATCTACGACGTAAGAACATTCTCCTCCTGTCTCTAAACCCTAAGCTTTAACAATTTTGTTCAAAAAACTTGAAATCAGGATTTGATTCCTAATCTTATTTACTTATTTTTTTTTTAATTTTTGTGAATTAAAGGAGTTCAAAAATGGAATCTCAGAGATTCAATCTTTGCAACTGAAATGCAACGCCGAGACAAAAAATCGTGAAGCCCTAGAATTTTCTGTTCATAGCCTTCAATCAGGTAATCGCTTTGATAATTTAATAGTTTGTTATTATCATGAATTTCTTTCCCACAATTCCCGTTATTTTTTTTTTGGAAATCTGCATATATACCATGATATAGATGTAATTTCTTTGGAAATTTGTTTGTTGGTTGAAATAGTAATTGATATTGTCGATGCCACTTACAGTTTCACGTTGTCAGATAAGGTACAATTTTCTCTGCATAATGTACCCCCATAGAATTCACTTGGTCATTTTGCTTGAAATGATGATAAATATACGACTTCTCTTAATTGTAATTGACAAGGCCTCCCTCACTCTGGGGGATGAGGGTGTCTTTGTAAGTTAGATTAGTTTCTGATTGATCTAAACCAAATGGCAAATAGGTCAGAGCCGGGAATTGAGTCATACAATTCTGTCCTTCTTTGGCAGCTAAAATTACTAATAGATTCATGGATTGCAATTGTTAGGAGAACTTTTTATTGAGTAACACTTGTACAAGGTAAAAACGGGCTTTGCAACATTACGTATTTAGGTTGCTTTCTGCTAGTTGGGCACTTTCCTATGCTATTTTCAGCATTAGAGCCTTTACTTGGAGCAGCTTTGTGTTCCAAGCTATCAAGGGCATCGAAGAATTATGTTGAGTGCCTGATTAGGTTGTGACATCATTAATATCATTTCTACCTTACTGCAGAACTTGTTCAGAAGTTTTGGGTTAGATTTCAGGCTTTCTCATTGTAGTTTGGACTTCTGGTGATGGACAGACAATGTAGAAAACACCACTTGCCATTTCAAGAAGGGAAAACTGAAAATGCGGGGGAAGTTATGCTGGAAATGTAGACATTCTATAGCGTGAGAAAAAGTCTGATAAGAAATCTGAAACTTGGACATAGTTTGTCTTCGTTGTTGATTCTGGGTGCTTGTATTTGAAAATTGGATATCTCTTATTTGATTCTGGGTGCTCATAGCTGCATTTTATCTACCCAATTCCTATAGTTTTCAAGGAAATTATTTTGTTGATTTTTCAGTTCTAACAAAATCAGTGCTACCTTTACTTTAGGGTGCGTTTGATAAAACTAAAATCTGAATCTGAATTTTGAATCCATTAAGTTACTGAATTGTTAAGCACTAAATATAATACATTTGAGTGTATATCACATTACGTGATAAGTGAATAGCTTATCACTTATTTTTGGGAGCAAGTTTTGCCTAGAAAATTTATTGTCACTCAATTAATTCACATGTTCTAAGTTTGGTTATCAAACGTGTCTGAACATGTTAAGATTTGAACCCATTAACTTTAAGTGCTGAATTGAGTTATCAAACAAGGCCTTAGTTTCTGGTTTTTGGTGTCAAATTCGAACAGCTGCAAACTCTTGAATGGTGGAATAAATGGATAATGTTGTCTTTTACAAAGTAGGTTTCATAGGTACAGACAATCTTTTAATGTTCCAAAATGGATTCAGTACAATTCAGAATAGTTTTGAAAGGATATTTGTTAATGCAGAAAATGAGAGGCTTACAAAATTGTATACAGAATCTCTCAGAAAGTTGACTAATAAGGTATAATTTTGTCATATCTATAGTTATTTGAATTCTCAGATTGAAGTACACAAGTTGCCTATAACATAAGGTAAATAGTTGTTTTCAATATTTTGTGCTGCTCAATCATTTTCATGGGACAACAGATTGAACTCCACAATAGTTACCAGAGCTTGAAAGATGAGCTGAAGCGACTGAATGATGAGCATCTACAGAAAGAGAATGTAAGTTGTGTTCCAACTCTTTTCTTCTACCATTAATCAATTTTAAACAGAGATGTACTTTACCTGAATGTCACAGTACTGAATATTTGGGCAATAAGAACAGAAAAAATGATCAGTTGAAGTGGTGACATGGTCATGATATTTTAACATCCTTTATTGGTCATCGAACCATCTTTTATATCTTTTGGTGTTCTTTGGCTGGAGGTTTCTCTTTAGTTTTAGAAGGCTGGTTGTAGGATGTGAGCCACTGGACTGCAGCTGGATGTTATTAGCTAGCTAATGATTAAGATTTGTCACCTTATACAATTGGAGTTCAGGCCTCAGGGGTGATAGATGTATTTTGTAGCAGGAATACAAGAATGCCATGGAATTGCTTAAACAGGACCATGTGACAAGAATTGAAGAATTGGAAACTCAAATCAGGCTAGTTCCTGTCAACAATTAAAATTTGAAGACTTGCTTAATGTATTGAATTTCTCTGCTGACGTTTCTCTTCCACTTTAACTAGAGGATACCAGATTCAGAAGGTGGAAAATGAAGCTACAATCAACCAGCTCCAGCAAGACCTGGCTGTGCAGAGGAACCAAGTGGAATTTTTGACCAGAAGATTAGAGAAAGTTCCTTCTGACTTGGAATCCAGATGTGATGACCTGCAATAGCTTATTTGGAACTTCTGAAGTTCTTAGTTTGTGATGACCTTGCCTAAGTTTGTAAAGCTTCTGCTTACTCCTTTTTGACAGATCACTGTGAGATTGAGGGTCTGAAGGACTATGTTCTGGTAGAACAGGAAGAAAAAGATGAATTAAGCAAGAAGCTCCAGAACTTGGAAAAGGAATGTAAGTTTCTCAGCCTGAAACTTTAATTGGCAATTTATAATTTGTTTTATCTTTCCCAAGGTGGAAGCTACCGTGTGGCAATCAAAACATAGTCGTTTGATGCTGGCTAAATGAATGTTACTTTGGCTGTGGTTCAGTGCTTATCAGTAGAACAAAGCTGGCTGAGCACCAGCGAGACTCATCTTCTAACCAGCATGTGGAGACTCTGAAACAGAAAATCATGAAATTGAGAAAGGAGAATGAAGTGCTGAAAAGAAAACTGCTCGAGTCAAAAGAAGGCTGAAACATTATATAGTCACTTCTTTCCGTATTCATATGATATTATTGAAGCATTTTCTTCAAATAACTGTGATCTAGCAAATGTAAGCATGGCATTTGGAACCTTATTGGATCAGCAACTTTTGTCAGGAGTAGAAATAGCAAACATTAGTTCTTGTATAGCGCAAGTATCTTTCACATATGATTTGAAGTTGAAACAGATGTTTTAAACGTTGTCCGGGATGTTAACAAGTTTCTTTCTATGATTATATAACAGTTGATATACCAGCATTGACCCAAAAGTATTGAAAGCAAAAGAAGGAAACAAAGAAAGCTCCTCATACCTCTCATTATGTCACATGGCAGCCCTTGGAGTTGCTACAGTAAAAATTAACTTAATCTTATATAATAGTTATATATATATATATATATATATATATAACAGTTACATGCCATTTAGGACTTGTCAAAATCAACTTCATTTACGAGTGACTAGTACTCGTCCAATTCTTTACCAAATAAAGGTAGCTAAGTCTTAACCAATTACAATTTCACTTTATCCAATTCATAAAAATGTTAAAAACACTAGCCACCAATTATCCGTAGTAGGAGTTCTAATTTGAAACGCATATTTCTTAGTAAGAAAATATATATATTTCAAACTAGGGCCTATTCTACTTTGATCCTCCGAACTCATACGCCGTTCTTATTTTGTACCCTAAACTTAAAATTTGAACACTTTATATTCGAATTTGTCACATTTAAGTCCAATTGATAATAACATTAACAAAATCAAAGGCATCTTAATATGTTAGTGTCTATATCCATTGTGTTAGTATCTACATTTATTCTGTTAGTATTTATATTACGCTATACAGTTAAACTGATAATTGCAAAAACCCTTGATCCTACTGTAGGGATTTTAGGAGTCGCGAATGAGCAAGAGAAAAAAAATGCATCAGCGAATACTAAAAGTCATCCAAATGAAGCTGGCTGAAGATACCAAGCCCTAAAGGAGTGGCTGTCCCATGCCATACCGAGGGCCACATTGATGAACAGGACAATTCTCCTTCAGAGAATTTCAGGTGTTATCTCGATTGCAGATTATTGGTGATAAATGCAGGGTTAAACGGACATTTCTTGTTGATGACAAGGGTGAGGAACCCCTTGTAATACAAATGGATCTATGGTCTACATTGAGCTCACTGATTCACACAATCCTTTCCTGAAAATTTACATAGGTCTCTCATTTTGTAATTTGTATCTTGTGGAAATATATAGTGTACATGGTAGAGATATTAGACTTTTGGGCTCAACTCCTCTGACTGATCCGCACATTATTCCTCAACTCCTTCACAGCAGGCTCCATAGTTTCCAACAGTAATCATCTTTGGGCTTTGAACCAGCGGAATTTTGATGAAGTTCACAAAATATTGAATCGTCAAGACATATTGGTTCAGCTACTAAAGAGGGAGCTCATGATAGTTTGTGAAAGTTATTTGTCCAATTTGCAGTCCAACATCTTTAGGCATGCAGCTGATCAGTTTAGAGCATAATTTTTTTTTGTCCCCCTATTTTTGGGTGTGCTAACTTGCGGGAAAGGGAAGAGCTTCTAGAATACAATGAATTAAGGAAAAATACAGTTTTGGTCCCCAAACTTTGGTGCAAGAAGGATTTTAGTCCTCAAAGTCTGGGTCAAAGCAAAATTGGTCCCTAATATTTCAAATTTGAAGCACATTTTAAGACAATTAATCAATTTTGGTTTCCAATTTTTATCGGAAAAAAGTCACATGCAGTCAAGTGACCCTTGCCTAAAATTAAAAATAAAATAAATCATGAAACTAAAGATGAATTAGTCATATAACCACACTAGTGTAACTAAAAGAAAAAAAGAAAAAATTATTTAAAACACAAAGATATACAATTAGGCATTCAAAATTGAATCTCCATTCCAACCTCATTTCTTTCTCCCTCCTCCTTTAAAAGAACATATAAGACCAAAATTTCTAGCTAAGGTCACATGACCTCATGTAACTCCATCCTGGTGAGAATTGAAAAAAATCATTTTATGGTCCAAAAAGTGCTTCAAATTGGAAGTATTAGGAGCCAAATTTGCTTTGGCCCAAGTTTTGGGGATTGCAATAGCTCATATGCTAAACTTTGGGAATCAAAACTATATTTTTTCCAATTGATTATTTGAAAAAAAAACTTCGTAGATATTACTAACACATGTTTTCTCACTATTTTTTATTTTTTAACTAATTGTTAATTTCATGTATATTACATTACAAAAAGAACTATAATTAATTAAAATTTCTTCCAAATAACGTGTAATACAAAATGGACCCAGTAGTTGTTTTTTTTTTTTCCATTGCCCTCTTTTTTTTTTTTTTTTTTTTTGGCTGATAAGATGAAAACAGGTTCGCGCACGGTTCGAATAAATGGGGTCAATTTTAGCTGATAATAGCTTAATATATTGTCCAAAATCTGGAGTATTACCACAAAACTAACACACATGGAATTTAAGTCAAGGATTTCGTTTTAGGAAGCTGAAAAGAATGGTGTCAAGAGCTTTTTATTATTATAATGAAGAAAGTTAAAAAGATGCAGCAAAAATTTCATGCTAAGTTCATGGGACTAGTGTCTAGTAATAACCATGGATAGAATATTTTCTCTTCTCTTTGTTAATACTGAAAAATATTTTAAAGAAGGTTCTATTTTTTTTTTTTTTTAGGTAAAGAAGGTTTTATTTGACAGCTATTACTTGTGGAACATAGCAAAGCTGATCCTGTTGGTAATAATGAATATATTTATGGGTTATTAGCAGGGGCGGAGGGAAGGGGGGGGCCAGGGGGGGCAACCGGCCCCCCTCCAATTGTTAAAAAAAAAAAATTCTAAGTAAAAAAATTTTTATTATATTGTTTTGCCCCCCAAATATTGATAAAAAATTTCACTTTGCCCCCCCTCCAATTGTTATAAAAAAATTTCTAAGTAAAAAAAAATTTTTCTTATATTGTTTTGCCCCCCAAAATATTGATAAAAAAATTCACTTTGCCCCCTCCTAAGGACCCAAATAATAATGTTTGAAAGTTATTTGGACTTTGTCCAAATAACAGAGACTCGCCCCCCCTAATTGCAATTCCTAGCTCCGCCACTGGTTATTAGACTTTGGAATGCTTTCTGAATTTGATCGTTATTTTCCCACTTAAGAAAGTTGAATAACAAAAAATTTGTTCACTTGATGGCGTATATGAAGGAAATTTTCATTTCTTTTTCCTTTCTTTGTTACGTGAATGATGAGGTTTATGCCATTAGATCCTAATTTCTTCGTTTCTTTATTTTCTTTCTTCTGTTTGGAGGCTCAAACCTCAATCACTGAAATAGACTGATTTAGTTTGTGTTATGATCAAACTATTGCTTTTGCAGGAAGAATTACCTTTGTTATTGCAAAAAAAAAAAAAAAAACCCTTTATTATATTGTAGGATTCTCTCTTTTTTTGAAAGAAAAAAATTTTGTCCAATTTTTTGAAAAATGTGTTGCTTTATAGGACGGATTAGCTTGTAATATGTCTAAGGTTAGCATGTTTGTGCTACGTATGTTTGCCGAAGCTTACTTAATGCAACTAATATTTCCATAATTAGCAATTAATTGCAGAATCTCGAAGTAAAATTTGGTAACTGAATGTCAATTATTCTACATTAATGAAACGATGAAGCAGAGCAGGATTGTGTTTTTTGAAAGCATTATCAAAAAATAATACAGTAACACTTTGGGATATGGTGGTTGTGAAATGAATTTGTGGTTGAAAATATAAAAATTAGTCAGGAAAGGTCCTAAAAATTTTCAAAAACTTTTCATCCAAATTTGTTGATCATTATTTTGATTTTGCAACTTAAGTTTTTAGTACCTAATTTATCATTAGAGACTAGCATTTAGTATGGTGGCTTTTAGTTTGAATATTGAGTATAATCTAGTGGTTAAGGACTTTATTAATCCTGATTGTTGAGTGAGGGTTCAATTCTCACCCAGCTGCTTATCTATTTCTACTTTGTCATACTAGTCCTTAGCCAAAAATAAGCAAAATGTGGCTCAAATTAGAAAGACAGAGAATTTAAGGTAGTGCAATGTCAAGAAAAAAGTTTAGAATGCTAATGATCAAAACTCTAATCTTTCAAGTGTGCAAAGTGGCAAAACCTCTTAGTTTAGAGATAAACATGCATTTAAATATTACAATCACAACAGAATTATTTAAACCATTATATGCATTATGAGCTTGTTCCATGCACATTGATGCATATAAGATGCATACATTCCTACAGTCAAAAACACCAAAAGGCAAAAGAAGGACAAAAAAAAAAGTCATCCAAATGTTAAGATGTGAGTCTCATTTATTTCACCCCTAAAAGGCAGTGCAGTCTCAAAAAGCAAGTGGAACCACAAAAGATTAAAAAGGAGAAAACAAAGTTTAGAGGCACAAGCAAAGAGACATTCTTTCAGCCCTACCCAAAAAAGTCATCATATACTAAAGTTAAAAAGCAAACATGTACCCCATTCCACCTCAGCTGTAATGATGGCAGTTAGAGAAGTTATAAAAGTGGACCCTGAAAAACTCAAAAACCTCTCTGTAGATTGAAAGAAACATCACTGGTCAGGCTGCTTGCTGATGAATTCCCATGCACAAGAATAAAAATGTTCTAGTACAAATCTTGCCAACATTCTTTATATACACTATTATATACTAGCTTATATAACACCTCCAGATCATAGAGGGTCTATGATTGTGCAGAAAAATAATTCCTGACAAAAAGTATGTGAAGTAGAATCTAGTACTACCTCTTGAAAAAAGTGAGGTGTTTTGCATCTTTGCCTTAAGCAAAGAGAATCCATGTTGGGAGCTTGAAAAGGCGAGCCATAAATATTGACACAAGGGTTAGTGAGAATGTCAGCTTGATAGGCATGCGCTATTGAATCAGTTCAGACATGTAGGAATTTTAGGTCCTTGGGTTGTTGCTTTTGGCATTTTCCCACATTCTCTTCTACTCTGAATTTCTTCTGATGAGGGTTTGTGATTTTTACTTGTATGTCCTGTTTGAAAATATTTTGTTCTATGATGTTTGGTGTTGTCTTGACATGAACTCGAAGACGAGCATAGAAAACCCTTTGAATCCCTTTCCTTTTTTTTTCCATATTAATTGGGAAGATTTGGAATATCAGAAAAGAAAAAAAGGGAGTTTTGAGAATTGAATCTTAAACCAGTTTAAGACAAGAAATAAATACTCTTAACCAATAAAAGAAGTTTGATATATTCTTAAGCATTTTGGAACAAGGAAAATTATTTAGTAACATGACTTCGACACTAGTTATAGGATTTTACTGAAAAAAAAATTGTACTAGTGAAACTATTATATTTTTTAAATTTCTTTTTCTTAAACTATTGAAAGCAATATCTAATTGCTTAATATTGTCGATTAAACAAGACGTGGAGCATTAATAACAAAAAGGGAGTGTTTAATTTTGTAGAGAGAAAGAGGGAGAGATTATTGATCTTTGCAGGCCACTCCAACCTCAAAGACATGAATTTTAGATACGAAAGATGCTTTTATTGATTCGATCCTTAAACCAATAATGATTTTAACTAAATAATTTATACTGCAAAAGATCCCATAAAAGATGTAAAGGTAAAGAAGCCTTTTGACTACAATAGTGGCTTGCACAGACTACCTTTTCACTCTAAAGTGACTCGCTGCTGCTAAGCTCTTGCCTCAAAGTTACTGCCTCAATGCTTAAATGCGACAGCTACGCAATTGCTTACGTCATTTTAATATCCCAATTTCACATATTTACATGAGCATTACTTTAGGGAGTCAAAATTTACTTGAATTGTGATTTTTTGGAGAAAGATTTTTACATTTTTTGTGAATATGTTTTCTCTACAATTTTGAATTACTTGTTTACCTCGCATGCATCATATTCTACAAAAGTGTTTTGCAGTAATTTTTGATATGAATCTCGCCAACCTTGTGATGAAACTCGTAAGAGACAAATTCAATAATCTAGAATTATGGTATCAAAGTTTGAGGCTGCGGGTTCTAAACGATTAAGGACAGCTCGAAATTGTGTTAAAAGAGTAGAATGACGCCACAATCAAACACATTTTTCGATTGATAAGTCAATTGAAAATTCAAGAATGCTTTCAAGTATTCAAATTTGGAGCTCTTGGACAAGAAACTCGCGAAACACAAAGTGTTTTCTAAAATTTCTTAATTCATCATGCCATATCTGAAAATAACGTTTGGAACTTAAGGCTTATTTATAGCCATTACAATGACTCAAAACTTAACTCAACTAGAACTTCACTTAATTAACCCTAACTTGACTAGAACTAGGAAGCTAACTCGACTTAAGGTTCAACTATAGTCAACATGACCTTAGCCTTTTAGTTAACCAATCTAATGACTCATTTAACTAGTTAATCAACTATTATTTGTTGAAAATAATTAAATACACATCTGGACATATTCCAAGCAAACAAAGCTAATAACAATTATAACGAATATAAACCAACGAAAACAAGGATTAAACTAAGGAAGGGACGGATTCGATAACTTCCACGAGCTTTTCAATGAATCATCCTCTTGTATGACTTGAACATAAATCATTAGATCCTATATTCGCATCAATTTTTCTTCAAAAACTCCCCGAAAAATACAACCCAAACAGATTTAGGGTTTTTAAGACCCGATTATGTGCTTGTCACATATGCTTTATTTAATTACTTTATCCTAATCATTACGAACGTTCACCACATGGCATTTTTACCTTAAACCAAGTAACATCAAGTTGTCATCTTGACATTGATTTTGTTCCCTTTTTTTTGTGCTTAAAAATGATTAACCCACAAACGACAAGAGCATCAATAGTTAAACCATGATTCTTAATTAATGAAGGGACCTAAATCTCATATCCTACGAGGAAGATTAAAGATAGCTATAGAACCCACAAATGTATGTGAGGAATTAGAAAATGTCAATCTCAATAAAGAATGATAGTTATTGGAACCAACAAAAATACTCACTTCTTGAACATCAATGAGTAGCATTATTCGACCATTTTGCTGTAACAAAGATAATCAGAGAAATGTTAGACTTGTGGAACTTAATAAGAATATAAGTTTTTTCAAGATGTTTTTATCAATTAAACAAGTTATACCCTTATTTTCTAGAACATAAAAGTGTGCTATTTATGAAGTTGCAACAAAAAATAAATACAAAAAGAAAACAAGCAAGGATGGGGAGAAAAGTGTTAGGTTCATGAGTAAAGGGTTGTGTCCCACATTAATCCGAGAGATAGAGAAAGAGTAGTTAATATATAAGTAAGGGTCCAAAACCTAATAGCTTAAGCTTTTGGGTCAGAGTTGAGTTCTTACCTTACATATTGAACTCTTTGGTGGACTTTCTCGAGGTGTTCTCCTTTATCAAATTGATATCAGAGTTTCAGATTGTGAAACTGGGTTATTCATGGGCAAGTGGATTCTTTTCGGAGTTTGACCGATGAAAATTCTCTTATTGATGATGGACCGAAGTGCTAAGGAGTTTGGTTGGTGTTGGACAAGGTGTGCCATGGTTTGGCAGGGGGTCCGGTTGATGTGAAACCAAGAAGTTAAGGGTTGGCAGGGGTCTAAAATGCAGTTTGGATGTTGAAAAAGTGTGGGTCCATGTTTGGGAGAATAGGTGACTTTGGTGATAAAGTTGGGCTTGCATTGAGTACTAAAGTGGGCTCGAAAAAAGGGCATGTAAATTTGAGTTTAATGTGAGAATTACTCATGAAGGGGGGGATTTGTTAGATTCATAAGTAAAGGGTTGTGTCCCACATTGATCCGAGAGAGAGAGAAAGAGCGGTTAATATGTAAGTAAGGGTCTAAAACTTAATAGCTTAAGTTTTTAGGTCAAACCAACTCCCAATAGAGGAGTTGGCTACCACTGTATATAATGGGGTGGGAGGTCAAGGGTTCAAACCTTGCCTCCCATCAATGCGCCTCAATATGAGGAGTGCTCTAAATCCATGCTGGTGAGTGGTGCACCCGTCTAATCAGATGGTGGTTAAGTCCCCGTCCGGTTCCCCCGACTCAATTGGTCCACTCTCTAGAGTCGCTTTCCTTAAAGTAAGTTCTCCCCTCCCTCTTAGGAGTAGGAGTAGGCTAGGCTAGGCTAGACTAGATGTTGTCGCTAGTGAAAAAAAAATTTTTTTTTAAGTCAGAGTTTGATTCCTGACTTACATATTGAACTTTTTGATGGACTCTCTCAAGTGTTCTCCTCTATCAAAAAGAATGTAAAAGGGAAGAGGTCGAAGTACCGTCCTTATGGAGGTCCAACCATAGTATTCGGCCGAACGAAAAGAGATTAGATACATAAGTCCAATTCTTGAACATTTTAATTGGCTTTTGGTCAACCAAAGTAAGAATTCAATCTATAAATATTAATTTCATAAGAGTTAGAAATGGATTTTGTTTTTTTTTTTTTTTTGGAAACCAAGGTCGAACATTTGAGAAACCATAACTATGTTTAATTGTTTTATATGATTCTGCTGAATTAGATCTAAAATGTCATACACGATAGTCTTATGTTGTCACGAATTAATACTAACTATGTGTTAATATTTGATGTATAGCAATATATACATAAAATATATTTTCCATGTAGCTGGAAAATTAATTCAAGAACTAATCACGTATATCTGGCACAATCCTTACATAATATATGTCGAATATGAATATGGACGTCCACTATGGCATTTAAAGCAACTTTGACTTCTCAAAGGAAAACTTTTGTAAACTATTTTTTCCTAGGATTGATACTTCTCCAAGCTTGCTTTTTCACTGGAATAAAATAAAGCTTCTCCTCAAGTAGCTCAAACCCCGAAGCTACGTAATCAAAGGAAGGGCTCCCAATTTTCAACACAGTGTTTCTTTGCCTGCCAGTTTGAGTTTCTATTGCTCAATTAGAATGGTGCAAGTTACCTGAGAATTAGCTTTGATGCTTTTTTGTCAAATGTTGGGCTTTTACATCCGCTGTCCACTTTGAATTTGATTTTAGTCTGGATGGGGCCTGCAAAACACCTACCATTTTAGTCTAGCTTGCTCAAATTTAATAAATAAATAGTAAATAATAAAAAGAAAAGAAAAAAGGATCAAAAAGTATAATTTGTTTGAGCGGATGATTCTTGGCCATAGGGCTGTGGAAATTTTACAGTCTCACGGGGGCATCGACCATTGCTCTTATATACTCCATATATAAGAGAGGGGAAAGAAGTAGGGTAGAGGAAATGTCAATTCATCAAACTCGTGACGATTGCAAATTTGAACCAACTGTCCTTTAGCCTGTTGGCCACCATAAAAAACTTTAAGTTTTAGTGAGGTGATAGGTCAAGGGTTCAAATTTTACCTCTCATTACTGTATCACTATACGTGGTTTCTTCAAAATCTATACAAGTACGTGGTGTACCCGTTCGGTCCGATTATGATTCAGTCTCCATTGATTCTCCAATTGATCTAGTTGGGTCCCCCCACCCCTAATATAGTATAGATTAGAATCGCAGCAAGTTAGAATCAGAGTAGGTTAAAAAAATAACAATTGAAGATCTGAATCTTAGCCTCTGACAATTATAAATCTAATGGGTGGTGTAGAGCAAATTTTCTAATTTTTTTTTAATTTCATGGTAAATTTCTTAGGATAAATGACAAATTAACCACCACCACCCAAAAAAAAAGGAACAAAGAAAAATAATTTTCACCTAGTTTTTTTTTCCTTTTAAATCTTCACCCTAACAATAGTGGAGGAGCGATGGAATTTAAAAAATAGGGAGGAAGAAGAGAGAATTGAACCCAAAACTTCTAATTTTTCGGGCTTCACCTTGTTTTACTTAATCGTAGTTAACCATACTTAATAGTAATATATAATTTGCTACGCGGTATCTTTTGGACTCAAAGTAGCCTCCAAAATTGCTGATAGATAAGGCATAAGTCACCCTCACAAATTTACTTGACATTAACAGCCAACATTTCATCACCATTGTGTCTTTTCAACTTTTCACCCTTACAAAGTGAATGCGGGCAGTTTACTCCATGCAAGTTTACTTTATGTTCATTTCAAGCTACCTAGCCAGCTAAGTAAACTGAGAAGGCATCATTATGCATAAGCCCACAAAGATTCAATTAATCTGACAAGAAAAATGCTTATTTTGAGTCCGACATCCAGTTTATGTAGTTCTAAATTTTTCCAATAGGCATTTGCATATTTAGTCAACTAGTATTAAAGTCTCACAAATGTTTTCGAGACTTATTTTCTAATTTTTTTAGAGTTTAAATTATTCTGAAATCTAGCAAATTGTGTTGTTGCCAGTGGGAAAATTTGATCATCATACATTTTTTTTTTCTGAAATGTGTTTTTTATTTGAATGCAATGTCTCAAATTAATACATTTAAATGAATTCCGAATCAGGCAAAATGTCTATTATTTTGGTTGATGGGAGTAAAATAAAACTGAAGTGGAGGCTCATGGGGTATAGTATAATTAACCAAATTTTCTTTCAATCATTTAGTAGAACACAAGCAACAAGGGATTACAAAATTTTTCTGCTCCTATGTCCTTTCGCATATAGTTCAACTACATATCATGGAAGCTTATGATTTCTGTTCCATTTGAAATAAAAATGTTGTGTCCTGAAATAAAAATGTTGTATTTGATTATTTGACTATGCTCAGCAGCAAATTTATTTAATCTGCTAGAAAGACAAGAATGAGACATATGGCTATAAGAGAAAATTTGAAAATAAATGTTAAACGGGTTTGGCATGGGCGGCTACAATAAGAATTTCCTCCACGTATGCATTTTGAGATAGTTTATTTTAGGAGAATTGTTATTTGCACTCCAATTTTTCTTATTCACATTTTCAGTATCATTTTAATCATATAGTTGTCATTTTATTAAATTATATGATAAAATAGATGATGAAAGTGTAAATAACATTTTTCTACTATATTTGTTATAATTTTAGGGATAAATAATAAGGAGTTGTCAATTTTTTTCCAAACAGTTGATTTTACCATGTGATAAACTCAACTTAGTCAAACTTGAAAGTAAAACAGAAGTTCTCTTTGAAATAAACGCAAATAATTAGTGTTTTATCTTCCTCTAATTTTTTTAAGAAATCAAATTTGATTCAAAAGTTCGTTTTGATTTCATGACCTTTTCTTTTCAAGGAAAAGACAACAAAAACAAAAACAAAACAAAAACAAAAACCGTGTGTTGGACAAGATGCATGTAACAAGGTTCAAATCAACACGTAAGTTTATATGATTATCATTAATTACATTAGTGATTAGACGTTGATTTTGTGTTGCCAGATCATTAATCATAACAAGGTTAATAATTATGCATGAAGATATCAACTTTTTGATTACTTAGCTCACCAATGACTACAACTTTTCAGTCAAAGTCATAGATAGCGTCTGGATTACTACAAACAAAAGTTCTTGGCGATTCTATCAAATTAAACATTATGACTCTTGGGATAAAACATCTGATGATTGATTGCTCAATAAGAAGTAAAAAAGCTCAAAAAGGCAAGTGAAAATGTGACCCCTAGCTTTAAACATATGGGCCAATTTCTACCCCTTTGTGCATTCTAAGACTTCTTTGGAGATGAATCAACATCCCTATACTTGAAAGTGAAAAACTTGGTACTTATTTTGGGTGACCAAATCATTGGAACATTATTTTTTTTTTTCAAAGAATAATTAAATTTATTGGGTTTGCTCTAATTACAAGAAAAGTATCACTTTATGGATTGAATGTGACTGTTACTTCATCGTGAGTTGGATGTGTAATCGTTCCAAGAAATGATTTGGTTTGCATGTTATATAACAAATATTCAACAAAGCATCAAACGATAGACAACATGGTATGAAAAATTGGACTTCTTGGCCCCCCTTTAAAAAGGCAAAACAACCAGATAATACAATTTGTGGGATCAGTTTCTGAAATTTTTAACGTCCTTGCATGTTCTAACGGACACGTTACTGAAGATGGTAGGCTGTCCAAATTAGTGCTTTTGGCTATTAATTTCTTACATTAGAGTTTACAAGCTGCATGAAATAGATATATAAGAATTAATCTTAGCACTCTCATATTTGTATGTAACACGTTTTTTTTAAAGATTTTTAATCGTGTGAAAGAATAAGACTATACTTATAACTTAAAGGAAAGGAAAAAAGTGGTTATAATTGCAACATGTAATAGAAATAGTATAGTGTGCTGAGGAGGTTTTGATCTGGTGCTTAAAATTGAAATTCAAATCTTAAAAGTCTTGGATTTTAATCTTCATTTCTCCTCCCTGCTTCTCAAATTTCATCCGTCCCCTTCTATAAAAAAATTGTGTAGTCTATGAAATGGAAACAAGAAAGTATCGATATCAATCTCTATATGGTCTCTTCCCCAAAGAATGCTGATCCTTGATGATTTTTGCAGTTGTGAGCTTTGAAAAAATTACAAAAATATACCAGTTTAAAGGAGTTTTAAAAAAAAGTATGGTATGTGGCTTCTTTAGTTGTTGTTGAACATAGTACTTGTGAAAAAGTAAATAGTCAGTTAACATCACTTGAATAAAAGCTTTCCATGTAGAATGAAGGGTTCTTTTCATCTGACAGGATTATTAATGGATAAATTAACATTTGCTCTAGTGTTTATCAAATTAATTACAAGCTGGTCCCCCAGCAAATCACCATTCGACCAAGCATAAAAAGCAATTTAATTTGCACCGAAAAACTAAATAAATAAAAAGGCAATGCAGGTATTCAACTCAACCAGTTTCATTTTCTTGCCAATGTGAACAAGGTTTTAGGGCCATACCAGTCAAAATTCATGATTGGCACAGGTAAGGACCACTTAGCTTTAATTTACTTGTCATGTAAAAATTGATGAAAATATTGAAAAGTCAAAAGAACAGATATAGAATGTGAAAGTTCAAACCCGTATTACGTTGTAGTAACTGTTCTTCATGATTCATGTTTTAGTAGAATGGACTCCAATGATGAATTCAATCACAGTTTGCAAGACACGGAGAGTAAAGGTGTTCATTATGTCATGGACAACCTAATATCGATTGAATTGTGTTCTTTTTTCCTACATCAACGTATTCGTGCAAAGCATAGTAGCCAAAAATTGAACAAGCATCAATTTAATATCAATTAGATTAAGTTAGAGTTTTAGAAAGTGGGGTAACTAAAAACACTTGCCAAGCTTTATCTTTGTCAAAATTACCAGGACCCCCCTTCTTTTTCTAACTTTATGCTCGCCTGTTACGAGTGATCTCATATAGTTAAGGATAATTTCATAAATCTCTCCTAAGAATTCTGACAATTTCATTGAACTCTTTTGAAGTTTAAAAAATTATACTTACCTCTCCTGGTTTGACACTTTTGATAACCAAACCTCATATTTGGTCAAAAATTTAAACTTATACCCTAAAATACCCTCAACTTATAAAGTTTAAATTACTTTCCAAAACATTTGTAATATATTTAACACAAATATAAGGAAAGAATGTCAAGTTTTCAATACCATATGTATTATTTGATAAGCAATTATGACAATAGTTTTATCACTGTGATAAACTACTTTTAATGATGATTCACTGGGGATATGTATTTTTTAAAATTAAATTATTGTCATAATTCTTTTAGAGTTTGTGAATTTTTGGATTGGTGGAACAATCATAATTTGGTAGTAATTTTGGTCCATTTCTTTTTTGAGTTAATGTTGTTTTTTATTCCAAAAAAGAAACATTGACAAATAAAATTGAATCACATTCAAAGTCATCCCAAAAAAAGTCACCAGTTCAATATTTAGTGAGGAATAAGAAGAGACAAGGAAAAAATTAATTATAAATCTCTTTCTTTGTATATGCATACCCAACAAAATAGTTTTATTAAAATATTGAGGCTAGTATTGTCATTTTATATAGGCAAAGGTGGTGAGTATAATTTTTAAAACCTCGAGAGAGCTCTATACAATTTCAAAAACCTCAAGGGAGATTTTTGAAATTATCCCTATAATTAACTAGTAAATATTCATTAATTGTTGACACTGTACTCGATACGCTTTTGCAAATAACCGATTTGTCTGATCATATGCGGATTAGATATTGATTACAAAATACGTATCATAATTATTTACATTTTTTAGTTTGATGCGCAAAATTACTATTCAATCCAATACGCATGGTGTTTCTTTAACTTTTTAACATTTTCATACAACAAATCTTAACACTAGCCTATTGATTTACACTAATTTTATCTCTTGTTTTTTCTTATCATATATGTATATTCTTGTTGAATGACAGCTTTTTTTATAAGTGGCATTAAATTTTTAAGATATTCATACAAAACAAAGAAAATGTATGTGTCAATTTCTGATCCACATTTTGCAGATTGGATCAACAATATGGCTTGCAGACCAAATATCCCATCCACTCTGCTACCAACGATCTCTCTCTCTCTCTCTCCAAGTTAAAAATACAAGAGATCAAACTTTTTTGTTCTGATAGAGAGATGAGATTTAAGAAGTAGGGAGGGGTGCAAGGATTAAAACCTAGGATTTGAAAATTCTGAAGTCTTAACATTAACTACTAGGCTAAAGCCTTCTTAGCGTATAAGAGATTAAACTTGATTTCCAAAAACTTAGATTTAGTGTACAGCCGTAACTTTGGGAGCAAAATTGTGCTTCTCACATTTTAATATTCAAGAACTAAAGTAGAATTAATGCCAGAAGTATACGAGAGTCCTGGTAAATTTACCTTATTGTATTGCTAAGAACAGAGCATAACTCGGTTCAGCAACTTCACCTCTAATCTGGAATTCATCATGTTAAGTCTCCAAAGCGGTAGTTCGAGTCTCACTATTAATTTTTATTAAAAATAAAATTAACTCCTATGGAAAAAAAGGGGAAAAATTAGGTCTTGCTTAGATTGAATTTTTTAGAGAGTTTTTAGAGAAAAATTACTGTAGCACTTTTTAAAGATATGACGTACGTATGTGTGATAAAAATGTGATTAAAAATTATGTAGAAGAAATATTCATGAAAAACTTTAAATTTTTTCTGTAGAAAAACACTATCTTCTTTCAGAATAAAGGAGGGCTTTTGTTTTTTTTTTTTGTTTTTTGTTTTTCCTTTGTATCGCTTTAGAAACCTCTACTATAAAAAAACGTTAACAATTGTTTTTAACACCATAAGAGTTGAATTAAACTCTACCCCCTTATAGGTTTGCATGCTTCGGCACTATTGTTTTCTTCTTTTCTGTTCTTTCGTGCTGCTAGTGAGATTGTCACTTACGCCTAGGCAGTGGCATTATGGCATGATTGAGGGTTGCGACAGAAAAGCTGTGCACTCCAAAAAACATGTTTTTTAGTATGACAAAAGAAGTAACATTTCAGCTTTTGGATTTTGTACAATCGGAGTACTGTCCAGTTATTTATGCATAATACAAAAAAGCATCATTCAATCTTTTTTTTTTTTCTCTCTCTCTCTCTCTCTCCATGCATGCTGCATATGATCAGTATGCTGCGTCTGTGTCTTCTGAGGTTGAAACAACGGCAGATATTTAGGTAGATCCGGTATATGTATGGTAGATCATGGGATATACATGAAATTTGTATAAATAATTTGCACATCACCTATTACTTACAATTCTTACCCAAGAAAAAAAAATCTATTACTTACAATCATATTTTTTTTATATTACACGTCACTATAATAATGGGATTATCCAAAAAAAGAAAGAAATAAACAATAAAGTTATTGAATGTATCACATGATTTGCTTGAAAGAGAATTTGTAGACCTCAATATTTTTCATGTTAATAACACTTTTCCCCCTTGCAGTATAGGGATAATCACGCTTTGTCCCCCTCAACAAAAATTATATACTCCTCCCCTCCCCTCTCCCCCGCAAATAAAAGTCTACCGTTAGTTTTGGTAATACTGTCATAAATATTGAAGTAATGGAGAGATTACCTATCATATAAACACAAATCTTAAATTTATGTTCAAAAATAATACTGTAGTCATTTCATATCATGATATATTTTATAATCATGCCCAAATACTGTTTATTATCGTCTTTGGTGCATAAATTTTGACAAAATGTGTCCAAAATATGTGCTAATAAAGTTTTGCAAAGAACTTTTAATTGATCTCAAATTTATTAATTTCTCATATAACTCATTTTTAGTCTTTGAGATCAAAGATTTAAGGTTACTATTGACAATTTCAAGAGGAATTATGGTAAACGAGGTTTGTGTGAACAAAAAATAAATATTGAAGCCATTAGTTCATACTCAACAGGAAATTATAAAAGTATAACTTAAAGAAATGTTAAAGTTATGGTGAATTTATAAGAAATTTCTTTTGGTTTGATAAAGTATATTAATTTTAAGCACTATATGTTATAGTACAACTTATATATAATTGTAGATTGTTAAATCAAACTGTACATTTTTGTTTGTTATGGAGGGCATGGTCAAATTTTTTCTTGATTCAAAGAGGCAAAGTGTGATCAATGCTAAGGGAAAATTTGGAAGAAAATTTTTTACCATCTTGAGGCCGTTAAAAGCTTTAACTTCCATTAGGTTAGGGGTAACAAAATGTAGTATTTTGGTTGAAGGATACAATGTGTGATTACCCCGAGTACAGAGGCAAACTGTTATTAACTTTTTTCTCTGAAACAAATGTCTAACCTTTTTTTTTTTGGTCTAAATATTGCGATTGGAATTGACACTCCAATATTTTCAGAGCATATATAATGCTTGGAACTAAGTTTAAATGGTGGCAGAACTACTTTCTGCTCTTTTTCTCTAGCACTCCTCCAACCAAAATTTCCTCTAACTCTCCATGAGAGAGAGACCAAAAAAATCTGGTCCTTCCCCATGAGAGAGGGCCCTTTCTTTAGTTTTTTTAGTTTCTCTTGTAAGAATAAATTCTCTCCTAGGTTTTTCTTGTGAGAAATTTTTCTCTCCTAAAATCTCCTAATGAGTGTTTCGTCTCCTCAAAATTGTTCTAATGAGAATTTTTTTTCTTTTCTAGGATTTTTTCTTGTGAGAGTTTTATTTCAATTTTTATCTTTTCTGTGAAATTTGAGATTTCGTAGATTTAATTTCTCAAATCTATAATTTTTCTATTTATTATTGTGAGATGAAACTTCTTTTTGGACTTGAACCAACTTTTAATCAAATTTCACTATTAAAAGACATTCACTGATCTATGGGTTACAATGATTCATTTGGATGAAAAATATGTTGGAATTTGTTTTTATTTGTATTGATTTTTTAGATCTGTTACATCAATTGATTGCAGATTTATATGTATTTGTGTAATGTTTGATTTGATGTATTTTTACCATTAATGCAGATTTATTGAATAAAATGACCTTTTTTATATTAAAAAAGGTTTAAACGGTGGCAATACCTCAGATGTCTTAAATATTGAGATGTTGAATCAGGGGAGCTTGTCAAGTTCGTTATAGTGGTTTAGATGCACTTGAAATTGACATACATTACATTTGACAACAGCACTACTGAAAGATTTCATGTGCAATAAAACCTAAACGTAGGTAATGTTTAACATTACACAAAGGCCACTCGTCCTCCTAAATTCGAACCGGATTATAAAAAAATGAGTTTGCAATAGCTTGAATGTGTTCTCCACAATAAATTGCGAGTATAGTTTCTCTTTTCAACTAAACGCGGTTCCCTTTCTCATTTTTCCTTTTTCCTTTTTCTTTTCTTTCCTTTCTCCAAATACACATACACAAATATATATATTTATATATATATATATAGTTAGAAAATTAGTTTAATTTCTTATAGGCAAGTTTCTTGTTTTGTGTGCAAGTAACTAGTTTTCTAATTATTTAATTACTTGGAGTAGTTGTCAAGTTATTTCCTATTTATATGAGTTTAAAAATTAGAATTTATTTCTTATTCTGTATGTGATTAAGAATTCGCAATTATTTCCTATTATTACTTGGGTGTTGGCCAAGTAATGTAGCTTATAAATAGGTAGGAGTTGGCATACTACAAGATGGCACACAAGAACGACATATAACCTTATACAGTGAGAGAGAGTTCTTAAGAGATGAGAGATATTATTCAAGGGTTGGACTTCGGTTCAAGTTGTATTTTTATATAAGATTTCCTCTCATAATAAAGAATAGGTTTTCTCTCTATGGACATAGATTCAATGATGAAATTGAACCACATTAAATCTTGTGTGTCATTAATCTTTCATACTTATGGCTTGTGTGTCGTTAAATTGTTATATTCTTGATGTTTTGATAGTCATTTGTTCTGCATTTGGATCTCAACAAATTGGTACCAGAGCTTCTAGTTGCGAGTCTAGACTATTCATAGGGAAGTAAATTCTTTACGAAATTGGGTCGGTGAAAATTCTCTTCTTGGCGATGGACCGAAGTGTCAAGGAGTTTGGCTGGTGTTGAACCAAGTGCGGTTCGCCATGAGTTTGGCAGGGAATCCAATTGGTGTTAGATCAACGAGCCAAGGGTTGGATAGGGTCTAGAATCTAGTTTGGATATTGAAAAGAGCGGATCCATGATTGTGAGAAAAGGTGACATTGGGTGTTAAAGTGGATTTGCGTTGAGTATTAAAGTGAACTTGAAAAAGAAGTTGTAAATTTGGGTTCAATGTCAGGGGCTACTCATAAAGAGAGAGATTGCTAGATTTATGAGTAGGGAACTGTGTTCTATATTGGTCCGAAAGATGAAGAAAAAGTTGTTAATATGTAAGTAAGGGTCCGAGACCTAATCGCTTAAACTTTTGGATCAAAGTTGGATTCCTGATTTACATATTGGACGCTTTGATAGATTTTCTCGAGGTGTTTCTCCCCAACAACTGGTATCAAAGCAATGTTCGTGGTTGGATCCTGGTTGATTATTGAGATCAAGTAGGTTTGGTAGCCATCACTGATTCAACAATTGTAAGAGAGATATCCTTGTTTCAAGGGATTGACAAGAAGTATTGATGGGAAACGATGGAAGCCAGAAAGTATAGAGATACTTGACAGTATGAATCTAGGCAAGTGATTCAAAGGTCAAGTAAAAGATGGAATCCATTATCAATTTTGGACGTGAACCAATGGAGATATTCTCACAACTCCATTAGCTGATACTTCATCCTAGATGGTTGTTAGATTTAGATTATGTTCTTTAGGTGGTGTGGCATGTGTTTTAAAGAAACAAAGAGATCTAATTTCCAAATGCCAGAAGACTCTGATGGCTATGAGTTTTACATTGTAGGTGGAGTTTTGGAAAACACACATGGCAACACAGTTCTGAGAATGGGAAGAAGTATGGTAATTTTACCACTTGGTTGCCCAATAGTTAGAAATAGTGCTCACAGAAGGGGATTTCAAGCTGCAAGTGGTGTTGAAAAGAAATCTTACGAAGGGAAATGGTGAATTGAGGCACATTTTCGTGAGTTAATAGGAGGTTAGATTCAAAGTAATTACACATGCTCATTTGCCGATTAAATCAATTAGATGTCAGAATTGTATTGATATGGACGTGTAGTTCGGTACCATATTATTTGGTAGTTAAAGGCAAATGGTTGTTAAAAGAAATATTTACCAATGTGGAGATTTATTAGCTAGGAAATTGGTTTAATTTCTTTTAGGCAAGTTTCTTGTTTTATGTATGAGTAACTAGTTTCCTAATTGTTTAGTTGCTTGGAGTAGTTGTCAAGTTATAGCCTATTTGTATGACTTTAGGAATTAGGAGTTATTTCCTATTATGTACGAGATTAGCAATTAGCAATTATTTCTTGTTATTATTTGGGTGTTGGCCAAGTAATATAACTTATAAATAGGTTGGAGTTGACATACTACAATGTTACATACAAGAGCGACATGTAACCTTATACATGGAGTGATAGAGGATTTTTGAGAGATGAGAGATGGTATATAGGATTGGATTTGGGTTTAAATTGTATTCTTGTATAAGGTTTTTTTCTCATAATAAAGAACGGGTTTTCCATCCGTGGACGTATACTCAATGATGGAGTCGAACTACGTTAAATCTTGTGTGTTATTTATCTCTCATACTTATAGCTTATTTGTCATTAAATTGTTATATTCTTGACGTCTAAATAGTTGTTTGTTCAGCACTTAAATCCCAATATATATATATATATAGGTATAATGGGTCTGTCTAAGAAATGCTCAATAAGCACGTGTTAAAATATATATCAGGTGTTAAATTTTGAAAAATGTATAGTTAATTATAAAATGTATGGTAGAGTAATAATTTCAATTACAGAAAATATATAAATGCAAGGAAGGGTTTTAATTTTCAATAAAGAAAGTGTATAAATATATGAAAAAATCCTTATACTATATAAGAGCGAGTTTAGGGTAAAAATGACATTTGAATTTCAACCACAAGGGTAGGAGCATTTTTGTGTTGTGAGATTGTTTGGAGTGTTGTTATAGCGCAGAGTACAATTGTTGATACAACTTTTGTTTTTTGCTTTGGCATAAATGGTCTTCTGTGTGGTAAATGCCCATAAAGTGTTGTTTGTAAAAGGAATGGGAATTGTAGGAAAGTACCATTATTTTAGTTGTATATTTAGCAGTGGATACAAGTGATAACAGCATTTGTTTCACTGAATTTACGTAGACGTCCTTAGTTGGTAATTAAAATCGGGAGAATATGGTTTATTGACAAATTAGTGACAGGAATTAATTAGAGATGGGTATTTTGGGAATGTCATTTTGTTGTAGAGATCTTTCAAGCAGTTGGTACAAGTGCTAATAACCTTTTGTGTTGGTGTAATTACTTAAAGCTCCTTAGTTTTCAATTAAGGCTCGGAGAACATGATTTGCCAGAACATTAGTGGAAGAAGTTAATGACTATTTCATGTCTGAGCATTGGTTTCAATTGCACCTCTTTGAATGCCATTTACTTCAAATTTTACTGTTATGATCTTTCGAGTTTCTTGTAAAAGTTTATTTGTTCTGGTTGTGTGCTCTACTTTTTGCCATGCTCCTGGTGGTTCAATTTGAGGCAAGTATTGTGGGTTTTTTTGCACTTTGATGGTGTGATTTATCTTTTTAAATAGTAGTTTTTGTTAGAAATTGAATGGAGGCATTGTTAAATTGGATGTTGTTTACATGCAATTCTTTTGTTTTGTGTAATTGTAATGGTGTGCCTTTGTCTTAATAGATTTGGAGCGGCTGTGAGGAAAAGCTTTGCTAGGAATATTTGGAATAAGGTACATAATTGTTTATTATTTGTATGCAATGCTTGACAATGTTTTCATGTAAATTTATTTAGGTGTGGAATTTATTTTGCTATTAGTGTGTAATTTGTGCTATTGATTTCCTGTTACTGTGTAGTTTGTGCTATTGATTTACTTTGCTTATAAAATTTATTGATTTATTATGTGTTTATATGTGAGATTATTTGACTTCTAGAAATACCTAATGCATTTGATTAGTGGCTTGTTTTTGTATTGGTGATTTACTTTGGCAATAAAATTGATTTATTTTTGTATTTATAAGTAAGGTTCAATGGTTTACTTCTTGGCATACCTCACGTTTGAGGGTTTACTTCGGCTCATTTGTTTGCACTTTCGTGGATACTTGTGCTAATTTTTAATGTTTCTATATAAGTGACTAAATGTCAATAATCTATCTATTCATCTTATTATTAATACCATCGCCTCAACAAAAATGTATTACTATTCATTTCACCTATTAATAAAACAAATGACCTCATTTACAACAATTTTTTACTTGAATTTAGTTATAATCCAATGAGTTTTCACTAGAATAAGCATCCTTAACTACAAATAAATTTTTAAGTGTTCAGTTAACACGTTCGATTTTATTGTAACTAAATTCAAGAAATATTTCAACTAGCTTATAATTTAATCCTAGCAGATAAATTTATCTTCTTCAAATTCATTACAAAAATTCCTTGGATTTAAAAACACAATTACAAAAAAAATGAAAATTTTCACTTAAAATATGAATTTTTATTAAAAATATAAGAAATATGTATTTATTTCTCTAAAAATAATGAATAGATTTATTGAATTTAGTTATTTGAATTTTTTTATTTTCATTCTTATTTCAAAATATTATAGTCGAATTTTATCATTTCTATTTGTGCAATTATAATTTTAATTCATTTCAACTATTAATAAATTTATGTTAATTCATTTCCTTATTTATGTGGTTATTACATAAAACACCAACTACTAGCTATTTAAAATCACACATATCAAACTTCTGCGCATTGTGTGGGCCCTATCCTCTAGTAATAATTATTAGTTTATGCATTTATATAGTTGATTGAGTTTGATTTAGGTCTATTAACGACTGTCCATACCTATACATATACATTCGTACACATATATATGTGTGTGTGTGTGCGCACTTCCATTGTCCAATTAGGAGTTGAGGCATAGTGGGCCTAACTATGTGTGTATATATATATTAACAGATATACGACATACAATATCGTTGTAAGCAATTAGGAAATTGAATCAATATTCGAAATTCATGAATCTAACTTTAATATCCATTCCCAAACTACTTTACCAATATTAGATATTGGATCGATTTTGATTTAATAAATTTAAAATCTGAACTAAATTCATTTTGCAGATTTTTCAGTTTCTACATAATTATGAACACCCCAATAATGTAGTACATGGTAAGTATTACCAGACAATCCTTTGGATGGTCTTCCATAGGCCTCTATCTTAATTAACTTGGAAATTAAGGATCATAATACGGACAAATACAACTCATACATTTGAAGCACAATCGAGTTGACATTGAAGGCAATGGGAGCTACAAATGAGAAATTTGAACAAATATTAATATTGAATTGCTTCTAATTTTAGCTTATAAACTTGAATGCATTCGCCATAGTATTCGTAGCACCTCTATTTCATGGAATACTGGTGTAATAGTATGTTTGATAGCACTCAAAATTAAAAATTTTCATCATTATCAAATTCTATCAAATATTTGGTAAACAGCTGCAAAATCCTTGACCAAATTTTAATTTGCATATGCTTGAATAAGATTATAAAAGCTTATTGATGGTGTGCAATTGTTCAATTTAATACTATAATTTTTCAAAAGTAGGCATGTTAATAGGTTGGACCGACAATGTCCGTACCAAATCTGTGAGGACTTGAAAATTATTTTCATATCTTTTATTTAACCTATTTGCCTTAAATTCTTGGTTAATTTAATGGTTGAGTAATGCTTTTGTCTTTTATTGCCTTATTTAACTCGGTGCATGTTGAGTTTTCTAGTGCTTTATGCTAAGGTGATTAACTAATGAGGTGTGTGCATTAAATTTGGTAGACAAGAAGGAGTTTTGTGCAAAAGGGATTATGTGACAAGAGGTGTTAAGAGTTAATTGGAGGAGAACTAGATATTTTGGTGCATGAGAGACAATTAGATAGACATTTGCTCTTGTTTTGCCATTTGTCAAGCAACCAAAGACTCTTGACCAAGACTAGAGGTAATACTTATCCAACTTACGATTTCGTTCATCACTATTTCTTCATTTTTTTCCCTTGTTTTGGCTGAACCATTGAGGAGAAAAAAAAGGGACAGAAAACACAAGGTTTAAACCTTGATTTCTTGTCTATTTAGTGAGAAAACAAGAGAGAAACCCTAATCTACTCCATCAATTCTTGAATCAAGCTTGGAAGGAAGCTCTTGGAGGAGTTCTTGGAGGAAGGAAGCTTTGCAACTTTCTTGATTTGCTTTCTATCCTAGGTTTTGGAGGTAAAAAGGTGAATTTTGCTAGGAAACCTATCTTTTTTTTTATTATCTTTGAATTTAGTTGATGTATGATGTAATAGAAACTAAAGAAAGGACTTTTATAGAGGATTTCACTTTTTTTTTCAAGTGATCTAGTAAATTTCCAACTTTGGTGCATAAAATATATAGCCTAGTTTAGAGTTTATCTATGTGAAATTTTGAGGGATTCCTTTGCCAAGAATATGCCTTACACCTCATGACATGTTAGTTTTGATCGATAGTGTATTTGTTATGGAAATAAGGTTGAAAGTTGGAGGTTTAAATAGAGAAACTTGGGGACAAGTTGCTGCCAATTCTTCTTTGGTCGATCGAGAAAGAGAGAGCAAGGTAGAGTTTGAGCTGTAAGTTTAGGGTGATTGTGACATACTTTTACTCAAGATACTTGATAATACTTTGATCTTCACATGTATGTTGGTTTGAGTCAAAACAAAGAGGATTAAGATGAGGAAAATGATTTTTCTCCAAACCATTTTATTGCTTGAAATTTCCAGCTTTGAATCTCAAGAGTCTTGTCCCATTTTCTTCAAAATTCTTAACTATAATCGATGTATTTGTGCTCCATATTATCCTTGAAACATTGTTATAGCATGCACGTGATTTTTCCCCTTGATTTGAATAAGAAAACTTTGCAATTTTGGAAGCTATATTAGGATAAAACCTGCAAATTGATGTGTCTTCTAAGTGAAGTTTCAAAACCCAAATTTTCTCATTTATATTGGTTTAGAGTTGATAGACTCTTGATGTACTATATGATCACAGGACTTGAAAGTGTTCAAGAAGAAGAACCAGGGTTTGAAGTGGAAAGATCGTAATATAGTGGTGAGTGTTCCAACTGCATGTTAGGACCATGTGATTTACTTGATTGATGCTTCATGTGACTTGTTGATCAAAATTGCCAAATATCTTGAATTGTTAGTGCATAGGTAAGTGTGTACTTGATCGCGCTCAACTTCCGTGAACTTGAATTCCATGATCTTGAATGTGGACTTGAATGTGCATAAATGTAGGTCTGATGCGTACTTGATCGCATCAGCTGAACTGGGCCATTTGTTGGAACCCCTATCTGAGACCCGCCTTAGTGAGGTCGGGTAGGCTTGGCAGCTTTGAGTGAAGAGAGGATTTCTATCTTGTTTACAAATGATCTGAATAAGTGAAATGCAATACTTGAGCGTTGGGTGCTCGTGTGCTTTACCCCAATGACTCCACCGAGTGATTGGCTTGATAGTCGGTTGTATACTTTTACCACATTGGCTATACTGTTATTGTGGTTTCAAAGCCTAAACCTCATTAGTTAGTTGGTCGAAGTGAACTACCAAGGGTTTGATAGAGGCAATTAACGAATCATGGGTAGTATTTATTGTTTATTACACTGGATTCGGTATACTCAAATATTACTTTACTGTTATATTTGGTATGTGGGCCCAGTATAAGGATGATCGGTGGATGGAGATTGGAGTGATGTGGTAATCTATTGGATTATTTCTGTATTCCCAACGTTGACGAAGTGTCAACGGATGCTGGATAAGTTGCTATTGAATTGGCTCGCAAGAGCATACTATTTCTACGGAACTAGTTCGCAAAAGCAAACTATATTCTTTTACGTGAATATGTTATTGACTGTATATTGTTGAATAATTTATATGGATATTGCTTGCTTCATGAAATATATGATCATGCTATCATGTGAATTTTATAATGTCCGATAGATTGCTTATTGTTTTTTAGAACCGCACTGGATTTTTAACTCATCTCATTATTTCCTTTCCTTAATAGGGTGTGGGTATGAGAGAGAGGAGAATAGCAATAGTTTATAATAGGAAATCTGGATCTTGTATTTGGCTAACATACTGTATTATGGAACTAGCCATTTAAACTCTTTTCTTTTGGCTTGTACTTTAATTTGAATATTTGGACGATTTGTAGCATGAAAATGTTATATTAAAGGACTTTAGTGTTATTGATTGCGGTTTGTGAGTGACTCCTAACGAAAGCCAGGTAGGCGACCCACTAAATCTTGGGGTATACCCTAAGAGGAGGTGGAGTCGTCATAAAATCCTTCAAATTTTTCAACTCCAATCTAAAACTAGTTCTAATTGTTTGGAAAAAAAAGAGTCACAGACCAAAGCTGGGTACCCAATGGAGTATCATGGATATTTCTATATGGTTTAACTCAAAACTATGTGGTCATAAGCAAAAAGAGAAAAAAAGAAAAAGAAAAATGGAATTCACAAATAATGTAAAATCTAGGGTAAAATACTAAAAAACTTCCTGTAATTTGTCAAATGTATAATTTAACTCCCTCTGGTCTGGAAACCTACATTATAGCTCTCTTTGGTTTCAACTAATTTGCAAATTAGATAGAAAGCATCCAATGTAATGGTTGTACGTAAAATATCAATAATGCCCCTATATAAATGAACTCCTTGTGGGTTGCCAAATGCTCAATTTAACTTTCTCTTATTTGAAAAACTATACTATACCTCCTTGTGATTTCGATTAAATTAAAAATTGAATGAAAAACATTTTACATATAGTAGGGGCAATATTGATATTTTACATACTTTTATTAGATTGGATGCTTTTTGTCCAATTTTCAATTTAGTCAAAACCATAGGGAACTATAGTATAGATTTTCAAATTAGAGGGAGTTAAATTATACATTTGGCAAATCACAGGGAGTTTTATGGTATTTTACCCAAAAATCTAATACATCCTTCAATTAAAAAGGAATTCAATTCTAGACTTAGAGGGTATTTTGGTCAGCCAACTCTAAATTGGCGTAAACTACCTATTTTAAAAGTTCTGCGGGACAAAGTGCAAGATTCTCAAAATTAAACGGTGTTTAGTGCAATTAACCCTTTTATTGTTTATCTTGCACAATTCAGGGCTCTCAAGTGGGTTGTTGGATTCATGAAAGATAAATTGGATCGGACAAAAAGTCTGGTGCAGGCTAACGAAGACAGAGGGCAATGAGAGATTAGACTGAAAAAGGGCCAATAAGGCTATGTAGGATAGCAGACAGAGGGCTGCTTTTTGCCTTTGGGTACTTGGGGAATAAACTCTGTCTCTCTACGAGGATTGGCGTGACACTCTAATTCTCTTTATCCTGTATCCCAAAAGAAACCCCTCCCTTCCAAAAGAGAATATCATAGGGGGCCACATCATTTTTAATTTAACAAAACACTTTTTAAATAAAAATTTTGGGATAATATCATAAACCTTTCTTGAGATTTCTCCTAATATTATTTAGCATGCCTTAAATTTTGAAAATATCACTTATTTCCCTTAATAATTACAAAAAGACTATACTAGTCTTCACTTGATACATAATTCACGTATCAAATAAATGGAGTTCAAAAAGTTTAAAAAAAAAACAAATGTCACTTTCTTCTCTTTCCCTTATTTTTAACAATCTCTCTTATTCATTTTTTGGATGACTATGCAATTTTTATTTATAAATAATAGTGAATTGAATTTTGTTTATCTTTTACTTATTATGGTTGAGATAGAATGAGATATGATTTTTTTGTTTATTTTGAGTTGGTTTTTGTAATGATTAGTACAATTTAAAGGCTTGGAGAATGAGTTGAGAAGAAATTGGGAAAAAAATATGAGTTTCATAAGAAATCAATTTTGAACATGCAGAATAAAATTGGTGCTAATGTATTTTTTACAAATATATTTTTTATTTTTCAAATTTATATTTTTATGGGCTATAGCTTTGTGATGTGGTGGTACCACTAAAGATTATTTTTTAAATGGTGGTTTCTCTTGAAGTAAACAAAGTGACTTATCGGTATTTTTATTTAGCCAAATTAGCAAAAAGGTAGTTTAGGGTTTTTGAAAATTTTGTTACACAAAAAACAAAAATAAGGGAGTTAAGTGATATTTTTAAAACCTTAAAGGTGCCAGGTAATATTAAGAGATACCTCAGGTGAGCTTTCTGATATTATCCCTAAAATTTTCTAGTTGAGGAAGTGTGGAATTCAAAAGGTGGGGAGGAAATAGGGAGATTAGAATTCAAAATCTCTAATTTTCGATTAAATACTAAAAAGAATCACAATGTGAGTAATTTTTTTAAAAAATAAAAGACAGATGTTTTCTCTTTTGTAGCATAATTTTTTATACAATCACAGGATTTTTTTTCATCCATTGCATGCGTAGGTATAACCTCTCAAGCATATAAGAGAAGAAAACATTAAACATTATTTATATGGAGATACAATTGCAGTCTAAATAAACAAAAAAAATATATATATGTATATATTGTAGTCTAAATACCTCTATGAAGAAATATTTATCCAAAGTACAATAATTACAATAAACTACAATGTAGTACGTGTATAGAAGTATACGTGGAGATACTATTTGTGACTCGTTCAAAAATAACAAAATCAAAATTATTACTTGACACTGCTCTTAGAATTATTTAAGCTTCGTGTAAGATAGCCAAAGTCTTGTTCTCCAATTAACCAAATTTAAAAAAACAAAACCTCTAGAAGATGTCTTCGCTCACATCCTTTTTCTTGAGAGCAAAACAAACGAAACTTATTGTCTGCCTATGCATTAATATGCAAGAAACAAATGATAAGCATCAGAAAGGTTAAAAACGGGTGCTTTTCCTTTTATCTTTCATCACACTTGTCCGTCTTCCTCCCACCTTTCCTCTTTAGTTACTTTATTTGAATTTCTGCTGGCCTTCACTGTCGTTCAAACAGTGTCATGACTCATGACATGAGAAGAAAAAGCGTTAAATCTCTTATTCCAATGATGGGCATTTTTTTTTTTTTTTTTTGGCTTTGAGGGGGGCGGGTTGGTGCGGGGAGAAACCGAGTTCTTAGCTTATCCTAAAATTATTGAATGTGGTCAAATGTGGCCTCATTTCTTCAAAATAAAATTTTTCTTTGGTCTAGATTGAGACTTCAAGCCTTATGCACGAGAAGGGGAAAAGGACACGATTTGAGAGTCCAATCGAGGAATTTATAATCACCTAAACAGTGTGTCAATCTCTCTATAAGCCAAGTTGGGTTTTGAAATCAATTTCACTATAAAAAGGAATGAAAAGAAATTAGGAGAGATATTGACAACCAAATTTATTGAATATATTAAAGCACATAATTTTGTTTCATCTTATTTTCCTTGGATGAGAATGGTAACACTATTGCAGTGCATCGTGAATTTTTTTTCCCTCTTTTTGATAGGATGGCTACCAACTTTTTTTCCTCTCATTTAAGCCTATAAATACGTTTGCCTTATTTTTTTTGTCTTTATTTATTTCTTAAAAAGAAGAACACTTGTGAAGATAAAATGGAAATCTTTACCATGGATGTAGACGTGAAAGTAACATGTGAGGTTATATTAATCTGAAGTTATGCTTGGTACCAAGAAATTTCATTTGATACTTATAGTTCATTAATGATTAAACAACTGGGATTTCGACTAAGTTATTCTATAATCTCCGACATTTAGCAATTAAGTAACCTTAAACACTCGTATCAGCATTTCTGCGAACTCTAATTAATGCTAATTAACTACTACTGATGACTAAGTTCTTTATTATCTTTCTCACACTTCTATAAAAAAAAAAAAACTGAAAAGACTAAAGAGGGTAAGAAAAGTTGCATAGGCCTCTCTCCAGTCTCTGCTGATACTATAAAGGTGATATGATGGGCAGGCTTCTCTATAAAGCTCTCCTTCTCTCTTTCTTTTCTACTACAAACAAGGGAAAGTTACCATTTCCTCTCAATATATTGTGAATCCACTGAACCTAGTTTACGGTGAAGAAAACCATAACCTGTTCAAAAAAGAAGCAGAAGGAACAACCAGAAAAAAAGGGGCTGAGAGAGGGTGGTGGAAAGGGTCAGAAGTGTCATAAGACAAAGCAAGAAGAGAAGTTTACCAGTTCTTGAATAATTCATAAGGGTTCCTCAACAAGAGGGTGGTGTAGGGGGGTGGGGTTTTAGCAAAGTTATGCGTGCAGGAGCTTCTTGTGCAGTTCAACAGACCCTCACATCAGAGGCTGCTTCTGTTCTGAAGCACTCTCTAAGCTTAGCGAGGAGGAGAGGCCACGCACAGATCACACCTCTTCATGTGGCTGCAACTTTACTGAGCCCAAGAGTGAGTTTGCTGAGAAGGGCTTGCCTCAAATCTCAACCTCGTCAAGCTTCTTCACATCCTCTTCAGTGCAGAGCACTTGAGCTTTGCTTCAATGTTGCTTTAAACAGGCTTCCAACAACTCCTGGTCCTATTTTGCATGGCCAGCCTTCTTTGTCCAATGCCCTGATCGCTGCACTCAAGAGAGCTCAAGCTCATCAGAGGAGAGGTTGCATAGAACAGCAGCAACAGCAGCCTCTTTTGGCCATTAAGGTTGAGTTGGAGCAGCTTGTTTTATCAATCTTAGATGATCCAAGTGTTAGCAGGGTTATGAGAGAAGCTGGTTTCTCTAGCACTGCTGTGAAGAAAAACTTGGAAGATTGTTCAGTTTCTTCAGTTTTTCAGTGCTATAATAGCTCTGGTGGGATTTACTCTACTCCAAGTTCTCCTCCCTCTGAAAATCCTAATAGCATTTGGCATTCTCATTTCTTGTCTTACACTTCTGAGCAAAACCCTCTTGTATTTTCACCTCAAAAGATACTTCCAAGAAATCCCATTAACATAACAGATGCTCCCGCAGTTTCTGTTAAAGAAGATATCAAGTTGGTTGTAGAGGTTCTGTTGAGGAAGAAAAGGAAGAATACTGTCATAGTTGGTGACTCAGCGTCTATAACTGAAGGTCTTGTTACAGAATTGATGGGAAAAGTAGAAAAAGGAGATGTTCCCGAGGAATTAAAATCTGCCCATTTCATCAAATTCCATTTCTCAGCAGCACCCTTAAAGTTCATGAAGAGAGAAGAAGTTGAATTAAATGTATCAGACCTCAAGAGAAAGGTGGAAACTCTAGCATCAGGAGGTAAGGGAGTGATTATCTATACAGGTGACTTGAGATGGACAGTTGAGAATACCATGAGTGAAGGAGAGGATACTGGAGGATTCTGTTCTAAAGAATATTCTGGTTATAGCCCAGTCGATCATCTTGTTGGGGAGATAGGAAGGTTACTTTCTTGCTATAATAACTCAAACACAAAGGTTTGGTTAGTGGCAACTGCAAATTACCAAACATATATGAGAAGCCAAATGAAGCAACCCCCTCTTGACGTTCAGTGGGCTCTTCAAGCTGTTTCAGTTCCTTCAGGTGGATTAGGGCTGAGTCTCAAGGCTACGAGGTAAGCCAAATAATCTATTCTCAACATCATCACATCATCACGTCTATGATAAAGGCCATGATTATTAGTACTCTTGCTGAATTTGTACTGTGGAACTTCAACGTTAGTTTTTTCACCCTTTATTTTTTTAATTTATTTTAGTTTTTGCATTTTGTTGAATCTTCAATCATGTATTCATTACTCTTTTGTTGTTTGGTCAGCAAAATGTTGGAAGATTTTTGAATTTATGGTTTTTGTGTTCTCCGAAAAGGAACCATCATATTATGTGGTCAGTCCTTTTGGTTGCCTTGATGGTCTGAACAATGCCAGGAGTCCGTGCCACTTTAAAAAAGTAAAACTAAGAAATACAGAAATTCTGTCCCTCCTGTTTCTCGCTTTTCTTGTCTGTTGACAGTCTTGACTGGATTTTTACCTAAAAGGAAAAAGAAATTACATAGAAATGGAATGGTGTAAACTTTCTGAAGGTAATAATTATATATTAATTACGCTCGAGTAAATGAATGGATTTCATGGTTGCTCAGATCATTGCTTCTAGCTGTAAATGTATTCTGCCACCATATCTTTTATTTGACTTATTTGCATATGAACATCAGTGCAAGAAATTGATCTAAAATCTTGTTTGACTTGTACTGAAATGTGATTTCGTTTTTGTCTTAGTCTTGTTGGACTTGTGCAGAGCCGTTGCTTCAAAAAAAAAAAAAATATGTTAGGAAAAAAAAATCAGTTGTCTGAATTGTGTTCACAACTCAGTGGCAAGTACATTATTTAATGCTAAAACTTTGTTAAACGGATTTTATGGCTTTAAGCAATAAAATGCTGACCAATTATGATTTGGTTACACTACAGCTTCAAACAAACCCATTTAATTAAGTTTACTCATACCCGTCCATGAATAGATGGGCATGAGTATTTTAAATTTTTGCATATGGGTATAAATGGATTACCCAATAATACCCATTTAATCCATCAAACCCAATAAATGAGTATTATTGGGTAATCTATCAAAGCCAATTAATCTATTTAAAATTGTTTTCTCCCAAATCTCCTCTCTTTCCCGTCCATTTTTTTTTTAAATTTTTCATTTTGTCATGATGTTAACTACTTTTGTTTAAACTTTACACATCCAGGTGCAGCAAAGTTTGTATGTTGTTCTTTTGTTTGGCCAATATTTGACTAAAAATATGATTCTTGAATTGATTTACCCTTCAACTCTCCAAGAAAGTCAATTGAATGTCTTCTTTTTTTTTTTTTTTCAGTGTTCAAGACACAAGTCTCGCCAGCTTATCAAAAAGCACCTTTGAAGTAATTGAGCAAAAGCCAAACGTTGCCAAAGAGGAACAAATAGAAGCATTTATTTGTTGTCCAGATTGCACCTCCAATTATGAGAAAGAAGTTAGCTTCAACTCTAACCAGAATTCTTGCAACACCAAGGACAGTGACCTGGCATATTGGCTCAAACCACCTGGGAGGAATGTAGCAGAGAAGGTACAAGATGTAGTCTTTGACAATTGATTTTACTTCATAATATTCAAACATTTAAGCCACAGATTGAATTTTGTGGAGAAGTGCAAACCAGAAGTAAATATCATATTACGCTTGTTTACTTTTCTCATTTCTCTCAAGAATCATCATTTTGATTTTTTCAGGATGATACAGTGGAATTGAAGAGAAAATGGATCAAACTATGTCAAAACCTGCACCAGGTGAGGCAGAACCAAAATCATACAAGATCTGCATTCAGCAAACAGTGCTCCCCTGGAAAGAACCAATCTTATAATTCGTATCCATGGTGGCCAAGTTACAACAGTATGTTCGTGGATTCGAAGTCGATCTCATTTGCTCATACAAGCTTGAAGCCTAATCAAAATTCAAATTCAGTACCTCGATTCAGAAGGCAGCAGTCTTGCCATATTGAGTTCAATTTTGGCAGCGGAAATTCTAAATGTACAGAAGAACCAAATTTGGATTCTCTCAGGCTTAAGGAAGATAAAGATGAAAAAATCACCTTGGCTCTGGGAAATTCTCAAATCTCTGATGCTGTAAACTCAACAGAGAAAGCAAATGAAGACGCTGATCTATGCAAGTTGTTGCAAGAAAATGTGCCTTGGCACTCGGGGATCATTCCTGCAATTGTAGAAGCATTGATGAACTCAAAAGAATTGAAGAAAGATACTTGGTTAGTCATTCAGGGCAATGACTTGATAGGGAAAAGAAGAATTGCATTGGGGATAGCTGAATCGCTTATTGGTTCTGCTGATTTGCTGTTTTACATCAATCTGAGAACAAGACAGAACACACCTGGGAAGTGCTCGGAAGTGCTTCAAAATGTCGTAAGAAATCATGGGAGACTAGTTGCTGTACTGGAAGATATTGATTGTGCTGATCCTGATTTTCTTGAATTTCTTGCTGATAGCATCAGAGCTGGTAAAATGGGATCATTCTATAAGAAAGATGGAAGCTCTTGCGAGCCCATTTTCATCTTGACAAAGGCTGATCTTTCATGTTACGACAATGAGAGCAAAAAGATGGATCCTGTAATTCAGATGGAAATTTTGGTGACTGAAAGAACTTCCAATTCCACAGTATTTGGCCCTGATCACAAGCGTAAAACCGATTGGGATTTTCCAGACAACAATAAGATTCCAAGAAAGAGTGAGATGGAATCTGGCTTCAAAATCCCAGTGGAGAACGGCGAGAAAGAACTCACTCCGCAATTAAGTTCAAACACGCTTGATCTCAACATGAAAGCGGATGAGGAAGAAAGTGATGACCAGACAAAAGAGTTCAGCCCCATTTCAAGTGACTTGACTTCAAATGATCAACAGAATCCCCTTGGATTCCTTGACTTGATTGAGAATCATTTCATTCTCAATCGGGATTTGACTCAGGGTAGGCAGATGACAGAAATGTTTCTGAACAAGATCAGAGCTTCCTTTGAGAAGATTTTTGGGAGTAAAAACTTGGATTGTTTCACGGTGGAACATAATGTCCTGGAACAGATTTCACTTGGTTCTGCTACATTTCTTAACAGCTTGTTTGAAGAATGGCTTAAAAACATTTTCCAGCCTACCTTGAAAATGGTTAACACTATTGGCAAGGAGGGGATTAGCATGAGACTTAGTCTTAGAGGAAATGCGAAGGGCAATGAACTTAACAGTGGCTTCAAAGGGTCTTGTCTTCCAAAGAGTGTTCCAGTTTCGTATTTGGACTAGATTTTCTGATCTTCAAATCCGCATTATCTCATATCCTTTTGTAAGTTGTAACTATAACTTGTGTAATAGCAGATGTTTTGCTTTAATTTCATTAATCCCCTTTTTTATTTAATGTGTTATTGTTTTGGTGATTCTTTTTTATTTTCCCCGAAACAGTAGACGTTTTATACATGCCTTTAAAAACTATGCAGTGTGAGGACAAAGGTCCAATCATCTTTACATCTGTGGATTCAAGAACGTGGAATTGGTGGGAGACGATTCCACATCACAAAATCTGTCTAAAACAATTTTACTACGACTCAGACAAGTATTATCATTGTAGTTATCCATTAAGCAAAATGTACATATGTTAAACAAAGATCTCAGTGTTAGGGTATCCTGCACTACTGCTACTGAAGCATTTTCCCCTGGCCTGTGAGAATGAATTAGATTAACTAGCATCTTGTTGAAGCATTCTATTTTGACATTCCTCCATCCTTTCTCAGCAGCTTATGATCAATGCATTGTTTATGTGATTCAGTTTCTTATTTTGCATAAAATGATCGAAAGTTAATTCTACATCTTTACTGACTAATATGGGACATATATCGAACCTGAGGCACAAAAATGCTTGACATCTAACTTCGAGACATCTAACTTCGAGGACTAAGATGAAATAATCCTCTTTGAAGGAAACAACATATGAAAATTTTTCAATGAGGGACCATTATAGATTCTCCCGTCAATCTTTAAATGGTGTTGTAATGCTATGTGGCTGCATTATCAGATAGAGTTTAGATGAAATAATGATATGCATGGTGCAGGTGGATTTCCCCACCTAAAACTTTTGGGTAGAAAATATTATCCTCCTTAGTAGTGTGTAGAAAAGGTACAATCTGAGCCTTATTCATTCCTATTTTTGGAAAATAAGTTCTTTGTGAACCTTATGAAGCACTTTTGACTGCAATCAATAGCCAAACATATTTGTCATCATACAAGAGAAAGGACCAATCAATGCTACTCATGCTGGAGTTGGGGTCTTACTAGCTTTAGAACATTTTATCACATGCTTGGTTCTTTTATTTCCAAGTCAAAAGTAGGTTCTTTTATCCATGTCTAATAGTTCAAGAAAACTATTATAAACGGTCCAGTAATTAAAGCTGAAATGTTCAGATGCCAAATACCATTGTGCCTTCTCATTTTTTTTTTCTTTTTTTAAGGAAATGGCAACATTTGTTGTGCTTGTATTTGCTGTTACTTGAATATTCATGTGGTGAAAAGTTTTCAACCATTGAGATAATATATTTTACTTGTGAGACATCATAGAAATAGAACCCAAAAAAGAAAAAAGAAAAAATACCACAAGTCAAAGTAAAAACTTAAAAAAAATCTAACAAAATTCACAAATTGAGTGACCTATTCAAGAATCACAATGACAAATGTATATATATATGCACAACTTGAACTTTCAACGTATGAAAAATTACCTCATTTGTCTATAGTTTTTTAAGGAAAAAATTTTACATTTTCTATAAATATATCTTTCAATCACTTTTTTATTTCATATGCATCAAACTATTATACTACATTTTTTTTTAAAAAAAATAAAAAAATAGCAATCCGAATGGTACCTAAGTGTCTTCACTAGTAGTCCGACTGATTCTGTAACCTGATAGTTATCATCAGTCTCGTGATTAACCTCTCGTATGCTGTCTCACCGTGTATCTTTGGTGCAAGACTCTATACAGTCTTATGGGATTAGTTTAAGCGAAAAGTAAGGATACCTCTCAGCAAAAAAAAAAAAAAAAAATGGTATCTAAGTCTTAACGAATACCTCCCACTACATGAAAATGGCAGTTTCAAGTTCAAAATTTCTAGTACTATTTTATACGGTGTGTTAGTGTCACTTTTGACATCCACAACATATACACAATGATTACTAGAAGCGGCGGATGTGGGGTATGTCTCCCTGCTATGGAAGACTAATATGATTGAGTCTTTATGCAAGTGAATTATCTTTTTGTCCAATTTCTTCCAATTGAAATACCAATGATCAACTATTAGCCAAAAGCTCACATTATGATACGGAAATGATTGTTAAACAATAGTTGTTCAGCCTACTGGCCATGTAAAATGGCACCTTTCTGTAATGCCAGTATCATGATTAAGGAACCACTTGTTCTCTCATATTTCTTGGACCTAATCCCACTTCGTTTGCCAATCTTTTATTCAATTGAAGGTACTTCATTAAAAAATTGCTTAAAGAAGGCATAGGCCCTTTTCCTTTCTTTTTTCCCTCTTGGGATATGAAGAATGTCTGTAGTTCTAAACATGAAATCGAAATTAGGATAGCTCTTTTAAGTTGCGGAGTTGAATCATAGGATTGTGAGATCTGTCAAAAGAAAGTGTTAGGAATGACATTTTAACTAATTACGGATCCAAAACATAGGAATTTAATATAAAGAAGTGGAGTAAAATGTCACGGGCACCTATTATCTAATTTCCCTTTTCTCTCTTACTCTCATCCACACCTTTACTTCACGTCATTATTCACGACATGATTTGTCACTTGTCATTTTTTTAACTAAATCTGAAGGTAGAAAAGTATCTGTTTCGAAAAACTTATTCCGAATTTGGTTTTGCATCGTTGATGAATTTTCCTATGCAGAAAGTGCGAAAAGTTTTGAAAAAAGTAAAAACACCACAAAAATACCTGATTGAAAGATCTTTTTAAAAATATATTTAAGTAGTGAATCTCTGAGACTACTAGGAATAAGGATTCAATCAGAGAAAGCGTACGAGAGTCCTTGGACTAATTAAATAGCATGGGATATAACTCAACTCTCCCCCTTTCCAACTTATCTTGGCTTCAAAGCAAAATGCAGCCATTTCTCTCTAGTACGTTACCCTCAAAACGAACGAAAGGGGTTCAACAAAAACCTGGTGAAATAAAAGCCCTCAGGCCAGAAAGATTTAAAAAAGTCCCAAAGCAGGCGATTAACAGTAAAGGTTACAAACACATCTAAAGAGAGCAGCAAATGCAAATGGAGGAGTTCTGAAATAAATAAATAAATAATCTTAGGTGATTTTGGCTGTTGTACTATGGAACGTCAAGGAGTGTACAAAATTTGCCAAAATTTAATTTTCCACACACAAAGATGGGCTAACCACTAAAAAGTTTGACGAAATTGAAAGATCACTTCAAAAGGCTTCTTGCAAGTCACAAACAAGAACACGTCTAAAAGGTCCAACATAACTATCTTACCAGTCCACCTCATTCTGAGATGCTAGCATGATCATATGATCCAAGATTGGTTTTTTTTTTTCCCCATTTTTCCCTTCATCTTCTTCTTCTTCCCTTTTTTTTTTTAACCCTCAATTCAAGATAGACTCTAAGCTTGTATAGGAGGAGAAAGGGAAGGAGTTAAAAGTCAAAACTAGAAACTTCATGATTAATTAATCAATATCCCTATTAGCTAAGTTAGGTCCTGAGAATAAATGTCTTGTGTTTAATTATATTCATGAACTTAAAAGAGAAAGCTACACATATTGCAATTTTGATGACAAACTGCAGAATTTAAGCCAAATAATTGAAGCAATCCACCTAGAAGATGAGCTAGAATTTAAGCAGAATAATAAAAGCAATCCACCTAGAAGATGAGCTAGCCACTTGAAAGGGTTTAAAGACATTCTTCAATAAGCCCAAAAGGCTTCCCTCAGGTAACAAAGTTAAAACATTCAATGGGTCCAAAATATTAGACTAGGATGCTGAGAAAAGATACAACTATTCCACCTTATTCTAATTTTTTTTTCTTTTATTTTGCATGTAATCCTAGTCGGTTTGGTAATCTTAGATCACGGGATTGTGCAATCCCACCAAGCAACATTGTAATTTTAACAACTACGAGGACCACAGTTAATAATCTCTGGATTACACTAAGTACCCTTGAACCATGTCAAGCTTAGATTCGAATTGGATTGTTTAATTTTTGAACTCTAGAAAACCTCCTAATTTTGTAATTCTCACAAGAAACTAGATGCACATAGTTGATGAGGAATAATTTTATTCAATTTTCTAAAGTTAAAATTTGTATTACATCTTCGCAACTAAAAATAACGTAGCAAATGAAATAACTAAAGAGACGGGTTATTGTTATCACTCTTTTCGAGAAGGATCATCTGAAATTTATTCATTTTAACTCTACTCAGATGAAAGCTAACATAGATGCTATCGGATAGAATTATTTTGTAATAGTCTATATAACGGTTATAGAAAGTACTGTAGGAATGACAATCTAGTTTGGCAAAAAATACAAAGAAACTAAACAAAAGTGGATTCTTTTTCTTTGTAACTCTTGTGTATTTTAATTCCCTTAAATTCAATCTCAATCAACTAAATTAACGCTTTGAATATGTCTTTTGAATAATCTTTTCTATCTCTTGAATGGGGAGTTCACTTCGTCCTGCACCCACATACAATGTATGTGTTTCAAGAAGAATTATGAATTCAAAACCTTTAATAAAATGCCTACCGATGATGTATCCAAGCTAATAAAGTAAGTTACAAAGTTCAAGGATTGGCGACTTATCTTTTCAGCGAGTTTGGAATTCGACAAATTCCCAAAATTGGTGCTATTGTGTAAGATGAATCCAATAATAGGCGCACATTGCCATTTTTGGGCTCTTTCAAGACCTTTAAGAAAAGGAAGGAAATAAACTAGTGTGAACCAGTTGTTTGTTGGACACAGAAGTGAATAGTTAATACCTTTACAATCGAAACCGTAGAGAAAATTAAATAAAATACTTTAGACACAAATATGAGTAGTGTCTACTACTTCCAAACCTGGACCTAGCCCCTGACATAAAGGAGCTACGTGAGGAAGTGAAATAAATTTTTGTTCACCACACAGGCCTTTTTGGCATGAAATGAGTCATTTCAAATAGGTTCATTGCTTGAACTCAAAATACCATTCTTGAGTGATCAAATTTAATTAGGGCATGACGTGGGACTCAAAATACCATTTCTTGAGTGATCAGATTTAATTAGGGCTTGACAAATCACATGATGGGTCTAGCTAATTATAACCAATGAATATTTGATGTTAGTTAGAAATATATTTGCCTCCCTATTAGTAAATAATAGCTTGAATAGCAAATGGTAAAATACAGTTGCTATGTCAGTGATGATAACAATCAGATGACCCTCAAATTTATTAATTAGAGTTATTGGAGAGGTGACAAAATATCAACTAATAGTCCTAAATTTTTTCCAAATTGAAAATATTGAGGACCACATTTGCTTTTGCTAAAACTTCAGGGACTAGAATCACTTAGTAATCAAACTTTAAGGAACGAAATTGCATTTCTTCCTTAAAATTAAGTTACCGATTATAATCGGTTAATTTCTTATAAAATTATCAAATTGACAATATACCACATTTTAAATGTATTGATTTTTATTTTTATTTTATCTTTTTATGAAATAAATTGCACATTTTCATCTATTAAAATGCACAAATTTATTAGATACAGTGAACATGATAAATTAGTACTAAGAAATGATTGTTAAATTGCTTCATAACTATCATGAATCAAAGCTCTAAAAAAATACTATTACGTCTAAGCAAAATACCCAAAATTCTTATAAAAAGATTATGACTGACCTGAATTACTTTAAAACTGGAAGAAAGTTACTTTAAGTTGCAAGAAAAGAACCACTTCTTGTAAGAAAAAGTGAAGAAATTGTATGAAAAATTCGCAAACTATCTTTACACAAAATGTAAAAAGGTGAATTTTCATATATTTTTGTCACTTTTTATTACATGTGGTGGTGCTTGTCTTACAACTTGAAGTAAATGTCATATGGTTTTAAAGTAATGGAGGTTAGTTGTAAACTTATCAGTCAAATTTTGAGTCCTTTGCTCACATGTAATGGTACTTTTCTTAGCATTTTAATATAATTTTATGATAGTTGTAAAGTGATTCGACAATCATTTCCATGGTACTAGTCATCATGTTCACTTTATTGAATAAAAATGTGCACTTTAATGAATGAAAATTTGACACTTTGATTAGTAAAATGGAAAGAGATAGTTGAAACGTTAAAAATGTGGTATATCGTAAGAAATGATAATTTCATAATAGACTATCTTGATAATAACTAGTAAATGATATCTAAATTTTGGCATTATAGAAACACTTACTCTACTTTATATACAACATCTATGCAATTCTTAAGTAATTGATAATCTAAACTGGTCCACCAATATTAGGGATGATAATAAAGCCCCAAAGAGAAGCAACGGGGTAGAGGCGGGATGGGGGCTTGGGAGAGGAAAGGGGAGGCTCTCACCTATAATTTAATATATATATATATATATATATATATATATATGTGTGTGTGTGTGTGTGTGTGTCGCAAACTATCTTTATACAAAATGTAAAAACGTGAATTTTCATATATTTTTGTCACTTTTTATTATGCTTGTCTTACAACTTGAAGTAAATGTCATCTGGTTTTAAAGTAACGTAGGTTAGTTGTAAACTTATCAGTCAAATTTTGAATCCTTTGCTCACATGTAATGGTACTTTTCTTAGCATTTTAATATAATTTTATGATAGTTGTGAAGTAATTCAACAATCATTTCCATGGTACTAGTCATCATGTTCACTTTATTGAATAAAAATGTGCACTTTAATGAAAGAAAATTTAACCCTTTGATTAGTAAAATGGAAAGAGATAGTTGAAACGTTAAAAATGTGGTATATTGTAAGAAATGATAATTTCATAAAAGACTATCTTGATAATAACTAGTAAATGATCTAAATTTTGGCATTATAGAAACACTTACCTAGAACTGTTAATCAAACCGGGTAGCTCGCGGGTCGAGCTCGACCTGGCTCGATAAGAGCTTGGCTCGACTCGTTTACAAAGAGAAACGATCCGAGCTCGAGCTCTACTAAGTACTCATTTAATAAACGAGCCGAGCATAGCTCGTGAGGCTTGAAGGGTAGGGGCATTTTCATCATTTCATTGTATATGTGGTACTAAACCTGAGTCATCTCATGTCTGTACTCTATAGCCCTAATTTTTCTTTCCTCTTTTACTCTAACCTTTTCCCGTCCCGCAGCTGTCACCCTCCATTCTTAGTTTCTCACCCCGCAGCCGCAGCCGTAGCCGTAGCCACACGCACCCTCCATTCTCACTGCCAGGCACCATCCCTAACCTTTTCTGTTTCCTCTTTCTGTCAACTCTCTTCTAGTTCCACAGCCGCAGCCGTACCCTCCATTCTCACCACCATCACCGACTCACCATACGGAGCAGCCGCACCCTCCTTCTCATGACTCCGTGAGCAGTGCTTGAGGAGGAACGCAGAGCACTGAGGAGAAAGTACCCAGTAGAAAAAAGAGCAGTGCTAAATTCTTCTTCCCTTTTTCCTTTTTTGGTGCATTAAAAAACTAAACAGAGTTCAAACAATTCTTTATATACTCCTGAGCCCGATGGTGAGGCTACTAGCCTCAGTTTTACTACGATCTAATTTTTGTGCGTAGGCTTCATTTTTTTCTTAAAAGGGGGGGGGGGAAAGCGGGTTAAGTAGTAGTAAATTTTTCAAAGTACACTTTAATGTCTTAGAAAAACGAAAGAGTTAATGCTAATCACATGGCACAGCCAAAGTCATTGCCCTTATGAAGATGAGACGGAATTTATGATCAGCCATTTTGGTGAAAAGATCATTATTATTATTATTATTATTATTATTATTATTATGGAGTATTATTTTCTACTCATGACTATGGCCGAAATTGAAAACACTCGTTTTGAGTACTAGTTGCTCAAATTTCTGTTTTAGAGGTGTGACTGAAATGTTTCTATTTAGCAGACTGACAGACGAGCGTTGATGAGTGCTAGTAGTGGTAGTTGCTCAATCCTTTTTGCTGTCCGTTCTTGCTTTATCTTTAAAAGAAATCTTTTTTTTCTTTTAGCGTGCAAACATTATCATCATCCGGAGCTGATATGCTCTCTCCCGTAAATGAGCTCGAGCTTCGAGCTCAAAAAACTCGACTCGAGTTCGAGCTCGATAAGCTCGGCTCGATTTCAAACTCAAGTTCGAGCTCGAGCTCGAGTTCTCTACCAATATATCGAGTCGATCTCGAGCACATTGTGAAGCTCGAATTACTAATCGAGCAAGCTCGAACTAGCTCGATTAGAGGTTCGAGTCGAGCTCCATTGTCATATGCTCGAGCTCGACTCGGCTCGTTTAACAGATCTACACTTACCCTACTTTATACACAACATCTATGCAATTCTTAAATAATTGATAATCTAAACAGGTCCACCAATATTAGGGATGGTAATAAAGCCCCAAAGGGAAGCAACGGGGTAAAGGCGGGATGGGGGCTTGGGAGAGGAAAGAGGAGGCTCTCACCTATAATTTAATATATATGTGTGGGTGTGTGTGCGTGCGTGCGTGCATGTGTGTGTGGATGTGTGTGTATGTTTGTTTGTATAATGTTATACACATAAAAAATAAGATCACATAAAAATTAAAATGATTGTAGGGGAGGTAGAAGTACCTGGAGGATAGCGAGATGAGGTTAGTGTAGAAGCTAGTTATGGGGGTGCGTAGGAAGACTAAGGCTTATCCTATCCTAAACCTGCCCCATTACCTTCCCTATCTAATGTAAGAGATGTATTTACTTATTACAAAATAAGCATTTTTAGGGTATCAATTTTTCATTTTCATCTTTTCCCATTAAATTGCATGAATCAATTATGTAAAGTGCACAATTTTATTTGTTGAAGTGCACATCTATGAGTGACTCCACATTTAAATTTGGAGTTATGTCATTCTAAGTGTGTAATGTTTTTGAAATGTTATGCATATTTTTATTTGCTAAAGAGCACATAGTGAATCAATTTATGCTAGTAAGTGAAATCATGTCGAACAACTATTGATTTTTCCCCTCCATATTCATGTAAGTAAAAACTATTCAGTATATATATATATGCACATAATGATCCTAATGGATAATTTTATTTATTCTTAGTTATTCTTATTAGAGGGCTTCTTGATTGACATTTCTACTTATCTACTATTGTCACTTTATGGAAGTTCGATTAATTTAGTGATAAGGTATGAGTGTTTGATTTGTGTACTTATACATAAGAGTACAAAAGCTTCTCTATACCATTGTTGGAGAAGAAACAAATTGTTGCAGTTGTTATCTTTTTCTTTCTTTTTTTTGCCTTTTCCCATATCTATTGGTCTTATTTTGAGAGCGAAATGCTTATGCTTATAGTCACAAAGAAGAATGTCAAAAGGCAATGGATTGAAATCGTCTAGCATATTGCTTTCTTTTAAAGAGTGAATTTATTGGATGACCAAAAGTGATGTTACAGTTATAAAAGTAGAGGCAAGCTGGTACAAGGTTGGCGATTGAGTTTTTCCTTCCATATTGAGTTAGTGGGGGTCTGTTGGATCTCTGATGAAGATCAAGGTCAACAGCCAACCATACAAGTTGAGAAGGTTTGCGTACCTTTGGGACCGATTACAAGAGCTTGAGCTAAGAAGTTTCGTGATGCACTTCAAGTGTTAGTTCGTGTTGTCCAAGATCAAGAGATTGTTCCAAGGGATATTGAAGGCCTTGAGGGTGATGTTTTATCATTTGTTCACCTAATTCAAGTCATGAAGGGTTCAGATGGTTCAAGTGGAGCAAGCTCGGATTACTGAGCCTTAGTGGTCCAAAGTGTGATTAAATGGTTCAATTGCTTAGTTGTCTTAGTTGTCAAACTTGTCATTAGTAGTATTTGTTTAACCAATTGGTCAAGTCAAGACTGTTGTGAGACCGATTAGTGGTAGGAATAAGTGTCGTTAGTAGTTTCCAAGTATTGGTAGGACTTTTGTGGCTTGTAAAAGCTATTAAACGCCTAACTCATTGGAATGAAAAAAGATAGAACATTTTTTTTAGAAAAAATAATGAGAGTCTCTCTCTTGGTTTTTACGAAAGCACTTTGAACAATTTAGAGAATTTCTTTGAGTGTTCATGACTTATCAATCAAAGAACGCATTCGATTGTGGCGTATTCTACCGTACCAAGGTTCATTGACTGCGTGATCAATTGGTTAAAGCCTTCCATTCCAAACTTTGATACAACTTCTAGGTCTTTGGGTTTGTGTGTTACGAGTTGTGTGTAAGATAGAAAGCAGTTCGTATCAACTAATATCAGAGTTAGTTGAAGGTATCATCATTATATCCTTGTTTTAATTCACTTTGTTAATCGTTATTGTGGTTAGAGTCAATCCATTGCTGTTTGTTTTCATCGAGTTTCTTGTTCTTGTTCTTCGCGTTTGCTGTTGTGGCATTGTTTCTTGTGATAATCTATCTGTATCTTTTGTTGTTTGTCTCCTTGTGTTTCTAGTCCAGAACTTTGCGTTAAATTGTGTTGTTTTGGTTGGAATTTGTCTAGAAAATTTCAAAAAAAAAAAAAATACAGCTGCTAGGGTTTCTTAGTCATCGAGTATTCGTTTTTGCTTTCTACTTTTTTTATTGCAACTATCCAGAAATTTCAGTCGTTACTTCCATTGGTTTATGTCTAGATTATAGTGTCAAATTTGTGTCGTTTTGGTAATAACATAGTCCAGGAAAACTCAGAAAAAGTGCCAGCCCCTAGGTCTCTCTAGTCGCGACCAAAATTAGGGTTTCATCTTAGTCCTGGCTATTCGAATTAAGTGTTGATTGTTTACCTTTGTTTCTTGTTTCCAACACTCGTGTGAAAGTTGTTTCATGATTTCATTGACATTTGACTCAAGAAAACAACATACCAGTCGTTAGTTTTTTAAACAAATTGCTGTTTATGGGTTTTCTTGAGGAATCCAAACTTTGTCTAGGGTTCTTGTCGGCTTTTCGTTTGTGATTTTGGAAGTTGTCATCAAATTGGACTATTCATGCATAAAAAATTCTTGGAACCAGAGTAAAAAATCCAACTTCTTGAAGTTCTTGATTGTTCAGGTGTCAATCTTGAAGTTCTTGAAGCTGTTGTTCACGATTCCTGAAGTTACTCAACTCTAAAACCTGTTTTATGCAAAACCGAGATACCTTGAGTTGTTTGGGAGGGAAAATTCGTCAAGTTTTGTTGTTTCTTGATTCTGGAAATACCTTCGAACATCCTTGATCAGAATCTTGAAGTTTTTCTGGGTTTTGGGAACCGAAAATCTTGAACAAACCAAAGCTGCAAATTCCAGTAGTTAAGTTCTTGTTTATTGAGTCGTTCTTGGCTGATGATATTGACCAGAGTATGAACCCCGAATCAGGTGATATAGCCACGAATTATGATCCATTAAAGGCCCAAAATCACACCTGATTTGTGTCCTTGCGAAGTTTGCTGAACAGAAAAACAAGAAACCAGCCGTATCAGAGAATCCAAATCCCATTTGAATTTGCCCTAGTGAATCCGACAGCCTTTAAACCTATTCCTTTTGGGAAAACTCATTGAATCTAACTTCGAACTCCTCATTTCTTTGGGAAAGGGGACTACTTCCAGATTTGTTCCAAGCCATTATGTCCCAATTAAAATTCTAGAACACACCAGCCATGAACAAGTCCAGAAATTAGAATCGAGTCACTTCATTTTCGATTGATCTTGTGTCAAATCTTTAGTTTTTGTTGTGTCCTTAGTTAGGTTCCTTTTCTTTTCTAGTAGTTTTAATCGTAAAATCAAGTACAGAAATTGTAGAAATCACATCCAAATTACAGTGGTTTAGGCCCTAAGTTTGACACCAAAATTCCAGAATTTTCTTCTAAGTGTCAAAACTCCAGTCTTGTTTGAGCTAATTTCCATCTTTCTTTGTGTCATTAGTTAGCTGTCTTTTCCAGTAGTCTTTAGACATAAATTCCATTAATTTTTTCTAGCATTGTTTGCATTAACATCAATCAGATTTTGAGTCAAAGTTGCCAAGTGTACTTCGGGTAGGAAATTTTCATCTAGGAGGCATTAGTTCCAGTTTTGACTCCTTGATTCCAGCCTTCATAAACAAATCTGTCCTGTAGGTTTACAAATCAAAATCAAGTCATTTTAAGTCATAAAGTCATCCCAAATCAATCGTGTTATTCGTGCTCATAAATTACCACAATCCTACATGACTCAAGTTGATAAGTTGGTCAACATTATGAAGGGTCTCTAATTTCTTCAAGGAGCAATTCGAAATACCTTTGAGAATATTGTGGTGAGTTCATTAGAGTAATTTAAAAGTACTTGAGTGACACACGAGCGTGAGTGGATACACGTGAGGGAGCGAGCAAGAAAAATTTTCCTTTTCATTTGTACTAACATTTTACAGGTTACCTAAGCATGGCAGAAGGTGAACAATAAGCTTATCTTACACTTAAGCTCGAGGCTTTATTTAGTGATTTTTTAGAAAATTCAACAATTCCCTTGAAACCATACATGAGTGAATTGATAGGACCTCTCACCGACTCGAACTAAAGGTAGCTGTCGGAAAACCAATGAGCAAGAATCAAGTGATTCTAATTCTGAGGGTGGATATGAGTCGAGGCAAAGGAGACCTAGGTGCAACACTAAACCAGTTGGTGATTCCATAAAAGGCATCAAAATGAAGATTCCAATGTTCTAGGGTAGGTCGGATCCGGATTTGTACCTAGAATAGGAAAAACAAATCAAGCTGGTACTCAACTACAACACCTACTCTAAGGAGCAACAAGTAAAATTGGCAATGGTGGAGTTTACAGATTATGTAGTTGTCTGGTGGGACCATGATGAGAACATAAAGATGAAGATCCGAGATCCCGATTCAACTCCATGCAGATTTCATTTACTTAGTCTCAAGATGGTGAAGTGCAATCGGATTGCATGATTAATGAAGAACTGAACCAATTTCAAGTTTCATTCTTTTATGTCGTCTTGTTTAGTTTGAGTTCCAGCTTGTTAGTCGTTAATTAGGAGTTATTTTAAGAGTTAAGTTAGTCATTTGAATTAGGAAATAACTTCCAGGTCATATTGACCAAGACTATAGCCGATTGGGGTTACTTGAGGAAAGTAGTAAGTTGTTTCCAAATTTGATTAGGTTACTTGATTCTTGTAAAAGCTATAAATATAGCCAAAGTGAACGTTATTTCAGCTTATGAGCAGCAGAAAACTTGTGTTTTTTCCATCTCTCTTGTTCAAGAGATCTTCACTTGAATGCTTGAGATTTCTTCTTAAGTGTTCGCGACTTATCAACCAATAAATCATCATTGGTTGTGGCGTCATCTACCAATAAATCACCTTGGTTCGGTAAATCACTAGTTTGTGGGTTGTGGATTCATCTCAGTTCGTAAACTCGGGGTTTAGAGGGTTCAAGAGTTTCCGGCCTACAATTTGATTTTTCATTTAGATCCGGGGTTTCATGGGATACGAGTTCATACCTTCGAGCGGGTTCGTATCAGCTTGGCATCAGAGTTAGTTGACGGTATTAAGTACATCTTTTCTTGTGTTTTTTCTTCATGAGTTTTCTTATTTTTCAAATCTGTTTGTCCATGTCTCAATTCTGGTTGTGCTTCATCTAGTAGAAACACTAATTTTTTTTACTATTCCTTGCTGTTCGTGTTTTTCTTTTCTCCTTGTCATCCAAATTAATTCCTAGCTGCCGGTCTCTTTTTTCTTGTTTGAGTTGTTGTTGGTCTTGTCTTGTTGTTTTGGTGTGGCATCCATCGAGTCAAATAAAAAAAATCTGGTCATTACTTGTTGGACAAAAAATCCGTGGCTGAAGTTTTGTTCTTGAAGTTATCTGTGGCTGGTTGCATTGATATCTTGGAAAGTGCTTGAAATTCTTGAAATTTCTTGACAAGGATCTTAAGTTCTTGGACTTGAATATTTTTCTAGCAATTCTTGAAGTTCTTAGGTTATTATTTGGCTCTTGAAAAAAATCTTGACACAAAAAGTTTCCGACTTGTTAACCAATTGCAACCCTCTTGAACTTGCGATTGTGTTTGACTGGCAAGATTGAATAAAAAAAAGAGGGGGGGGGGAACGAAAGAACCCTAGTCCGTGAGTAAAAAAAAAAGAAAGAAAGAAGAAAGCAAATAGATCACAGAATCAAGAAGTAACTGTAAATAGGAAACCCAGTTGACTGGGAGAGTTGCCAATTTCTGGTCACTTAACTCCTTGATCAATCTGGTTTTTGCCGCACAACCTTCACATAGGAAAGTCTTGAAACCACGTCCAGCTTTCCAAAACGTGAGTCCCAAAACTTCCTCAAACCAGTTTCCAAATTCCAGCCACAAAGTATCAGGTAGAGAGTTTTCTAGGTTCCCAAAAAAATTTTTGCCATTGCATCTTGTTTCCATATTTTAATTCTATTTGCTGTCCAGCCACAAGTCACATAATTTGGAGTCTCATTTCCAGATTCTAGTCAAGTATTGTTAGCTTAAAGTCAATCCAAATCAGTCTTGGACTTTGACGAGTCAATAGTTCCCAAAACCGAGTCTCTTTGTTTAAATTGAATACTTCCTATTCTTGCATCAGCTTAGTCCCAGTCAAACTAGATTTTCCTTCTGTTAATTCTAAAAGTTATTTGCATGCTAAAGTGAGTCAAATCTGGTCCAAAACCCGAGCCTAAACATCACCAAATTTTTCGGGTTCCATCAAAATTTTGCTAGGGTTTTCGAGTTCCATTATTGTTCAAACTAAACCTGGAAAATTTCCTGCAAGTTTCTGCAAATTTGAGTCATTAAAATCAACCCAACTTCGTGTCCATCTTAAGCCAAGTGGACCACATCATAAACGTCACTGGTCTTTGTGAATTATTGGTTATAAGTCATTGAACCACTTGAGAAATTTCTGATTTCTTCAAGTGAGGAGATCAACGACTTTGAGAGTTGCTAGGTGAGATCATTAGAGTGTTTTAAATACTTGAATGAAACATGAGAGTGAGTGAAACACATAAGGGAGTAAAGTGAGGTATTTTACCACTAACTTTCATTCTCTGCAGGTAATATAAGTATGAAACAAATGAATGCTCATCTGGAGTTTCACCATCTTGTGCCTAAAGGAGTAAATGCTGTGGCATTGCGTGATATAACTGAGCAATTGAAAATTGTCAAAGCTCAACAAAATGACTAGTTCTATACCATTGCCATGCCAAGGATAGAGTTTGAAGCTTAGCCATTGATAAGAGTTGTGAAATCAACCTCGCAAGTACTATTTTAGTTGAGAAATTGAATCTTCCAACCATTGATTATCTTCGACCTTACAAGTTGCAAAGTACTAGTGGTGATATTTGGGTTATTAAATAAACAATTGTTCCTTTTCATATTAGCCAACAGGTGGATGGAGTATTGTTGATGTAGTTCCCATTCAAGTGATGCATGTGCTGTTGGGACAATGGTGGATGTTTAATCGAGAAATCAAATGTGATGGATATACTAATAAGTATTCCTTCACATTTAATTGCCATCGTACCAGACTTGTGCTGCTTAATTCTGAGCAACTTTGTGTTGACCTAGCATATCTGAAACATCAATTTGAGCAAAATGGCTACAAGGTAAAGCAAGTTGAGAAGTGTGAAGTGAAAAATGAGAGTAAACAATCAAAAGAGTTGAGTGAACTCGAGCTAGAATTGAGTGAGAATGAGAAAGGAAAAAATTCAAGAGTTTAGGAAAAAAATGAGGCTGAAGTCAAGCCTATGAGTGAATCGGCTATTATGGGAAAACAATCACTTATTGCCAAAGCCAATGATGATAGAAGAGGTTATGGTTGTACTAATGCACTTAAGTTTGCCTTGTTTAGTGTTTCTTATCTTGTGCAAGTAAAGCAAAGTGCAATTGCCTTGTTGAGTTGTTCCCTTCCTACATCCATTGGAGAATTTAAGAGTTTTCATGGTATTTGTGTCTTAAGTGTGGTACCCTGTTCCTATCAACATATGCTCACACTTCAAGTTAAAGATAGTTTACTTGTTGAGCAGCCAAGTACCATTCCAACGGGAGTTTCAACACTTGAAACTTGTTCTAACCATCTTTATTATTTTGATAATAATGTTCCGACCTTTCTTTGTGAATTTTCTGGTTCATTACATGCTGATTTTGTTGTTCAAGTTAAAGGTATTCAAGTTGCATATTCTGGTCTTATTCCATCCATGCAAGATAGGCCACACCAACAATAATTTATGGAGAATTTTGTAATCTTGCACAACCAGATTCGGGATTCTTCTAGTCTTATTGAGCATCATTATGAGGATCCCTGTCTTGTGAATGTGAATCGTAAGTGGTCGAATAGTTTTAAACCTACATATACTAATTGTGTGATTTGTTATGTAGGTCCTAATTTGACATTCAATGATTAAGGGTTGATTAGGGAGTTTTGGAGTGCAATCTAGAATTTTCACAAGCTTTGGACGAGCTATTTCTTATATTGGAGAATGTCTTTGTTCGAAAGCATCATGAAGTTGTCCGAAGAACATGTAACATGGCTCGTGGTCTTTCACCTATTTCTAATGTTGCTGTCCTATAAGCGCACCATCGATTTGCGAATAAATCACTTTCAAGAGGAGGGGAATGATGAGAATATGAAAATGAAGATCCGAGATCTCCATTCAACTCCATGAAGATTTCATTTACTTAGTCTCAAGATGGTGAAGTACAAAAAACGGGTTGCATGATTAATGAAGAATCGAACCAATTTCAAGTTTCATTCTTTTATGGCGTTTTGTTTAGTTTGAGTTCCAAGTTGTTAGTCGTTAACTAGGAGTTATTTTAAGAGTTAAGTTCGTCATTTGAATTAGGAAATAAAATCCAGGTCGTATTGAAGAAGACTATAGCTGATTAGGATTTCTTTTGGAAGGTAGTAAGTTGTTTCCAAATTTGATTAGGTTACTTGAGTCTTGTAAAAGCTGTAAATATAGCCAAAGTGAACGTTATTTCAGCTTATGAATAATGAAATTTGCAGTCGAAAACTTGTGTTTTTGCATCTCTCTTGCCCAAGAGATCTTCACTTGAATACTTGAGATTTCTTCTTAAGTATTCGCGACTTATCAACCAATAAATCATCATTGGTTGTGGTGTCATCTACCAAACACCTTGGTTCACTAAATCGGTAGTTTGTAGGTTGAAAATTTATCTCAATTCATAAAGTTGGGGTTTCGTTTAGATTTGGGGTTTTGTGGGATACAAATTCATATCTTCGGGTAGGTTCGTATCAGACCAAGTTTTAACCAGTCAAAGATGATGTGGGGGACTACCTATTCAAATGTCGGCTGAGTTGAAACATCTTATGAGGAACAGTTTTGTCCCAAGTTACTACTACATGACTTGTTCCATAAGCTTCAACATCTTCAGTAGGGGGATCAAAGTGTTGAGGACTACCACAAGGAGATGGAAGTATTAATGTTGTGTACTAATGTTGTGGAAGACAGGGAAGCAACAATGGCTCGATTTCTTGGAGGTTTACCGAAATTGCAGAACAAATGGAACTACAACACTACGTAGGGCTTGGAGATTTTGTGGAGAAGGCCATCAAAATCGAGAGGAGAAATAAGAGGAGGGGTCAATCAAGAAATTACAGTCAGTCCTCACCTTCTTTTACACGATTTTCATAGCCAAAGAAAGAAGACAAAGGATCGGTTAGTTTGCATATTCCAAAGCCAAGACAAGAAGGTCCAAAAGGAGATTTGAAATTAGCATCTAGACCTCTTGTGGATTCAATTAGGGGCAGAAATTGTGACACCGAAGTTTTTAGATGTCAGGGTAGAGGACATATCGCCAGCCAGTACAAAACCGATCATGATTATTCTACCTAATAGAGAAATAGTCATGGATGATGAAGTGGAGTATGAGAATATGCCCCACTCACTGAAGAGGTGGATGGGGAAGAATTCCCAGTCGATGAACAAGTCGGCCTTGTTATCAGATGAGCCTTAGCTACTCAAGCAAAGGAAGTGAATGACTTGTAGAGAGAAAACATCTTCTACACTCGATGCCACCTTAACGACAAAGTGTGTAGCTTGATAGTTAGTGGGGAAAGCTTTGCTAATGTCGCAAGCCTTTTGATGATAGATAAGTTAGCACTCCTCACATTATGACATTTGAACCATACATATTGCAATGGTTGAATGATAGTGGGGATGTCAGAGTAACCAAGCAAGTTCAAGTCTCTTTTTGCATTGGATGATATAAAGATGTGGTCTTGTGTGATGTGGTTCGATGCAGGCGTGTCATGTTTTGTTGGGTAGATCGTGGCAATTCGACAAAGGAGCCAGCTTGGATGGCATCAGCAACAAATACTCTTTCGAGCATGATAACCAAAAAGTCATTCTTTGTACCATTAACGCCGAGTCAACTTCATGAAAATCAAGAAAAACTTCAAAGAGAGTGTGAGGCCAAGAAGAAAAAGAAAAAAAATCATAGAGTGAAAAGACCGAACAAAATGAGAGGAAAAAAGTGTTAAATAAGTCAGCCAAATGAGAAAAGAGTAGGAAACACACTATGATAGTGAGAACTAAAGAAGTAAGGTGAGCTTTAGCAACAACACGCCTTTATTTGTACTTTTGTGCAAAGAGGTAATGTTAATTACTAGTGAACTCACTAACACTTTACCTTCTGGTGTTGCTTCTCTCTTGCAGGAATTCAAAGATGTCTTCCTTAAAAAAAATTTCAAGTGGACTACCACCAATTAGAGGGATCAAACATTAGATAGATTTGGTACATAATATTGCATTTCCGAATAAACTACCATATCGAATGTCACCAGAAGAGACCAAGAAGATTCAATGGCAAGTTGATGATCTCTTGGCTAAAGGATGGGTGCTGGAAAGTTTAAATCCATGCGTGGTACCTGTTATCTTCATTCCCAAGAAAGATGGAAGTTGGAAGATGTGCATCAATTGCAGGGCTATGAATGCGATAACAGTAAAATATCAACACCTTATTCCTTGATTAGTTGACATGCTAGATGAGTTTTATGATGCTGTTATTTTTACAAAAATAGATTTAAAAAGTGGTTATCATCCAATTATGATGAAAGAGGGTGACGAATGAAAAACTGCCTTTAAAACTAAATATGGACTGTATGAATGGTTAGTAATGCCAATTGGGTTAACTAATGCACCTAACATATTCATGCAGTTAATGAATCATGTATTTCATCGATTCCTAAGAAAATTTGTAGTTGTCTCTTTTGATGACATTCTAGTATATAGTTGAACTTTAGAGGAGCATGTTGAATATTTGAAATCTATTCTTGAAATACTTCGAAGAGAAAAACTATATGCTAATGTCAAAAAGGGCTCTTTTTGTACTAACCATCTTGTATTTATAAAGTTTGTTGTGAATGAGTAGGGTATTAAAGTGGATGAAGCTAAGGTAAAGGCCATTCAATAGTGGCTAACACTTAATTCGGTAGGAGGGGTACACAACTTTTATGGTTTAGCAAGTTTTCTATAGGTGATTTGTTAGAGACTTTAATACTATTGCTGCACTTTTAACCACTATTGTTAGAAAGAATGAAAAGTTTGCATGTGGTAAAGCCCAATAGAAAACCTTTCAATTATTTAAACACAAGTTTACATACGCACCACTACTTGCACTATCAAGTTTTGATAAAATTTTTGAAATTGAGTGTAATAGTTCAGGTGTTGGTGTTGGAGTTATTTTGATACAAGAGGGTAAACCTATTACATATTTTAGTGAAAAACTAAATAGGGTAGCATTAAATTATTCAACTTATGATAAAGAACTGTTTTCATTAGTTAGAGTTTTAGAAACTTAGCAACACTATTTAAGGTTAAGAGAATTTGTTATCCACATTGACCATGAGTCACTTGAGATCATTAAGTCACAACAGAAGTTGAGTAAGCATCATTTTAGGTAGATAACTTCCATAGATACATTTTCTTATGTGATTAAGTACAAAGTAGAAAAAATCAATGTAGTTGTTGATGCACTTTCACGTTGACATTCCTTATTTGCTGTGTTTGCTGTTAAATTGCTTGATTTTGAACTAGTTAAGGAATTGTATACTAATGACTTAGATTTTGCTAAAATTTATTCTACATGTGGTGCAACCGAACATGGTAAGTTCTTCATCCATGATGATTTTCTATTCGATCTCACTAGGTTGTGTGTTCCTAATTGTTTTATTTGATTTTTGCTTATTAGGAAATTACATAGAGGTGGGTTGATAAGGCATTTTGGAGTTTTCAAGACTCTAGTAGCCCTTCAAGAGTATTTCTATTAGTCCAAGATGAAACAGAATGTGGAATGAGTTGTGGCCAAATGCATCATTTGTCATAAAGTTAAATCTAATCTTCAATCCTATGGTCTTTATACGCCTTTATCAATTCCTAGTGTTTCTTGGTCTGATATTTTTATAAACTTTATTTTAGGACTATCTAGGTCTAAGAAAAGGAATGATAGTATTTTTGTTGTTGTTGATAGGTTTTAGAAAATGGCACACTTCATTCCTTATTATAAAACTAATGATGCATCTCATGTTGCAAATTAATTTTTAAAAAGACCATTAGATTACATGACGTGCTGAGGACAATTGTTTCTGATAGGGATGTAAACTTTTTGAACTATTTTTGAAAAACTTTGTAGGGTAAGTTATGCACTAAACTGCTCTTTTCTACTTCCAGTCATCCCCAAACTGTTAGATAAATTGTGGTCATTAATAGAACTGTATCTGCACTCTTACGTTCTATTATTATGAAAATATTAAAATATGGAAAGAGTGTTTACCACATGTTGAGTTTGTATATAACCGTTTTATGCATAGTTCTACTCACTATTCATCATTTGAAATTGTTTACGGTTTTAATCCTTTAACACTATTAGATTTGTTACCTTTACTTTTGTTTGAGTGTGTTAATTTAGATGGTGCTAAAAAGGCTGATTATGTGAAGAAGTTGCATGAAAAAGTCTGTTTGAATATTGAGCACCGGAATGCACAATTTGCTAAGTAAGCAAACAAGGGTCGATAAAATATGGTTTTCGAGCCTAGATACTAAGTGTGGCTGCACTCGCGTAAGGAGAGGTTTCCTATCCACTAGCGTAACAAACTACTTCCACGTGCAAATGGACTATTTCAAGTTATGGAACGCATCAATGATAATGATTACAAGTTGACCTTCCTGGTGACTACAATGTAAGTGCAATGTTTAATATGTTTGATCTTTTTCCTTTTCTTGGAGATGCTTAGAGATGTTGAAGACGATTTGAGGGCAAATCCTTTTCAAGAGAAGGGGAATGATGAGATCATGGTCAACAACTAACCATACAAGTTGAGAAGGTTCATGTACCTTTGGGATCTATTCCAAGAGCTTGAGTTAAGAAGTTTCATGATGCACTTCAAGTGTTAGTTCGTGCTGTCCAAGATCAAGAGATTGTTTCAAGAGATATTGAAGGTCTTGAGGGTGACGCTTTATCATTTGTTAACCTAATTCAAGTCATGGAGGGTTTGGATCGTTCAAATGAAGCCAGTTCAGATTACTGAGCCTTAGTGGTCCAAAGTGTGATTAAATGGTTCAATTGCTTAGTTGTCTTAGTTGTCATTAATAGTATTTAGTCTAGCCAATTGGTCAAATCAAGACTATTGTGAGACAGATTAGTGGTAGGAGTAAGTGTTGTTTGTAGTTTCCAAGTATTTGTAGGACTTTTGTGGCTTGTAAAGGTTATTAAACGCCTAACTCATTGGAACAAAAAAAGACAGAGCATTTTTTTAGAACAAATAATGAGAATCTATATCTTGGCTTTTATGAAAGCACTTTGAACATGTGACAGCCCCACCTCATCCTAAAGCGAACCAAAGGGTTCGGCGGACCACCTACCCAACTCTCGCTGGGACTACGGATCCGGAACAAACGTAAACCCTACCAACCGCTCAAAAGAATTTCGAGAAGATAACATTCAGAACTCAATTGAGCCGAGCTAAAAGATACGATCAATCTTTAGTATGACGTTCCCACGAAAATCAAAACGAAATGGAAGGGCCGCTGCCACGTCACAATCCAACCTAGTGCAAGTAACCATTGTTTGACATGAGAGAATGTACATTCCCAAAGACATATGCCACATAACCATGAGGAAACATTTTACAATATACATATTAGTAAGTTTACACACCAAAAGAAACATTTTAGTAAGATATATTTTGGGTTTCCAAATTGTCGAGGAGCTATACCAAAAGAACAAAAGAATTTCTAACTAACTCCACTCATTCTTCAAAACATCGAAATTCCAAAAGATGGTTCCCTGTAAGGAAAATAAGGATAACAGGAAAGGGTGAGCTAAAAGCTCAATGAGGTACCAAAAGTATAAACAGTAGAAACAGTAGAGCTCATGAGAAATCACTTTTAAGGCATATATTCACATCAAATACGAGAGATGAATGAACACCACAATGTAAAGGATATAGGTGGCTCTCATGAGCCAAATCCCAGTTGCAATACTTGATACAGACTCGTTGACCCTCCGTCAACGTTCAAATAAAGGAACCAGTCCAATAGAACACCACTTTAATGCTAAAATTCCATTCACCAAACACACCCCTTACCGGTCTCGAATGCCAAACAGGAACAGGAATGGTAATACTCGAGTATACCGGAAATCCAGAGTCTCTAATACCCATAGATTCCCTAGGAACAGGCATCCATGGATTGTCAATTTTCTCGACCAAACCCTTGCTAGCTCGATTTAATTAACTCCCCATGAGGTTGAGTTCAGATGTAACAGGAAGGTCGTTGGATACACTTCCAAACGACATTATAACAGGCACAGGTAACAAATTCAAGTATATACAGGAAACAAGCCACACAGGCCAGAGAACGAGTGTGATAAAAGTACACACTCGTTTCGTACAAAATAAACAGTCGATAAAGACGTTCAAATAGTAATTTGCAAGTATAGATAACCATTTTAGCAATAATTCAGGGGAGTAGTACACTCACCGGTTCAAGTACAGATACTTCAAAAGTTTTCACGCCATAGTGACTTTAATCGCCAAGAAACCCTAAAATAACCAAAGTAAAACAATTGAAGGTTCCACATCCCAAAATCGAGTAAACGGAATGCACAAGTGAGATTCGACTACTAGTCGTATGCCTCGCCAAATAATTACTAATGCAAGGGTGCAAAACATGATTTTTGGGAACGAAAAGGTAACATGAAGACCTAGGGCTCAAACAACCCCAAAAGGCTTTCTTATATATATCCCAAACCCAACCAAACTCGAAGAAATCCAACACTCCCAAAATTTGGACAGCATATCCCCTACATTTCCTTACTTTTTCATCCTACAAGTAACACCAATTCATCTCAAATCAACCACATATACATCATAGACTATCAAATACACCTTTTGGCACAATAAGCACAGCTGAAGCTACACTTATCGGATTGAAACGAATCTTATGGCGTTTCGAAACCAAAACATATGCCTACATTTCTTATGAGACCTCCAAAGCCAAATCATGCATTTTCATGGTCAAAAATGGAATTCGTCACGAAAATAGAAATCTGTCCGCGAAACAGGGCTCATGGGCAGTCAAGGGTATTTCAGTCATTTTATATGCTACAGTGCTCGGATTGAGTTGAAATTTTGCAGGAAGCTATTTAACACCATTTTCTACAACTTTCATGTTTTAACCTAAGCCTGATTCGGCCTCTAACATGCATGAAGAAAGCCGGTCAGAACAGGGCAGATTAGAACCCTAAAACTGAAATTTCCGCACAAAACTGAAATTTTCCGCAAACAACCACAATTAACATATAAAAGCTTCATTTTACACCATATTAAGCCATCATTCATGACCAATCAATAACTATCATATAAAATGAGAAAAATCACCAATAAAATCTGAAATTTAACTAACCCTACCTCAAACCACAAAATCTTCCATAAAATAGCATATTTAGCCACTGCAAACTATTAATTGACCATTATTAGGAACAAAAGTGAGTTTCCAAACAAAAAACCTTGACACCTCAAAAAAGGTAGCAGTTTAGGGGTTTCTCCTCCAAATCAACTCCACCAATACCTTGAAACTCCCTTAGCAAGTCACTTTGGTGGACAAATTCAAGATTTAATTGGTTGGATTTCAAGATTTAAGCAAGAAATGGAAGAAGTAGTTGAAGCTTTCTTTTCTTTTCTCTCCTTGAGAGGTTCGGCCAAGAGGTTGGAAATGAAGATGGCTTCTTGGTCAAAATTGGGGTTTTAGTAAAGGTAAGAAAGTTAGGTAAGTCCACCATCCAATCGAGTCGCGACACATGGCACTTTTAATGGTTCAACCTTATCTTCTTTCTTCCAATGGTTAATCTATCTAGGTAATCTCTAATTATCTCCTAGCACCCTGTAAAATAATACCCATCAATACCAAACTTCAATTAATTGCCAAAAATTTATCGCACTTAGCGCACTAGCGGGTCCCACGTCCAATATACACTCCTAATTTCTCATGAACTAACTTATACTAGAAAAATGATTAAAAAACTATACTCATTTATAAAAGTCTCTGGAAAATTACGATAATAAAATGAAGTAAGAAAAATGCACGCGAAAAATAAAATAAATAAGGAAAATTTACGGGTCCTCACAGAACAACTTAGAGAATTTCTTTAAGTGTTCATAACTTATTAATCAAAGAATGCGTTTGATTGTGGCATTTGCTACCATATCAAAGTTCGTTGACTGTGTGATCAACTGGTTAAGATCTTCCGTTCCAAACTTTGATACAACTTCTAGATTCGTGTGTCTATATGTTATGGGTTGTGTGTGAGACAGAACACAGTTCGTATCAATCTCTCACTAGTTTCATCAATCGAGAGCTTCTCTCTCTATTTGCAAATAACTAAAGCATTATCTCTTTCTTGTAGGAGCTATACATTCAACAGATACAAACCTACTAAATCTCTGTTACTGCGCACTCCATCAAACCACCACAAATCAACAAAACTAGAATTATGAATCCATATCATCATTCCTTGACCACTATTTGTTAACCCACCCAAACCATAACATCCAAAAGAGAGAGAGGGAGATTTATAACCTAGCCATAGTTTTCCAGTCCTTTTCTGTTACCATTTCTATTAGAGCATTGAATTAACTTCTTTTTGTTGTCTTCTCTTGTAGATCTGTAAAGGATTTATTCAATCCAATAATTAAATTCTAGGAACTCCACTTAAACTCTCGATCATCATGGCAGATGAATTGGCTAAAGTTTTAAAAAGATTCACACTGTCCAAGGAGTGTAGCGAAGCTCAGATAGCAAGGAAAGATCTAATTGGTGGGACTTGAGGAATGCAAGCTAAGCTTATGTTGGAAGGTATTGGGTGAAAAAAAAGACTAACTATACGTGGGTCTGGATTGTCACAAACCACCTATGGAATTACCCAAGAAAACTAGAAGTGGTGGAAATAGGATCGAACATTTTCCAATTCACTTTCATGGATGAGGTACATCTTCTAAGGGTCTTAGGGGGAAAGCTATACCTAATTGACAACCAAATTTTGAATCTTAAAAGGTGGAAAATAGGTAAAGATAAAGACCCATATATCTTCATTATAACACCCCTATGGGTTCATATTTAGTAGGAAAATTGGAATTATATTTGTAAAGGTGATAAATACTATCATACCTTAAGGGAGCAATAAAGAGGGGAAGTACATAAAGATACCATGTGAGGTCAACACAAGTCAACCACTCCTTAGAGGTATGATATTGAACCTGAATAGCAAGATCAACTGGGTTGAATTTATATATGAAAAGGCACCCAAATTTTATTACAATCGTGGCATTATAGGCCGGGGGAAGGAAATTGTTAGACAACAATAGAGGATAAAACAATATGGGGTATGGATGAGAGTTTAGGGCATTTGAATTTCACCACGGAAGATGCAAGCCAACGCCCATTACAATCAGACTAAGGTACCCAAAGGAGCTTTAAATACAGAGGAAACTAAGTTTGCCAGCAGCAAAGAAGAGTGCAAGCATATCAAGGGTATAGGATGGTGAGGAACCTAATCAAATTCAAGAGGAATATAGAAGCAAAATCAGAGAGCTTGGAGAGGTTTAGAGGTACAGTGGGATACAGCAGAACCAAACAGAATAGGCAGCTTCTACTGATTATAATTTAATGATCAAGGACCAATCCATCTAGGACATATCAGTAGGCTAGAATGATAGACGAAAATGGAGGAAAAACGTCAATTATGATGGAAATCATAGAAAGGGATAACAATCCAGAACTGAAAACAACAAATACACCTTATGAAGACATGTAAGCACCGACTTGGAAGTTGACTCTAGGAGAAGAGATGAGGAAACAACTAAGAAGCTACAATCAAAACAAAAAAAAATTACAAAAATATTCCATCAATAATATAAGTTAAATACTACTTGGAAACCTTTAGCAATCTTGGACCTCAATGCACTATGAAGATAATAGCAAAGGAAATTCAAATTGAGAGAAGAACTAGATGAACCAAGCAATTGAAAAAGATCAAGGAATGGAAAAAAGACCAACTTCAAGATAGATATAGAGGTGGAGGGGACCAACCTGAACGGGTCTCCCTATTACTAATAAGAGTGGCATGGAATTTTCGAGGCGTAATGAGCTCCTTGACAATTCCCCAACTCAAGGAGGTAATTTGACTCCACTCTCCTGATGCTGGCTTTCGTTGCCAGATTAAATGTATTGTCCCATTTTATGGGGAAATTAAAAAAAAGTTATGATGAATTAGTTGGAGTAGGTCCAATTGAAAATTCCAGTGGCTCGGCTATTCTATGAAGAAACCATCAGAAATTTGAGCAAATCATGTTCACGGATTACTCTATTGAAATAAAGGTTAAGAATAATGATAATGTAAAACATTAGTGATGCATCTGTCTCTATGGTAATGCTAATGAAAAAAATAAGGAAACAATAATGAGGCATGCTTGCCAAGAGGAAAGGTTAGTGGAGAAATAGTTTTGTTTATATAAGTGACTTCAATGACCTGATCTTGAATGGAGAAAAGTGGGGAGGAAGAGTTAGAGGCAATTGGAGCTTTAGGGACTTTAGTGATTTTATACAAAGAGATGAACTCATTGACTTAGGGTATAAGAGACTCCAATGGATTTGGAAATGTCTATAAAATGATAGTAGTAAGATAAAGTAAAGATTGGATAGAGCAATGGCAAGTGCAGGATGGATCAATGAACATCATTCAACAAAAATAATTCTTTTGGAGGACCAGGCATCAGACCATACTATGCTCCCCCTATACACTCAACCTCAAAAGTATAGGGGCAATATAAGTGGGTTCCAATTTGACTAGCGACGGCTACAGTTCTCAGAAATTAAAAAATGTAATCAAAACTACATCGGATAAAGAATAGCAAGGACCAGAGTCTTCAACTTGATAAAAAAAAATAAAGGAATACAAATTGGCACTAAGAGGTTGGAACAAGAAGATTAAAGGCAATGCTAACTAGGACATCTGAAGGCTCAAACAGGAAATAAAAATGGCATAGGAGTTGGATAGTAATAACAGAGCAAAAATAATAGTAGGACAAAAAGCCCAATTGAGAAATGATAATGGTTAAATTTGCTATCTTTTTTAATTGTTTCGTATTATTCTTGAATTGACTTGTAAGATATTTGGTATGAATTGTCCATTTTATGTCACTAAATTGCATCTTCACTTGATAAATGAATTATATGTGATTTTTATCATTTTACTTGCAAAGCTTCTTTATTTTTGTAGATGAAATGATCAAAGTTAAATGGAATTGGAAGTGAAATGAGCAAGGATATGAAGCTGAGGAGTCACAACAAATGCTATGTGAAGTGGTACAAAGGTAAAAAGGAAACAAAAGGAGAGAAGATGAATCTGTGGTAGAAACCGTCCGCGGTTACTCCCGCAGTTTGTGGCTAGAACTTAAATTCGTGTTGCTCTGCTCAATCCCTTGGAGAATCCCTATCCAGTGATTCATGGTGGCTGCAACTTGTCAACTTGCATGCTTCTTGCTTCTTTCTTTTTCTTGGACAATACATAAAAAGGATAATTTGTACCAACTTTTGAAGGATCTAAGAGCTTCTTTTGTTGACTCTTAACAACAAAGAAACACATTATTGAGGAGAGAGATTGGCTTTTGAAAACGAAGAATATATACTATCTAGTTTTTCTAATTTGAGGAGTAGGGGGTGTTGGTTCAATTTAGCTTGAGAGAAAAAAGAGAGTTTGGAGAAAGAAAAAGGACAACCAAAGGGTTGTGTCTTGCCCTTTGAGGCAAGACACAAACTCTTAACAAATGTAACTCTATTTATTTTCTCTTGTTTTAGTGTAGGTTAGTGTAGTATAAACTAGTTGTGGCTATCCATTCTTGTATTGGTTCAACAAGGAGGTCAAGGGAGATGAAGAAGGAGAGGACCAAGAAGCTCTAGTGACAACAGTTCTCTTCTTTCCATATCTTTGTCTTTGTATTGAACTCCAAATTTGTTAATGCAAGATTTAGAATTTGTGTTTGTGATGTTATTTTAAAGTATATGCTTTGGATATTTGGTTGAACTTTCTATGATTGTTTGGTGTTGATTTCTTTGCTAATTGATGCTATTATCGTGATTGTGTTATTTAGCACTTTTGCTCTTATAATCATGATTAACTGGCCATTGATTATGATCATATAAAAGTGTTAGATTTGCAATGAGAATTGAAATTTGACACTAGCTTATAGAAGTGTTAAATCTCAGGAGTACACTTACGAAAGTAGAGGTACACCTTTGTGGATTTTGTGGCATTGTTCCATATAATTTCATAGAAATTAATGAACTTGTAGTTGAATTCATAACCACGAAAGTAGGTATGAATTAACTATAGGTATAGTTGGTACGCTGATGAAAGGGGGTATCACATATATTAGGAAATTATGCCAGAACTTAACCAAAATTTTGGTACTCATTTGGTTAGGAAGTTGCACTAACATGAATAGGTAGGAATTCCATTACCCAAGGAGCTTTTATTTGTATTTATCTATCCATTTATATGTTAGTTTATTTATTTTAATTCATTGATATCTAAATAATAGAGAAGTTTTAGTAGTACCGGTACTTGCCCATCTTCTTTGAGGGATCAACACTTGATACCCCTATACTCAATAAACGACTCGTATACTTGCGAAAAATCACGTGTAGGCTATTTAGAATTTATAAATCTAGAACTTGACTGTGGATTGAACTTAATTATTATATACTTACCCCGCGCTCGTTAAGTTTGGCATGGTTTTCGGGAAAGATTTGTGGCAATATCGGTGTGTAGACCAACTTTATTAGTTTAGATATTTTAATAGTTTTTCTTATGCATTAATTGAGTCTAGTTTGTTGTGTGTTTGTCGAGTTAGTCTTGAATTTTATTTTCTTTTATTTTTGTGTTTAATGTGTGTATGGGTTTTATCACCTATTCTTTTTACTAATCTTATTCTTAAGTTGTTTAAAAGCAATTTTAGGTAATGAGGAGGGTAGGTCAATTTGAAAAATAATGTATGAGAAGTGGAAGTTCGGTAATGAATGGTTACTAAATACAAAACTCCTTCAATAGAGGTAATCAAGATGTGTTCGAAGGTATGTCTTTTGAAAATGGTTTACGGAGCTTAAAAACTAAACTCGATTTTATAACATTAAAGTTTAATTGGATACCATTACAAATATACTTGAACAAAAGAGGAATTTTAATACTTTCGATTCTTATCATGAGATTTGTGACTTGTGTGGAGGTGATCATGCTATTTATCTATGTAGGCAAGCACAAAATGAACGCTATTATTATGAATTGAGGCATTACTGCATTACAATCCTTATTTTGATCAAAATGGACCTAATTGGAGTAATTCTTATATTTATGGCCGGGATAATCATTGTGTATATAGTGATTCTTCATGTTTTTTTGATTATGTGACGCCCCGAAAGAATGAGTGTGAGAACGAGAAAATTTTTATATATTTTCGAGACATTATTTTGTTTCCTTGTCTATAATTTTATGTCTTTCTTCAATATATTAATTTCTTATACATTTTTATAAGGGAATATAGTTTTCAAATCATTTCCTTGATACAAGTTAGTCCACGTTAAGTTTGAAGTGTATTATCAACGTGGGACCCGCTAGTGCGGTAAATGCGATAAATTTTTTGACAACTTGTTAGAGTTTTGTATTAAGTGATATTATTTTACAAGGTGCTAAGAGATAATTAGAAATTACCTATATGGATTAGTATTAGAGAGACAAAGAGATAAGTTTTAAGCAAAAGGTGACAAGTGTCACCATTCAATTCACCCTTGGACTTTTGACCAAGATATTTTACCATCTTAAATCTAATTTTGATCAAAATATTTCTTCATTTTTAGCTCCTTTGGCCGGCCCTCTCAACAAGAAAAGAAAAAAAAGCTCTCAACTTGTTTCCTCCATTTCTTGCCTTGATCTCACAAACCAACCATTAAAACTTTGATTTGCTCCATAAAAACCTTTCTCTTGGTAGGATTAAGGTGAGTGGTGAAGTGGTTTGAGAAGCAAAGGTGCTAAGTTGCTTTTTGTCTTGAGGTTACAAGGTGAGTTGTTAAGAATTATTCCCTTTGGCTTTGATAATGTTCAATTGGTGGCTTTAGTGGTTTAATATGATGACATATGGTGTGATTATGGTTTGTTTATGGTTGGAAGTGAAGGTTTGATGGATTTTGATTTATTATTGTTATTTTTCTGTTTTATATGATGATTATGGTTTAATCATGGTATGATGGCTTGTAATGGTGTAAAATGAAGCTTGTATATGTTAGTTACGATTGGTTGCGGAAAATTTCAGTTTTGTGCGGAAATTTCAAGTTAGGGTTTCAAATCTGCCCTGTTCTGACCGGATTTATTCGAGCATGTTAGAGGCCGAATCAAGCTTAGGTTAAAACATGAAAGTTGTAGTAAATGGTGTTAGCTAGCTGCCTGAAAATTTTCACCTCGATCCGAGCACTGTAGCATATGAAATGACCGAAATACCCTTGACTGCCCATGAACCCTATTCCGCACCCAGATTTCTGTTTTCGTGAAAATTTCCATTTTTGATCATGAAAATGTATAATTTGGCATTGGAGGTCTTCATAAGGAATGTAGGTATATGTCTTGGCTTCGAAATGCCATAAGATTCATTTCAATCCGATAAGGGTAGTTTCAGTTATGGATATTGTGCCGAAAGGTGTTAAATGGAACTTTTATACGTTAACTGCGATCGTTGCGGAAATGCTGTCCAAACTTTGAGAATATATGATTGCTTTGAGTTTGTGATTTAGGGCTTGGACTCGGGCAAGGTAATGATATATGATGGATGGTTTCTGAGCCGTGGAGGTGAGTGACCCTAAACTGTTTCCAAAGTACTTTTGAAATGTTTCTTGCATTATTTACTCGACTGCAGATCATGTGTGCGCGCATGTGAGTTCATGACATGATTTGGCTTAAATGAGTTCTTGGAGAGTCTTGTGCTGAACACCAACGTCTCCACTCCTGTTTATTGTTCATGACATGATCTGGAGCACCAACGTTGCTCACCCTTATTGTTTAACATTAAGTAATCTATTTGAGCGTTGGGTGTTTAAGTACAATGATTTCACTGGCTCATGAGAGTAATAAACGTACATTTGATTACTGATTCATGACATCATTGAAATGAACGATTGACACCCAACGCTCCTGACATGATTTGGCTTAAATGAGTTCTTGGGGAGTCTTGTGCTGAACACCAACGTCTCCACTCCTGTTTATTGTTCATGACATGATCTGGAGCACCAACGTTGCTCACCCTTATTGTTTAACGTTAAGTAATCTATTTGAGCGTTGGGTGTTTAAGTACATTGATTTCACTGGCTCATGAGAGTAATAAACGTACATTTGATTACTGATTCATGACATAATTGAAATGAACGATTGTGAAATATATTTGATTACTGATTTTATTGGTTACTCACTGAGTTTTTAGCTTATCCCAAAGCTATTTTATTTCCCTCCACAGGGCTCGAGGCGAAGGAAGGGCTTGTAGTACTTATTCATGTGATCGGATGGATTATCTCATGTATAGTTTGAATTTGGAATTCCTCTTGTATAATAGTTGGTATCAAGGATTGTATGAATGTTTGGAATCGATCGGATGTATGTATACATTCCACGCTTGGGAACTAGTTTCCGCTTCGCTTATGATATGTAAATTTGTGGAACATCTGATGTATATTTGAGACTGATATTGTAATTTATTTGAGAATTGTAGTGAACGACTGAGTCCCAACGAGAGCTGAGCGACAGTCTACCGAACCTTTTGGTTTGTCTTAGGGGAAGGTGGGGCTGTCACAGATTACCAATGTAAGGACCCGAAAATTTTTCTTATTTTATATTATTTATTTTATTTCCTTGCATACATTTTTCTTACTTTACTTTATTACCTTAATTTTCTAGATATTTTTATAAGCGAGTTAAGTTTTTAAATTATTTTTCTTGTATAAGTTAGATCATGTTACGTTAGTAGCGCATTATGGACGTGGGGCCCGCTAGTGCGGTAAGTGCGATAAAATTTTGACGAATAGGTGCAGTTTTGCATAAAGGAATTTTAGTTTATAAGGTGTTAAGGGATAATTAGAGGTTAGCTATATAGTTTAACCATTAGAAGACAAGAGATGAGAATAAATCTAGGAAGGGCCAAGTGTTATGAAACCCTTGGAAGTTGGACTTTGACCAACTTTTCTTAACTTTACTAAAAACCAATTTTGACCAAAATTGTCTTCATTTTTCTCCTTGCTTGGCCGAAACTTGTGAGAGGAAAAACAAGAGAGAGCACTTCATCTTCCATCTCAATTCTTGCTTGAATCTTGAGTTTTAGCCAACAGCTTTGCAAACTACTCCATAAAAGTGCTAACTAAGGAAGTTTAAAGGTGTTGGTGGAGTGATTTTGGAGGAAGAAGTATTAAGTTTCCATCTTTCTTGACGTTACAAGGTAACTTTGGCAAGAAACTTCTCTCTACTTCATATATGTGTAAACTAATGGTTTAGCGTTCTAATTTTTGGTAGGTTTCTGAGAAAATTTCATGGTTGAAGTAGTGATATGGAAATTTTCAGTTTTTATGGTGAAATTTCTGCCCTCATATGATGTTTGAGTTTTTCCATGTTATGGTAGTTTTGCCATGTGAATTATCTAACTTCTATGTTCTAGTTTGACTTGCCTAAAAAAAATTCCAACTTGTGTGCATAAATTTCAGTTTAGGGTTTCCAAATTTAACTTGATTGTGCTTGGATTTTAGAGTTATCAATTGGCTATATTTGAAGGGTGTTGTGGCCTTAATTAAGTGTGTTTAATAGCTTATGATTTGTATGTGCAATTGAGGTTGTTTGAGATAAGATTGGTGATTGATTTTACGATGGAAAAGTAAAGAAATTAAGGGGGGTGCTGTCCAATTTTTTAGGCCATTTGGTTCCTTCGAGTTTGAGTTGAATTTTGATTGAAATGAAGGACTTTTGGGTTGTTCGTGTCCTTAGGTTCAATGTTTCCTTTTCACTCTAAAGTTACATTTTGCATCCTTGCATTAGTGGTTAACTTGGATAGGCATATGACTCGTAGTCGAGTCTCAATTGTGAATTCCATTCACTAGGTTTTGGATGTGAAAACCATAATTGTTTTATCTTAGTTGTTCTTAGGACGTGCCGGTGACCAAGGGCATAAACCGGGAGAAAACTTTTGAAGTTATTTTTATTTGAACTGGTGAGTGTACCACTCGCATGACTTATTGCTTAATTGATTTATCTATGCTTGAAAGTTATTACTTGAAAGATTGTGATTTCCGTTTATTCTGGATAAGACGAGTGTGTACTTTATCACACTCGTCTCTCTCTTGCCTATTTGATTGGTTACAGTATAAATTTGGATCAGTTACTTGTGCATGATTTGATATCATTTGAAGGTTTGCATCCAACGACCTTACTGTGAAAATTTGAGTTCAACCTTATTGGTAGTTAATCGAATCGAGCCAGCAAGGGATTTGGTCGAGGTAGATTGACGAACCATGAGAATACTGTTACTGATGATCTGAATACTGAAACCCTCTGATATTTGGTATACTCAAGTATACAATCACTGTTTCTACTTGGTGTTCTGGCCCGGTAAGGGGGATGTTTGGTGGACGAAATTTGGTGTAAAGTTGTGACAGCCCTACCTTCCTCTAGGGCGTACCCTAAGGGTTAGCGAATTGCTTGTCCAACTGTCGTCAGGACTATCTCGAAAGACAAACTATCTCGAAAGATATCACAGCAACCACTCGATTAAAAGACATCAAATAATAAAGAACGAAAACGAAAATGGAAGTGAACAGTGACTGCCACGTCACAATTCGACCAAGACGGTTGGATTTGAGGCAGAGAGCAACTTGAAATTTTTTCAAAATCCCCTGTCAATCCGGCCACATATTTGGCCAAGAACTGGCCGAATTCTGGTGCATAGTTTCCTGCCAAAATTTTTTCTTTCCTCGTTCGAACTCCGTACTTATCCGAATCCCAATCAAGTACAAGTAACTTCATACCATCCTAGAGAATGAACATTCTCAAGTCAAATATAACACATAGACATGACTAAACACTTTTATATATACACATTTTGATACATTTACAATTCAAAAGAAAACATTGATTCAAGGTACATTTAGGATTTTCCAACTACAAAGGAGCTATACAAAAGAATATCTACGCTAGCTCAACTCTCTCTTCAAAACATCATAGTTCCAAAAGGTTGTTCCTTGTAAGAAAAACAAAGGTAACGAAGTAAACTTTTGCCCAATGAGGTACCATCACACCAATTATTCAAGGATCACGAAAGTACAATAGCACTCAATCCAAATATAGCCATCAAATAAGAGTAAGAAACATCGCATGTAAACAGGGAGTAAAAGGATACAGACGACACTCAAGAGCCCTTTTCCTCTTTTGCAATAATTGATCCCACCTCGTTGGCTCTCCGTCAACACTTAAAGTGCAAACATGACCGTAGACTCCACTTTACCCAAATTTCCGTCTACCACACATACCCCTTACCTGCCCCGAACACCAAACAGAACAGAGATGGTAATACTCAAGTATACCGGAATCAAGAGTCTCAATACCCAAAGATTCCTCAGGAACAGTCTCCATGGCTTATCAATCATCCTCGACCAAGCCCTTGCTAGCTCAATTCAAACGACTACCAATGAGATTGAACTCATATTTAACTGTAAAGGTCGTTGGATAAATATCCAAACGACGCCAATTCTGGCACAACCAAGAGAATTTTCAAGTGATACAGTACACAGTCAAATAAGCAATAGAGAACGAGAGTGATAAAATACACTCTATTCTCATCTAGCATAAACAGTAATCACAGACATTCTAGTCACAGATTTCAAGTACAAATAGAGTAAAGAAACAACAATCCTGTGAGTAGTACACTCACCAATTCAAATAAAATGCACTTTAAGCGTTTCCACCCGAGGTACGCCTTGAGTTACCGGCGCGTCCTACGAACAACCAAGAAAACAATTGAGACTAGATTACATGTTGTTTACCTATTTAATAAACTACTAATGCAAGGCCCAATAGAACTCGGAAGTGAAAATAAAGAACAATGTGTGTCAAAAGTTTAGACAACCCCAAAGTCTCTCATTTCTACTCACAATCATCCCAACTCAAGAAATCACATAAACTTAAAAATTGGATAGCATTTCCCTTAGACGTTCCTTACTTTTTCCACCCTACAATCAAACACCAACGTGAACCCAATTCCACCACAATTGCACATAGACTTGCTAGGCTAGTTAACACACTTCAATAGGGTCACAATACCCTTCAATCTTAGCCAATTAAAAGTTTTAAATCTAACCGTAATAAAGCCCAAAAATCAAAACCCTAAACTGAAATTTTACTCTAGAAACTGAAATTTTTCGCAAACAACCATAAATAACATATAAAAGTTCCATTTTGCACCATATCAAGTTATCATTCCAAAGCCAACCAAGAATTATCATATAAGGACAGAAAAATTCCCAATAAATCTGAAATTTAGCTAACTCTATCTCAAACTATAAAATCTTCTATACAATAGCATATTTAGCCACTAAAAACCACTAATTAACAATTTATTGAAGTAAAGAGGAAGTTCTTGACAAGATACCTTCAAACCCCCAAGAAAATTGGTAGCTTAGTGCTTCTCTTTTCAAAACAACTCCATCAACCTCTTAAATCTTTCCTAATAAGGAGTTTTTATGGAGTAATTTGAGATGTTAATGGTTGGAACTCAAAATTTGGGTTTGCATTTGAAGAACAAGTGAAGTCTCTCTCTTGATTTTTCTCTCTCAATGGCCGGCCAAGATGCTAGGAAATGAAGATGATTTTTGGGTCAAATTGATATTTGGTAAAGATGGAAGAAAGTGGTCAAAGTCTAACATCCACTCATGTCGCGACACTTGGCACCTTTAATGTTTAATCTCATTCTTTTGTCTCCAATACTAATTAACCTACCTAACCACCAATTATCCCCTAGCACTGTGTACAGTAATATTTTTTTCTGCAAAACTCCACCTAATCATCAAAATTTATCGCACTTTACGCACTAGCAGGTCCCACGTCTCATAAGTACCACTAAATGATTTAAAACCTATACTCACCTATAAAAGTATCCAGGAAATTGGTCTAGTAAATAAAGTACAGAAAATGTGTGCAAGGAAATAAAATAATGCTCCTTAAAAGAATTTCGTTCTCGAAATTTCTCACCTTGATTATCAAATAGCTCAGGGTACTTCTTTTACATCTCTTCCTCCACCTCCCAAATCGCCTCTTCTACTCCGTGGTTTTTCAACAAGATCTTCACCAATGGAATTTGTTTATTTTTCAGTTCCTTAATCTTCCGATCAAGTAACTGTACTGATTTCTCCTCATAGGTGAGTGACTCATCGATTTCAATTTCTTCTGGTTGTAGGATGTGAGCCGAATCAGGATGGTATTTCTTGAGTATCGAGACGTGGAAGGCATTGTGAATTCTATACAAGCTTGAGGGTAATTCGAGTCGGTACGCCACCTTTCCAATTCTTTGGAGAATTTTGAAGGGTCCTACGAATTTTGGTTGAAGTTTCTTTCCTTTTCTCACCGTGACATTTCGTAATGGCATAATCTTAAGAAAAACACGATCTCCAATTTCGAACTTCAAGTCTTTCATTCGATTGTCCGCGTAGCTCTTTTGTCAGCTCTGAGTTGTTTGAAGTCTTTAACGTATCAACTTAACATTTTCTTGCGCATCCTCCATCCATAGAATGGTTGTTGGATCTAGAATTCTCTTTTTTCCCACTTCATCCTATTAGATTGGTGATCGGTATTTTCTCCCATAAAGAGTTTCGTACGGTGCCATTTGAATTTATAAATGGTAACTGTTATTGTAAGCGAACTCCACTAACGTCATATGCTGGCTCCAACTATCCCTATAATCTAAGATACAAGTTCGTAACATATCTTCAAGGGTCTGAATGGTTCGTTCGGATTGTCCATCCGTCTGGGCGTGATAAGTGGTACTAAAGTTGAGTTTGATCCCTAGGATTTCTTGAAATTTTTGCCAAAATCTAGACACAAAACGAGGGTCTCTGTCCGAAACTATACTTATTGGAACTCCATATAATCTCACAATCTCATCCATATACAACTGAACCAACTTGTCTATGGAATACTTCATGTTTACAGGCAAGAAATGGGCCGATTTGATCAATCGATCGACGATCACCCAAATGACATCATGTCCCTGTTGTGTCCATGGTAACCTGAGATGAAATCCATCATAATGTTTTTCCATTTCTATTCAGCTATCTCAAGGGGTTGTAACAATCCAGATGATTTTTTATATTCTGCCTTAACTTGTTGACAGATGAGACAAGTTTGCATGTATTGGGCAATTTCCTTTTTCATGTTGTCTCACTAATATGCCCCTTTTAAATCCTGATACATCTTACTACTATTCGGATGGATTGTATACTTCGATCGATGGGGTTCCTCCAAGATTTTCTTTTTTAATGTTTCATCTTTGGGCACTACCACTCGGTTTTGATATTTCAAAACTCCCTCGGGATTTAGATTGAAATCAGGCGTTTCTTCTTTCTCCGCCTTCTCCCTCCACTTCCGTACCATCAAGTCTTCCTTTTGGGCCTCTTTAATTCGTTACAGTAAAGTGGATGTTACTCTAATGTTATCAAAAATCACCTTTTGATTGCCAAGACAAAGGTTCCATTCAATAACCGATTCTAACATGTCTCACTCCTTAATCATTAACCCCGCCACTTGAGCCTTTCGACTTAAGGTATCAGCCACCATGTTAGCCTTTCCCGGTTGGTAGTTGATGGTGCAGTCATAGTCTTCCAGAAATTTCATCCATCACCGCTGCCTCATGCTCAGTTCCTTTTGCGAGAAGAGGTATCTAAGCCTCTTATGGTCAGAGTAAACCTCGAAAGTTGCCCCGTATAGATAGTGTCTCCACTTTTTCAGAGTAAAAACAACGGCGGCTAGCTCCAGGTTATGGGTTGGGTAGTTCTGCTCGTGAGGTTTCAATTTGCTAGAGGCAAAGGATATCACATTCTTATTTTGCATCAACACGCACCCCAATCCTTCCCTCGAGGCATCGGTATAAATGGTGAAACTATCTTTTCCATTTGGCAAAGTTAGAATTGGTGTCATGGTTAATTTTCTCTTCAATTCTTGAAAACTAGTTTCATACCTAACATCCCACACAAAACGGCCATTTTTCATTGTCAAATCGGTTAAAGGACCAGCAAGTTTGGAAAAGTCCTTAATAAAACGCCTATAGTACCCAACCAAACCTAAAAAGTTACGAATTTCAGTGAAATTTTCTGGCCTCTTCAATTCAGTCACGGCCTCTACTTTCGCTGGATCGACAGTGATGCCCTCTCGTGAAATTATATACCCTAAGAAAGAAATTTTTTTCAGCCAAAATTCACACTTACTAAACTTGACGTACAACTGGTGCTCTCTTAGGGTTTGTAAGACAAGTTTTAAGTGTTGTTCATGCTCCTCTCGAGTTTTTGAATAAACCAAAATGTCATCGATAAAATACTACCACAAATCGATCCAAATAGGGTTTAAAAATTCTATACATCAAATCCATGAAGGCAGCAGGGGTATTAGTCAGTCCAAAGAGCATGACCGCGAAGTCAAAATGCCCATATATAAATAACTCCACCAAATCCTTTAAACTTCCTTAGTGAGCACTTGTATGAAATAGTTTCCAATTTGGTTGGCTAAAACCCAAGATTTGAGCAAGAATTGAAGTAGAAAATGAAGAACTCTCTCCTTGTTTTCTCCTCAAAGTGGCTGGCCAAGACAAAGGAAAAATGGGAAGAAATTGATCAAAAATTGGTTTTAGTAAAACTAGGTAAAACTTGGTCAAGTCCAACTTCCAATGGGTTTGCGAAACGTGGCACCTTGAATGTTTTAAAATTATCTTCTTTCTCCCAATGGTTAATCTGTCTAACTAACCTCTAATCATCTCCTAACATCTTGTAAAATAATATTCCTTAACACCTTTTTACCTAATCGTAAAAATTTTATCGCACTAGCGGGTCCGACATCCATAATGCACTTCAAATTTAACGTATACTAACTTATACCAGAAAAATGATTTAAAAACTGTACTTACTTAGAAAAATGTATAGAAAATTAATATTTTAAAGGATAGTATAAAAATGTAGAGAAATAAAATAATACCTAGAAAACATTAAAATTTTCGGGTTTTCACACTCTCTCCCTCCTTAAGAAATTTCGTTCTCGAAATTTTTATCTTCCGTTGCCTCAGATGACTCCGGAGCTTGTGGCATGTCTACGGCATATACCCGTGCCGGTACTCTTGTTCGATTTCCTCTTTCATTAGCTTGTTTCGGTTTGGTTCCATCCACTTTTTGAGCACTATTGTCTCATGGCTGTTTCCTCGGGCAATTGCTAATTTGATGATTACTACTCCCACAAATCAAACACTTTCGCCCTTTGCTCCAACAATCATTCTCAGTGTGATTTGCCTTCCCATAGTATCCACAGGCTAAGTAAGAAGCCACTTTTTGGCCTTCTCGATAAATTTCTTCTTGTCCAATTTGACTTTCTTTTGTAGACCCTTCATCTAGTGCTCCTACTGTCCATGGTGGTTGAGGTAAATGGTTCACTTTTTGCACTTTAAAAGGCATTATCTTTTCACTAGATTCCTCAGGTACACTACTAGAAGTATTTCTTTTTCGTGTTTAAAAAGTTTTTTTCCGTGCTTTCGCATCCTCAATTTCATGAACTTTCTCAAGAGCCTCCGTAAAAGTATTAACTTGAACAGCCGCTAAAGCTTCCTAGATTTCCAAATTTAATCCTTGTATAAATCATCTCACCCTCTTCCGCTCCGTAACTACTAATTCGGAAGCAAACTTAGACAGTTTGGTGAATTGCGTCTCATATTTGACCACACTCTGGGTTCCCTGACGCAATTTAATAAACTCATCTTCTCTCCTTTCTTGGACCAAAGATGGGAGATATTTCTCGTTAAACTCCCTTATAAAATCACCCATGTCTATGCAGTCTATTCTCTCTTCCACTTTACCCTAATAATATTCCATCATACTCGTGTCGGTCCTTCGAATTGAAATACAACAAAGTTCAATTGTCTTTGCCCCGTGTAGTTCAAAGCTGCAAAGATGTTAATCATTGCCTCTAACCACTGTTCAGCTATCTCCGGATCAGGCCCTTCAAGGAATTTCGGAGGAACAAATTTTTGAAACCGCTCCAGAGCCCTATCCTCTCCTATCTTGGGATTCTGGGGTTGATTCACTGGCATTTGGCCTTGTTGATCTACTAATCGCACTGAGATATTTGTCATTTGCTATATTGCTGTCGCTACTTGGTCTCCTGCCTCAACTCTCGGTCCACGATCTTACTCAACTATTATTTTTCTTTCTTTTCTTGGTTCTTGAGCTTACCTAACACCACGGCCACGACTAGCTCCATATCCGCGACTACGTCTCCCCTTCATATCCTTTTCCCTCTTTTCTTTTTAAATGGTGATTTAGTATGCAAACAAAGTAAATTGACTAAAACGGCAAGATATAACACACCAAATGCACAAAAAGACATATCAAGTTAGACAAAATCTAGTGCAGCAAATACTATACATATGGGTATGGACATGCCACAAGCAAAATTCATACAGTAACAATACCGGGGTAAAACAAGAAGAAAACGCGACATGCTGTTCTATACTCAGTTAAAATATTCTCCATTCGATCTCTCACTTTTCTTACTTCCCCAAACTAGACGTCTATTGATTTCTTGCACTTGCTCTCACCAAACATTAGCCTGTTCATGTTCCCCACGATGGAGTTCTCAAGTCCTTAGTATTGCCATCAACTCCTGCGTATTCGGGTACAAGAATCCAAAATAAGATAATTCACTATTCGAGCTGGCCAGTCCCAAAAGTAAATTATCTACAATTGAGATTCCTACCTGACGTACATATCTATTGTCCTCAAATACCATGATAAGGATTTAAGACCTATCATAATTCATGATTCATAATTTTTGCTCAAAAGAGAACATAGTCCTTCACACTTATTCACGAAATCAGGACCATAACACCACTTGGCCCGATCTCACTCAGCGCAGAAACCACGCGAAGCAGCTCTGATACCACCTGTGACAGTCCCACCTTCCCCTAAGGTGAACCAAAGGATTTGGCGGATCGCCTGCCTAGCTTTCGCCAAGATTCATTCATTCTTATCAAACAAAATAAGATAGAACCTCAAGAATAAGTGAAATAACAGTTCCCAAACTTAGAACATATCCTTACATACATTTCTATCTCAACTAGTAATACAATCTCAAATAAAATAAAAGTTTTTAGTTCCCAATACCTTAAACCCCATCCAAGCACTAGCGCGAGTAAAATCGCAAAATTTCAAAAGAGCTAGACCATGCTAGTCTGTACAGGTTTTAGGCCCTCGCTCGCATCCCCTGTAAGGAAAACAAAACTAACGGAATGAGCTAAAAGCTCAGTGAGGTTCCGTACACATAATCAAAGAATTAAGTCCAAGACATTAATCATTGAAAACAAAACATTTCCAATGTGAAAGCAATGGTAACACATTCATTAAAAGAATACATGTTCACATGAAGCCATTCGTTCATTCATTCACCAACCATTCCTTATTCCTCCAATCATTAAAAACACATTTTTAAGTGAAAATCCCCTTCATTGTTCTTGTCATTCGTTCATTCATTTCATTTCCCCCTACTAGCCAATTCACTGGCCAGTCTCCACCAATCTTCGTGGTCATACTCGAGTATGCTAAATATTTTCTCAGAGATACCCGTCACCCCACCGAGTCCGTTTCTGTCTCGAGTCGACCGGCAACGAAGGGCAGGGGTCCATTCAACTAAAAGGCTTACATTCATGCACAAGTCGTATTTAATCATTTAATCATTAAAAATTTCACATTCATGTAGGCCGAGTGCGATAAAATACACACTCGCCAAGCAAAATTCATTTTTAGCAAACGTTGGAAATATAACGTACATCAATCACCTTTTTAAGCAACAATCCACATAGTCATAACAATCCACATAGTCATTGATAGCATAACATACAAAGAACACTAACCTATTTGAGCAAAATAACGTCCAAAGTTTCCTTCCGAATAATACCCTTAATCACCAAGAAACCCTAAGAATAACCAAGAGAAAATATTATGGTTCAACCATCCAAAGTTTAGGTGAACCAAAGAAAATCCGAATAACTATTAGTACAAGGTATAAGTATGATTTTGGAAGTGAAAAGAGCACATTTAGACCAAAACACATGAGTAACTAAGAGTTTCCCAAACCAAACATAAATTTAAACTGAAAAGGGTTTACAAAATTTCGTCGGAAAACAACTGAAACGACAGCCACATCAGAATCCGGCCAGAAGTTGGCCGGAAATCTGGACGGATATTCGGCCGGATTCAAGGCAGTGAGTAACCCCATTTTTTTTTCTTCTTCCCCTATCAATCCGGCCAAGATTTGGTCGGATACACGGCCGGATATGAAAAAGCAGTTTCTAATTTTTCATAAAACTCTTTGTTTGGCTTGAAAATAATACATATGCAAAGAAATAACGTGTAACAAGTATCTTGAAAAAATCACATGCAAGAGGAAGACACAATACCCTAAATTCAAACCTAAAGCCTCGCTTGTTAAAAATAGATTTTGTGGCTGAGAAAACCCTATACCACTCCTCTTTATTTTGGGAAGAAAATGAGTAAATATTTGAAATTTAAAACTTGACATTTGTAACTAAACATCATGGTTAAAGCGGAAATGTATAAGTTCAAGTAAAATATAGCTCATCTAACACCACTAGAGTGGATCTAAGTATGTCTAAGCAAAGTAAATCCAATGCGTCATAAAATCACATTTCCAAATCTCATTTTTACTCACTCAAACTTCAAGAAAATAAACGGACAACATTTCTCTTGAATTCCTTTACTTTTCCATCCTAGAATCAACTACCAATCTCATAACAATCAACCACAATTGTACATACACATCATAGGCTATTAAACACCCTTAAAATACAACCAATTGGTAACCCCAAAACTAAGCCTAATCATCCTCAAATTAGGAACCCTAAAACTGAAATTGAAGTACTTAAGTTGGAAATTCCTTTAGGCAAATTAAACTAACACCAAAATACTAGATTTTTCACATATCAAAACTAGTAAATCATGACCAACCATTAGTCATCACATGAGGGCAGAAATTTATTATAAAACTGAAAATCCACATATCACCAATTCTAACCAAGAAATATTGCATAAAACTACCAAAGTGGCAACCACAAGCCACTAATTTACAACTATTAGAAGTAAAGAGAAATGTTCTTACCAAATTACCTTAAAACCTCAAAGAAAATGGTAGTTTAGTCTTTCCTCCTCCAAAATTACTCCACCAAATCTGTGACGCCCCCACCTCTCCCTAAGGCATGCCCCAAGGTTCGGCGGGTCGCCTGCCCAACTCTCGCCGGGACTCACTCACTCATGGCTGAAGAAAAAAATAACGTGTATCCACAGAAAATGAATAACACATCCACTTCAACTTAATATATATATTGATACTCAAATCCAAAAACAAAGCTTCTACACACCAAAATACTTCAAACTATTTACAATTTGAATACAATCAGGCCTAAAATCCTCAATAAACACTGGTGGTAATACTCGAGTATACCGATTAGTCGATGAGATATCACTCCACTCGACAAAACAAGAGACCCAGGGTTCGTTATCCAATCGACCAAGCCCTTGCCGGCTCGACTCGAGTAACTCGCCATAAGATTTCAGGAATTTCAGGAAGTGCGCACATCATAAACAAGTATATCAAATCAATTGCAACAATAAACAAATATATATCATATTAGGACAAGGATAAAGTACACTCTTGCCGATCAAACCAATCATATATCATTTAATCATATTGGTCAAGTATTGAAACAAGTGTCCAGTTCATCCAAATATTTGGAAGCACTCACCAAAGGTCTAGCGCCTCTCAAACATCACGTTCAGGTCCAACTCATTGGTTGGAGTTCAAATCTGCGATAGAATATCATTTACGAATGTAAAACTCTCTAGAGTTCGAAACTTAAGAGTTTCGCTTCAAGAAAATCAAGTAAATGCAACTCATTTAAGAAGTATTCAAGATAGTTATCGAATCCCAAAAATTCATGCTCGCTCATTTAGTTTTGGTAAGGAAGCGTTAAAACTTTAGAGCTCCCATTTGAGTCAAAAGAACGAGGAAAACGTATTTCTATTGATCATTACTTTTATTTTCCAAGGGTACAAGTTTCGCCCGAATTCTAACTTATATCCTCTATGAGATAAAACTTGAATATTCTAGACGATTCAAGTGTTATTCGTTTCCGAATTCGTACTCAAGTTGCGAGTACCTTTACCTGACCCTTGAGTGTAAATTTGGACAGCACGCCCTTTGTGTTTACCTATTTTCCAGCCATTTATGACTTCATTATTTTTCTCAATTCAGTCCCAAAACACATACAAATAATCTCATCACAATAGCCATTCAAGAGGCTCCAAAATCATCCAAGTACAACACAAGTTTAATAGTACAATTGGAAATCAAGTTTTGAAGCCAAAAGGCTAAATGACAGATTCGACATCTTATAGTATTTTGATCACAACTAGAGCTACATTTATCAGATTTGGGTAAACCTTATACCGTTTCGAATCTAAGACAAAGGATTACAACTTTTATGAAAACAACTTCACCAAATTCACAACTAATCTAGGTCGAATTTGCGGATTACAGAACCAGAATCTCATTGTCAGTTTGGTTGTCAGCATTGAATTCAAATAATAATAACTCAAGCTACAAAAATCTGATTGGGGTGCTTTCAGATGTGTTGGAAAGCTAAGACAAAGAACTACAACTTTCATGTTTTGGCCAAATTCTAATTTGATACGGATCGAGGTGAAAAAATGAAGCCAGAATGGTGAAATGTCAAAACTGTTCGCAAAACTATACCTATGGCAGTTAAGGGTATTTTTGTCATTTCATAAGCTACAATGCTCGGATTGAGTTGAAATTTTACAAGCAGCTATAAAACATCATTTTCTACAACTTTTATGTTTTAATCTAGGCCTAATTCGGCCTCCAACATGGACTAAAAGACACAGTCAGAAACAGGACAATTGCAACATTAAAACTGGAAATCAATTCTTACAAAACACCTTTCTTGCTGACCGAAATTTTATATGCTACAACCCAACAATTTTTAGTGATGAATTCACTTCCATACACTAAGCATAAGCATTACTACAATATGAACACCAAGAACAACCATCCATTTCAACAACCAAAGCTAAAAATTACACTAGAAGTCTGGAATTTACTATAACCACTACTAAAATCATGAAATCTATCTAAACAAGTCACAACTTTCACTTGTAAACTAATAAGAACAACCATGAACTATGACCAACCTTACCTAGAATTGGAGTAGCACAACAATCCCTAGGAAGCTTGAACCACCAAAACTCACCACTCCAAGATAGCACTCCACCTTCCTAAGCAATTTCTATGAATTATTTGGTGAATCTTTTAATTAGTTTGCAAGATTGAGCAAGAAATCAAGACCCCAAAGTTGAGGCTTTTCTCTTCTTCTCTCCAAGAAGCTCTCGACCCTCTCTCTCTATTTTCTCTTAGTTTTTGCTTTGTTTTCCTTCTCATTTACTACCAACTTAGATATTTAAACTAAGGTCAAATGTTGCTTTTCCTCCACCAATCAAATTTAAGCTTAGGAAGACTTTAGAAGTTTCAAAGTTACTAATACACTTCTTTTGTTAATCCTCACACTATGACCCCAACAACTTTAATCTTTGCAATTAACTCCATAGATCACTAACTCACAAGCTTAATTACACCATATTAATCTACTAACCACCCAATCATCATAATTACCTATAATAAAATATGTCTTGTCATACATAAACTCAATTACATAATAACCTTTTAGTCACAAGTAAAACTAGAGTTTTGATTTAAATTTAAAGTGTCCAGTTTTAAAAACAATGTTTTTAAAACAAAACAAAAGAAATAATCCAAAATTTTAAAAGAACGGGGGAAAAACATTGTCCTAAAATTCGGAGTATCACAAAATCCTTTAAACTTCCTTAGTGAGTACTTATATGGAGTAGTTTCCAATTTGGTTAGCTAAAACTCAAGATTTGAGCAAGAATTGAAGTAGAAAATGAAGAACTCTCTCCTTGTTTTCTTCTCAAAGTGGCCGGCCAAGACAAAGGAAAAATGGGAAGAAATTGGTCAAAAATTGGTTTTAGTAAAGCTAGGTAAAACTTGGTCAAGTCCAACTTCCAATGGGTTCGCGACACGTGGCACCTTGAATGTTTTAAACTTATCTTCTTTCTCCCAATGGTTAATCTGTCTAACTAACCTCTAATCATCTCCTAATACCTTGTAAAATAATATTCCTTAATACCTTTTCACCTAATCGTAAAATTTTTATCGCACTAGCGGGTCCCACATCCATAATTCACTTCAAATTTAACATATACTAACTTATACCAAAAAATTAATTTAAAAATTGTACTTACTTAGAAAAATGTATAGAAATTTAATATTTTAAAGGAAAGTATAAAAATGTATGCAGAGAAATAAAATAATACCTAGAAAATGTGAAAATTTTCGGGTTCTCACACACTCTCTCCCATAAGAAATTTCGTCATCGAAATTTTACCTTCCGTTGCCTCGGATGACTCCGAAGCTTGTGGCTTGTCTACGGCATATATCTGTGCTGGTACTCTTGTTCGGTTCCCTCTTTCATTAGCTTGTTTCGATTTGGTTCCATCCACTTGTTGAGCACTATTCTCTCGTGGTTGTTTCTTCGGATAATTGCTCATTTGATGATTGTTATTCCCACAAATCAAATACTTTCGCCCTTTCCTCCAACAGTCATTCTGAATGTGATTTGCCTTCCCACAGTATTCACAGGCTAAGTGAGAAGCCACTTTTTGGCTTTCTCGAGAAATTTCCTCTTGTCCTATTTGACTTTCTTTTGTAGACCCTTCATATAGTGCTTCTACCGTCCATGGTGGTTGAGGTAAATGGTTCACATTTTGCACTTTGGAAGGCATTATTTTTTCTCTAGATTCCTCAGGTACACTACTAGAAGTACCTCTTTTCCATGTTTGAAAAACTTTTACCTGTGTTTTCGCATCCTCAATTCTTTTAGTTTTCTCAAGAGCTTCCGTAAAAGTATTCATTTGAACCGCCGCTAAAGCTTCCTGGATTTCCAAATGTAATCCTTGTATAAATCGTCTCACCCTCCTCCGCTCCGTAAATACTAATTTGAAAGCAAAGTTAGATAGTTTGGTGAATTGCGTCTCATATTCGACCACACTCTGGATTCCCCAACGCAATTTAATAAACTCATCATCTCTCCTTTCTTGGACGAAGGGTGAGAGGTATTTCTCGTTAAACTCCCTTATAAAGTTCGCACATGTCCATGCAGTCTGTTCTCTCTCCCATTTTGCCCAAATAATATTTCACCATACTCGGGCCGGTGCTTCAAATTGAAATACAGTAAAGTTCACTTGTCTTTATTCCGTGTAGTTCAAAGCTGCGAAGATGTTAATCATTGCCTCTAACCCCTGTTCAGCTATCTCCGGATCAGGTTCTCCAAGAATGAAACTGCTCCAGAACCCTATCCTCTCCTATCTCGGGATTCTGGGGTTGATTCACTGGCATTTGGCCTTATTGATCTACCAATCGCGCTAAGATATTTGTCATTTGCTGTATCACCGTCGCTACTTGGTCTCCTGCCTCAACTCTCGGTCCACGATCTTGCTCAACTATTGTTTTTCTTTCTTTTCTCGGTTCTTGAGCTTACCTAACACCACGGCCACGACTAGCTCCATATCCGCGATTACGTCTCCCCTCCACGTTCGCGACTACGTATCCCCTCCATATCTTTTTCTCTCTTTTTTTTTTCAAAAGATGATTTAGTATGCAAGTAAAGTAAATTGACTAAAACGGCAAGATATAACACACCAAATGATCAAAAAGACATATCAAGTTAGACAAAATCAAGTGCATCAAGTACTATACATATAGGTATGGACATGCCAAAAGCAAAATTCATACTGTAACAATACAGGGGTAAAACAAGAAGAAAACATGACATGCCGTTCTATACTCGGTTACAATATTCTCCATTCGATCTCTCACTTTTCTTATTATCCCAAACTAAACGTCCGTTGATCTCTTGCACGTGCTCTCACCAAACATTAGCCCGTTCATGTTCCCCATGATAGAGATTTCAAGTCCTTAGCACTGCCTCAACTCCTGCATACTCAGGTACAAGAATCCGAAATAAGATAATTCACCACTCGAGTTGGCCAGTCTCAAGAATAAATTATCTGCAATTGAGATTCCTATCTAACGTACATATCTATTGTTCTCAAGTACCATGATAAGGATTTAAGACCTATCACAATTCATGGTTCATAACTTCTGCTCAAAAGAGAACTTAGTCCTTTATACTTATTCACAAAATCAGGACCATAACACCACTTGACCCAAACTCACTCTGCGCAGAGACCACGTGAAGCAGCTCTGATACCACATGTGACAGCCCCACCTTTCCTAAGGGGAACCAAAAGGTTTGGCGGACCGCCTGCCCAACTCTCATCAGGACTCATTCATTCTCATCAAACAAAATAAGATAGAACCTCAAGAATAAGTGAAATAACAGTTCCCAAACTTAAAACGTATCCGTACATACATTTCTATCTCAAATAGTAATATAATCTCAAATAAAACAAAAGTTTTTAGTTCCCAATACATTAAACCCCATCCAAGCACTAGTGCGAGTAAAATCGCAAAATTTCAAAAGAACTAGACCATCCTAGTCTGTACAGGTTTTTGGCCCTCGCTCGCATCCCCTGTAAGGAAAATAAAACTAACGGAATGAGTTAAAAACTCAGTGAGGTTCCGTACACATAATCAAAGAATTAAGTCCAAGACATTAATCATTGAAAACAAAACATTTCCAATATGAAAGTAATGGTAACACATTCATTAAAAGAATACATGTTCACATGAAACCATTCGTTCATTCATTCACCAACCATTCCTTATTCCTCCAATCATTAAAAACACATGTTTAAGTGAAAACCCCCTTCATTGTTCTTGTCATTCGTTCATTCATTTCGTTTCCCCTACTAGCCAATTTACTGGCCAGTCTCCACCAATCTTCGTGGTCATACTCAAGTATGCCAAATATTTTCTCAGGGTTACCCGTTGCCCGACCGAGTCCGTTTCTGTCTCGAGTCGACCATCAACGAAGGGCAGGGGCCCATTCAGCTAAAAGGCTTACATTCATGCACAAGTCGTATTTAATCATTAAAAATTTCACATTCATGTAGGTCGAGTGCGATAAAATACACACTCGCCAAGCAAAATTCATTTTTAGCAAACGTTAGAAATATAACGTACATCAATCACCTATTTAAGCAACAATCCACATAGTCATTGATAGCATAACATACAAAGAACACTCACCTATTTAAGCAAAATAACGTTCAAAGTTTCCTTCTGGATAACACCCTTAATCACCAAGAAACCCTAAGAATTACCAAGAGAAAACATTATGGTTCAACCATCCAAATTTTAGGTAATCCAAAGAAAATCCGAATAACTACTAGTACAAGATATAAGTATGATTTTGGAAGTGAAAAAAGTACATTTAGACCAAAAGACATAAGTAACTAAGAGTTTCCCAAACCAAACATAAATTTAAACTCAAAAGGGTTCAGAAAATTCTGTCGGAAAACAACTGAAACTGAAGCCACGTCAGAATCCGGCCTGAAGTTGGCTGGATATCCAGCCGGATTCAAGGCAGTGAGCAAACCTATTTTTTTTCATCTTTCCCTGTCAATTCGGCTAAGATTTGGCCGGATACACGGCCGGATATGAAAAAGCAGTTTCTAATTTTTCATAAAGCTCTTTGTTTTGTTTGAAAATAACATATATGTAAAGAAATAACGTGTAACAAGTATCTTGGAAAAATCACGTGCAAGAAGAAGACACAATACCCTAAATTCAAACCTAAAGCCTCGCTTGTTAAAAATAGATTTTGTGGCCAAGAAAACCCTATAGCACTCCTCTTTGTTTTAGGAAGAAAATGAGTAAAAATTTGAAGTTCAAAACTTGACATTTGTAACTAAACATCATGGTTAAAGCGGAAATGTATAAGTTCAAGTAAAATGCAGCTCATCTAACACCACTAGAGTGGACCTAAGTATGTCTAAGCAAATTAAATCCAATGCGTCATAAAATCATAATTCCAATTCTCATTTTTACTCACTCAAATTTCAAGAAAATAAACGGACAGCATTTCCCTTGAATTCCTTTACTTTTCCATCCTAAAATCAACCACCAATCTCATAACAATCAACCACAATTGTACATACACATCATAGGCTATTAAACACCCTTAAAATACAACCACTCGGTAACCCAAAAACTAACCCTAATCATGATCAAATTAGGAACCCTAAAACTGAAATTGAAGCACATAAACTGGAAATTCTTTTAGGCAAATTAAACTAACACCAAAACATTAGATTTTTCACATATCAAAACTAGTAAATCATGGCCAACCATTAATTATCACATGAGGGCAGAAATTTATTATAAAACTGAAAATCCACATATCACCAATTCTAACCAAGAAATATTGCATAAAACTACCAAAGTGACAACCACAAGCCACTAATTTACAACTATTAGAAGCAAAGAGAGATGTTCTTACCAAATTACTTTAAAACCTCAAAGAAAATGGTAGCTTAGTCATTCCTCCTCCAAAATAACTCCACCAAATTCTTTAAAATTCCTTAGTGAGCATTTGTATGGAGTAGTTTCCAATTTGGTTGGCTAAAACTCAAGATTTGAGTAAAAATTGAAGTAGAAAATGAAGAATTCTCTCTTTGTTTTCTCCTCAAAGTGGCCGGCCAAGACAAAGGAAAAATGGGAAGAAATTGATCAAAAATTGATTTTAGTAAAGCTAGGTAAAACTTGGTCAAGTCCAACTTCCAATGGGTTCGCGACACGTGGCACCTTGAATATTTTAAGCTTATCTTCTTTCTCCCAATGGTTAATCTGTCTAGCTAACCTCTAATCAGCTCCTAGTACCTTGTAAAATAATATTCCCAAATATCTTTTTTCCTAATCGTAAAAATTTTATCGCACTAACGGGTCCCACATCCATAATGCACTTCAAATTTAACGTATACTATTCCAAAAAATTGATTTAAAAACTGTACTTACTTAGAAAAATGTACAGAAAATTAATATTTTAAAGGAAAGTATAAAAATGTATGCAAACAAATAAAATCATATCTAGAAAACGTGAAAATTTTTGGGTTCTCACACTCTCTCCCCCTTAAGAAATTGAAATTTTTGTCTTCCGTTGCCTCAGATGACTCCGAAGCTTGTGGCTTGTCTATGGCATATACCTGTGTCGGTACTCTTGTTCGGTTTCCTCTTTCATTAGTTTGTTTCGGTTTGGTTCTATCCACTTGTTGAGCACTATTCTCTCGTGGCTGTTTCTTCGGGCAATTGCTAATTTGATGATTGTTACTTCCATAAATCAAACACTTTCGCCCTTTCCTCCAACAATCATTCTCAATGTGATTTGCCTTCCCACAGTATCCACAAGCTAAGTGAGAAGCCACTTTTTGGCCTTCTCGAGAAATTTTCTCTTGTCCTATTTGACTTTCTTTTGTAGACCCTTCATCTAGTGTTCCAACTGTCCGTGGTGGTTGAGGTAAACGGTTTACTTTTTGTATTTTGGAAGGCATTATCTTTTCACTAGATTCCTCAGGTACAATACTAGAAGTATCTCTTTTTCGTGTTTGAAAAGTTTTTACCTGTGCTTTCGCATCCTCAATTCTTTGAATTTTCTCAAGAGCCTCCGTAAAAGTATTAACTTGAACCGCCGCTAAAGTTTCCTAAATTTTCAAATTTAATCCTTGTATAAAACATCTCACCCTCCTCCGCTCTGTAACTACTAATTCGGAAGCAAACTTAGACAGTTTGGTGAATTGCGTCTCATATTCGGCAACACTCTAGGTTCCCTGACGCAATTTAATAAACCCATCATCTCTCATTTCTTGGACCAAATGTGGGAGGTATTTTTCATTAAATTTTCTTATAAAAATCGCCCATGTCCATGCAGTCTGTTCTCTCTCCCACTCTGCCCTAATAACATTCCACCATACTCGGGCCGGTCTTTCGAATTGAAATACAGCAAAGTTCACTTGTCTTTGCTCCGTGTAATTCAAAGCTGCGAAAAAGTTAATCATTGCCTCTAACCACTGTTCAACTATCTTCGGATCAGACCCTCCAAGAAATTTCGGAGGAACAAACTTTTGGAACCGCTCCAGAACCCTATCTTCTCGCGCTAAGATATTTGTTAGTTGTTGTAGCGCTGTCGCTATTTGGTCTCCTGCCTCAACCTCGGTCCATGATCTTGCTCAACTTTTGTTTTTCTTTTTTTTCTTGGTTCTTGAGCTTACCCAACCCCACGGCCACGACTAGCTCCACATCCGCGACTACGTCTCCCCTCCATATTCATTTCTCACTTTTTTTTTTCAAAAAGTGATTTAGTATGCAAACAAAGTAAATTGACTAAAATGGCAAGATATAACACACCAAATGCACAAAAAGATATATCAAGTTAGACAAAATCTAGTGCAGCAAGTACTATACATATGGGTATGGACATGCCACAAGCAAAATTCATACAGTAACAATACAGGGGTAAAACAAGAAGAAAACGCGACATGCCGTTCTATACTCGGTTAAAATATTCTCCATTCGATCTCTCACTTTTCTTACTACCCCAAACTAGACGTCTATTGATTTCTTGCACTTGCTCTCACCAAACATTAGCCTGTTCATGTTCCCCACGATGGAGTTCTCAAGTCCTTAGTATTGCCATCAACTCCTGCGTATTCGGGTACAAGAATCCAAAATAAGATAATTCACCACTCGAGCTGGCCAGCTCCATGAGTAAATTATCTGCAATTGAGATTCCTACCTGCCGTACATATCTGTTGTCCTCAAGTACCATGAAAAGGATTTAAGACCTATCATAATTCATGATTCATAACTTTTGCTCAAAAGAGAACTTAATCCTTCACACTTATTCACGAAATCAGGACCATAACACCACTTGGCCCGAGTTCACTCCGCGCAGAGACCACGCAAAGCAGCTCTGATACCACCTGTAACAGCCCCACCTTCCCCTAAGGTGAACCAAAGGGTTTGGCAGACCGTCTGCCCAACTCTCGCCAGGACTCATTCATTCTCATCAAACAAAATAAGATAGAACCTCAAGAATAAGTGAAATAACAGTTCCCAAACTTAGAACGTATCCTTACATACATTTCTATCTCAAATAGTAATACAATCCCAAATAAAACAAAAGTTCTTAGTTCCCAATACATTCAACCCTATCCAAGCACTAGAGCGAGTAAAATCACAAAATTTCAAAAGAACTAGACCATGCTAGTCTGTACAGGTTTCAGACCCTCGCTCGCATCCCCTGTAAAGAAAACAAAACTAACGGAAGGAGTTAAAAGCCCAGTGTGGTTCCATACACATAATCAAAGAATTAAGTCCAAGACATTAATCATTGAAAACAAAACATTTCCAATATGAAAGCAATGGTAACACATTCATTAAAAGAATACATGTTCACATAAAGCCATTCGTTCATTCATTCACCAACCATTCCTTATTCCTCCAAACATTAAAAACACATTTGTAAGTGAAAACCCCTTTATTGTTCTTGTCATTCGTTCATTCATTTCATTTCCCTCTACTAGCCAATTCACTGGCCAGTCTCCACCAATTTTCGTGGTCATACTCAAGTATACCAAACATTTTTTCAGGGTTACCAGTCGCCCTACCAAATCCGTTTCTGAGTCGAGTTGACCGGCAACGAAGGGTAGGGGCTCAGTTCAGCCAAAAGACTTACATTCATGCACAAGTAGCATTTAATCATTTAATCATTGAAAATTTCACATTCATTTAGGTCGAGTGCGATAAAGTACACACTCGCCTAGCAAAATTCATTTTTAGCAAACGTTGGAAATATAATGTACATCAATCACCTATTTAAGCAACAATCCACATTGTCATAATAATCTACATAGTCATTGATAGCATAACGTACAAAGAACACTAATCTATTTAAGCAAAATAACGTCCAAAGTTTCCTTCCGAATAACACCCTTAATCACCAGAAACCCTAAGAATAACCAACAGAAAATATTACGGTTCAACCATACAAATTTTAGGTGAACCAAAGAAAATCCGAATAACTATTAGTACAAGGTATAAGTATGATTTTGGAAGTGAAAAGAGTACATTTAGACCAAAGTACATGAGTAACTAAGAGTTTCCCAAACCAAACATAAATTTAAACTCAAAAGGGTTTAGAAAATTTCGTCAAAAAACAACTGAAACGGAAGCCACGTTAGAATCCGGCCAGAAGTTGGCCGAATTTTCGGCCAGATTCAAGGCAGTAAGTAACCCCATTTTTTTTCATCTTCTCCCGTCAATCCTGCCAGCAACCTGGCCAAGATTTGGCTGGATACACGGCCAGATATGAAAAAGCAGTTTCTAATTTTTCGTAAAGCTCTTTGTTTGGCTTGAGTATAACACATATGCAAAGAAATAACGTGTAACAAGTATCTTGGAAAAATCACATGCAAAAGGAAGACACAATACCCTAAATTTAAACCTAAAGTCTGGCTTGTTAAAAATATATTTTGTGGCTGAGAAAACCCTATACCACTTCTCATTATTTTGGGAAGAAATTGAGTAAATTTTTTAAGTTCAAAACTTGACATTTGTAACTAAACATCATGGTTAAAGCGGAAATGTATAAGTTCAAGTAAAATGTAGCTCATCTAACACCACTAGAGTGGACCTAAGTATGTCTAAACAAAGTAAATCCAATGCGTCATAAAATCACATTTCCAAATCTCATTTTTACTCACTCAAACTTCAAGAAAATAAACGGATAGCATTTCCCTTGAATTCCTTTACTTTTCCATCCTAGAATCAACTACCAATCTCATAACAATCAACCACAATTGTACATACACATCATTGGCTATTAAACACTCTTAAAATACAACCAATTGGTAACTCCAAAACTAACCCTAATCATGCTCAAATTAAGAACCCTAAAACTGAAATTGAAGCACATAAGCTGGAAATTCCTTTAGGCAAATTAAACTAACACCAAAACACTAGATTTTTCACATATCAAAACTAGTACATCATTGCCAACCATTAGTCATCACATGAGGGCAGAAATTTATTATAAAACTAAAAATCCACATATGACCAATTCTAACCAAGAAATATTGCATAAAACTACCAAAGTGGCAACCACAAGCCACTAATTTGCAACTATTAGAAGCAAAGAGAGATGTTCTTACCAAATTACCTTAAAACCTCAAAGAAAATGGTAGCTTCGTCTTTCCTCCTCCAAAATAACTCCACCAAAAATATGACGCCCCTATTTCTCCATAGGGTGTACCCCAAGGTTCGGTGGGTTGCCTTCCCAACTCTCGCTAGGACTCACTCACTCATGGATGATGAAAAAAAATAACGTACATTCATAGAAAATGAATAACACATCCGCTTCAACTTAATATATACATTGATACTCAAATTCAAATACGAAGCTCCTACACACCAAAATATTTCAAAGTGTTTACAATTCGAATACAATCAACCCTAGGCAAGTGCTAGCGCGAGTACTATTTCAAAACTTCAAAACTAGACTATTCTGTAATAGTCTCACGCCTCGCTCGTACCCCTGTAAGGAAAACAAATAGCGTGGAATGAACTAAAAATCCAGTGAGATTTCAAATAGCAAGTTGACCATTATTTAAAAGTGCAAGTATCACGTAGCAAAGTTCATAAAAATGAGGAATAACACTTCAAGTAGTAAATCTCAAAATGAGCGAGTGTAAAGTTTTTTTTTCAAAACGAAACAATAGCACGATAAGTACTAATCATTCCAAAGTATAAGGATACGAATGGCTCTCAGGAGCCAAATCCCCTTTGCATCACTGGAGCTTAATCACGTAATAGTTGACACTCTGTCAACTTTCAAGTAAAGGAACCAATCTAGTAGAGCACCACTTAAACTACTCTCCGTCCACCATTCAAACCCCCTACTGGGCCCAAAATCCTCAATAAACACTGGTGGTAATACTCGAGTATACCGATTAGTCGATGAGATATCACTCCACTCGACAAAACAAGAGACCCAGGGTTCGTTATCCAATCGACCAAACCCTTGCCGGCTCGACTCGAGTAACGCGCCACAGGGTTTCTGAAATTTCAGGAAGTGTGCACATCATAAACAAGTATATCAAATCAATTGCAACAATAAATAAGTATATATCATATTAGGACAAGTGCGATAAAGTACACTCTTGCCCGATCAAACCAATCATATAACATTTAATCACATTGGTCAAGTATTGAAAACAAATGTCCAGTTCATCCAGGTATTTGGAAGCACTCACCAAAGGTCTAGCGCCTCTCAAACATCACGTTCAGGTCCAACTCTTTGGTTGGAGTTCAAATCTGCTATAGAATAACATTGACGAATGTAAAACTCTCTAGAGTTCGAAACTTAGGAGTTTCGCTTCAAGAAAATCAAGTAAATGCAACTCGTTTAAGAAGTATTCAAGATACTTATCAAACATCGAAAAATTCATGCTCGCTCGTTTAGTTTCGGTAAGGAATCGGTTAAAACTTTAGAGCTCCCATTTGAGTCGAAAGGACGAGAAAAACGTATTTCTATTGATTACTACTTTCAGTCTCCAAGGGTACAAGTTTCGGCCAAATTCTAACTTATATACCTCTATGAGAGAAAACTTGAATATTCTAGACGATTCAAGTGATATTCGTTCCCGAATTCGTACTCAAGTCGTAAGTACCTTTACCTGACCCTTGAGTGTAAATTTGGGCAGCACGCCCTTTGTGTTTACCTATTTTTCAGCCATTTATGACTTCATTATTTTTCTCAATTCAGTCCCAAAACACATACAAATAATCTTATCACAATAGCCATTCAAGAGGCTCCAAAATCATCCAGATACAACACAAGTTTAATAATACAATCGGAAATCAAGTTTTGAAACCAAAAGGCTAAATGATAGATTCGACATCTTATAGTATTTTGGTCACAACTAGAGCTACGTGTATCGGATTGGGGTAAAATTTATACTATTTCGAAGCTAAGACAAAGAGTTACAATTTTTATGAAGACAACTCGACCTAGTTCACAACTAATCTAGGTCGAATTTGTGGATTACAGAACCAGAATCTTATTGTCAGTCTGGTTGTCAGCACTGAATTCAAATGATAGTAACGTAGGCTACAAAAATCTGATTGGGGTGTTTTCAGATGTGTTGGAAAGATAAGACAAAGGACTACAACTTTTGTGTTTTGGCCAAAGGCTAATTTGATACCGATCAAGGTGAAAAAATGAAGCCAGAATGGTGAAATGTCAAAACTGTCCGCAAAACTATTCCTATGGCAATCAAGGGTATTTTTATCATTTCACATGCTACAATAATCGGATTGAATTGAAATTTTACAGGCAGCTATAAAACATCATTTCCTACAACTTTTATATTTTAATTTAGGCCTACTTCAGCCTCTAACATGGACTAAAAGACACGGTCAGAAACAGGACAATTGCAGCATTAAAACTGGAAATCAATTCTTACAAATCACCTTTCTTGCTGACCGAAATTTTATATGCTACAACCCAACAATTTTTAACCATGAATTTACTTCCATACACTAAGCATAAGCATTACTACAATATGAACACCAAGAACAACCATCCATTTCAACAACCAAAACTGAAAATTACACTAGAAATCTGGAATTTACTATAACCACTACTAAAATCATGAAATCTATCTAAACAAGCCATAACTTTCGCTTGTATACTAATAAGCACAACCATGAACTAAGACTAACCTTACCTAGAATTGGAGAAGCACAACAACCCCTAGGAAACTTGAACTACCAAAACTCTCCACTCCAAGATAGCACCCCACCTTCCTAAGCAATTTTCATGAATTATTTGGTGAATCATTTGATTAGTTTGCAAGATTGAGCAAGAAATCAAGACCCCAAAGTTGAGGCATTTCTCTTCTTCTCTCCAAGAAGCTCTCGGCCCTCTCTCTATATTTTCTCTTAGTTTTTGCTTTGTTTTCCTTCTCATTTACTGACAACTTAGATATTTAAACTAAGGTCAAAGGTTGCTTTTCCTCCACCAATCAAATTTAAGTTTAGGAAGACCTTAGAAGCTTCAAGGTTACTAATACACTTCCTTTGCTAATTCTCACACTATGATCCCAACAACTTTTTATCTTTGTAATTAACTCCATAGATCACTAACTCACAAGCTTAATTACACCACATTAATCTACTAACCACCCAACCATTATAATTACCAATAATAAAATATGCCTTGTCATACCTAAACTCAATTACATAATAACCTTTTAGTTACAAGTAAAACTAGAGTTTTGATTTAAATTTAAAATGTCCAGTTTCAAAATTTTAAAAGAACGGGGGAAAAACATTGTCCTAAAATTCGGGGTATCACAAAATCCTTTAAACTTCCTTAGTGAGCACTTGTATGGAGTAGTTTCCAATTTGGTTGGTTAAAACTCAAGATTTGAGCAAGAATTGAAGTAGAAAATGAAGAACTCTCTCCTTGTTTTCTCCTCAAAGTGGCCGGCCAAGACAAAGGAAAAATGGGAAAAAATTGGTCAAAAATTGGTTTTAGTAAAGCTAGGTAAAACTTGGTAAAGTCCAACTTCCAATGGGTTCGCGACACGTGGCACCTTGAATGTTTTAAACTTATTTTTTTTCTCTCAATGGTTAATCTGTCTAGATAACCTCTAATCATCTCCTAGCAGTTTGTAAAATAATATTCCTTAATACCTTTTCACCTAATCGTAAAATTTTTATCGCACTAGCGGGTCCCACATCCATAATGCACTTCAAATTTAATGTACACTAATTTATACCAGAAAAATGATTTAAAACTGTACTTACTTAGAAAAATGTATAGAAAATTAATATTTTAAGGGAAAGTATAAAAATGTATGCATAGAAATAAAATAATACCTAGAAAATGTGAAAATTTTCGGGTTCTCATACTCTCTCCCCCTTAAGAAATTTCGTTATCGAAATTTTTACCTTCCGTTGCCTCGGATGACTCCGGAGCTTATGGTTTGTCTACGGCATATATCTGTGCTGGTACTCTTGTTCGGTTCCCTTTTTCATTAGCTTGTTTCGATTTGGTTCCATCCACTTGTTGAGTACTATTCTCTCGTGGTTGTTTTTTCGGATAATTGCTAATTTGATGATTGTTATTCCCACAAATCAAACACTTTCATCCTTTCTTCCAACATTCATTTTCAGTGTGATTTGCCTTCCCACAGTATCCACAGGCTAAGTGAGAAGCCACTTTTTTGCTTTCTCGAGAAATTTTCTCTTGTCTTATTTGACTTTCTTTTGTAGATCCTTCATCTAGTGCTCCTACTGTCGATGATGGTTGAGGAAAATGGTTCACTTTTTGTACTTTGGAAGGCATTATCTTTTCTCTAGATTCCTCAGGTACACTACTAGAAGTACCTCTTTTCTGTGTTTGAAAAGCTTTTACCTGTGTTTTCGCATCATCAATTCTTTGAGTTTTCTTAAGAGCCTTCGTAAAAGTATTAATTTGAACCGCCGCTAAAGTTTCCTGGATTTCCAAATTTAATTCTTGTATAAATCGTCTCACCCTCCTCCGCTCCGTAACTACAAATTTGGAAGCAAACTTAAACAATTTAGTGAATTGCGTCTCATATTCGGCTACACTTTGGGTTCCCTAAGGCAATTTAATAAACTCATCCTCTATCCTATCCTCAACCAAAGGTGAGAGGTATTTCTCATTAAACTCCCTCATAAAGTTCGCCCATGTCCATTGAGTCTGTTCTTGTGACGACCCCACCTCCCCCTAAGGCGTACTAAAGGGTTTGGCGGACCGCTTGTCCAACTCTCGTCAGGACTCACTCACTCGCATCACGTGCATACATCCATGGACCAGAAATAACATCGCAATTCAAGCTTATAATTTACATTGATGAACAATCAAGATACAAAACCTCAATATACCCAAACTGGTTCAAAATGTATATAATCCAGATACAAAACATTCTATTCGAGGAATAGCGCGAGTACAAGTCAAAAGTCAAAGCAACTAGACTACACTAGTCTTTACACGTCTCACGCCTCGCTCGTACCCTTGTAAGGAAAACAAAACTAACGGGGTGAGTCAAACTTCAGTGAAGTTCCAACTATCAAATTGGCCATCAAATAAAGTAATAACAGTGTGATAATGAAATAGCGAGCAAACAAGTCAAATCAGAGAGATAATACTTCAGGTAGTCAAGAAATATATGGGTCAGATTCACATGTAAGGATACAGTGGCTCATGTCTCGGCTCCATCCCAGGTTGATCGATTGGTAATTGACACTCCGTCAACTTTCAAGTAATAACTAGTCCAGAAAGAAAACCTCACTTCACGCTAGTCTCCGTCCACCACTCAACCCCCTTTTCCAGACCCGCACGCCAAATAAAACACGGGTGGTAGTACTCGAGTATACCGATTAGTCGAGAAGATAGCACTCCACTCGACATTATTAGTTACCCAGGGTTCGTTATCTAATCGACCAGACCCTTGCCAGTTCGATTTGATTAACTAACCACAGGATTTCTGGAATTCCAAGCAAGATATAATTCATACACATGTAAAGCCAGTCAATTGAAATTGATGAACAAGTACAAGTCTCATTAGGGCAAGTGCGATAAAGTACACCCTTACCCTATCAAATCACTTATATATCATGTAATCACGTTGGTAAAAAATAAATCATAAATATCAAGTTCAATCAGATATTTGGAAGCACTCACCAAAAGTAGTGCCTCTAGTGTTCACGTCCGGGTGGTACTCCGGGTTTGGAGTCTAAATCTGCGATAAAACTTGACTTAAGAATTTTGAAAATCGACTAAGATTCGAAACTTAGACGTTTCGTTCAATAAGAATCAAGAAATTGAAATTCACTTGAAGAATAGTCGTGAAACAGTTGCTCGCTTTTCCAACTGAAAAATTTGATAACATGCTTGCTTGAAAATAACTTTTTGAGTCGAAAGTGTAAGGAAAACGGATTTATTGTGATTATTACCGCTTTTCGTAAGGGTACAAGTTCGGCTAGGTTTTGACGTCTAACCCTCGATAACCAAAGGAGCAAAAGTCCTAGATGGTTCAAGTGATATTCATTTATCAACTTTACCCAAGTCGCAAGTGTATATCTCTAGTTTTCGAGCGTAAATTTGGGCAGCATGCCCTTTGTATTTTCCTATTTCCAACCATTAATGGCTTCATTATTTTCCTTATCAAACCCAAGTTACACCTACAACAATCTAATTTCAATAGCCGTTCAATAGGCTCAAGACAATACAAGGATAAAAATCAAGTCAATAACAAGTGCGGGAATGAAACTTAACAAAAGACAGATTTGATGTGTTTTTACGGAATGGACACATCCGAGGCTACGCTTATCAGATTGGTATGCAACTTATATCGTTTCGAAGCTAAGACGAAGGCCTACAACTTTCATGAAGATCACATAGTCAAATTTCCAGTGTAACCTAATCAAATTCCCAATTCACAGAACCAACTTCCAACTAACCGGCTAGTTAACCGTACTACATTTAAATGGACATATCTCAGGCTACCGAAGTCCGTTTGAGGTGTTCTTAGAGGTGTTAAAAAGCTAAGACAGAATAATAAAACTTTTATGTTTTGGAAAATGGCTAAATCAGCATGGATCATAGTGAATAGGCACGGTTAATTGGATGAATCTGTCTAAAACGGATCACTGGAAACATCCTAGGGCAGCGAGGGTATTTTGGTCTTTTTATAGGGTACGTTGCTCCGATCGAAATGAAATTTTGTAGGAAGCTATAACATATCATTCTCTACAACTTTAATGCTTTGTGCCAATCTTAATTCGGCCTCTAACATCATGAACTGGAACCGGACAGAACTGAAGTCCAATTTTCCAGAAATCTGGAATTTTTCGTTTTTAATGGAAACTTTCTTCATTTCTTGCTCCAATCATCACCACAACCTCTTATATAAGCTTAGATACAACATATATTATCCATACAACAAGTTTAGGCAGAAAATCATCAAACCCTAACTTACATTCATCACCTCAAATTCATCCCAACAACTTGGATAACTACTAATCTAACCAAAATATGAGTTATATAACAACTTAAGCAAAAATAAAAGGACCAAAGCCATGGTTAGACCTTATACCTCAACAAAAGAAGCTTGCAAGAGTAATACTTCACCTTCTCTTGAAATTTTTGGTTCCCCTAACTTCCCAAAGTCACAACTCACAAATTAATCGGTTTAGAATTTTGTTTCCTCACTTGAATGGCTCAAAATCAAGATGAAGGAAGGTTGTTTCTTGCTCTCTCTTTCTCCTCTCTTGTCTCTGCCAGCCAGCAGAAAAATGAAGGGGAATGGAGCAAAATGGAGGATAAGAAGGTTGGACTTTTGGCTTGGTTAAGTGACCATAGGTGAGTGACACTTGTCACCACCAAAGCCAACCAAAATTTCTTTTTCTTTCCTTGCATTTTTGGCCCTAAATTTCGGTCAAAGCCAGCTGGAAATATGAGGATATTTTGCTCAAGTATTAATGAGCTTGTATGGTAAGAAAGTGGTGGTCAAGTGGTGCGTTCAATCGATAGTGCACGGTACCCGTCGGTTCACAACGTTTTTCCTTAAATCACATGTACTAGAGTTTTTACTTCCTATTCACTAACTTTATATCATTACTTCTAATCACATATTATTTCTCACCTAAAAGTTACTCTTAAACACCAAATTTGATCATCACTTCGTACCGGATAATTACACTACGGATACACGTGAAAACCCTAACTTGCTCCAATTTGAAAACGAAAAGTGAAACCCTACTTTCTAGGTTCATTTGCACTTATTGTGGAATAATTGGGTAGTAGGGTTATAATAAATGAATAATTTCCAAATAAAAGGGTATTTTTGAGAAAAATATAAGGAATTTGAAAGTCCTCACACTCTCTCCCCCTTAAAAGAATTTCGATCTCGAAATTCATATCTTTTGTCGTGAACAGGTCAGGATATTTCTCTTGCATGTCTTTTTCTAGTTCCCAAGTTGCTTCTTCCACTTCGTGATGCTTCCATAGAACCTTTACTAATGGAATCTGCTTGCTTCTCAGGTCTTTCACCTTTCGATCCAATATTTGAATAGGTCGTTCTTCATAGTTTAAGGACTCGTCTAGTTCAACATTTTCGGGTGGCAAAATGTGAGTCGGATCCGGATGGTATTTCTTAAGCAGAGAAACATAGAAAACGTCATGGATCCGAGACAAACTAACTGGTAATTCAAGTCTATAAGCCACCTTTCCTATTTGCTGAAGTATATTGAAAGGTCCTATGTATCGTGGTTGCAACTTTTTTCCTTTTCCTGCTCTAATCTTTCCTTTTAACGGGGTAATCCGAAGAAACACCTTATCCCTTATTTCAAACCCTAAATTCTTCCTCCGATGATCGGCATAACGTTTCTGTCGGCTTTGGGCTGTTTGAAGTCTCTGGCAGATCACCTTTACCCTTTCATAGGCTTCCTCAACCCATGGTATTGTAACCGGATCTATAATCTTTTTCTCTCCTACTTCATCCCAATGGATTGGGGATCGACATCGTCGTCCATACAAGGTTTCATACAGGGCCATTTGAATAGAGGAATGATAACTATTGTTATATGCAAATTCAACCAAGGTTAAGTATTGACTCCAACTTCCTCCAAAATCCACAATACAGGCTCTCAGCATATCCTCAAGAGTTTGAATAGTTCTCTCAGATTGTCCATCCGTTTGCGAGTGATATGTTGTACTATAGTTCAACTTAGTTCCTAGAGTCTCTTGTAATTTATGCCAGAATCGAGATACAAATCTAGGATCTCTATCGGATACAATGCTTACTGGTACCCCGTGTAGTCTTACCACTTCATCCATATAAAGTTTAGCAAGTTTTTCCAAAGAATATTTCATATTTACTGGTAGAAAATGTGCAGTCTTAGTTAATCGATCCACTATTACCCAAATCGCATCATGCCCCTTTTGTGTTCGTGGCAACCCTAATACAAAATCCATCGTTATGTGTTCCCATTTTCATTCAGGGATCTCTAAAGGCTGTAACAAACCTGACGGTTTTTTATGCTCATCTTTCACTTGTTGGCACGTAAGACACTTTTGTACAAATTGGGCAATTTCCGCCTTCATATTTTTCCACCAATACAGACTTTTGAGATCTTGATACATCTTATTATTCCCTAGGTGCACCGTATACCTAGTGCGGTGTGATTCCTCCAAAATCTCCCTCTTTAACTCCTCATCCCCAGGTACGACGACCCGATTTCGGAACCTTAAGATTTCATCAGGACCTAGGTTAAAGTTAGGCAATTCCCCTTTCTTCACTTTTTCCACCCACTTTTGCACCATTGGGTCTTTCACTTGGCCCTCTTTGATCCGATCCAACAGTGTCGATTTCACCTCAATATTTCCAAATATCATCTTTTTCGGTTCCAGACGAGGTTTCCACTCACATACATCTTCCAACAAGCTCCACTCTCTTACCAATGGAACTTGCTACCTGAGCCTTTCGACTTAAAGTATCGGCTACAACGTTGGCCTTTCCGGGGCGATAGTTAATCGTACAATCGTAATTTTCTAAGAATTTCACCCACCGACGTTGTTTTAGATTTAGCTCCTTCTGAGAAAACAGATATTTAAGACTCTTATGATCCGTATATACCTCGAAAGTCACACCGTATAGATAATGTCGCCATTTTTTCAAGGCAAACACAACAGCTGCAAGTTCTAAGTCATGGGTTGGATAGTTCTGCTCATGAGACTTTAACTTTTGAGACGAATAGGCAATCACATTCCTATTTTGCATCAACACGCACCCTAACCCCTCTTTTGAAGCATCGGTATAAACCGTATAGCTATCGTTCCCATTGAACAAAGCTAACACTGGAGCCCTAGTCAATTGTTTCTTAAGCTCTTGAAAACTACTCTCACACTTAACATTCCAAATGTACTTTCATTGTTTCTTGGTCAAGTTAGTCAAGGGTCCCGCATTTCTAAAGAAATTCTTTATAAATCGGCGGTAGTACCTTGCTAGACCTAGAAAACTTCGCACCTCTGTAGGATTTTCTGGTCGCTTCCATTTGGCTACAGCTTCTACTTTCGCCGGGTCTACAGCAAGCCCATCTTTCGAAATTATATAACCTAGGAACGCCACTTTTTCCAGCCAAAATTCACACTTGCTGAATTTAGCGAACAATTGGTGTTCTCTTAGGATTTGCAGCACTATTCACAAGTGTTGTTCATGCTCCTCCCTTGATTTTGAATATACTAAGATATCATCAATGAACACCACCACAAACCTATCCAAGTAAGGTTTAAACACTCGATGCATTAAATCCATGAATGCCGCCAGGGCATTGATTAAACCAAAAAACATTACCGCAAACTCAAAATGGCCATACCGAGTGTTAAACGCCGTTTTTGGTACATCCTCCTTTCTGATTCTCAACTGGTAGTACCCCTGTCGGAGATCCAATTTCGAAAACACCACAGCCCCTTGTAACTGATCAAACAACTCATCGATGTGGGGTAAAGGATATTTATTCTTAACAGTTACTGCATTCAACCCTCGATAATCAATGCATAACCTTAAACTCCCGGTCTTCTTTTTAACAAATAACACTGGAGCTCCCCACGGGGACTCGCTCTCATGTATGAACCCCCGTTCTAACAAATCCTGCAATTGCACCTTTAACTCCTTAAGCTCAGCAGGTGCCATTCGATAAGGGGTTTTAGAGATGGGAGTAGTTCCGGGTACTAGATCAATTTTAAATTCAATTTCCCTTTCGGGTGACAGAAACTCCAACTCCTCTGGAAATACGTCTGGGTATTCACTGATTACCGGCATGTCCTCCAACTTAATCTTTTCTCCCGAATTGTTAATTAGAAAAGCTAGATAACTGCGTGCCCCCCGACTAAGCAATTTCCTATCCCTTATTCCCGAAATAAGCGCAGATGAGGCTAACATACCCTCTACGTCTAACTTCAAAGTTACCTCACTTGGTATGCAAAACTCTACCACCTTCATTATACAATCTACCCGAGCATGGTAATGAGCTAGTGAATCCATACCTAAGATAACATCGTACCCCTTAATGGCTAGGGTAATGAGGTCGGCTACTAACTTCCGTTCACCAACCCAAATATCACAATTTCTGTACACCTCATTTGCAAGCAAAATTTGATTACCACTAGGTGTTCGTACTTCTAAATCATAAGGTAGCCTTTTAACTTTCATGTCAACTCCAAGCAAAAATGTAGGGTTAACGAAAGAATGAGTAGCACCGGGATCTATCAAAATTTTGGCTAACCGGTGAAAAACAGGGATCGTACCTTCTACTACCTTCGTTGGTTCAGGCACGGATTGTTGGTCCAGCGAATACACTCTGGCCGGTACCCTCGACCTGGTCCCTCCAACATTGGTCGGCTTTGGATTTGACCTGGCAGTCGACTGAGTATCACTAATCAACGGACAGTTGACTATCTGGTGTTCCACACTTCCACATCTTAGGCACTTCCGAGCCTTTCTCCAGCATTCATCCTCTGTATGGTTCGATTTTCCACAATACCCTAATGTTACTCAGGGAGTGGAGGTCTGGCCTCCCTGTGGCATTCCTCTACCTTGCCCCCTACCACTTTGGCCTTCCCTCTACGCACCTCCTCTCTAAGCACCTCCCCCAGATGCACTCAAAAACCGTCCACCTCCAGCCCCACGACCGGACTTGGCAGGTGGCATGCTCCGATCACTCCGCACTGATCTTTGGCTTCCACTAGGTACCCCTTTCCGTTTAGCGTGGAAATTTCTCACATGTGCCCTGGCAGTCTCTATCCTTTGGGCCTTCTCCAACACCTCCGTAAACGTATTAATTTGGGCTGCCGTCAAGGCCTCTTGTAACTCCACATTAAGCCCTTGCACGAATTTTCGTACTCTTCTTTGCTCCGTAGCGATCAGTTCAGGACCAAATTTTGACAGTTTCGTAAACTGAATCTCATACTCAGCTACACTAGAAGTTCCCTGTCGGAGCTTGATAAACTCGTCCTCTCTCTTCTCCTGGACGATAGGCGGAAGGTATTTCTCATTAAACTCCCGTACAAAGTTTAACCAAGTCCATGCAGTTCCTTCTCTCTCCCATTTGGCCCTTACTACATTCCACCAAGGTCTAGCTGGCCCCTCTAACTGGAAAACAGCGAATTGTACTTGCCTCTCCTCTGTATAGTTTAAGGCGGCAAAGATGTTAATCATGGCCTCCAGCCATTTCTCGGCTCCGTCCGGGTCTGGTCCTCCCAGGAATTTAGGTGGAGAGAATTTTTGGAATCTCTCTAAGGCCATATCTTGCCCATTATCGGGATCCCTAGGTTGATTTACAGGGGATTGACCCTGTTGTTCCACTAAACGGGCCAAAATATTAGTCATCTGCTAGATGGCAGTTGCCACTTGATCTCCCCCTACAGCTTGTGGTTCAGGTTGTAGCTCAATCGTTGCCTCTCTTTCCTCTTTCGGTTCTGGTACCGATTCCTACACTTGTCTACCCCCACGACCCCGACTACGACCGCGTCCTCAGTTAGTTCCCCTGATTTGACTTCTTCTACCCTTCATGTTTCGGATTTAAGCAACTATAAATACATAAACAAAGTAAGGTATGGCTCGTATAACTCGTTGCAAAAGGATAAATAGAGGCAACAGAACACATAATAAACAGGTACTTGATATACATAGCAAACAAGTCACATATACATGCCAATTTAGGCAAGTCAAAAGCTATACTAGCCAAGGAACATAGAACAAAAGAAACCCTATTTACAACCACCGTGACACGTCAAAGTCAAAAACAAAAGAAAACGTGTCGTCCTACTATATTCCTAACTATTCCACAAAAGAAACCTCTTCAACTCTAACAAGTCGTCCGGCTAGACACCGACCCAACCGACTCCGAGGATGCACTCGGCTCCTCCTCCGGATCCTCCTCAGGATCCTCCTCCGGAGCACCAGGAACGTCGGGGGCTGCAGGCGCTTGACCCTCCTCGGCCAAGTCCTGTATCACACCCTCTACTAGTGCCTCGCACTCAGTCAGGATATGGCCGGTCCGATCTCTGATATCCTCAACTACTCGCATGAGGTGTCTAGTCGTCTCCAGAGCCTGCTCGCGGAAGGCATCAGTCCGCTGCTGCTCCTCCAACACCGAAGCCTCCAACTCTCGGATCCTAGCTCCCTGGACTCGGAGAGTAGTCTGGAGACGCTCAATCTCCGACTGGCACCTACGATTGGCGCTACCCAATCTTCTCCGCTCGTCGTCCACGACAAGCACTACTCGATCAGGGTAGGAGTAGGTCTTCTAGCAGTCGCAGCGTCGGATCTTGCGCACTGGGGACCACCGCTGCACAGGTCCACCGGGGCTCTCCTGGTACGTGATCACGCGACAAACAGGCCCCTCTAGATGTGGCTCGTCAATAGGAGCGTCAGTAGGTATGTCGGTAGGCACATCAGTGGACACGAGCAGAGACGGTCCAGCACTCCCAGAGGCGTTAGTACCCGCCATAACCTAGGTTTGTAAGTAACATTACAAAAGTAAGTACACAACATGTAGAAAACAATGCTAAAGGTTAATCTCAAGAATAAAACCCTAGCCTATCGTATCAAGCACTCAATCTATCCAAACCAATTCACAACCAAGGCTCTGATACCACCTGTGACGACCCCACCTCCCCCTAAGGCGTACCAAAGGGTTTGGCGGACCGCCTGCCCAACTCTTGCCAGGACTCACTCACTCGTATCACGTGCATACATCCATGGACCAGAAATAACATCGCAATTCAAGCTTATAATTTACATTAATGAACAATCAAGATACAAAGCCTCAGTATACCCAAACTGGTTCAAAATATATACAATCCAGATACAAAATATTCTATTCGAGAAATAGCGCGAGTACAAGTCAAAAGTCAAAACAACTAGACTACGCTAGTCTTTACACGTCTCACGCCTCGCTCGTACCCCTGCAAGGAAAACAAAACTAACGGGGTGAGCCAAAGCTCAGTGAAGTTCCAAATATCAAATTGACCATCAAACAAAATAATAACAGTGTGATAATGAAATAACGAGCAAACAAGTCCAATCAGAGAGATAATACTTCAGGTAGTCAAGAAATATATGGGTCAAATTCACATGTAAGGATACAGTGGCTCATGTCTCGGCTCCATCCCAACTTGATCGATTGATAGTTGACACTCCGTCAACTTTCAAGTAACAACTAGTCCAGAAAGAAAACCACACTTCACGCCAGTCTCCGTCCACCACTCAACCCCCTTTTCCGAACCCGCACGCCATATAAAACACGGGTGGCAATACTCGAGTATACCGATTAGTCGAGAAGATAACACTCCACTCCACAATACTAGTTACCCAGGGTTCGTTATCTAATCGACCAGACCCTTGCCAGCTTGACTTGATTAACTAACCACAGGGTTTCTGGAATTCCAGGCAAGATATAATTCATACACATGTAAAGCCAGTCAATTGAAATTGATGAACAAGTACAAGTTTCATTAGGGCAAGTGCGATAAAGTACACCCTTACCCTGTCAAATCACTTATATATCATGTAATCACGTTGGTAAAAGATAAATCACAAATATCAAGTTCAATCAGATATTTGGAAGCACTCACCAAAAGTAGTGCCTCTAGTGTTCACGTCCGGGTGGTACTCCGGGGTTGGAGTCATCTGCGATAAAACTTGACTTAAAAACTTTGAAAATTGACTAAGGTTCGAAACTTAGACGTTTCGTTCAATAAGAATCAAGAAATTGAAATTCACTTGAAGAATAGTCGTGAAACAGTTGCTCGCTTTTCCAACTGAAAAATTTGATAACATGCTTGCTTGAAAATAACTTTTTGAGTCGAAAGTGCAAGGAAAACGGATTTATTGTGATTATTACCGCTTTTCGTAAGGGTACAAGTTCGGCTAGGTTTTGACGTCTAACCCTCGATAACCAAAGGAGCAAAAGTCCTAGATGGTTCAAGTGATATTCATTTATCAACTTTACCCAAGTCGCAAGTGTATATCTCTAGTTTTCGAGCGTAAATTTGGGCAGCATGCCCTTTGTATTTTCCTATTTCCAACCATTAATGGCTTCATTATTTTCCTTATCAAACCCAAGTTACACCTACAACAATCTAATTTCAATAGCCGTTCAATAGGCTCAAGACAATACAAGGATAAAAATCAAGTCAATAACAAGTGCGGGAATGAAACTTAACAAAAGACAGATTTGATGTGTTTTTACGGAATGGACACATCCGAGGCTACGCTTATCAGATTGGTGTACAACTTATACCATTTCGAAGCTAAGACGAAGGCCTACAACTTTCTTGAAGATCACTTAGTCAAATTTCCAGTGTAACCTAATCAAATTCCCAATTCACAGAACCAACTTCCAACTAACCGGCTAGTTAACCGTACTACATTTAAATGGACATATCTCAGGCTACCGAAATCCGTTTGAGGTGTTCTTGGAGGCATTAAAAAGCTAAGACAGAGTAATAAAACTTTTATGTTTTGGAAAATGGCTAAATCAGCATGGATCATAGTGAATAGGCACGGTTAATTGGATGAATCTGTCTAAAACGGATCACTGGAAACATCCTAGGGCAGCGAGGGTATTTTGGTCTTTTTATAGGGTACGTTGCTCCGATCGAAATGAAATTTTGTAGGAAGCTATAAAATATCATTCTCTACAACTTTCATGCTTTGTGCCAATCTTAATTCGGCCTCTAACATCATGAACTGGAACCGGACAGAACTGAAGTCCAATTTTCCAGAAATCTGGAATTTTTCGTTTTTAATGGAAACTTTCTTCATTTCTTGCTCCAATCATCACCACAACCTCTTATATAAGCTTAGATACAACATATATTATCCATACAACAAGTTTAGGCAGAAAATCATCAAACCCTAACTTACATTCATCACCTCAAATTCATCCCAACAACTTGGATAACTACTAATCTAACCAAAATATGAGTTATATAACAACTTAAGCAAAAATAAAAGGACCAAAGCCATGGTTAGACCTTATACCTCAACAAAAGAAGCTTGCAAGAGTAATACTTCACCTTCTCTTGAAATTTTTGGTTCCCCTAACTTCCCAAAGTCACAACTCACAAATTAATCGGTTTAGAATTTTGTTTCCTCACTTGGATGGCTCAAAATCAAGATGAAGGAAGGTTGTTTCTTGCTCTCTCTTTCTCCTCTCTTGTCTCGGCCAGCCAGCAGAAAAATGAAGGGGAATGGAGCAAAATGGAGGATAAGAAGGTTGGACTTTTGGCTTGGTTAAGTGACCATAGGTGAGTGACACTTGTCACCACCAAAGCCAACCAAAATTTCTTTTTCTTTCCTTGCATTTTTGGCCCTAAATTTCGGTCAAAGCCAGCTGGAAATATGAGGATATTTTGCTCAAGTATTAATGAGCTTATATGGTAAGAAAGTGGTAGTCAAGTGGTGCGTTCAATCGATAGTGCACGGTACCCGTCGGTTCGCAACGTTTTTCCTTAAATCACACGTACTAGGGTTTTTACTTCCTATTCACTAACTTTATATCATTGCTTCTAATCAAATATTATTTCTCACCTAAAAGTCACTCTTAAGCACCAAATTTGATCATCGCTTCGTACCGGATAATTACACTACGGATACACGTGAAAATCCTAACTTGCTCCAACTTGAAAACGAAAAGTGAAACCCTACTTTTTAGGTTCATTTACACTTATTGTGAAATGATTGGGTAGTAGGGTTATAATAAATGAATAATTTCCAAATAAAAGGGTATTTTTGAGAAAAATATAAGGAATTTGCAAGTCCTCACAGTTCTCTCTCCCACTTTACCCAAATAATATTCCACCATGTTCGGGTCAGTCTTTCGAATTAAAATACAGCAAAATTCACTTGTCATTGCTCCGTGTAGTTCAAAGTTGCGAAAATGTTAATCATTGCCTCTAACCACTGTTCAACTATCTCCGGATCAGGCCCTCCAAGGAATTTCGGAGGAACAAACTTTTGAAACCGCTCCAAAGCTCTATCCTCTCCTATTTCGGGATTCTGAGGTTGATTCACTGGCATTTGGCCTTGTTGATCTACCAATCGCGCTAAGATATTTGTCATTTGTTGTATCGCCATCGCTACTTGGTCTCCTGCCTCAACCCTTGCTCCACAATCTTGCTCAACTACTGTTTCTCTATCTTTTCTTGGTTCTTGAACTTGCCTAGCACCACGGCCACGACTAGCTCCACGTCCGCGACTACGTCTCCCCTCCATATCATTTTCTCTCTTTTTTTTCAAAAGGTGATTTAGTATGCAAACAAAATAAATTGACTAAAACGGCAAGATATAACACTTCAAATGCACAAAAGACATATCAAGTTAGACAAAATCAAATGCAGCAAGTACTATACATATGGGTATGGACATGCCACAAACAAAATTCATACAGTAACAATACAGGGGTAAAACAAGAAGACAAAACAACATGTCGTTCTATACTCGGTTAAAATATTCTCCATTCAATCTCTTACTTTTCTTATTACCCTAAACTAGACGTCCGTTGACCTCCTGCACTTGCTCTCACCAAACATTAGCCCGTTCACGTTTCCCGTGATAGAGATCTCAAGTCCTTAGTATTGCCCTCAACTCCTGTGTACTCAGGTACAAGAATACGAAATAAGATAATTTACCACTCGAACAGGCCAGTTCCAAAAGTAAATTATCTACAATTGAGATTCCTACCTGACGTACATATCTATTGTCCTCAAGTACCATGATAAGGATTTAAGACCTATCACAATTCATGATTCATAACTTATGCTCAAAAGATAACTTAGTCCTTCACACTTATTCACGAAATCAGGACCATAACACCACTTGGCTCAATCTCACTCCGCGCAGAGACCACGCGAAACAGCTCTGATATCATCTGTGACAGCCCCACCTTCTCCTAAGGCGAATCAAAGGGTTTGGCGAACTGCCTGCCCAACTCTCATTAGGATTCTTTCATTCTCATCAAACAAAATAAGATAGAATCTCAAGAATAAGTGAAATAACAGTTCCCAAACTTAGAACGTATCCTTACATACATTTCTATCTCAAATAGTAATACAATCCCAAATAAGACAAAAGTTCTTAGTTCCTAACACATTCAACCCTATCCAATCACTAGCGCGAGTAAAATCGCAAAATTTCAAAAGAACTAGACCATGTTAGTCTGTATAGGTTTCGCGCCCTCGATCGCATCCCCTGTAAGGAAAACAAAGCTAACAGAATGAGCTAAAAATCCAGTGAGGTTCCATACACATAATCAAAGAATTAAGTCCAAGACATTAATCATTGAAAACAAAACATTTCCAATATGAAAGCAATGGTAACACATTCATTAAAAGAATACATGCTCACATGGAGCCATTTGTTCATTCATTCACCAACCATTTCCTTATTCCTCCAATCATTAAAAACACATTTGCAAGTGAAAACCCCTTCATTGTTCTTGTCATTCATCCATTCATTTCATTTCCCCCTACTAGCCAATTCACTAGCCAGTCTCCACCAATCTTCATGGTCATACTCGAGTATACCAAACATTTTTCCAGGGTTACCAGTCCCCCAACCAAGTCCGCTTTTAACTCAAGTCGACCGGCAACAAAGGGTAGGGGTCCAATTAAGCCAAAAGGCTTACATTCATGCACAAGTAGTATTTAATCATTTAATCATCGAAAGTTTCACATTCATTTAGGTCGAGTGCGATAAAGTATACACTTGCCTAGCAAAATTCATTTTTAGCAAACATTGGAAATATAACGTACATCAATCACCTATTTAAACAACAATCCACATAGTCATTGATAGCATAACGTACAAAGACCACTCACCTATTTAAACAAAATAACGTCCAAAGTTTCCTTCCAGATAACACCCTTAATCACCAAGAAACCCTAAGAATAACCAAAAGAAAATATTACGGTTCAACCATCCAAAGTTTAGATGAACCAAAGAAAATCCGGATAACTACTAGTACAAGGTATAAGTATGATTTTGGAAGTGAAAATAGTACATTTAGACCAAATGACATGAGTAACTAAGAGTTTCCCAAACCAAACATAAATTTAAACTCAAAAGGGTTTACAAAATTCCGTCGAAAACAACTGAAACGGAAGCCATGTCAGAATCTAGCCGAACTTGGCCGGATGTCTGGCCGAATTCAAGGCAGTGAGCAACCCCATTTTTTTTCATCTTCCCCTGTCAATCTGGCCAGCAATTCGGCCAAGATTTGGCTGGATACACGGTCGGATATGAAAAACCATTTTCTAATTTTTCGTAAAGTTCTTTGTTTAGCTTGAAAATAACACATATGCAAAGAAATAACGTGTAACAAGTATCTTGGAAAAATCACATGCAAGAGGAAAACACAATACCCTAAATTCAAACCTAAAGCCTCGCTTGTTAAAAATAGATTTTGTGGTCAAGAAAACCCTATACCACTTCTCTTTGTTTTGGGAAGAAAATGAGCAAATATTTGAAATTCAAAACTTGACATTTGTAACTAAACATCATGGTTCAAGCGAAAATGTATAAGTTCAAGTAAAATGTAGCTCATCTAACACCACTAGAGTGGACCTAAGTATGTCTAAACAAAGTAAATCCAATGCGTCATAAAATCACATTTCCAAATCTCATTTTTACTCACTCAAACTTCAAGAAAATAAACGGACAGCATTTCCCTTGAATTCCTTTACTTTTCCATCCTAAAATCAACCACCAATCTCATAACAATCGACCAGAATTGCACATACATATCATAGGCTATTAAACACCCTTAAAATACAACCAATTGGTAATCCTAAAACTAACCCTAATCATGCTCAAATTAGGAACCCTAAAATTGAAATTGAAGCACATAAGCTGGAAATTCTTTTAGGCAAATTAAACTAACACCAAAACACTAGATTTTTCACATATCAAAACTAGTAAATCATTGCCAACCATTAGTCATCACATGATGGCAAAAATTTATTATAAAACTGAAAATCCACATATCACCACTTCTAACCACGAAATATTGCATAAATCTACCAAAGTGGCAACCACAAGCCACTAATTTACAACTATTAGAAGCAAAGAGAGATGTTCTTATCAAATTACCTTAAAACCTCAAAGAAAATGGTAGTTTAGCCTTTCCTCCTCCAAAATAACTCCACCAAATTCTTTAAACTTTCTTAGTGAACACTTGTATGGAGTAGTTTCCAATTTGGTTGGCTAAAACTCAAGATTTGAGCAAGAATTGAAGTAGAAAATGAAGAACTCTCTCCTTGTTTTCTCCTCAAAGTGGCCGGCCAAGACAAAGGAAAGATGGGAAGAAATTGGTCAAAAATTGGTTTTAGTAAAGCTAGGTAAAACTTGGTCAAGTCCAACTTTCAATGAGTTCGCGACACGTGGCACCTTGAATGTTTTAAACCTATCTTCTTTCTCCCAATGATTAATCTATCTATCTAACCTTTAATCATCTCCTAACACCTTGTAAAATAATATTTTTTAATATCTTTTCACCTAATCATAAAAATTTTATCGCACTAGCGGGTCCCATATCCATAATGCACTTCAAATTTAACATATACTAACTTATACCAGAAAAATGATTTAAAAATTGTACTTACTTAGAAAAATGTATAGAAAATTAATATTTTAAAGGAAAGTATAAAATGTACGTAGAGAAATAAAATAATGCCTAGAAAATGTGAAAATTTTCGCTTGATTCAGTTTAGGATACTATATATCTATACAATAAAAGATCTTTTCATCCTTTTACATAGCTCAAGTGCTAGAAAGTTTCAGGTTTTAAAAATCTCATTGATCCTACTTTTTGCTCTTCATTAAATAGAAGCTACAAATATTACAACCTTAGTTTCTCAACTTTAAATTCATGAAAAAATCTAGCGCAACAAACATAAAAAATTTATTCAGCAATCTATTTAGCCACACACGAATATTAGCAACAAATCATTGAAAAATAGAGTAACAATGTACATACTAATAACACCAATTACTAGTACCACACTTCAAGACAAAGAGTTCCAAGTCTATTGCAGGCCAACAACAACAAACTTCTTAGTCATTCTGGCTATCAAAGCTATCAAAAGAAGGCGAACTAGGTAAATGTAGCTTTCAACTTCTACCATTTCTCAGAACACTCTAAAAAATAGTCCCTCAACTTTCATGCTGTAAAACTGCTTAAACAAGTCATCGTTCTCATTTATCAGCAAAATACTATTCACTTGAGCACAAGCAGGAGGTTTGGTAGGATGATTCCAACAATTATTCTCCACAGAAAAACAAGCACCACCAATCATCAATCAATTCAATTCTTCCTCCAAGTCTAGATAATTGTCTTGAACATTCGAAAACCTCCGATTAGCAGCTGCCATCTAAGCAAAATATACCATAAAGAAAACTAAGGCCCTGTTTGGCAAGGGAGTTTTTTGTCTAGTTTTTCTCCTACAAGTTTTTTAACAACTTTAACTACAATAATCTCAAAAAAATTTCAAAATTTTTAAAATACACACTTCAAAATACCCAAAAACACACAAAATATTTTCTCTTCTTCCTTTCTTCTTCTTCCTACCCCACCTCAACATACCACCACCTCTGTCGTCGATCGGCACCTCTTCCAGTGTCGGTTCCAATGCTAGCCACCTCTTCTGACATCGGCAGAGGTTTCTTTTTTTTTCTCTTCTCCGTTTCCGTCTCCTCCTTTCCCCTTTCCTCCCCTCTCCCCCTCCCCCAGTCACGCAACAAGATTGCGACTCGGGGAGGGGGAGGGGGCAGGATGGCGGAGGAAGGAGGAGGGAGGAGGGAAGAGAAGTAGCGGGGGAGAGGGTAGGGAAGGAGAGGAAGAGGGAGAAGAGAAGAAAAAACCAAAAAAAAGTTTTACAACTTAAAATTTTTTTTTCAATTTTTACAATAAGTTATAATAAAATTTTAAACAAACACTCAAAAAACTTATTTGTCAAACGAGGCCTAATTCAGAGAAAGTAGCACTTATCAACAAGAGACTAAGCATATAACCAACAAAACCTTACCTCTATTCCAAAGTTAACATCACATACCCAAAGTGCCCTGCACCTATATAAACCCATCAGAAAACCGCTTGCATTGCCAAAGTTTGAAGCAAACAAAACCCTAGTGTATGCATGTGAACCTTAAATACAAACTATTACTACCATGTGACTACACTGCATAAAGCTATACAACAAATCTCAACCCACAAAATTTTGCAGGCAAACCAGAAACAAGTGTTTAGTTAGGAGCTGGTATGCCCAACCAAATTAGTCACGGACAAATTTCTGATATTTAAATTTTTTGAAAAAGAGATATCTATGGTTATGATATAGTTGTAAGCTTTTGTCTTAACTCTTCGTTTTTTATTGACCTCAAAATTTATACCTCAATTTAGTATTTGTTTTACTTAAAATTCTATTTTTTTATATTCTTAGCAATTGTTTGTGACTAAATCAAAAGTAAAAGAGATAGGAGAAAGGTGTGCTGCATTAGTTTTGGATATTCTTAGTAATTGTCTAGCATTTATTCTTAATTTTGCTCTAAACAATTTCCCTGTTCTTACATTTCAAAAAATGTATACTCTACTTTTATAATAATTAATCATACTCAATTAATTTCCGCTATGGATGCTAACTAAAATGAAAAGAGATCTAAATTATAATGGTGATACCGGAGGCGAATCTGTGTTAGAAAACATGCAAAGTCTAGTTAAACTCATTTTTTTGTATTTCATTTACTCATTCCACTAAATTCTCATAATCTTGCTCTCTATTGCATAAATCATCTCAAATTTTGGAATTTAAATATTTATTGTTTTTTATTATGAATAATTAATTAACAATGAGTTCAATCATTTTTTCCTCTTGTATTGATAACTAAACACTCAATTAAATATATCTTTCATAGGGGGTTTGTGATGAAGTTAATATTTTGTAAAATGTAAATATGACAAATACTAAAGTTTCAAATGCTAAAATGATAGTTTGCAATAAAGATTCACAATCTTATTTAATCTAAATATTGCTAATTAAAACTATTTCAAATCTAAAGGATTATAACAATCCAAAGCCATCAACTAATGACAATTTAACTTTTACCGTTAGTCATTATTGATTTCCCGTCAATTATCCCAAATGTGCCTAAAATTTGATAAACCCAATTTTCATTATAAGTGAAGTTTATTCATTTATTTTGTATACTGACAATTCTTTGTTTTTATCATATAAAGTTATGCATACTTATAATATATGGTGTAAAAAAATTATACACCCATTGTACTATTATACAAATTTTGCGCATTCATTTTCAATCGAATACTACTAAAATTTCTTCCCAATCTTCCCATTTCCAAAATTTTTGTTATAACTTCCACATTATACTATAAATATAGCAAAATGGCATATAATTTTTGCATAGATGAGTAGGCACAAATTTTCTACTATCGCGCAATGCACAATAGGAATTTTCTAGTCTATTAAAAAGAGGGCAATCCAAGGCCTACAATTTTCCCATTAATGTTTTAGCCAATGTAAGATCTCTTTCCTAAACCTTTTAAAAAGCAAGAAGGAAAATAATAATAATGATGATGATCATCATCGTCATCATAATAGAAGAGCCAAGAAGATGATGATGATGATGATGATAATGATCATCATCATAATAATAGAAGACCAATAAGAAGAGTAAGAGCCTTTGCTATCTACCTACACCCCGATTTCAACACCACTACCACCTAAATCTTCATCAGCGAAGCACTTGTAAGCTCTCCTTCTGTTCCCTTGATTTTAACTTTAACTTAGCAATTCACCACTGCTTTTTTATTGTATCATTCATGTTTTTCCATCTATTTTTATTTTCTTGCTGAATGTTTCAAGATTTATATGCTATTAGGTCTAGCAATTAACGTATTTGGGTAAAGGAAAAGTAGACTTTTATAAAATGCTTAACTAAAAAAATGAAAAAGAAAGATGGGTTCTTGAAATCCTTCATGTGCGTGTGTAAGAGAGCAAGGCTGGTTGGACATGAGAGAGAAAGGTTGAGAGATTTTTTGGTTTATTTCTCTTTTATTTTTTGCTTTTTCTTTTTAATTTTTCTTGTGATGGAGTAGGAGGACTAGTCCATATCTCTAAGGTGAAAAATATGAAGAGAAATTAAGAATGCATAAAAGAAGGAGGAAAAGGCCTGAAGATTAGCAAATGGAATCAAAGTGAAGGTGCAATCAGAGAAGCACACATTTACTAGGAATTCACATTGTTTGCCTGAGCCATGGACCACTTCAACTGATGATTCTAGATAGCCATATGTTCGAGTTTTATGAGCCAAATTGAAAGTTAGAGCAGTAGTAATATAAGAAGTAGGGCCTCTTTTGTAATGGGCAACTTTTTGATCATTCTAGATTTTGCTTGCGAGAGAATAGGGATATTCCCCCTCTTGCTTTCCCCTTTCCCAAGCTTCATTCATTCCTTCTCCCTTCTTAGCTAAATATATATGTTCTGTTCCTGTACTTGTTACTGAATATTCATCAATGAAAATGGAGGTTACCCTTTTATTTTCTTGTTGACGTTATAATTTGATTGTTCATTATCACTAGCTTTTAAATTTATCTACAATTAGTTTTGTACCATTACAGTGGTATCATAGCTTAGTTACAAGCCATTGGGATGGCTAAATCACAAGATGAAATGTTGAGAAATAGGCAGTGAGGGTAATGGAGCATAGGCAGGAGAATACTGAGAAGGCTTTCAAAAACTTGGATAAAAAAAATGAGAGTATGATATCCCTGATGGCCTAGATGATGGCCAAATTGAATGATAAGGGCAAAATAGTAGAGGGTAAGAGCTCTACAATGGGATCAAAAGATGGGGATTAAAAATAAGAGGTACAAAAGGGTATTCATGGCAAGACAGAATCAAAAGCTGTAACCAAATTACCCAAAATAGAGCTACCAAATTTTGATGGGGAAAACCCAAGGGAATGGATTAGAAAGGTGAACAAGTATTTTAGGATGCATGGAGTGGAAGAGGACATGAAATTAGAAATTGCAGAACTGTACTGCAGGGATAGAACTAATACTTGGTTCCATGGGGTGTTCGGTGGTAGAGTTTCAATCCCATCGAGTGAGCTTTCTACTGCATTGTGTGAAAGATTTAGAGATAGGACCTTAGAAAAGGCTATTAAGGAATTCAACAAACTGCTGCAGATAGGCCCTATAGCAAATTACTTGGAGAAGTTTGTGATGATCAAAGCATTGGTAATTCCCTCTCTTCCTAATTTGACTGATTCATACTACAAAGCATGTTTTCTCAATGGATTGAAAGAGGAGATAGTGAACATGGTTAAGATGGGCAAGCTAGTGAGCTTAGCTGATGCCATAGAGGCAGCTAAATTGTAGGAAAAGAATCTAAAAGCTCTGCAGAAAATACATAAGTCCCCACCTATCTCTTCCTACAGTCAAAAGACCCCATCTAAACCCCAAAATAGCCCCAAGTGGAACTAATCTCGCTCCAAATCCCCATATAAAATTCTCCCAAGGCTCATAAAAATCCCACAAGTAATCAAAACCAATTAAGAAAAATCACCCCTACTTCAAGCATGTTGAATCACATACCCTGGGCCATACTTGCTGACAATCTCACATACACTTCATATTAGTAAATGAAGAAGAAGAAAGAAAGAGAAAGAATCTGATATTTTCCATGATTGTGTGAGTGGTGAATTGATGAATGAACAAATGGAAGTCTCTGTACATGCACTAGCAGGAGGTAGTAATCACAGAACCATCAGGCTAAAAAGGTTAATCAAAGGGAAGATGTTTTTGCGCTGATTGATAGTGGCAACACCTACTGTTTCATGCATGAGTAGGTGGCTAAGAGTCCGAGGTTGAGTACCAATGGCCCAACATTGACTGTTCATGTAGCTAATGGAGAGAAACTACAGTCTAAGAGTTGATTAAACAGGTGTTATGGAAAATGCAAGGATATGAATTCCAGCATCAATTTTATGCCTTGAAATTAGGTGGCTATGATCTGGTGTTAGGAGTAGATTGGTTGGCCAGATATAGCCCACTAGAATTTGACATCAAGAAGCTAAGCATGAAATTTTAGAAAGGGAATCAGTAAGTGGAATTGAATGGAGAGAACAATAAGGTGCAATTGAAACTCATTAGAGGAAGCAAACTGCATAAGTGGGTCAAAAAACAAGCTTATGGGATTGTGACACAAGTGAATGCTATGGATGAAAATAAAAGGGAACAAGAAGCAATACCTCCAAAAATGAAAGAAGCGTTTGGGAATTTGAGGATGTTTTTAAAGAACCACAGGGTTTACTACTTGAGATGAGTCAAGACCATACTATCACCCTTAAAAACGGAGCCAAGACCTTCCAAATAAGGCCTTACAAATTCCCCTATGTGCAGAAATTTGAGATTGAGAGACTGGTACATGAAATGTAGCAAAATGGGATAATCCGGCTTAGCAATAGCCCTTTTGCATCACCTATGTTGTTAGTAAAGAAAAGGATGGCTCTTAGAAGTTCTGTGTGGATTATAGACAGCTAAATGAACTGATAGTAAAGAACAAATGTCCTATGCGTCTTATCAATGAGATTTTGGATGAACTATATGGTTCTAAATATTTCACCAAAATAGACTTGAGGGCTAGTTACTTTCAAATTAGAGTCAAGGTGGAAAATATACCAAAGACTGTATTCAGAACTCACTAAAACCTTAATGAATTTAACGTCATGCCATTTGGGCTAGCCAATGCCCCTTCCATATTCCAAGTTTAATAAATCAGGTGTTTAAAGACTATTTGAGGAAGTATGTACTGGTGTTCTTTGACGATATCTTGGTGTGTAGTCCAACCATGGAGAGTCACTTAAATCATGTCACTAAGGTTCTAAACATCCTAAGACAACACTAGTTATATACAAAAAGGATTAAATACTCATTTGCTCAGCTACAGGTGGAGTACATGGGATATATCATCTTAGCAAAAGGGGTGAAGGCTGATCCTAAGAAGATAGAAATCATGATGAATTGGCCTAGGCTAGAAAATGTGAAGAAGTTGAAAGGGTTCCTTGGTTTAAATGGTTATCACAGAAAATCTGTCAAAGGATATAAGATCATAACCAAACCATTAACTATGCTATTGAATAAAGACAATTTTAGGTGAGGGCTAGATGCTGAGAAAGCATTCCAAAAGTGCAAAAATAGCCATGTAATAGGATAGGGGATGTCCTTAGGTGGGAGCTCACCCAATTTTCACTCAACCTTTTTGTGATAGAAACTGACACCAGTTCTAATAGAATAGGGGATGTCCTTATGTAGAACAAAAGGCCATTGGCTTTTCTTAGTCAGAGTTTGGGCCAAAAAACCTTGGCCAATCTATATATGAGAAGGAATTACTAGCTCTAGCTACAGCTATTACCAAATGGAAATACTACTTAGAAGGCTATCATTTCATTATCAACACTGATCACCTGAGCTTTAAGTATTTAATGGAACAAAGAATAACTACTTTTCTGCAATAAAAATGGCTAACCAGACTTATAGGACTGAGTTATGAGATTCACTACATGAAGGACAAAGAGAATACAATGGCAAATGCATTGTCCAGAAGGAATGGAGATGATATAGAGTGTGCAGTTGTGACAAGTGTGAATCCTAAATGGATGAATGAAGTAGTGGAGAGCTATAAGAGAGATGATTGGGCACAAAACACCATCAAGGAAATAGTGATGGCACCTAGACAAATTCCTAACTACAGCAACCAAAATGGCGTATTGAGATATAGAGCCAATGTGGTCATTGAGAAAGGAGGAGATATAAGGAAAAAAACTCATCCCCACACTGCATGACTCACAACTGGGGGGTCACTGTGGAATCCAAGCCAGCTTCATGATAGCCAAACAGTTGTTTTATGGGTTAGGGATGTATAACGAAATCAAAGCAGTAGTATTGGAATGTGATGTATGTAGAAAATGCAAGGATGAACATGTTGCATACCCTAGACTACTACAACCCCTTCCTATTCCCCAATATCCATGGAGCCATGTTTCTATGGATTTCATTAAGGGTCTACCAAACTTAGAGGGAAAAAATACCATAATAGTGGTGGTGGATAGGTACACCAAATATGCTTATTTCATCAGTTTGTCACAGCCTTTTTGATGCCCCAATAATAGCTAGGGTCTTCATTGACTATGTTACCAAACTGCATGGGATTCCATGAAACATGCTATCAGACAAAGACAGAATCTTTATCAACCAATTCTAGAGTGAGCTACTCACCTTATTGGAGACTAAACTAGATCTCAACACAGCTTATCACCCTCAATCATATGGCCAAACTAAAAGGGTCAACCAAGTTTTGAAAATATATCTCAAGTGTTTTTTCCACTTGGAAGCAATAGTTATCTTTAGTTAAATAGTGGTGTAACACCACTCACCAAGCAGCAATACAGATGACACCTTTCAAAGCTCTATATGGCATGCAACCTCCACAGCTTGCAATGGGTCCATACTTGCAAGTTAGAGTTGCTACTATTAGAGATTATGTGAGGGACAAGTAGAGGATGGATGTCACCTTGAAGTAGAACTTGAAACAAGCTCAAGAATGGATGAAAAATATGTTGATGAGAAAAGAAGTGAGTGGGAGTTTGAAGTGGGCAATTAGGTGTATCTAATGTTGCAACCTTATAGACAAAGTTCAGTAGCCAAAAGAAACAACACCAAATTGTCTACCAAATACTATGGGTCATATGTGGTGGGGGAAAAAATTAGGAAGGTCGTTCACAAGTTGAGGCTGCCAACAACCTCTAAATACATCCAGTTTTTCATGTCTCACTAATGAAGAAGAAGATAGGAGATAAGGTTACTCCCGTCCTCCAACTACTTGATGTGGACGAGAAAGGCATTTGAGGGTGGAACCAGTGGCTGTACTAGACAGAAGGATACTCAAGAGGAGGAATATTGCTGCAGTTTAGTGGTTGATTCATTGGTGGGGCATTGATCCTACAAAACCCACTTGGAAGAATGGAGAAGAGATTGAAAAACAATTCCCTCAATTTCAATCTTGAGGACAATATTTCCTAAAAGGGAAGGCACTGTGATAGAGTAGGAGGGCTAATCCATAGCTCTGAGGTGACAATTAGGAAGAGAAATGAAGAAGGCGTGAAAGATGGAGGAGAAGGTGTGAAGATTAGCAACGGAGTCAGAATGAAGACGCGATTAGAGAAACACGCCTTTACTGGGAATTCACATTGTTCTCCTAAGCCATGGACCACTTCAGCTAATGAGTCTAGATAGTCATGTGTTCAAGTTTTATTAGCCAAATTGAAAGTTAGTTAGAGTAATAGTAATATAAGAAATAGAGCCTCTTTTGTTATAGGCAACTTTTTGATCATTTTCCAGATTTTGCTTGTGAGAGAATAGGAGATTACCCCTGTTGTTTTCCCCTTCCCCAAGCTTCCTTTATTTCTTTTCCCTTCTTAGCTAAATTCATATTTTCTACTCCTATAAGTGTTACTAAATATTCGTCAATGGAAATGGAGATACCCTTTTATTTTCTAATTGAAGTTACAATTTGATTGTTCATTATTACCAACTTTTAAATTTATCTACAAATGGTTCTGTACCATTACATTTTTTAGATTGTAATGTTTGCCCGCTGTGTATGCGTGTTTGGAAAAGAATAGAGGTGGTAGTTCAATGCCGTAGCTAACTAGTAATGGTTACCAGTGAAAAAATACAGACTCAACATTCTATTGGAATGGAGAACAAGACACGTTTTAGAGATTGAAACTTTAGTCTCTAAACTTTGCATTGTCTTCAATTTCAATTCTTCATTTTCTAAGGTTCACCATTTGATCCCATAGCCTTGTTTAAGAAGTTTTCAATTAGTCCTTAAAGACAAATTTTTGTGGAAGTTGCAATTTCATTCGCTGAAATGTTTTTTGGTTGTAATTAACCCCAGCCTTTCTATTAAATAATTTTTTATTGGATGTTTCCAAGTAGGTCATTGTATTAGATTAGTCAATAATTAGTTGAAGTAGCCTTCATTTTGCCAAATTAAAATCTTGATTAGAGAAAGTATAGTTGAAAATGCACCAACAAAGTCTAATATTGTGATGGTATAAGTATAGCAGACAAATGTCTATAGACTGGAAATTCTTATGGTCAATACGAGAACAATTAGCGCCAAATGTTAACCCGATGGAAAACATGTGATGACCCCACATCTTCCTAGGGCGTACCCAAGGGTTTGGCGAACCGTCTGCCCAACTTTCGCCAGGACTCACTCACGCCGTCACGAAATTTACAAAATAACAATCTCAACAATAAGAGCAACATCAATTACAACCCTAGACATATACAATCGTGAACATCAAATGCCCATACAATCTCTAAATACAACCGAGGAGTTAAACTTACAAAATAAAACCAAACAAGCTCACTAGAGAGTTAAGGAGTGCCTACGTGAGCAACTAACAAAACTTAGACAAAGTTTATGTCTTCTCCAATTCCCACTCTCACGTTCTAGCCCCAATAAGAAAAACAAATTTATGGAATGAGATAGAAGCCCAATAAGATTCCAAGAAAACATGCAAGTTAACTATTATGCATGATATAATATACAGCAAAACAGGTGACCAGATAGATCATGCAATAATATACAGTAAAGAGTAAATTCTTATCAAAGGATATAGTCTGCTCTCAAGAGCAGGTATCACGGCAGCTTGTCCAGAGTCTATTAACTCTGTGTCAAACATGGAATTATAATGTCCGTAGATCACCACTAAACGTCAATTTCCGTCCACCAATCATCCCCCTACCAGACCCAAACACCAATCAAGTACCCAAGGTTCGCTAATCTCCTCGACCAAATCCTTGCCGGTTCGATTCGACCAACTAGTCATGGGTTGGGTTTATAGTCCTAAATATTCAAGTATTCATGATATGGGCCCCAAGTATTCAAATATTTATGATTTGAGCCCCAAGTATTCAAGTATTTACGAGTGGAGTCGTTGGCTGTGACCCAACGCTCACGCAAGTAAAGATTAGAGACGTTAGCTGTTACCTAACATTCCATATTCAAGTATGTCACGAGTAAACAGGTTATGAATTTCATCATTTACCCAAGGTTACCTAACTTACCCGCCCGCTCTAAAGTTGGTCTCAAGTAAGAAGTCTAACGAGGGCTCAGTTCAGCCGTTATTGACCTATATTCACGCATACATAAGAGTAACCCAAATTCCCATTTACCCGACGTCTCAGATAAGGGTTCAAAGACCCAGTTCAGCTGCTGCAAGAAAATATACAGCCGGTCTACAATCATGCATATGTACATGCAAGTCCGCACGCAAGATCAAGTATTTCAAATCAAGATACAGGTCACTTGTAAATCAAATTGCTTGTATATGCATGAACAAGATATCAAAAGGTTAGTCCAGTTATGTCAAATGCGATAAAATACACACTCGCCTAAGAAATGACAAATCAAGTGCCTAGCAATTTTAGCAACAAGTAGTTGAAACACCCACTGAGTCAAAGCAGAGGAACGTTAAACATTTGTTTCCGAGTTATGCTCATGTTCACTGCCAAACCCTAAGAGCAACTAGGACAAAAATATTATTGTCCAACCATCCAAAGTTTAGGTGAACTAAGTTCACATTTTAGAGTCAACTATGAGTCATACACTTATCCAATTTAGCCTCCTAAATTCACAAGGGTTCAAAGACAAATTTGAAGGTGCAAATCAAGGAAAAATCCAAATAAATATTAGGGCAATGATTCAACTATGGTTTTGAAGTAAAAGGAAAGAATTTGGACCCAAGAAACATGAATAACCAAAGAGTTCCACATTACATTCTATTGCTGAAAATTTCCAGCAACCATACGGTCCTCCAAATAAGAAGTCAAGCCACAAAAGTCAAGATTTTCACCATAAAAACTCACATGCCTACTAAGATTGAAGTGTTTTAAGATATATGGAGTCAAGATATGTAAATTTACAGCCAAAGTTTTAGATGTAAAGTTGGAAACATCTCAGCTCCCACGAGTTCCAATAAAAAAAATTCCAGCAAGCATCATTCCTTTGAAAAATCATAACTTGATTTATAAGTGTCAAAAAAGCATACAACTTGCCCCATTAAAATCTAGACTTGAAGCACTAATAATCTTTAAAAGATAGAAGATATCTCAAAGAGATTCAGTTCATAAAATGGTCCAAATTGAGCCACAAGCTACTGCAATATTCCAGTTTTTACTTGTGCAAAACAGAATTTTTAGTCAACTTTATCGATTTTCTGGTGTGTATATAAAATGAACCACAACTCATATTTTATACCAGTAGAAAGTTCTATGAGTCTGGTTTCAAACGCAATAAACGGAACTCAATTTTGACTTTTTTATACAAAATTATAGCAAATTTTTCAAAACTGCGCAGAGCTTCCTAAGAAATTTTCATATTGCTGATAATGGTGAGAAAATGCTACTTTCACTAACAAAACCTCACTCTCTTGACTCAAGTTCAATATACACTTATAGTATAAAGTCTCATAGGGTGTTTTGAGTAAAATTGAACTTAAAATCATCATGAAATTTTAGAAATCAAGGCTAAACATCCAGCCCCTGTTTTCGGCCAGCAAGCACATGGTTTCTCAATTGTTTTTCCAATCATTCCTTCAACCAATTTTTCAAGTTTAACCAAACCTACCAAGTAAATCCATAAGGTGTTATCACCTACATAACAAGAGATATCTATAGCTAAAATTTCAACAAGAAAACCACCATACTTGCATATAATATCCAAACCCTAAGAACTCAAACATCAAGTTCATGAATCATCAACTTGGAAAACTCTCAAGATTCACCACAAGATTCTCTTATCTTAAACATAAGACAAAGAAAGAAGGAAAAACTAGCATTTTGTTACCTCTTTTGCCTCCAAAACAAGATGCAAACCAACCAAGTCTTCTACCCTTCCAAACTTATACCAAGATTGTTGCCCACTCCAAGATATCTCCTTCCTTTCCCCCACAAAACTAAGAAAGATGGAAGCTAGTTTGGATGAAGTTTTCTTCCCCTTTTCCTCCTCAATTTCGGCCCCCCTCTCTCTCTCCCTTGTGTGTTTTTGTTTTCTTTTTTGCAAGACAAGAAATAGAAATGATAAGGTCAACTTAGCCCTTGAAGTCTTTAACTAATAACTCTTGGTTCCAATGATGACACTTGTCAAGTTTTCCCTTAATGTCTATCTTCATTTAGCTTAATTCTCTTCAATTACACTAAACTCCTTTTCTCCCACTAAATTCCTCACACACCCCACTAAAAATCGCTACAACCTCGCTAATACTGTGAAACTTAACATGTACCAAAGTATAAAAGATAAACTCTTAACACAATCGTTAAGTATTCAAGAAAATAGGGCAAGTGAATGAAACCAAAAGAAAGTATAAATTAACTTATTCCGAAATAAGGGAAATTATAAGAAAAATATAAAAACAAATTTTCGAATCTTCACAAAACATACCCAAGTTCATATGTACCCAGAAATCATAAAAATCAAAATTACTTACTAATAGATTAAAACTTTAAAGGCACATCGAAATTTGGAGTGGATTTGGTCATATGACTTTATTCATTAATATTCCTACTAAAAGTCAATGGTTTGAATATCGGATCTGACCAGCTGGTTCAACCAGTTAAATTGCAAACATGCCATACCTCCTATCTAATTTAATAAAAAATTCTAAGAATCAATTGAACTGATTAAATCCGGTCAAGAACCAGTTAAATCGATAAAAACTAGTAAAAATCGGGAGGTTCAATCGGTTTTTATTAAGTTTTTATTTTCAAAAATAAATATTTTAGTTTTATCCAAAATTTTTAGTACTAAAATAAATTAAAAAATATTAAACTTTTGAACGAGAGTTAAATCGGCCGAACTGCAAATGAAAAGGTTTTTGATTTACTCTCCCGTTCGAGTTACAAAACACTGCTAAAAGTGATGTTTGAGCTACTGAAAGTTATTTGGATGATTTATTTGAGATCATTACTGTAATACTTTTTGTGATGTGATGTATATGAGATAAAAAGATGGTTGAGAAGATAAAAAGGTGATTGAAATTTGTAAAGCAAATTATTTTATTTCAAATCTTTTCAATGCAAACACACCAGCTTTTTTTTTTTTTTTTTTGGTGGTGAGAGAGTCGACAGAAAGTATAGGGTGGAGAGCTGCTCCCATACAAATCAGCTGCCAAGTTACAAGAACTGAATGTGCGTTTCAAAGCCAAAGCCAGACCCATCCACTCCTCAATCCAAAATTGTTTGGCAGATACCAAACACCCAGCTAACCAAAAGTCAAGTTGATTCCATCCCCACTCCTCCCCAATCTACACCCAGTATTCAAGGTATTTTTTGGTCTTTATATTCTGGTTTACCTGTATGTAGGGCTAAATTTTTTTCATTTTATTTACTACTGTCTTTCAAACAAATGATATGAATCCAACTATTCCACGCTTCTTTTACAGTTTTAATTTGAAATGAATCCAATGATTCCGGGTCCATTCAACCCTACGGCGCCTCCGAATTGGGCTCCAGTGCTGCCGCCGTTTCCACCACCATCCAGTGCCTTCTGGAAAAGCAGTAACGTCCGTGATTGCCTCAAAGATTTGCATGACACTGTTAATCTAGCTAAAGCATTGTAAGTAATCCTTGCTTTAAAGCCCTAGACTTGGGAAAAATAATGATTGACATATTATTGATCTAAAATTTTGATTGGTGAGCAGGGGAAAGGAGTTAGAGATGTTGATTATGATGAAAAATGAGGAAGAATCTAGTGAGGGTGATAGTTCAATTGACAGGTTTCATAAGTTGATGGAGGAGAATAGGTTTGATTTAGATTCTCAAGAAATGATAGCATTGGAAGCTGCTAATGCTTTAACATCAAGATTGAGAGTTCAGCTTGAACCATTTAGAGTTGTAGCTGATGTGAAAGCTCCGTGGGAGGAAAAATCTGCTGCGGTAAAACTGTCAGATAAATTGCGCAAGTATAAGAGGAATAAGCGTTGGCGGAAAAGAAAGAGGATGCAGGTTGCTGAGAACCTGGCAAAGGTGGTTATGGTTTATGACGAGTGCCTGCATTATTGTTGATTGTGCCATGACTTTGTCATTGAGTAGGAAGCCAAATATCTTATATCACCAGTACTTTTTTGATTATATTTTTATTTTTGTTGGTGCATTTCTCTTTTTATGAGTTCAGGAGCGTGAGCAATTTGACCGGATTGACAAAGAAGCTGATGAGTGGAGGGCTGGAGAGATTGCAAAGGAAATTGCTAAGCGTAAGGTACCGATGTTGCAGGACATAATTTTTCTTATGCAACTTGGGTGTTTTCCTATTTGTAATTTTTGTTGTTTTTTCTTGGTCTTTCAAATTATCGGCTGCCTTAAATCTCCTCTTGGATAACAGTAGTAAGGCGGTAAAAAACCTGAAGCAGTTGAAAAAGCCTGAGCCAATGTAGTTCATCCTTGTATATTGACTCTTCAGGTCATAAGATGCTTTTTTTTTTCAAACTTTTAGCATTTTCTTTGGGCGTTGTGGAATATCCTTGTTGTACCTGGATCTTTATGACGCAACCTTAATGCGCATTTGGAATAATTCAATGGCTGAATATAAACTTTCAGACAAACCTTTTCTATCAGCCTTCTCCTGGGACCAATGAAACAATATGAACAATTTGAGGCACAAAATATCAATAATCTCGTTCCATCAATGATATTTGTGTATCTCTTAACACACTAAATTCCTTTATATATTGAAGTTGATTTTCTTACAACTTTGAGTTGTTGGTCACTTATTTAGTGTATGGCTTTTACCATGGTATTACTCGATGGATGGCTATGATACAAGCCGCATTTTTTTTAATATAATTCAATTTTTGGCAGAAAGCAAGCACCATTCAATTCAAGACTAATTTCTTTCTCCTTTTTTGTATAATTAATATTGCCTTGTCTTGGCTTGATTGTGTTGTAAAAGTGGATGAAGTTGTAGCTTCTATAGAGTTGTTTTCGTACTGTTACATCTTTAAATGTGTTCTTGCTAACAGATGGGTATTGAATTCAGGTAGAAAAGCTGAAGGAAATTGCAAAACTTAAGGCAAAAGAGGAGAAGAAAACATTAGAGTCTGAGGTAAGCATTCGCTTATTGACATGCTTCAAATTGCAAAATTCCACCTTGACTGATGACATGTCCTCTGGCTTTTTGGTTAAAATTAAAGGAGTGTCTAAGGGTGCATTTGATAAAACTCAAATCTGAAGACTAACATCTAAATCCGTTAAGTTATTGAATTGTCAAGTACTAAATCTGATACATTTGAGTATATATCAAATTAAGTGATAAGTGAACAGCTTATCACTTATTTTTGGAGCAAGTTTTGCCTAGAAAACTCAATGCTATTTAATTAATTGAGATGTTCTATTTTTTGTTATCAAACGCGTCTGAACATATTAAGATCTGAACCTATTAAGTTTAAGTGCTGAATTGGGTTATTGGGTTATCAAATAGGGGCTAATATATCTAGTATATAAACCTTATTTTTTCAGGAAATATCTTCTATAAACATCTTCTCTTTTACTCAAATGTTAGCAATCCATTCTCTAAATTATTTAGATTTAGTCCATTCTATTCTCTAAATTATTAATTCAGTCCATTTCTGTATTTAATTGTAAATATCTTGGCTACTGTTCTCAAGAGTCAAGTGTACATTAATTTGCTTATCATTTGGTCTATATTTTCCTTTTTGACAAAAGCAATGCTTGCAATTGTTCCTACAATTGCATTACAGGTTGAAGGTGAAGATCAATAGAACATTGGCTAGTCATTTGCTTAAATCCATATGCTTGTGTTCATTTTCAGGCTTGAGAACATTTGGCTCCATATTTTAGCCCTGCTGCGGCTGCAACTGCTACTGAAACAATAATTTTCTTTTTCCTGTCTCTTGGTTGAATAAACAGATCTTGCTTATGAAGCTATGTTGTTTAGCACAAGAACATTTCATCAATAAGAATTAGGAAGGACACTGGATTCAGTTTTACTATTGGAGTATAATTAGGGAGTGGAGGAAGAAAATGTCAAAGCTCGTAGTTGTTAGTCATGTGTACCCCTGGTAGTGTACAGCCATACAGGATGAGGATGTTTGGTTTGCATGGCTTTTAACTTTTCTCCTTGCTCATTGTCTTGTTTCTCTTATTACCTCTGCCCTTGCTCCAAGATCTTCAGCTCACAAGTTTCAAATTTCAGCTTGAGCTGATGCTGATCGTGGAGAAGCTGCAAGAGTTGCGGTCCCTTAGGATTCAAAAACTGAAAAAACAAGGTGATGTCTCAGTGATTCTTGACTTTGGTACTGTTATGTGGTAATGACAATTTCATTTACAAAAGTAGATAGCATTTTCCTCTTTTGTTCTACATACATTTGGAGGTAGGTGCAATAGAGGGAAAGGAGTCGAACAATTTCTATGCAGAAAATGTGCCGAAGTTTCATTATCTGACTATCTAATGAACATTTCTTAATGATATAGAGTGTGCAGCACATGCTAAAACCATTGTTTTACTCTCAGTCTTCTTAACACATTCTGATTGCATATTTTTTCTGGGTTATGCTGCTGAGACAAGTAATAATCTGTCTCGGCTCGAAGGTTTTGCAATATTCTCTTTTAAAGGTTTTGAAATGCTCAGATAATGAATTATCTCGTTACTGATGTAAGAAATTTCCATGTTCTCTGTTGTGCAGGTCATTTTCTCCCCGAAGAGGATGACAAGTTTCTTGAAAGAGTTAGAGCTGCTGTTGAGGAAGAGGAACGACAAGCTATGGCTGCAGCAGATACGGAAGCTGCAAAAGATGCTATTGCAACTGCCGAGGAATCTAGAATTCAAAATCGTGGACCTGACTCGGAAAAACCAAGCAAAAACAACAAAACTGTAGACATGATGCTGGAAAGTGAAGATAGAAGAGATTCAACTGTAGTCACTGGCAATGCCTCCAGACCAAGAGGAACAGAAGGACAAAGTTCGACTGTTGCATATGATTCTATGGCAAACTTGCCAATGGAATTTTATCACTACTATTACGGCAGCAAAACTGATATGGGCACCCTCATTGAAGTAATTTTCATTTTCCTTTCCCTTTACCTCACAGCATTCTTGTTGGATATCTTATATGTTAAGAGATAGTCTCTGGCCTGTAATGAGTGATCTGAGCACTAGTTAGGCAAATTTTTTCAACTAGACTTTTTGAAACCTGTTATTGAGCATAATGTCATCCTTGAATACATTTCTATTAGCATAAGTATGTTTGAACATAGATAAGGATAACTACACATAAACTTTCCTAGTTTTATAATTGCTAAAATCTCTTGAATATCCATGATGGAAAAGGCCGCTAGGCTTATTATTAAATACAATTTGAAAGATTCATCAATATGATTTGCTGACTAGTTGTTTCATCCCATGTAGGTTAGGAGAACATGGGATGCATACATCAGACCTGGTGGAAGGTAAGTGCGATGATTCTCTGAAACAACTGTGAATTGTCAGCTGCCTTGGTTTTTGAAATTGGGGCAGGTGGTGGCGGGGTTTCAGAATTCCGTGTATTCGGGAAGGGATTTGGGCAGGAGGGGTGTCTACTAACACACAAGTAGATTTTGTCTGGGGGGTCTATTCACTACTTTTGTGCATTTGGTGTGATGGAGGAGGATGGGTTATTGGGGTTCGTGGTTTGGTTGTGGATGGATTTCCTCCAACACTTAATCATTTACTGGGAGGAAAAGCGGCACACAAAGACTTTGTATTACCTTTGGTGCCATGATTTTTTTTTTTTTTTTGGGCTCATGGTTTTTGGTTTTTGAGCAGAAAGTTTGATATGCTTTTGTCTTTGTTTAGAACCTGAAAGCTCATCTTATGTGTCTTTTGGAAAACTTCAATGCAGCCGAATACCAGGGCACTGGGTTCAGCCGCCTCCCCCATCAGATGAAACATGGGCATCCTACCTGGTGAAACCTAAATGACGTGAGCTAGAAGACTCAAATGAATAGCTTGTGCAACATTTTTATGTGCATTATCAATAGATGATATATTGTTTCTGTATAAAGGAACGTCTGTTTCTCTAATTTTCGTTTGTGTTTTAGTTGCAAGTTCAAACTGTTGCGAGTCAATATGCAGCACTTTTAGTTAGGCGATGGATAACCAGTGCTAAAGATTCGATGCAGAATTTTAACTGATTGGGGCAAATTTGTTGTAGCGTGTGAACCTCAGTGATCAACATGACTTCATATCTTCAAACTCTTGCGAATTTGTTTTATATCATCAGATTAATTCTTCCTTTTCAAAATTTACCATTCCACTCACATGGCAGTCTCAATGTGAGAAACTGTCCCAATATACACTGGCACAATTTGCATTTGCTTTGCCAATAGAACAGGAACTCTCTTAAATAAACACTAGCTTGAGAAGCTTTTTAAGCAACAGGCATTAAAATTTGCAATTTACATATTTTGAACAGTGTTGTAGATATTGATTCCAGGAATGTTTCTTCGTGCATGCAGCTTACAATTTTGCATGCTAGGTACTGAGTAACTTGCTTATAGTGTTAGATTAATTTTGTGACCAATTATGCCATCGTTCTTTTTTCTTACCACTATTTAACCTTATTCTGAAATTGGGGGCAGAATTAGAGAACTTCTTTTTTATCTTGTGGGGATATATAGACATGTTGCTATCATAATTTGGAATTTCTTGTTTTATATTATGATAAAATAAGATGGCTTGACATAATTCAGTGGCTTAAAGAAGTTTTCTTTTATACTCTTAATGCAGATTGATCAGTTTCAAGCAGAAATTAAAGCTTTGTCCAATGATTATGCTGCATTGCTGAGAGATTTTTTTTCTCTCTCCTCTCTCTTTATACAATTTATTCTTTACTCTTAAACCTTCTATCTTGTACCCTCAGTGAATCTTTCCCTTTCCCTTGCCCTTGACAACCCCACTCCCCAACTTCTTCACAGACTTGGGGGAAAAACTGGAATTAAAATGTTGATTGGTGCATAGTTAAGGGGTTTATGGCAACCTCATTTACAGTCATGCTCTGCGATTTTAATGTCCAATTGTTAGAATGTTTAAGGAAGCAAATTTTGTTCAATTGTTGAATCTTCTTGTTCTGATAATTGGCCATTTTGGATGGTAGGCTCTATATTAACATGAGAGTCCTATTGAGAATTTGACTTTGTATTGAAACTGAAGGTTCAATTCAAGAATTTTCCGATGACCATGCTGTAGTATTTTCCTTAATCTGATTTATTCAAAGTTCTGTTTCTTTTGCAAAACAGTTTGATAATTTACAATTTCCTTGGCTTTGCTCTCTCTCTTGTTTTTCAGTTTCTTTAACTTTTTCTTTAGTCCTGGGTTCCCTGTGTTTGAAACTTTTTAAATATTCATGCCCATGTCAAGGGAAACTTTTAGGCTGCTTCCTACCCGAGCTAGATGGCGCCTTTCTTATTTGGAGTTAGTCACTGTTATGTCATTAAGTTAATATTGATATTCTGTGGTTAGATACTTCACGGTCTTAATAGGTTGAGGCTATGGTGATTGGCTTTTTCCAGTATGGGTTTGTAAGTTATGTTACCTTGTTTCCTAGTATCATGGTTTTGGAGGGTGGATATACACGCACTTTTCAGTTGGTTACATCTAAAAGATTTCATTTGACAGGATAGAATTATGAGGCTTAATGAAGATATGGAATACTGAAGCAAAATCTCTGTGCAACAATGCTGCTGTAAATGCATCTAGAAGCACAAAGGTGAGTGTTGATATCCAGAGGGAATATATAGCAGGGAACAATTGAATGAGTACAATTTTGGAAACCTGAAAACTTGTGAAATTTATGTAAGTGATTTTTTTTTTAATCTTTCTTGGTCATATGGGAACTGAGTGTTGCTAATGGAATTAGTACGACTTATTGTCACCATTAATAACACGAATGATGTCAGTTCATCCAGTTATGGTGGCTGCCAGGGTACTGTTTGAAATCCAGTAATCCTTTTGGTTGACAGTATTGCAGAGGTAGGTATTAAGCATTTATAATAATTTTCATGACAGATTACCTGGAATATATGAATTTTTCCTTTATTTTTTGAGCTGATGCACGTGAAACTGTAACTGGTGGTCCTCCCATGCCTACAATGATGGAGTTCATATTGTTTCATTATCTTTAGAAGTTGCAAACACCTTCTGTATGTGTGTCTTCTTGTTAACTGTTAATTAGTGGACATGACTGCATTGAATCAGTAGACTCTTTGTGCCAGTTTCTTATTTATTCCTTTTTTTGTTATATACCTATTATCCTTGTTTTGTTTTATGCTTAAAAATGTTGTCAAGAGGAACTTCTTACCTGCCTTTTGTTGTGACTGATGTTATGTTCAACTGTTCGAGGAACTAGCAGTCACCAACCACCAAAGTAAGTCATGGTGAAAAATCATGCAACTGGAAGCATATTGCAGAATGGTCGTATCCTAAACAAGATGGACAAAAAAATGGAATTGGATGCCCTGATTAAGTATTAGCCATACCATCTAATTCACAGACGCAATTTTACAACTTTGACAATTTATTGTTACTTGACTCTCCTTGCAATTCTTTTTGGCTTGCTAAGAGGAATAATAATTGAACCTGTCGTGAATACGTACAGGAGCTGAGGTGTGGGGAAAGTTTGTCAACTTGCCATCTATTTGTCTGTAGAACTAATTGTCCTTTCTTACATTATTCTAATATCACTGTTCAGATATTTAGCTTCCCATTTCTGCCCTTCATTATCTGTTGGTAATGAATAAACTGGATAATAGATGTATACATGCTTCTAGGAGCTCAACATGCTTCTAGCGTTTGACAGCATTTCTGTTGGAATTAAAGCATAAAATTGATACCAAGACTTGTATTGAGGGCTGAAAAAAAACTCAAGTTGCATTAATCAACTCTCATTTTATAAAGAGTACAAGAGGAAACTCAACATAATTCTCTCATAAAGATTCTCAACAACAATACTTGGAATTCAAAACAACTTGAACTAGTCAAAAGACTGAATTTTGGAACCAATTCCGGCTAATTTTACTTCTTGTAGAGCTTAAAATTTGCAGTACAATTGCATTGCTCAACACTCCTCCTTGCTGCCTTTACTACTGATTTTGAGCCAAACTCCAAAACTAGCAATGACTTTGATGCATCCAAATAAAAACATCTTTGCAATTTCAAAGTTGAATTCCCTTACAAACATATGAAATTGAAGTGTAACTTGCAGCACGCAAAATGATTATTGTGAGAAATGTGAAACAATCTATATGTTACTTCTATTGCAGATTTTTAGCTCTAGAATAAGTCAAGTTACTTGTTAAAAGTAATTCCGGATATTTTGCTTTTGTTCAGTTTAAGTTTTTTAAGAATTATGTTGAGTTTGGTGTTGTACTCTGTACCGAAGGAGAGCTACTTAATGAGAAACTTGAGCCTTTTTTCAGCTCAAAACAACTCTTGGTATCAATTTTATGATTTAATTACAACAATTTCAAGCAAGTCGTCAGTTAGAAGTAAAGGACTTGCAGATGGAACTGGACAGAGAATGTAGCAAGTTGGAAAATATAAAACTAAGATTAGAAGGTATTGCCAGATTTTGAGCAAATATGGCTATGGTACTCTTACCAATTTATATATTTTTTGTTGTTGGAATGTTCTTGCATGCAAATACTTCATGTTGCTAAGCAACACATTAGTAAAGTTATTTATGAAGGCTGATGTGCTGCAAAGTTCTTTAGGAAGGCTTGTGCAGCTGTCTCTCTCTCTCTCTCTCTCTCTCTCTCTCTCTCTCTCTCTCTGAGACTAAGTATTCTATCTACTCAGAAGTCTCTCTCTCCCTCTGAGAAGAAATCTTCTATCTAATCGGAAGTGCAAAGGAAAGTAAGACTGTACTTAGGTGACAAGCAACTCTTGGACCTGCAGTTTCATTTTCCATTTTCTAGTCTCTTTCTTCTGGAAGATAGCAACATCACTAAGGATATACTTGTTTTTTTAGTTTGTGATATTTAATCTCTGTTTCTTTTACGGTTGCCCTCAGAGATGAAAAAGTTTGTGATAAGTTGAGCCAAAAGATATATGAAGATAGAAGACTACAGATGTTGTACAGGAGACAATGATGAAACTGATAACATGGTGGAGACTTTGGAAAGAGCAATTTTCCGAAGGCATTGATGGTGAGATGGACTGAGAATTGAACTAGGACCTCGCAATTAATTGGTTGATGTCTCTATTAGTTAAATTGTATCTTGGGACATTTTGGATTATATATATATATATATATATATATATATATATATATATATATATATATATATATATTAATATCTCTTATGTATTTTAAATACATTCCTTTTTAAGTTCGATAACAACCAATTTGAATATATTTTCAAATGATCTTCTCCATCTGATGAATGGAGATTCTGCTTTGCCCTACACTTATCTCCCAAGATTGTGCTTCAACTTGTATTTAACACCTATGGTAAAATGCAGCTCATAACATAACCAAGCAAATAAGGTATTACATAATCTAGGGTGAAGGCTAAGGGGAGAAAAATCGCCTTCTTCGTACTATCAAGAGTGTACGGTATATAAACATTTATGCCAGAGAAATTAGTACAAGAAACGGTGGATGCACTTCATCTAAAAAAAAAAAAAAGATGAAAGAAATTCAATAGATTTAAAACTTATTTTTTTGGTTAAAAAAAGACCAATTGTTTTTCGAGAATGCCCAATATCTTTCTTTATCTTTCCCTATAATTAATTGAAGCCGTGAGGCCCTATTCATTTATTCATTCAACCCAATTTTATTTCCTTCTATTCCAAAAATTCGAACCGGGTTTTTCTTTTCTACTGATCCGGTAAAAATGAAACATTCTCAGAACTCTCCCTCAATTCGACATGCTGTTTTTTCCATTCATTCCCTTTCAGGATCAGTCGTGGTCTTTCAAACTTTATCGATGGTATAAATGAATCCCCTGCTTCATCTAAATGTAAATATAAACATTTGTGTAAGTGTAAATTAATATAAATCAATCTAAAATCTAATAAAATCTTGTAGGATCAAATTTAAATCAATCTAGAATCTAATGTCTAGTATCAGAATACTATAATCAAATCAAACATTTACGTTTATTTACTAATATCTATAAAACTCTCCCTCAAAATGGAGTATAGATGTTAATCATGTCTATTTTGTTACAAATATAATCAATTCTTGGACCATTTAAAGATTTAGTAAAAATGCCATTTTATTGCTCTTTAGTTCTCATATAATTGGTTGAGATCAAGTTTTGTTGAATCTTTTCATGAACAAAATGACAATCAACTTCAATGTGTTTAGTTCTCTCATGAAAAATCGGATTTCATGTAATATGAAGGGCAGAATGATTGTCATACCATAATTTTATTGAAAAGTGAATTATCAATTCCAACCTCACTTAATAATTGATGTATCCACATAAACTCACAAATCAATTGTACCATGGATCTGTATTCTGATTCTACACTAAAACGAGATTTATATTCTGTTTCTTACTTTTCCATAACACCAAATTACCTCCAATAAAAACACAATATCCAGTTGTAGATCTTTGATCCATTTTAGGGCCTACCCAATTTGCATATAAAAAACATTTAATACAAGAATGACCATGATTACTATATAATATACCATGTCCTGGAGCTCCTTTAAGATAGTATAAGATTTGCTCTAAGGCTACTCAATGGATAATCCTTAGTGAAGATATAAGCTGACTAATAATACTAACTAGATATGCAATATCTGGATGAGTCACAGTAAAATAATTCAACTTTCCCATTAATCTCCACTACTTTTAGGATCTTAAAGCAACTCCCCATCACCTATTGTATTGCATGTTGGGAATTATTAGCGCACTGCAAGGTTTAGTACCTAACTTCCTTGTTGTTTTCGAAAGATCAAAGATATACTTCTTTTGATACAGAAAGATACATTTTTTTACATCTCATAACCTCAATGCCTAAAAAGTATTTCAACATGCCTAAATCCTTTGCCTGAGAGCATGATTGAAGAAAATTTTCAAGGGCTATAAAACCTGTATTATTGCTACCAGCAATAACAATATCATTAATATAAACAAAAAAGCAAGATTAGACTAGCATCAGATTGCTAATCAAAAATAGAATGGTCAAAATTATTCCTCTTCATGCTAAACTCTTAAACCACCTCATTGAATCTCCCACCTTAAGTACGAGGACTTTGTTTTAAACTATATAATCATTTTCAAAGTTTATAAATCTTACTAGACTTCACCTCAGTAACAAACCCAAGCGGTTGCTCCATATAAACTTTCTCTTGTAAATCTCCATAAAGGAAGGCATTTTTAACATCTAACTCCTATAAAGGCTAATTGTTAGTGATAACAAGAGAGATAAATAATCAAATAGAGGAAAGTTTTGCCATAGGAGAGAAAGTGTGTGAGTAATCCACTCTATATGTTTAAGCTCTCCCTTTGCAATAAGATGAGCTCTAAGACAAGCAATAGAGCCATTAGGATTTACTTAATAGTAGCAAATATGCATTTACAACCAATAACTTTTTTATCTATTGGTAGATAGACCAAATCCCAGGTACCATTATTGTCTAGAGCTATCATTTCTTCTTCCATAGCAATTCATCAAAATCGGGGTGTGCCAAAGATTCAGACTAGTGTATAGGAACATATACAAAATCCTAAGAAGCAATAAAACAATGCAAAGAGGGAAACAAATGTTCATATGAAGCGAATGAAGAAACTGCATAAATTTACTATCTTGTACCTTTTCTAAAAATAATAGGCAGATCAAGACTAGGATCTGTAGATGAAGGTATCGGTGGGGGATGTGAGTCTATGTGACGAGAATACACTTGAGTGATAGGTGGTCTTGTAGGAATAGATGAACTAACTATAGTTATAACATTGTAAACTATAATATCATCTTTCTCTCCCCTTATGGCTGCAGACATTAGACTTAGGAAAACAAAATAGACTAGTCTCAAAAAATATATTATCAGCAAAAACTAAATATCGATATAAAGTTGGAGAATAACACCTATACCCTTTTTGAAGATAAGAGTAACCTAAAAACACATACTTGAGAGATTTAGGATCTAATTTAGACACTTGAAGATAGATATCATAAACAAAATAAGTACACCTAAATATACGCAGCTCAATGGGGAATAAAGATTGGGTTGGAAACAAAACTAAATAAGGAGTCTCATTAGCAATAACAGACGACAGCATATGATTAATTAAGAAACAAGATGTGGAAACAACATCTACCCAAAACTATTTAGGGACTTTCATGTGAAATAGAAGGGCTCTAGCAACTTCTAATAAGCGTCTATTTTTCCTTTGAGTAACACTATTTTGTGGTGGTATGTTAGGACATGAAGATTAGTGAAGAATTCCATTTTTTGGCATATATGAATCAAAAGGTTTAGAAAAGTATTGTTTTAGTATCATCACTTCACAAGATGCAGACAGGCACATTGAATTGTGCTTTTATTTCAGCACAAAAGGAATAAAACACATTAAATAGATTTGAATGACTTTTCATTAAATATAACCAAGTAACACAAGAATGATCATCAACAAAAGGCCCCAAATATCATATTTAAATATTGTTGGATAAGGGTTTCAAATATTAGAGTACCCTAATTCAAAGGGGATGCAGCCTGTTTATTGATTCTAGACAAATAAGGCAAATGATGATCCTTGGCAAACTAGCATGACTCATAAACTAAATGAGATAAATTCTGAAAGTTCGGAAACAACTTCTTCAAAGTAGATAGATATGGATGACCCAAACAACAATGAACTTTAAGAGATGTCAAGGTACATGAACATGTAATGGGTCTCGTCACTTTCATTGAAAGAGTTTGAAGTATATGAAGGTCGCCAGACTCACATTCTCTACCAATAATTTTGCTCATCATAAGATCCTGTATAACACAAGGAAAAATGAGACAAAGCACGTAAGAACTTTTATAATTTTACTGATTGAGAGGAGATTGAAAGAAAAATTACGCAAACATAAAACTAAAGATAAAGAGATCGATAATGCGGAAATGACTGCACCAGAACCGATAATTGAAGTTAGAATTAAAAGAATTAAAAGGCTTATGTTAGAATTAAAAGAATACAGAAGAAAGATTGGTGCTAGATGATGGATTAGCATATTTTTATGAGACTTATGGTCAGCAGAAAATAGACTAGTACTAGATGATGGGTTAGCAAATTTTTGTGAGGCTTACTCAGTAAAGAGGGCAAACTCATCAGCAAAGACAAGTATGGATTTGTCAGAAAATAAAGGCATGTGGTTGCTCTCTTAGGTTGCAAAATTAGCAAACTAGGATTCTAATGAGATTTGCTGTGAAGCAACTAACATGTACGTTTGGTGTGGCCTGATTTTTTTATAGTGATAACAGACCCGTTGATTTGGACATGTTGTCCATGAGTAGCAAATCCACCATGTATATTTCTACCATCACTACCACTATTATTTCCTATCGAATTAAGTTATGGCAGCCCACAAGGGCACTAATAACATTCGAGGAAGATCGAGATCCCTCAACCCTTAACACTCATGTAAAGTTGTCATCAGCTCTTAACACTCGTGTAAATGTGTCACAATGAGAGAGAATCTCTGGACTAGAGGGGATTTTTGCTCGAGCAACATCAAGTTCAATTGGTAATCCTGCAAGAAAACTCATAACAGCCATTTGCTCTCATTGAGACCGTTAAGTTTTTACATCAAGACTATAAGGAAGGAGAGAATTTAACTCCTAATACACCCATTCAAAATTCATAAAATATTCGGCAAGAGATCTTTTTGCTTTTCTAGACTATACAATTCCTTGCAAACATCATGTATATGATTTAGATTACCCTTACCAAAATATAAGAAACCCAAAAAATCCATGAGATCTTTAGTGAACTTACAACGATTAATCAAACTAATTTTCTCGTTGTCAATAAAGTTTGAATCTGCAAAAATATTTTTGCATCTTCTCTTAGCCAAACCTTCTTCTCTTTACTATCCATAGGTGCTTCATCGCTAAAGATGATCATCTTTATTAATGCTGCAACGATATACCCAAACAGTTTTACTCCAATCCAAAAAGTTTTTTTCGTTAAGTTTGTGCTCAATAATTTTTTATGTTGTGGGATTAGCATCAAAGGTTACTGCTTTGATCTCTCTACTACTGCCTGTCTTGTCAGCCATTATAATTCACAAAAGAAATTTTAATGTAGCAAACACAATGAGGACATAAAAGTGACTAAACAAGGTTAGTCAAAAGAAAAATTGATAACAGAGCCTAGAGCTTTGATACCATGAAAACTAAGAAGGAGAGAAAAATCGCCTTCATACCATTAAGAGAATTTGTGAAATGGAGTTGAATGGCCATTTCTTCAGGCTATAATGGGTAACATGGATTTTTGTGCTAAATGGATCCATTGGATTATGGAATGTGTATTCTCTGTGTCCTATGCTTTCAATGTTAATGGTCAAAAAAGAGAATTTGGGAAATCCACTAGAGGGATTAGGCAAGGAGACCTGTATCTCTATATTTGTTCTTATTAATTTCTAAAGGATTTTCTTAACTAGACTGCCCAAAGAAAAGAATTTTTGGTGTGAAAATTTGTAGAAACGACCAATCTATTACACATTTATTTTTTGCTGATAATTCATTGAGTTTTGCAAGACTAGTATAGGTGATGCAGATGCTATCGCGGAGATCTTGAGAAAATATGAAAAACATCAGGTCAGTTAATTAATGTGCAGAAGTCATCACTGTTCTATAGCAACAAGTTGTCCCAAACTTATAAGGTCGAGATTTGCTAGAGATTTGGGAGTATGAAAGAGGTAACACAAGGAAAATATCCGGGGGACTAGCAATGGTAATATCCTGAACCAAAGACGAAGTATTTGGAATGATAGCTGAAAAACTGGAAGAGCAAATTACTAAACCTAGCTGGAAAAGACGTGCTTTTGAAGTTGGTCACATTAGCCATGCCATCTGTAAATTTTAAAAGAAAAGAAAAGAAAAAATGAACAAAAAACTCTGCTTTTCTTTATTTTCCCACACCCTAAATATGCTTACAAGGTAGGCATTTATAGGACAACCCTATCATAGTTCTGCCACCACTTAAGGTAATAGAACCATGATTTTAGGGATTACATAATCAACTCATATCCTATCGATTCAAACTTGATTGATCATAAGCAATAAAATCTCATAATCATGGGAGGTAATATCTCTCATAATCATGGGAGATAATTATGGAAGATAATATCTCCCATAATCATAGGAGATAATATCTTCGACACCCCCCTCAAGTTGGTGCATATATATTTATCATGTCCAACTTGCTTGTAAGAAGTTCAAAATTTGGTCTGAGGAGTCCTTTGGTGAGAATGTCAGCTATCTGCTGAGCTGATGGAACGAATGGCATGCAGATAATTCCTCCTTCAAGTTTCTCTTTTATGAAGTGGCGGTCAATCTCAATATGTTTGGTTCTATCATGTTGCACAGGATTATGAGCTATGCTAATTGCCGCCTGGTTATCACAATAGAGCCTCATTAGAAGTTCAATAGGTCTTTTCAGCTCCTCTAAAACTCTCTTCAGCCATAACATCTCACACACACCATGAGCCATAGCTCGGTACTCTGCCTCTGCACTACTACGAGCTACAACACTTTGTTTCTTACTTCTCCAAGTAACCAAATTGCCCCATACAAAGGTACAATACCCCGAGGTTGATCTTCTATCAATGACTGATCCTGCCCAATCAGCATCTGTATAAGCTTCAATAGTCTTTCGATCTCCTTTTTTAAAGAATAATCCCTTTGCTGGAGTACTTTTTAAGTACCTCAGAATTCGATATACTGCATCAAGGTACTCTTCATATGGAGAATGTATAAACTGGCTCACAACACTCACTGAAAAAGCTATATCAGGACGAGTGTGAGCCAAGTAAATTAGCTTGCCTACTAACTTTTGGTATCGAGCAGTATCAACTGGTGTTCCATCTTTTATATCTGCTAACTTGTGATTCGGATCCATAGGAGTGTCTGCAGGTCGACATCCACTCATCCCTGTTTCCTTTAAAAGATCCAAAACATACTTGTGTTGGGACACAACAATGCCCTTCTTGGACCGAGTTACCTCCATCCCTAAGAAATATCGTAGTGTTCCCAAATCTTTGATTTCAAAGCTAGAAGCAAGACTTTTCTTCAGCCGTTCCATCTCAATTAAGTCATATCCTGTGAGGATGATATCATCCACGTACACAATGAGTACTGCTATCTTCCCGTCCTTGGAGTGTTTAACAAACATGGTGTGATCACTCTGAGCTTGGGTATAGCCTTGATCCTTTACCGACCTAGTAAATTTTTCAAATCAGGCCCTAGGAGATTGTTTGAGACCATATAACGATTTTTTTAGCTTGCAAACTCCAAGACTGAAACTTCCCTTCAAATCCAGGGGGAGACTCTATGTACACCTCTTCCTCCAGATCACCATTTAAAAATGCATTCTTGACATCAAGTTGTTGGAGCGGCCAATCAAGGTTTACTGCTATTGAGAGAAGCACCCTAATAGTGTTTAATTTTGCCACTGGAGCAAAAGTTTCAAGATAATCGATCCCGTAGGTTTGAGTAAACCCTTTAGCCACCAATCGAGCTTTGTACCGTTCCAATGTCCCATCGGAATTATACTTGATGGTAAAGACCCATTTACACCCTACTGTCTTTTTCCCTTGTGACAGGTTTGTTACTTCCCATGTTTGATTCTTCTCAAGAGCATACATCTCTTCTTCAATAGTCTTTCTCCACTCTGGAACTTGTAATGCTTCCTGTACATTCTTTGGAATTTCCACAGAAGAAAGTTGTGAAGTAAATGTCAAGAAAGTAGGGGATAACTTTTCATAAGAGACATAGTTAGTCATAGGGTGTTTGGTACAAGAACGCACTCCCTTTCGAAGTGCAATAGGAAGATCCAAATCAGCAATCTTTGAATCAGAGGAAACTTTATCTGATGACTCAAAAATATCAAATTCTGCCCTAGGTTCGGATTCCTTGTTGTGAAGAGAAGGAGGAGCTTTATCTTTTCCTCGATGATTTTTCCTGACATAGGTTTTCAAGGTTTTTTCAATTACATTCCCATCTCTTTCACTAAGAGAATTCGACTCTGTTATTGGCACTAAAGACAAGAGATCCTCTTCTAATCCCTGATTTTTCACGTTTTTCAAAATCCTTTTGACGGGCAAATTGAAGAGTGTCATTTGATTTTTCAGGATTATTATCTTGAAAATATTCTTGTTGAGGAAATTGTGCTGCAGATTCTTCTAAAAAATCAGAAAAATCAATTCTCCTATCAACAAAATTTTGATCAGGAATTTGATTTTCAATACGAAAAACATCATCATCTTCTACAAGTTCTTTTACATGCCGAGTCCCCCCCTGAAGAGGATCTCCAAAGAAAGGTTTATCTTAAAAAAATGTTACATCCATAGTTACAAACATTTTTTCGAAATGGGGTCAAAGCATTTATACCCCTTTTGCGTGGGTGCATATCCAACAAAAATGCATTTTCTTGCTCGAGGGTCTAACTTACTTCGACCTTGTTCATGATTGTGAACAAAGGCTATGCACCCAAACACCTTTAATAAGACTTCATATGCTAATCGAGACATGGGATAAATTGTTTTGAAAAAATTCAGAGGAGTTTGGAAATTCAAGGTTCTTGAGGGCATTCTGTTTATGAGATATGTAGCAGTTAAAATTGCTTCACCCCATAGATATTTAGGAACATTTCTTGAAAAAAGTAATGCCCTCGCCACTTCTAAAAGATGTTTATTTTTTCTTTCAGCTACCCCATTCTGTTGTGGGGTATCATTGCAGGAGCTTTGATGCACAATCCCTTTTTCAAGAAAAAAACTTCCCAATATTTTATTGAAATATTCTTTTCCATTGTCACTCCGAACAATTTTGATTTTTTCTTGAAATTGTGTCAAAACCATGCTGTAGAATTTTTGAAACACACTTGCAACCTCTGATTTCTCTCTTAACAAATACACCCAACAAACTCTTGTGTGATCATCGATGAATGTGACAAACCATTTTTTTCCAGATGAAGTTGAAATTCTAGAGGGACCCCAAACATCAGTATGTAATAGAAAAAACGGTTTTGAGGGTTGATAAGGATGTATAGAAAATGTAGACCGATGATGTTTAGCCAATTTGCAGCTTTCACATTGAAAGAAAGATGAATCTTTATTCTTAAACAAATCTGAAAATAAGTATTTCATGTAATAAAAACTAGGATGTCCTAGTCTAAAGTGTCATAACATAATCTCTTTATTACTAGTAATAGAGACAGACCCGTAACATGTGTTTTTGATTGGTGTTGTCATATTTGATCCATCTTCAAGGAAGTAAAGTCCCCCATTTTCTCTAGCACATCCAATCATCCTCCCCGTAGTCAGTTCCTGAAACTCACAAAAAGAGGGGAAAAAATTAATCCGATACATGAGATCCCTAGTTAATTTACTTATGGACAACAAATTGCATGATAACTTTAGAACATGAAGAACTCTATGAAGTGTTAGAGTAGGAGAGATGACAACGGAACCTATGCCAGCTATGACGGATAATGATCCGTCAGCAACCTTGATCCTTTTATTGCCTGCACATGGACTGTAGGTAGAAAATAATTGTGACAAACTAGTCATATGGTCAGTGGTCCCAGAATCAATAACCCATACAATCCGTGGACAAGATGCATTTGATGTTTTACATGAAAGAGCAATAGTAAAAGGTTTACCATTTTTAGCAAAAGAACAGAAAGGAGTGAAGCTTTTTGGCTCAGTGACTGAAAATTGTGGAGACTTAAAGAGTTTGTACAATTGGCTTAATTGTTCCTTTGTGAAGGCTGGTGTCTCAGAGTCAGTTTGTTGCTTTTGAGAATCCTCATTCACAGTCTGCAACACCTTGCTATCACCTCCATTTTTCTTCTTGAAATTCGATGGTTTCCCATGTAATTTCCAGCACGTGTCCTTTGTGTGCCACGACTTTTTACAGTGTTCACACCAAGGCTTCCTTCTTTTATCTCCGTCCAAATCTGTCCCCTTAGAAACCAATGCTGAAGTCTCAACTTCATCCTCTGCCTTGGACTTTAGCATCACCTTACACCTTGATTCTTCTCTTCTGACCTCAGAAAATACTTCACGAATAGAGGGGAGAGGCTTCCTGCCCAAAATACGACCTTGCACCTCATCAAGTTCTTGATTTAGTCCGGCCAAGAAGACATAGACTCTGTCATTCTCCTCCCGTTTCTTGTATCGAACACTGTCTGCACGGCAGTCTCATTCATCCTCATAACAAAGATCCAATTTCTGCCATAAAGTTACCATCTGATTGTAATAGGTTGTAACATCTCTCTCTTCTTGTCTTGATTTCCACAATTTCATCTTGAGATTAAAAATTTGAGACGAATTCTCTATATCGGAATACATATCCCGGACAGCATCCCACACATCCTTGGCTGTGAGCAGAAATAAGTGTGGCTTTCCTATCGCTGGTTTCATAGAGTTTATCAACCAAGCGATAACTAGAGAGTTCTCTGAATGCCATCTCTTCAAATTGGGATCTTCAGCAGCTGGTTGTTGAATTTCTCCAGTAAGGTGGCCGAGTTTACCTCTGCCATCGATAGCCAGTTTTACGGATTGAACCCATTCCAGATAATTGGAACCATTTAATTTATAACGGTTATTTGTAGGGAAGAAGAATTTGAAGCGGAGTAATCTGTAGTTTGGATAACTACTGAAGACGAGGATGAGTCTTCTCTTGTGTGAGCAGTCGATCCAGTCACGACTGCTCGGTAGTTCATGGCAGGAATTGGTACAGAGCCGGAGCTCTGATACCATGTAAATTTTAAAAGAAAAGAAAAGAAAAAATGAACAAAAAACTCTGTTTTTCTTTATTTTCCCACACCCTAAATATGCTTACAAGGTAAGCATTTATAGGACAATCCTATCATAGTTCTGCCACCACTTAAGGTAATAGAACCATGATTTTAGGGATTACATAATCAACTCATATCCTATCTATTCAAACTTGATTGATCATAAGCAATAAAATCCCATAATCATGGGAGGTAATATCTCTCATAATCATGGGAGATAATTATGGAAGATAATATCTCCCATAATCATAGGAGATAATATCTTCGACACCATCCTATTGCATGTCTTGGTCACATTATCTAAAAGTCTCTGTAAGGACATTAGTAAGAAAATGGCTGATTATTGGTGGGGAGTTGATGGTGACCAAAAAAAAAAAAAAAGATGTACTAGGTAAGTTGGAGCCAACTGACAAGACTGAAGAACAAAAAAGCCTAGGCTCTAAAGATCTGGACCACTACAACTTAGCTTTACTAGACAAGCAACTTTGGAGGATCATGACTATGCAAACCTATTGGTTAGTGAAGTCCTAAAAAAGAAGTATCTGCACAACAAAGCTTTGCTTATTGCCGACTTCCCAAAAATGCCTCTTGGATTTGGCAAAGCATGATGAGTGCAAGAAATCTATCATAGAATGGATTGATGAAAAGAGTTGGGACTGGCAGAAGCATTAAAATTTGGAGGACAAATTGGACACCACTTAATGCTGGAGAAAAAGTGACAAAAAGAAAACCAATAGGATGCAAGGTAAACAAAGTGAGTGAACTCATAATCAACTATAAGTGGAACAAACTGTCAATCAATGCACTATTTTGGCAAGAGGACACTGAAAGAACTGCTTCAATTCCAATAAGCCTAATAGGAAGAAAGATTATATTTATTGGAAGGAAAGTTCAACTAGAATTTACACTGTCAGTTCGGGATATAGCTTGCGCATAGAGTGTGAAAAATCTGAAAAGGGAAGATAAGACTTGAAGAGTCAAGCCTGGCTGGACAAAGTAACAAAATCTGGACAAGCCTTTGGAAGCTGAAGGCCAAACATAGGATTTAGCACTTATTTTGGAAAATGCCTTAATTAATCTCTACCTACTAATGAATTGCTTTTCAAGCCGATAGGAAATATAAAACCTTGGTGCAAATCTTGTGGAGAGCAGTTGAAACTATGGAGTATATACTCCTGACATGTTAGAAAGCTGAAGAGGCTTGGACATCACATATACAATGGGATGGATTACAAGGATATAAAGGCATTTTTTTTTAGAAATGGTGGAAGTGAATCATGGAATCCACTAATAGGGATAAAGAACAAGATCATATAGCATTCACTGCCAATATATTGTCGATTTTGTGAAAAGAGAGACAATTTCCAATTGAAAGATAAAAGAAAAATTTCACAGATATGTGACAAAATGCCTGGGAAGAATGGAATGAATGTGATATAGTTGTGCAGTATAGCAGTATAAGCCCAAGAACAATACCAGAAGAGAGGAACATTGTATGAAGAACCATGTGGAAGTTTTAAAACAACAAATCAAATACAAATATCAGTAGCAATAACACAAGATAGGGGCTCAAGACTCAAGAGTGTGGGATATGGAGCACCAGCAGTCAAGAGCAATGGAATGATAGCAGCTGCATGGACAATGGTGGAAAAGAAGAAAAGCCAACAAGGACTAGATGAGCATAAGCAATTAAGTTTGCAATAGTCAACGTTATGAAAAAAGGGTGGGCTAACATACTGTTTAAAACTCAGAATATAGGAATAGTGAAGAAATTCAAAAATAACATTGTTGAAGATGCTATCTTGACTACAACTCTAGAGGACATCTTAGCTCTCAAGAAAAGCTGCATCACATGTTCTTTTGAAGTGTGTAAAAAGAATAGGAATGTAATCACAAATAGAATAGCAAATTATGCTACCTAACTAAAACATGATATGGAGTGGCTGGATAGACTACCACTATGGTTAATACAGTAAGTCTGTACGTGGTATTTGCCTCAAATGATATAGTCCACTTGTAAATATTGGTTTATATTCAATGAAACTTGATGCTTTTGACAAAAAAAAAAAAAAAAAATCATACCATTAAGAGTGTACATTATACATATATATATGTATATATATGTGTGTGTGTGTGTAAACTAATCTAAATCAATTTAAAATCTAATCAAACCTTCGAGCATCTAGTCCAAATCAATATAGAATCTAATAAAACATTCTAATATTGGATGTTGTAATCAAATCAAATCTTTACATTTATTTACTAATAGCTAAAACATAGGGATTGGCGAGGTGGCCATCCTGTTACTTTGGTAATGGACATTCCTAAATTTTGGTTAACTGAATTCAATAACATATGCCAATAGGCATTTTAGGTTTCAATCTCTTTTCAAGACCCATTTATAAGAAAAAGAAACTATAAATCTTATATACATTGATAGTGCAAACACTATCATCGTTAGATCCATAATATATGTGCAAAAATTGAATTTCAAATTCAAATTTTGCATAATTAGCATTTATCCAACGCTGATAGTATATACACTGTTAGTGTAAGAAAAATTAATACATGAATTATTTATTCATTGCGCAAAAGTATTCATGGTAAATACCTTTAAAAGGTATGGAAAGGTGCCAATAAAACCAAAGTTAGCTATTGAAGTATGAGTATCCAAAGTCATATAAACCCAACACTACAATCCCATACTTCCGATATGGAATCCAAGTCACATACCTTGCAATTGGGTCATGACAATCCACCAAGCTCTGCAGTCCCAGGACGGGTTGGCTTTGCACAAGATCTTACCACCCCCACTCACAAGGGTTGGTTTTGCACTAGTTTACCTAGTCTTGGGCAGTATTGCAATGCCGGCGTCACCATTTGGGGCGGGCTCAAATATCAATTTGATATGAACCTTGTGAAAGCCCTCCTCAAAAGCTAGCTATCGAAGTGAGAGGATCTAAAGTCATATAAATCTCACATCAAAAGCCCATACTTCTTCCGATGTGGCATCTAAGTTCCATACTTTGCAATGGGGTCATAACACGTCCATAATTCACACATGGAGAATTTCTCAATATATAATGAACTACTTTAAATAGGTTTATTGCTTTGATCCAAAATTAAGATTTGTTGAGTGTTCGAATTTATTTATGTCATGAAAAAGCTCATGTTATGAGTTTACATTATTTATGTGTTAAAGAAAATTATACTTGATTTTTTTCTTTTTATTAATAATGCCCGTGCTCAAAGAATTTGAATTTAAACTAATAATCTTTTGTTCCATTCATTAATCTATGCTCTTCCTTTGAATTCTCGTCTCAATAAAATTGGTAGTTCTTATTATTTTAATTTTATCAAATATTCTTGAACTCAAAGGGACTCTCTTACCTATGCTTACACTTCGTAATATGATAATCCCATAGTGATTCAAGCCAGTCCATATGCCCCATTTTTGATATGATTATACCTATAGGTATCTGGTTGCTATATATCTATTTTTTGTTAATAATTTGACAGCAAAAGAATAAAATATTGCAATCTATAATATTATTTTCAAAAATCACATGTGATGGACGATCTGTAAGAAATCTTGTACATAACATATGATTCCGGAGCATGATGATGACCGAATTTGAACCCACCCACAATTTTTTTACCAAAAACAAAAAATTTAGTCTAACCGTCCTAGGAATGCCATGTATCGGACAAGTCAACATAAAATCTCTAAAGTTCCACTGTCCTCTTATTCACCCCCCCCCCCCCCCTTCCAAAAAAAACTCATTCCTCTTTTTGGATTACAACACAATTCAAAAATGTATTTTTGCAAGGAGATATATACATATATCATAATTGAAATGCAAAATTTGTCTTTAAAAATAAAGAAACGAAAAAAAAAAAGATGAAGCAAAAATAACCAATATGGAAAGGCTAAAAACGCAAGACATTTCACCTATAGCAAATCAAGCACACACTCGATAGTACCAGAATAGAAGAAAAACAAGCAGCAAAATTTTTCAACTTGCTTGGAACACTGATGGAGAAGGATGAATTGTAAAACAAACCAAATCCAAGGTAGAATTGTAAAACATGTAACAGAATCACAATTCTTTGGTTTTATTTTCTTTTTCCGCTGTCAAATCTACTTCGACTTTCTGCAAGTATACAGGAGGCTACAGAGCTTACAATTACAAAGGATAGCAAAGGCTGCCTAACCAGTCAAAAAATTGGGCAATTTAGTAACATTTACAAAGAGAGGGCAATCAAAGTGACCTAATTTACAAAGAATATGTTCTACTCTACAACGCTATACCTAGGGTTTCCTGTGGACATATGCAGAAGGATGGATGGACAAACATATTTCACCCATTGTATACACAATATTATTGCCGAGGAACCCCAAAAAAAAAAAAAAAAAAAAAAGCAAAACAAATAGTACATCTCACAAGGAATTAGGCGGTAGCGTTCTGGATATGGTAGCCTCCAGCAGCAAGGAACTACTTGAAGAATCTAAAGCTGTCTCAAGGTCTAATAAAGGTTGTAATCTTCTCTGAACCTCGTTACTTTGTAGATGCATCTCATCAAGAATCATTAACAAAGCAGCTTTGCAAGTTCCCTCATCTCGAAATGCCAGGGTCCACCTCCCATCAACCAAAGCTTTTGTTTTGACTTTTCCACCAGAAGCATATTTAGCAGAGTCAGTGAAGGGGAAAGCTGAAGGACGGATTCGAAGGTGCAACCATCTTGAGTGTTTATCGTCTACTCTAGGCTGAATCAAGGGAGAAAGGAGGGAATGCAATCAGAACAGTGTTACACAGTAAGTCACATCAACCAGAACATTTCAAAAGCACCAACACGTGCAAGACGAGAAAGAATTGCCACATAGGCTCCTTTTGTGCTAAATAGTTTAAACAAGTTACACTAAGCCAATTAGTTGATTGCCATTGTAATTAGCAACCATCAACTTTGTCCAAAACCCCTTCATTTAGTTCCTAGGTTTGTATGTTTGGGAAGAGGCTTACTGGATTTGAACAAAGACTCCAAAGAACTGTCTCTGTGTGCACAAAATGTTAAAATAAGTTGGTTAGATTGCCAATTGGCCGACCGAAATACAGTGGCCCACAACAGTTATACATAATCACTTCAGTTATGGTTGTCAAATGAGCGAATTTGTTTCGACCACAGCCATAGTTGAATTGCTACGTCTTGAAATGAGACAAATGGGTAGACAATTAGTTCAGAAGTTCTCTCTTATTCTTCCCAGTTTTTGGTGAATTCTCAAATGCTTTTTAATGATGCATTCATATTTTTCCAGTGCTTGTCTTTGAGATCTGAAGGAAGGAAACATGAAATGTAGACGGCTCCCAGAATAGTCAGAGTTAGGATATCTTTGGTTCCAGTTAACAAAATATCAAATGAGCAAATGGCCAATTAATTAAAAACAAGTAGCAGAAATTCAACATGTAGCAGAAATTCAAAAAAGAAAACAATGAAACTTACATTACATCCTGCTAAAGGTGCAACCACTCGAACAATACCATGACTTGGTTTAAAGGGTAGTTCTTCTGCAAGTACAAGCCAACCTGAAGTTCCCAAAGAGACAGCCAGAAAGCAAAAATGGCGCTCTTTGCCTCTCTCAAATGCTATTCTACAAGGCACTGCATCAACTGAAAATGATACGAAGCAAACATAAATATCTTTCAGAATTACTAGTTTATTTTTTATTTCTCCTTTTTTTGAATAATTGTTAATTAATAACTGCACAGGCTACAAACTTTATGCATTTGTGGATGTCTGTTTGTATACATGTCAACATACACAACTTATTCATATATAGATAAAAAAAACTAGTGGCAGGAAAAGTGCTCCTTTGAGGAGGCAGAGGATATAGAAGAAAAATAAAGGAGCCAAGCATCTAACCAAGGTTCAGTTCAGCGCTTGGTTTTGGACCCAAACTATCCACACCAGCCTTCTTAGCTCGTGAGTTTGCTGAAGCATCAATTGGTGGATGTACTGGAGGTTGATCAGGCAAAACATAGCCAAGAGAGAAAATGTGGAGTTGATGTAATAGTACAAACACCTATGAAGAGGATCACAAAGATTAAAAACTTCAATAATTGGAAATTTGTACAAGTCTGCTAACACACCAGTGTTATATAGATGGACAATTGAAAAGGAATCTTCTGGAACTCTAAATTATTGCAAGAAAATTACTTTAAAAAATAGGCACAAGTCTTACCTTAACCACCTCACACATTTTTCCACCAGCAGCAAAAGATGATTCGCTAGAAAAACCCTCTGCTGGGACAAGAGAAATCATTGAAGATTAGTGTGTAATGTTTGTTACATTCAAGAAGAGCATAGGAAATTGGCATTTGGACAACATTTGAAAACAAAAAGGTCAGTAATGGTTGATATACCTTCAGAACTTGAATCATAAGGTGGCAGCAGCATGCACTTCAGATCTTTGCGGGGGGATGAAGCCTCAATTGCTACAAGCAGATATTTTGTGTTACACATGGCCAAAGCATATTGAAAATTTTTTCCCCTTTGCTCAGAAATCAAAACCATTTTTTTTCACACATACCTCTTTTGCACTTTCTCCACTCATCACAAAGGACGGTTATCAAGAAATCAGGCCAGGTCCCTCTTGCTTCCTCAAGAATCAGGCCACAACAATTCTGGAATGACACCTGGCCATCAAAATCTACAAAGTCATCAAATAATACAATGATTCAATGTATGAAAAAAATTAAAGTGTATAACTTGTCATTTTGAGTTACACGATGACATCTGCAGTTCACATGATGAAATACTAAACCAATTATAACACTAAAAGGAGTCTTTACAACATTTGGATGTGATTTAAGGCAAAGAAGGAATATATTGGAAGGCTCTGCTTGGCTACTGTATACATGTTGCAAAACAGCATCGAAACTATCCAGTTCCCACTGAAAGAAATGCATAGGGTCTTGATTTTAAAGATGATCATAAGTCCCAGCACTAGCATATCTTATTCCAGTCATTTGAATTATGGATCAGTTTTAGGTACACTTCTCAATGAAAAAGATCAACGTACACATAATAAGCAAAGAACCAATGTCTAGAAAAATATCATCTAGTCTAAAATCAACTTACTCTTAGAGATTTAAGGTGGTGGCTGTTAAATTCTGTTTCG